>NW_017728915.1:16090063-16112051 GCF_001723895.1 Crocodylus porosus
ACACGTGGTCAGGAGAGAGGGGATAAAGCCAGCTGGGCAGTTTCCCTCGGGGGCAGCAGAGTGTTTGATCTTTTGTCTCACTCTCTGACCCTATTTGCAAATATATACCTTTTGTGTTGCTAATAGAGTGTGTCTGTGGCTGAAGGTTTTTTTCGCCTCCCGAGAAACGAACCGCGATTTTTACATCAGCTCCATGCTGCTTCTGCTGCAGCTGCCTGCTGTTGTGGGCAGAGGTCTGCAGACTTGGATCCCTGGCCCCATAACCCTGGCAGCTGGGGGCCCCTTCTGGCAGGGCCAGGGGGCAGGGGCTGTGGGTAGGGGGCAAGAGGCACTAGGAAAGGGGGACTGTTGTGGGAGAAGTGAGGAGCACCAACAGGGCTGGGGGGGTGAGGACTTTGGGGGCCAGTGAGGGGCACCAGCAGGGCTGGGGGGCATTTAATTTTAATAATGGATTTAGGGAGTTTTATCAAAGAATTTGCAGCTTTGTCAGAGAATTTGTGATTTTTTAATCAGAGAAAACCAGAATCCCTGCTGATCATGCAACAAATTAACCTTCCTCAAATGAGGTATTAGATGAAGGTACTCCACTTTAGAGTGGCTTAGGAAACCTGTGTTCCCTTGGGTAAATTTTTCATGCATTGGGCTGGGCTTATGCAGCGCAACCCTGCCCCAGATGCTGTCACAGCAGGGGGAGAAGGAGGTGAAGAGAGGGAGCAACACTGAGCTATTGGCTGGAGTTTGCTGCCTAGCTGGAGCTGAAGGAGGTGGAGGGGGGAGTGGAACAAAGCCCACCTCACCTCGCAAACCCCCTCCAGGTACCCAAGATGGGATAGTAGGAGGCGTGAGGCCAGGCCCACAAGATAAGGGGACTCCATTGTACTGCCCCCTCCAGCTCAGGCCAGGCAAGCCGTGCTTCCTCTTTTCTGCCTTATCTGGCCTAAGCTAAGTAGGGAGGGGAGGGGAGGGAGGTGGGGATGGAACAGAGTCCCTTTACCTCATGGGACCAGCCCAAATCCCCTACTGGGGTACCTGAGGGAGGGAGCTATGAGGTGGGAAGGCTGCGTCTCCCCTCCCCCTCTCCAGCTCCAGCCAGGCAGCAAACTTCGGATGGCAGCTCCTCCCTCTACCTCCCCCCCCCACACACTGCCCCAGAGCTTGGGGGGAGGGGTGCTGGGAAGGGGGGCAGTTCATCTGCCTCCTCGAAGGCACCCCTGTCTGCTGGCCAGGAGGGCCAGCGCAAATAGGCTCAATCCCCCGACCCAACAGGCAAATGTCTTGGATCAGGCAAGCGCTCTAGTTCACAGCATTTTATGTAAAGCACCATGAGTTACAGTGGGACTCTGAATATTCCTACAGAAATAGTAATTATAATAAATTATTATTGTTCCTGACATGATAAAAGCAAAGAGGGCAATGTACTACATGACAGAAGAACATTATGTTTGTATTTTAGATTCTACAAACTGCTTGGGACCTTTTTCCCCCTCCTGCATCCTACTTCACATTCCACACAAAATTGCCTTTCTGTGTGTCAGTGCGAAGTTAAAAATAAGTAGTGAAGCATTACCCATCAGAAAGTAGGGCCCAGGACAAGCCACTTGAGGAAATAGTCTGTGATGGTCACAATATTAAATAAAATTAACAAACTGAAGGAAATGCAATTACTTACAACATTAAAAATGGCGATAATCAGCAAGGCACCAACAGTGATGACGGCTAATGGGAGTCTCACTAGAGGCATTGTTTCCACCATCTCAGAAACAGCAGAAAGGGGCCTCAAAGAAGGCCATCGTTCTGAGCAACACCCCTGTAAATGAAATGAATGTCTCAGTCAGCTGCATGACACGGACATTAGTGCTCTGACAGTTACTGAAAAAAAATACTCTGTCCCTTGCACAAACTAAGGTCTAAAGACAATCACTGGACCATCACAAGTGCATTACCTCCATTTCTATTGAGAGTGATTTTGTTCTCTAATGATCAGAGCAAGAGAGCAAGAGCTGAGACGCTTGAACTCCCATCTGTGTAACTAACTCACTCTGAGATACTGGACAAGCCAGAACTACACCTTTGATTTCCGCATCTGTAAAATGGAGGTAACACTTTTTTACTTCCAAGAGTAGGGTTTTAACACCTATAGAATTTCTACCACACTACATACTGTGATAGCATCTAATGGGAGCCATTACCGAAACATTATAAAAAAGTTACGCTAAATTACAATTCTTGCTAAATTGAAAAATAGACTTTAAAGGCAAATGATTCACACAAATTACAACATACCAACCCCGCCCCTCCCCCCCCAAAAACCCTCCTCCATTTCCTGATATAGGAAGAAATATTTACTAAACATATGTTCATTTAAGAGAGCAAGCATACTAATTGAATATAAACATATTGTTCAGGGACTCTGAATCCAAACAGTCCTGAAGTTAAAATTAAACCGAATGCAATGTCAGGTTTGGAACTTTCTTTTTCTTACTGTTGCCTCCCTCGGGCACCTTGTGGCTCAATGTATAATACACCAACTACGGAATTCAAGAAAACTTTGCTACTTAATCCTCTA
The DNA here is from genome assembly GCF_001723895.1 of Crocodylus porosus. Classification (NCBI taxonomy): domain Eukaryota; kingdom Metazoa; phylum Chordata; order Crocodylia; family Crocodylidae; genus Crocodylus; species Crocodylus porosus. The sequence goes on from NW_017728915.1 coordinate 16,092,630, forward strand.
AAAAGATTACTATTCATACAGTAGTGTCCTGCACACTCTGCATCCTATTTCATCTGTCTCTTGGTACTTAAGAAAAAACACCTCTTACTGTATCATTTCTCATAGTAACTGAGATCTACCATGCTGAGGCTGCCAGTCTCATGCTGGAAGGTGCTGGTGAGAGACCATTCAGAAAAACTTGAATATACTTCCCACTTTGGTCCACCAGAGCCAAGATCTTACAGATACACAGTAAAATACATTTGTTCTCTCAGGAGTTCATGGGGAGGGTTAACATGAAGGTTGGACTGGACAACACTGTTTTTTTAAGATACAAGGCTGTTCTCTGTGTTTGTACAGCTGTTCTCATTTTATTAAAAACCATAATTATATACATTTGACAGTATACCTAGAGTGTCACACAGCAACGAATAAATTCAAGCACACAGTATTCAATTTGCTAGAATTTTAAGTTCAACAAAGATCCTTTAAGGAAAAGCAAGCTACAATATTACCATCATTAAAACATATGGGCATTTTTACTTTTCATATTACAGCTTTATGAATTCTTGTTTAACCCACACTTGCACTCAAAAAATGTAGGATTCATAACCAAAATCACTTAAGGAGTACTGTATAGTATCAAAATCTTGTAAAACTTGACATAAGAACAGAAAACACTTGGGGTTTTTAAAACTACAATTATATAATAGCATGGAAAATTATAGCTCATTTGCAAATGTAAATGTAAAACTGTATTTTAGACACTGAAATATACCCAGTTTGATTATTTCAGCTTTCCTTAAACTGCAAATGCTCAGCACCTAAATGCACGCCATTTATAGGTAGGTGCTTAAAATATTTGGGTGCCTTATTTTAGCCATTAACTTTAAAACAAATAGTTGACCTACATTTTTACTTACCATCCATTTATCAACAAAACACATGCATAAAATCAGTCCAATGATGACTGCTACAATCCCAAATGAAATCCCAAGTTTTGGAGTTCTGAAATAGAGATGAGAAGTGTTAAACGTGAGTTACAGGTATCATGCCATTATCAAATTCCAACTCATGAGAATACACCTCTTAACTATCTCCTAATTTAATAAAAATAAACAAAATTCATTTCTTTCAGTATGAGATGCCCACAAGATAAGGCGTTCCACAGATCAGAGGTGTCAAACATAGGGCCCGTGGGCTGGATCCAGCCAGCAGAGCCCACAGGGCTACCTGAAGTCTGCTGGAAGTTTGGGGAAGGGTCGTGGCCAGGGGCGAGTGGCCTGCCTCAGCATCCAGAGCCCTTGGGCCCTGGTGGACATTGCTATACGAGGCTGACCTCATTGTCCACTGTCACTGCATGCACACACATACTCTGTGCTGTGCACCACCGCTGTGTGTCCCGTGCTCTGTGCTGGAGCTGGAGCCCAAGCAAGCACCTCATACCACATTCTCCAAAGCACAACTATGTGTCTTGTGCTACAGCTGAAGCCAATATGGTTTGCCCCACGCTCCCTGCTACAGCCACCACTGCCACCCCTATGCATTCCATGCTGAACACAGCCCTGGCATGACACAAACACATCAGTGGCAGCAGCTCTAGCTCTGGCATGGGGTGTGCAACACATGGTAGAAGCTGCTAGAGCCACCCCATGCCCTGGGCAAGAATCTGGCCTACAAGCAGCCCTGTGGGTCCAGATCCAGCCCAGGGTAGGAGATGAGTCTGATATCCCTGCCATAAAAAATTGCTGCCCTCCCGTGGCTGAGATCCACTTCCATGTTCACTATCAAGATCTCACTTTCACTGCTCCTTCATTCAAAACACATGCTATTATTATCCTATGCATAAACAATAAGGGCAGCACACTAGAGCAGGCATGAAAACATGTTTGCCAAAGGAAGTCTACACAATCAGAGTTATGATAAAGAGATATTTAACAAGCCAACACCCTTCTTTTGAGTTCCTCCTCCATGTTCCTTTTTCCTCTTAAAGGAAAGGGACATCTTGGCTCTACTTAATCCTTCTCCTCATTTATAGTCAATCTGGTTATGGTCAGATAAACTATCTAAAACAATACATCCTCGTTTAATTGATCTGTGTATTCCTCTGTGTATGTACTGACCATTGTCAAAACACACTACTGAGGAAACAATGTCCATTTTTTTTTATGCAGCTGTCCTGGCTCAGGTACCAAAACTGCCTCTATGAATGCAATGTGCTAACAAAGAGCAGGTTAGGATTATATGTCACTTGGTTACAGCCCTGCAGGAAGGTCTGGAAGAATGAAAATGTTATTCAAGCAAGAGCTATTGCTTTACCTAGGGGTTCATTTAAAATGTAAAACAATACAAAAAAAGAAAGAAAGAAAAAATATGTACTTACCTTAGCATCACAAACATTTGTATCACAAATATACAGAGCAACACAATACTGGCACACGCAAAGTAACTCCTCACTTTTGGGATGGAGATGGTGCGATACTGAAACAGATTGTAATCATGTCAGTAAAGAGAATTACAGAAGCCAACTACAGAATTTACTGAGCTTTTTTAAAAATAAAACAGATCTGCCACCAACTATTTTTACCCCCTACAGTTAAAACCAAACGCAAAAGATTTTTAAAAATCTAATAATAAAGCAACCATTAATTGTCATTCACAGAATAGTTCAAAAGTATTGATTTCCAACTTAAAGAAGTATTGTACTTGCATAACCAATTATTATATTATATGGGAATTCACACAGTGGATACATCTATATGTGCAATTAACACAATGCAATAAACTCCAGGGCCATTTGAGCTGGAGTACACTGCTCCCAAGGGCAGGGCTGAGACGTGCACCCAGGACAGCAGCAATTTGGGATAGGGTGGAGCAGCCCTGGCAGGGGAGCACTGGGGGCCAGCTCCAGGCGGTAGCATCAGACAGGGGAGGGGCAGGCAGGAGCCAGAGGTCTGGTCCCTGGCTGGCTGAGCTGACAGGGCACAATTTGTGCCCAGCAGTCACCATCTACACATGTTTGATCTCACTTAATGACTCTGCTGTAAGATAGTATTGTCCCTGACAGTACTATCTTACAGTGGAGTTAATTAGTTTACTCTGTATTAGTGAAGCTGGTTCTTGAGGGGAGTGGGAGGCATCAAGGGCCAGGTGTTCCAGGTAGGGGGAAGCTTTATGTGTCCAAATGTGTTCTGCAAAGCAGAAGCAACAGAATGTAAAATGTTTTACTCGTAAAGAGATTTGAAATGCTATGCTGTCCCCATTCAAGTTAAACAACTATAACTGTGAATGATTTGGGCATTAAGAGTAATATTACCATTCATACAGGCTATGTACTGTATCTGCCAATTCTGATACTCTACATACAATGACACGAGCATCTGTTACACTGAGTTGTACAGAAACATTTTAAACGCAGCTTCTTGCTTTTTTAATAAAGATACTCAAAACTAATACATCTTACTGACAGAACCCCATTGACTTAAATTAGGGCCAGGTTTTAATCTGAATTCTGTAACAGACACCTTTAGTCCGTAGGATTAAGATTGCCCAAAAAAGAGTGGATAAGCCAAACAGTCTGCACTACATCACATTACCCAAGACCCCTCTGGGCTGCAGTCACCTCAGAAATCCCAATGAAGAAATAAAAGCACTTTCAACAGTTCTCTTCTGCTTGCATAAATTCCAGTACCAGAACTATCAAAACAAATTGCTTATCCCTTACCAACCTCTTTTTCAAGTCCTGTTTCTACAAAAAAGAGCCAGAATCTACAGAAGTCATCTGATTTACAACACCACGGTCTGCATTGAAACAAAAAGAGATTTTACAAAACAAAGGCAATAACTAAAGTAGCAGGATGCAGAACAGCAAACAAAGCCCTTTAAAAGCCTGACAGACTGACTCAAAGACCACTTTGTTAGTAAGGTCAACAATTTACAAAAGAAATCTATTCTGACAGTTCTGTTAGTATACCAGTCCTCAGAGTAGAAGTGCTAGTGCTGTCAGCACCTGCCTATGTTCTCCAAGCTCTGTCCACGTGCACGCATCAGTTCTTTGCTCCTCAGCTGTTTGTATGCAGAAATGAGACAGAGAACTTCCCACCCCTTTCCTGACCTTCACTCAGCTCATTTGTTTGTACAATGCCCAGGTACCCGAAGTAACGTCTAGGCTTTTTTTCTCAGCTAGAACACTGTACAGTATAGTATACTTGCATTGGACATGATCTGTTTCCAGGTACAATTTTTTCATTTTCTCAGAAATAAAATATTGTCCCTGGGCAGAATTTTACTGTAGAACAATGTTATTAAGCTATACTAGAACACCCTGTAATCAAGTTAGAAACAAGGAATATTTAAGAAAGAAAGAAAAACCCAACCAAAAAGAAACAAGCAACAGAAAAAACCAAGACAATTACTCCTACTGGTTCTGGAAATCAGAGCAGAGGTTGCATCTAGTTTTAAAACTGAGAATGCAGGTTTGCTCAAAAGAAAAGCAGACCCAAGAAGAAGATAATAAAATAATACATACTTGGTCGAACTAAGACCCTCAATGGTTGACATCATTTCATCATAAATATCTTCCTCCAGCCTTCCTTTCTGAGATGTATTTCTGAGAAAAAAATGTATGTATATGACAAAGCAAATTTGTGGCTTATAAAAAGGGATTTATCTCTACCCAAATCTCCAAAGTATGCTGCACAATATAAGCATAAAAGGGTTGTCTCATACTGCTACTATTATTTATTATTGTAATTTTACCATTACATATCTCTTAAAAATACATTAAAATACCAAGAGATGTACCAATTCCAAAATAAGCCCTAAAAATAACTTAAAAATAAGCGTAATTAATTTTGAGACTTTTGTTTATAAAGTAAGGTTAAATTCAGATGCTACAAATACAAAAATATATTTACCTTTATTGAAACCTAAAATAAATAAGTAAAAAACTACTGGGAACATTCAATTACTACTAATGCAACAATGAAAAAGGAATGAATCTCTTCAAAGTCACCCATTCCCTTACAAAAAAACACTTCTTACTTTTCTGTAGAAAAATAGAAAGGGGGTTAGTGAGGACATACTAGACATTAAGAAGTCCAGAGGGAGAGAATTCTGTGCTTACAGGAATAAAAAGACAAAAAAAATATTTATAGTTTACAACTCAAGAAGAATACAATTACATGCATCTAAATCTATACAAACTAACACAGAGGAAGGAACACACATTCACGCAAGACAGCAGCTTTAATAGATGAATTAATAACCACTAAGTTACTCATTCAAACAAAATAATTCTGAAGGCAGCCTATCTTCAGTGAGTTGTCAAGCTGCATAATCTTCCTTTTATTTTATTTGGCTTACTAACGAAGTCTGAAATGCCAAATTCTGCAGTGCAAAAGTCTATTAACATAAAGTTAGTTTATGTAAAGGTTTAAAAGGTAGAGGTAACATTTGCAATGCATGGAGAATATGGCTTGGTTAGTCTTGTAATACATTTACTGCAATGTTTATCATTAAAAGATAAACGGGTTGCCAACACAGTCAAATGGGTCACCAACTGGCCTGGACCCAGACAGTGGTGGTAGATGGGTCATTTTTGACCTGGAGGGATGTGGGCAATGGGTTTCCGCAGGGCTCGGTCCTCGGGCCCGCACTGTTCAACATCTTCATCAGTGACGTGGACGAGGGGGTAAAAAGTACCCTGTTCAAATCTGCTGATGACACTAAGATGTGGGGGGATGTGGGCACGTTAGAAGCAAGGAATAGGCTCCAATCGGACCTACACAGGTTACAGGGGTGGGCGGACAAGAATAGGATGGGATTCAACACTGGCTAGTGCAAGATGATGCACCTGAGGAGGAAGAACCAGCACCATACCTACAGGCTGGGGAACTCCCTTCTCATCAGCTCAGAGGCAGAAAAAGATCTTGGAGTCATTACAAGATGAACATGCGTCGGCAGTGTGGGGATGCAGTCAGGAAGGCCAACCGCACCTTGTCATGCATCCACAGATGCATCTCAGGCAGGTCCAAGGAGGTGATACTCCCCCTCTGTGCGCACTGGTCAGGCCGCAGCTGGTGTACTGTGTCCAGTTCTGGGCGCCGCACTTCAAGAGGGATGTGGACAACATGGAGAGGGCCCAAAGGAGGGCCACCCGCATGATCGGGGGACAGCAGGGCAGGCTCTATGAGGAGAGGCTACGGGACCTGAACCTGTTCAGCCTCCACAAGAGAAGGCTGAGGGGGGATCTAGTGGCCTGTTACAAACTAGTCAGAGGGGACCAGCAGGCATTGGGAGAGTCCCTGTTCCCCCGAGCATGACCAGGAGTGACTAGAAATAACGGTCACAAGCTGGCAGAGGGTAGATTCAGATTACATATCAGGAGGCGCTACTTCACTGTCAGGGCAGCCAGGATCTGGAACCAACTTCCAAGCGAAGTGGTGCTGGCTCCTACCCTGGGGGTCTTTAAGACAAGGCTAGACAATCATCTTGCTGGGGTCGTTTGACCCCAGTACTCTTTCCTGCCATGGCAGGGGGTTGGACTTGATGATCTGCTCAGGTCCCTTCTGACCCTACTAACTATGATACTATGAAGATAGCAGTTTCTGAATTACATAGAACATAAGTACAGCTAAGAGGCATCTCAAGATTAAACACAATGTCTAAAAGTTGGATTTTACAATTTCTTCTATTCAGGTTGAGCAGTAAACTTGCAATAATACATTAAAATGTCTCAGAAATACAGTATCTCTTGGAATGAGATACAATACATTCCTTTAACAAAGTCCATATAAAACAATGGCCAAGGCTTGCTGTTATGAATATGGGGGGCAGGGTGGCAGGGGCATTACATAAACTTCCCCAGGCCTGACTGGCCCACAGAGTAGGATAAACAGTGGGATAAATTAGAGCACAACACTAGCTTTGGGTTTTGCAAGTGCTGACATAACCACTGCACTAAGAGTGAAAAGTTAACAAAGTTATTCTCCAAGGAAAAGTCTGTTTCTTACACTAAACCAATGCGGGTGCTGCATGTTGACTATTTTTCTCGTTTACTAGCTCTCAGGGACAGGTTTGCACAGCACCTAGCTCAGTGGGTCCTCCTTCCCACTCTGATTAAAACACACAAGTGCTACCATGAGACAAATAATTAACAGGTCATAGGAACAGAAGAACCTGTGTTCCCCATTATTAAATGCATGATAACCTAAGATAGCAGCACCATATGGAGTTGTTTTCTGCTGATCTTTGTCTCCTTTTTCACCTCTCTTCCCCGCTGTACCCTGTTCTGCTTCAAGTGAAATGCAATCCAGTAATGTTTGAGTGAAGGAACTATCAAGAGGACAGAAAAAATGTCATAATATTTGAAATATATGTCCTAAATAACTGAATTATTTCTTAGGAACTTGTAACATCCTTTAAAAACAGTGTAGACCTGATTGGAACCCCTTAACCCTAGGGTCCAACAGAACTACTGCATTTGATTCCAAGATGAGGTGTTTTTCCCCTTTCAACATGGGAAAAACAAAGGCTTGTCTCAGACTCAAGTATTACTGCTGAGAGCTGGGAGAAGCACCTATGCAGGGAGTACAGCTGGGGCAGGGACAGTACTGGCAACATGCATATTCCTATTTCCAGCATCTCTCCCTGCCTGACTTCCTTATGCCCTTCCCTTTGTCTCCCTTGTTGGCAGGAATCCAGGCAGGACAGAAGGAAATCCCATGCTGCTGTGTCTCCAGCCAGCTGGGTGACCTGCAAAGCAGTTCCTCCCGGCTTCCAGCTGTAGCAGTGTGATTCAGCTGTAGCAAGCATCGGGAAGCTCCAGAGTCACTCCTGCTGCTGCAGAAAGCAGCTCTTCAGGAAGCCCAGCTATACAACATGCAGATTCCTTCCTGGAGCCTGCTCCCACCCAAGGGGGTGAATGGGTGAGGTGGAAGGAAGCCAAGTGGGGAAAGAGGAATCTGTCCACTGCAGATCCGGACTCCCTGCATAGCTGCTTTCTCCAGTGTGGGGTAGGACCAGCTCTGGGACTCACCCTGAGCCCTGATCAGTAGGTAAAGCGGCTGAGGGGGAAGGTGGGCAGGGAGGCAAGGAACAGGGAAGTGGTGGAGGGGGAAGCACCATGGGGACAAAGGGTGGCGAACAGGCTGCCTGCCCTTGCTTGCTCCCACCACTTCTTCCCCCTCACCCCACCTGCCTCCATCCCTGCTTTCCCCCGCCTGTTTTCTCCCTGTGCACCTCTTTGACTGCTTTCCCCACTCCTTCCCCTGCAAAAGCAGACAGACAAACTTAAGATGACCCTCCAATCACTAGATTCTGGACATGGAAAATTACATAAAATTATAAATTTATTGCCTCTAGAATCTAATTATTGGGGTCATCTTAAAATCAAAGTTATCTTGGATTTCGCTACATGCAGTAGTTGTCTGGATTTTATTTAAATAAATATCTAAGTCCTATAATGAGGAGTGCATCTAACAGCAAAAAGACCCTAAAGCCATACAGTAAATAACAAAGTTACTTGACTCACCTATCTGAAGTCCTCAGACGACCTGCCATACTCAAAGGTATTTCCTGAAAAAGGAGAATTTGAGAATACATTTAATACAATCATCTAATAAAAACTGAAGAGATAATTTAAAATGTACTTTAAGAGAAAGTCACCCAGACACCCATGACAACGTAAGTGTGAAGAACTAATTTAAATTATACAGCAGATGTTTATTTTCCACTGGACTACTAGCCACAGAAGTGATACAGAGGTATTGTACAGGATATTCCATGATACTTGATCAGCACTGAATGCATAGCTTAGTTTCAGACATTCATGTAACAAGAATCTTCTTCACTCACTCGTCTGAGCCCCACCCCTGCAAAATGAAAGAATTCTATTCTACACTGTAGTTAATGTAAATGCTATACTAAATATAAGATGGGAAGAAAAGAAGGAAGCTGTAGTATTCACCTTCAGGTGAAACAAAATAAATCTAGTGAATCTCCAAAGGAAAGTTAAGATCCAAAAAGAACAGACAATAACCTTGAAGTACTGGGTAGCATCAGCTCTTCTCAATAAGACAAAACTATCCTTTTAGCCTGGATGGGCTTTTAACAATCAATTCATTTATGTAGTCACTGTCTACCTGTGGCCTTCACTGGTACATATCTAAATGTTTTTTCCCCAAGGATAAACATAAACTTAATTTTTGGCAAAACCAGAGATCAAATAGCCACATGGATAATGCCTAAGTTTCCAGGGTCAGTTCCACTATCCCATAGGAATTTTTTTTAAAGTTTTAACACTGAATCAAAATGAAGTGTAAAAATAAAATAAAATCTCAAAAATATTTTTAAAAATATTCTTACTTCAACTACAATTTCAAAATGCAAAAGCATTTGGAATAACATTTTTTTTTTAATTTTAAAAATATTAAGACGGTTGGAAACGCATTTCAAAATGGTCATTGTGTTTAGATTGGCAGAATTCACTAAAATGTTCCCTTTCTAACAAGGTTATTTCTGTTTTGACAACTGTTTTCTAACCAGAGGTGGAAGATTGCTGCCCAGCTTTATTACCAATCTCTTCTCTCATCTTCATAACATGTGTGAGGGGCTGGCTGGCAGTGACTTAGCCCAGGAGTGTTGAAAGGGCAAAAGATGATCAGAGGACTTGGGATTCCCTTTCCTCGCCAATCTGGTAATGATTTGACCCAGGGGTTTTGAAGGGGTAAAAGATGATTGGAGGACTTGGGATTCCCTTTCCTCACCAATCAGGCCCCAGAGACTCACCCTCCATGCCCCCCGATTGGCCCCTTGGGTCACCTGGAGGGGGATAAAAGGGGCAGTGTGGCTGACTCAAGGGAGACCAGCAAGGGACCACAAAGAAGGAGATTCAAAGAGCTGGGAGTGGGACCTGCAGGCAGCAGTTGGACCCTCAGCAGTGCAGCATGTGGCTAGCAGGAGAGGCTCCCTGGAGCTCAGGATCCCCTACAAGAGGCTGCAGCCAGCAGGAGAGGCTCCCCAGCTCCAGCAAGGATCTGAGCAGTGACCTGAGAGGTTCCCAGCTCTGCTTCCAGCTCCTGCAATCAGAGGCCAGGCAGCTCGACGTCAGGCCAGGGCGCCTGATAGGTCAAGACCTCTAGTAGCTTGGCACAACACCAGCACTAGTGGCTGTGTGGGAGAGCTTCTGCCTACCACGTGGGAGATCTGAGATCAAAAGTCCCAGCTGTGGTGACTTGGGGCGAGTGAGCTAACAGGGGAAAATTCTTCTTGCAGTGGAAAGGGACCATTGTTTTTTCCTCCTTTCCCCCACTCCAGGTACCTAGGCCCTATATTCCTTGTCATTTGACATTTTGTGCCTTTTGCATTTCACCAACCAGTATTGTTTGTTTTACATTTTGGTTAACCCCGTCTTTTGTCAACTGGATGAATATGGCTAGGATTGTAAGCGTCTAACCTTTGTTGAATCCTGCCCCCTCAGGGCATTGTAGGGTCCCCTATACCCCCTGGTTTATACTGGTTATGTTCCCAGTATTGTTTTCTCATTAAAAGGTATATGGTTAAGTTCCCATTGGTGGTCTGGCTCTGCTCTGTAGGGGGAGGAGAGTCCCTACACCTCCTACAGCGCTTGTGCACCTGCTTTGATCCCTTCAATTGGAGAGGGGGTACCTCTTGGAGTACCACCTGGGTGACGCATGCAACAATTCAGATCATCAGAGGAATCAGAATTGGAGCCAAAGTAGAAAAAAGAGCAGGATAGCATTTTCCTCTAATAATTCACTCCCCTCTCTTGGGCTGATAATACAGTTTTGATAACATTTAGGGCACACAGTTAGGTCCAGCTATTCCCTCTGACTTTTAGGAAATGCGAATCCATTCTTTAAACTGTCAGGACTTTTGTGTATTTGGAGCAATTGGATGGGCTGGTTTGTTCAGTTTTAAATGAGTGTCCAGGGTTCTCAGAGGCTGGGATGGATGGTTTTTTATACAGACTGGGTGGAGGGTGCCAAGGATACAAAAATATCTGAGACAAGCAGAACTTAAGGTTTTTGCAACTGGTTTACTAGCAGCAACAGGCCTTGCTCTGCTGGGCATTAGTCACTTTTTTCTGCTAAGGATGCTGACTGCAAAGTTCCCTCTAAGGTGTGCATGTGCACAGCTGTGCACAACTAAGTGTGTCCATGCACAGCCTTTTCAAGGCCACGCATCAGGAGAGGTGGGGGTGGGAGCCTGGCACGGGCTCCACCAGCTCCAGGGAAGTGCTCCGCTCCCTCAGGGCTGGAGAGTGAAGCACTTCCCCGGGACACTGCGGGAAATGCCCCAAGGCAATGTGGGGGAGTGGAGTAGTGTCCCGGAGCTGGCGGAGGCTTGCTCGAGGCAGGCAGCAGCTCCTCCCCGAGGTGAGGCAAGGCAAGTATGGAAGCTAGGGCAGGGGGCTCCACTGGCTCCAGGGAAGTGCTCCACTCCCCAGCCCCGATGCAGGGAAGCAGAGCACTTCCCCGGAGCTGGCAGAGCCCGCGCCAGCCTCCAACCCCTGCCTCTCGGCCGCTGGCTCCAGTCCCTTGGCTCCCGGCCCCCTTTGATAATTGTCCTATACTGGACTGAGGCGGCGCGCTCACGGACCACTACTCTTTAGAGGGAACACTGGCTGATTGTGCACAGATAGGCATCTGTTTGGCTTTTTGTACAAATCTAAATACCTAAAATGGCAACACATCCAGTGAAGAGACCAATCACAAGTCTTAAATTCTCCACAACGGATAGGGAGGAACAGCACAAAACCTAGAATGCAACTCCAGCCCTCACCTTTCTTCGCCTCCCTTGCGTAGCTGAAGATTCACTGCTCACGCTTTCTCTGTGGTTCAGGTGGGCAAAGGGTCTAGCCGCTCCCCAAGACTCCAGATAACGTGTCATTCGGACAGAGGCTCGCATCTTCAGCCCATCGTTCACCCTTGCTTTAGGAAGATGATTGTTTGAAGTACTTTGTTTGGACTAAAAGACGACAATGCCAAAGTTAAAATACCAGAAAAATCAGCTAAGCCCAGAAGCTTGTACCATATGAACCTCAGAGCAAGTATGTCCTCCCAGGATATGCCTCCTTCCCTCCCCCTCCACCAAGCATATAGACAGGGTGACACCCTTGATTCCCCATCTGTTGAGCTGTCCTCAAAATCTCCCCGCCTGCAAAACTGAGCTCTGATTCCAACTTCTGGCTTCCTGACCAATCACAGACCAGAGAGCTTTACAGACAACTGAAGGGATTCACTCCACTTGAGAAGAGGCAGAAGGTGGGCAAGACCAAAAGCTTCTGCCATACGTCTTTGGTACATGATTCAAAGGGAACACCACAGTGACTAGGAGGGCAAAGGAGACAGTTCTGCAAAATGCAGATTCAGCTCCAGATTACAATGGGGATTATATCTCCTGTGCAACACTTTTGAGTCAAAGGCCACAAAACTTCCTTCCACAGGACCAAAAGCAGGCAGGGCAAAAAGACTAATGGCTATAATACGAGCATCAATCACTAGTCAGATACTGCATCAATCAGTAGTTATATCCTAGCATCTAAAGCATCATCAGGTGTGCAACAGCCATTTCAAGAGGTCTACTGAGTTACCATGACAAACATTCAAATAGCATATGTGCATCTAAAGCATGGCTGCACTAATCATTAATTGAAGGTAGCTCTCCTGTGTTTCTTCCTAAGCAACTCCTAAGAAAGACGATGCAAGAGCTATTTTTTTCCTCCCATGTCTTTTCCGTGTCGATAAAACACTGCAAGAGGGCCGGGCCCGCAGGGGTGGTGACCATATGGTTCCTTCCCGGCTCGATCCCTAAGATGCCCTCCCTCGGTTCTTTGCCTTCCATACTTTGTTTTTATTAAGATATTAAGGAAGGGCTACTAAGACCCATGGTCTTGGAGCAAACTCTTGTCACTTCCAGCCACTAGCAGGTTCCTCCCGGATCCTGCTGGCCTCAGTTTGCACCCTAAGTTGAGTAGGACCTCTCGGCCCACCTATGCCCCCAAGGCCCTATAGCTTTCAGGGCTAATTACATGGGCTCTGCCCTCCCCAATACCCACACCCATGCCTCACAGATGTTATTGATCACCAGTCCTTCTGGGCCACAGCCTCAGCCCCTATGATTAGGCCTCCCTGTCCAGGCACTTCATTCACCGCAGCTACTCCCCAATTTGTTTTCTAGGTTTACCTGCTTCTCTTGGGAACTTCACTGCCCTGGGCTATTCCTGGGCACAGCCTTCCTGCATGTAGCACTTTTCCTACACAAGCTGGCTCCAGGCATTATTTCCCACCCTAGCAGGCTCCTGCCTCTGCATCTGCCCCTCTCTGTGCTTTGGGCCCTTGGCCCCAGTCTCTGGGCCACTCTGCTCTGATCCCCAGGCTGCTGTGCCCCATCTCTGCCCTCTCCAGGCTGTGGGCCCCTGGCCCTGATCTCTGGGCTGCTTTCCCCCATCCCAGGGCTCCTGTGCCCAGCCTCTACCCTTGTCTGAGCTACAGGCTCACCCACCCCTGCTCCCAGGCCTACCATTTCCAAGGCCTGCCTCCCCAGGCTATGGGATCACCTGTCCCTGTTCCCAGGCCTGCCTTATTCCCAGACTCCGTGTTGCTTGCCCCAGCTCACCTGTTCTCAAGAGCCCTGGCTGCAGCCTTGCTGCCAGGAGTCGCTCTCCATGTGGCACTAAGGGCTAGGCTGCCTGACCAGCTCCATCCCTAGGCTTATATGGTTCCTTCCAGTCACAGGACTCCCTAACCAGCCCCCTGTCACACCTGCAGGCTGCTTCCCAGGCTGCCACACTCTCTTGAAGTGATAGGCACACCAAGCACCCTGTCACAAACACCAATTCAAAATTGTCAATATTCCAGTGCAGCCAACAGTTGCCTAGTTATACTTAGGCAACCAGCAGTTATAATATCACCTACCTTCCAAAAAGGGTGACACTGCCATGTAAGTCACTGAAGAAGAATGATGCACTGAGACAGCATTTTCTCAAAGCCACCAGACTACATTCATTGGGGATCTTGGCTAAGATCCTCCACCATCCCACAATTAGTATCAAATGCAGCACAGAAGCAGCCACCTGAACTCTATTAACTATTGGACCATATTAAGAGCTGGATTTGTACCTAACATGTGCGTGGGTGTTGGGCCTGCTTGCTTAGCTGATCTTTGATCAATAGCTTATCACAGCTTGCGTATGGCCTCTGCAAAGCTGAACTGCAGGAGCAATACAGCATGTTTCCCAGCCTGGAATGTGGCTGCCCAGGGGAAGTAACACAACCAGTTAAGGGCAAGGATAAGGTAAAAAATGACAAAGATGTGTGACCTCTGAGACGCACTTCCCTATGCATCTGAAAATAATCTGTGATCGCAGGCACCTGCTTGGAAGCTACCCAAATCCGTTCCCTGCTCCTGTAGTTTTTGATGGCCACAGAGGAAAACCCTAAGCACCCAACTGCAGATTCATGCAGCTGTTGCACTTGCCAGAACAATTTTTGTACACCCATAGTGCACAGGTCAGATGTACCAGCTAGTGACCACACCTCAGTTATGTGTGGATGTCACTGAGCTCAAAGAAATGGCAGGGAGGAGGAATTAAAAACAAGTAACAGCAAAAGAAAAAAAGCTAAGCTGATGGTGGTTTTGCCATGTTTTAGACAGATGCTCTTTTACTGTCTGTACGCTCTGGTGTGGCTATTAAATTTTCTTAATTCTGACTTTTAATGGGAATTTAAAAGAATTAGTCAAACTCAGGAGTGACCAGGGTATCTAATTTATGCTCTGGGAACCCAATGAAAGGCAGGAATTATTGGGTACTACAGGCGTTCCTCCTGTGTTATGGTAATAAATGAATCACAGTGGATTATGTGAACTGGTGAGGAAAGGCTCATGGTTGGGAGTTGGCAGTTAATTCACACATCAGTCGCACCAAGCCTATTTTCCACCTCCTACATGAGATGATGGGGAAAAGCTACAAGTGGGTGAGTAGTTGGGTGTGCAATCTCAGTATTCAAGTAGAACCTGGGTGTGAGTATCCCTTTCAGGAAGAAGTGGTTTTAAGTGAAAAGTCAGCATTTGGCTATACACTACTGAGGCAAATACAGCAGGCACAGGTAGCTTTCAAAAGAGGTTTTCCTACAGGCAGTGGACACTCACATTGTTATGTTTGAGGATTTTCAGAGAGTGTTTAGAGTACAATGTACAGAAGAGATTTTATTTAGAATTCAGGACTGGTATATTAGCTTTATTCAAAACTTGTTGGCACAAACTGATTTATGAGCAAAACAAAAAAAATAATTAAAAATGAGTGTTTCTTTGTCTCCCTCTAGTGCAGAGGTGGGCAATTATTTCAGCTGGAAGGCCACTTAGGGAGTTTTGGTGAGCTGTTTTGGGCTGGGTCAGCACCCCTCACCCCCTATACAACAGCTCACCAAAACTTCCTACATGGTAAGTGGCAACAGAGAGCAGGCAGGCAGGGCACATTTGGCCAGACGAGTGGAGAGTGGCATCCAGGAGTGGGGCAGGTAGGCAGGGGCTAGGATTATGGGGCACAGACAGTAGGAGCATGGGCATGCTCTCTGCCTCCTCCCAGGTCAGGCTGGTGGTCATAATCCACCTTCTGCAGAGCAGATTGCAGCTCAGATCTGGCCCCATACTATCACTGCAGTTCAGCCCCTGCCTCATGATATACCCACCCACCTGTTCCACTCCCAGGTGCCATCCCCATAGCCCCATCCCACCCACCCAAGTGCCTCCTGCCTTTGGGGGTCCCAGGCCAGTCTTCATGGAGACTTTGCCTGCCAATTCCATTTGGCACACCCCCCCCCGTGGTGGGTGCACAGTAGACCAGCCAGGGTGCCCAGGTCCAGCAGCAGCACCACCAGCAGAAGCAACTGGAAGAAGCTTCCACCACTACCCCAGACCCACTTCATGCCCAGGGTTAGCAGGACTGGCCACACACGCCACAGCTGGTGCTGTCCCCCAAGCCTGAGCTGGGCAGGGGCTGAGGGACATGCCACAGGCCAGATAAAATCCCTTGGCAGGCTGGATCTGGCCCAGGAGCTGTATTTTGTCCACCCCTGTTCTAGTAACTAGAGCACATCATTTTATGAACTTCCTATTGCATTCAGACTGGTCAGGTAAATTAAAACAATAGAGAAACATGTTTTTAAAGCCAGAGAGTTTTAAAGCCTGAGTTCAATTCGCTACATAGTAGATGTACATTTTAATTCTATTCTTGATCCAAACATTACACATGCACATACGCACACACTATACATATTTAAAAGGTATATACTTACCCTTGGGTCAATCACTAGGTACGTTTTGATGTTATTTGCTTTAAGGTATGGGTCTCTCTGGTGTCCATTCCCTTCTTCCACTTCATAAACTTTACCTAGGTGTTTTAGGGTGGCTTCAGTGATGTGTACACGGCTGCAAAGGAAAGAAAACCAAGACCCAAACACTTACAGAAAGGTCAGCCTAAGAAATTCATTTACATTTCAGTGGGGCTGTTGGCATTTCTGTGCTTCTCAACGGCCTTATGCTTTGGCAGCCAAGTCCAGGGTCCTGCCAGCTATCTGAGTAGTACCTGCAATCAGGAGAGCACATTTATAGAATACAACCTGAGTTGGATCCACATATTTGGTTAAAAGGGCTCTCAAAACACTTCCCGGAGCTAAGTAATATTATTATAAAATGAAAGCAAAGTATAGTAGGATAGGGGGAGAGAGAAAGATTAAGAGGTACAGGAAAAGGCAAAGAAATATCTTCAGAGGAGATCTGATGACTTGACACAGCCAAGAGACACAAGAAGGCTGTACCAAATGGGAGGAGTTACAGAAAAAGCTCTCATAAAAAACACAAGTTGGACCGTATTAAAGGAGCGTCCAGTGCTAGACATTGCAAGGGAGGGGAGAGGCAGGAAGAGGAAGCAAATCTGGAAGGTCGGCTACAGCAAATCCATAGGGAGTTTTATTACCAAGGAAAACAATTCTGAAAAGAACAATCAGAAGTCCACCACCACCTAATGGGAGCTGCAAATACTGCCATATATGCATTTTGCTTGTGTGTGCATGGTCAGGAACATTTAATTAAATTAACTAATCACATGATATCAAGTGTTTGGATAAAACCATTTCAGGGAACCACAGTGAAAGAGCAGAATGGTTAAATGTGGTAATAAAACAGCCACCTTTTGCACTTATTCTGCTTTCCAGCTGTAGATTTCCTGACAGTCACAGATAGAGTAAATGTGGCACACGGAGGTGAAACACTATCCAAAAAGTTGTAACGGGGCTGGGAAGAGAACTTTGGCTGTTCTCTTCCAGAAGGGTAGCTGGGCGAAGGTCCAAGGACTTGCCTGATAACAGTACAAAAGGGATTAATCACTGCTCTCCACCCCCTTCTGCTGCATAGGTGCTCATGTGAAGATAAATTAGGCAGGGCTTGAGATCACTGACCAAAAAGATCCTCCAGGAGGCAGGCCAGGAAGCTCTATGTGCAGCTCTTTGGGAGACAGAAGGCAAAGAGGATTTGTAGTAGAGAGGTCTGAACCCCAATCCTGTCTACCACCTAGTGACTGGACATAAAAGACTAACTTCAATCTATTCATTTAGACCCAAGACAGAAACTATGTTGACAAATGTACTGGATTTGTTCAGGGACTTTACCCGAGTCTCTCTTCCCTCTTTGTTTAGCCTTTGGCGACAATGAGGCTTCACCCAGTAAGCCATGTTCTTCGGGGCCTAACTTGGGACAAACTGTTTAAAGTCATCTTGTCCTGAACAGTATCGAGATAGAGTAACCTACTTTGCTCAAAGGCAACCTTAATGACACTAAGAAAGCTCCCACAGGCTGCTAGCACAGTGAATTTATACTTCAGCACACCATGCAAAAACTCCTCCATGGAGACAGGCCATAAGAGTAACATGTTTTAAAAGGTAAGGGAAACACTTTCTGATCATTTACATTTACAGAAATTATCATGAATATTCAGCAGTTCAGATTCACAGGAGACCAACAATGTCACATTAACGCTAATGTAGCCCAGGTAACTCGGGTATATACTCCCCTTCTCCAACTGAAGGGAGTTGTTAGGTGGCAGGTGTGCTGTGGGGGAACTGCAGACCACTCAGTTTCCCTGTCTCTACAGAACCCAGCCAGAACAGTCAGAGGACTTAACTATATACAAATTTATTTACATTAACTCTCCACAAGGAAAAGAAACATTATATATATATATATAGAACATTCTCTCTCTCTCTCTCATCTAAACAAATAACATAAACAATACCCTCTGGGTAAATGCTATAAAACTTTACACCAGTGCTTCAGATACAGGTAAGCAGCTGATCTGAAACAGATAAACTCCAAAATAAACATAGACAGCCAACAAATAAAGATAAGTGTAGGTGAACAATAAATAAGCCACAAATACAAATAAACAACAGGTGAAATAATAGCAACAGGGGGTCCCAGAAGAGCCCTAGGACTCTACTCATCTACTAATTTACAAACACGTGAGTTCACAAAATATAAGGCATGACATCACACCACTTATGGCGCAAGAACCTCAAAGATAAACTTAATCCCAAGGGGAAAACCCAATGCCCCTGGGCTTTCCCAAGCCCTACAAGGAAGCTGGTAGCTTCAGGGGTGCCCTCCCAGTGGGACCTCCACTCTCAGTAGCCCTTCACTAACCAGGGGGGACAACCCCTCCCCTGTAGGAATCCTTTTTTCCCTGCAACTCATGGCTCCCAGGCCTGGAGGGTGGCTCTCATCCTCTGCACCAAGCTGCTCTCTTGCCTGTGGTGGGCTTTGAGGGGATAACTGTCCCCTGGAACAGGGCTTCGCTACGCAGGGCTTTTGGGGCCTCTGGCTTAGCCCTGTCTGCTGGCTCAGTAGCCTGAGCACCATCTGGCTCCCTGGACTCGACCCTTTTGCTATGGGTTGGAGGCCTGGGCTGCCTTATGCAGCACCAGGCTTGGTCCACTCCCGGACTCTGTGCAGCGCCTCCCGCATCGAGCTCCTAGACTCATTCCGGGGGTTGAGGACCTGAGCCACCCAAGCACTTCAAAGGATCTGCTCCACACCCCAGCCTGTGCACTGTGTCTCTGGCCGCATGCTAGAGGTTGCAGACCTGAGCAGCCTCATGCAGCTCCCAGGGTCTGGATGCCACGCACCATGCTGCACACCGATAGCCTAGCCGCTGGAGCCGTCCGCCATTCCCCGCAGATGGAAGTCTTCAGGGGCGCTTCCAAGCTACTGCTTCACCTGCCCCTCAGCTCTTCTAAGCTCCACTCTTCTCTCTTCTCTGCCCTGGATGCGTCTCTCTCATGCTGGGCATGCAGCTCCTTTTATACTTCCAGGGCTCTGCCCCTGAAGTCTTCTGGACCTGACAGTGTTGCAGTTCCTAATCAGGTC
>NW_017728915.1:16112151-16219636 GCF_001723895.1 Crocodylus porosus
CCTCTTGCTGTCTCCTGATTGGTGGATGGTTCAACCAATCAAAACAGAAACATTTCAAGCCTGGGACTCAACCCAAGCTCCAAAAAGGCAAGCTTGCTATACTAGTACAAATAACAGCTGGTCTAAAAGCTCAGATTTCAATATAACAATGGTTAGTTTGGCGCACAGCAACAAAATCTTTGTCTTGACACAAATTTTCTGCATTCCACACCTTTTGGGCACTGAAAATTCATGACTTGTAAAACTGTCCTCCAGTTACTTAAGTAATTACAATACACCTTCTGGTCAGCTGCAACAGTAAAATAGATAAAATTCATCATCTGTTTTCACATAGTTCTGGTTTAGCATAAGGTTTTCAGAAGTGCTCAGCCTAGCTGTTTCCAAGTGAAATAATTTTTCCACTGACTTCAATGGGAACCAGGTGCTTTGGAAATCCCACCCAGACAGTACAAGCACTGTAAAACCAGCAGCCTTCCTGGAAGGCACTTAATTTAACTTCTTATGAAATGGAAGACTTATTCCAGTCAAGTAATTGTAAAATTGTGAAATACATAACAGACCAGTGCTTAACACATTGAAAAGTGCAGTGCTAGTGTCTTTTCTCAGCACCAGCAGGCTATGGCAATTAAATCTTTTACAGATAAGCAAATGAGTACCTAGATGTTAATAAGGTAATAAAACCAAGCTGTAGCTATGACCCTAAAAAGGGCTATGAAAAATACATCATCTTACCTCCTTTCTACATGTAGGCATGCTTGCCTACTTTACCAACAACAAGAAAAAGTATGTTTTACAACTCTTGGCTCCTGTTAGCCTTGCATCATCTATGTAGTTAGAGCAGTGTCCCTGGATTCTACTGCAGCTAGCATACCAGCTATTCAAGCTCTAATTCAAGGGTAGGCAACCCCCAGCATGCATGCCAGTGTGGTACACCAAAGGCATTTTGCTTTACACATGCACGTTTAGGTGGATGGCAGCTGGAAGGGGCCCAATCCTTGTTGTGGCAGTACAGCCCCAGCCCTTTCCACACCATCCGCGCCAAGGCATGCATGCACCCACTGCCAGCAACAAGCTGGGCCGGGGCCCTGCAGACCCTGATGCAGCTGCTTGCAGATACCCCACTGCCTGCTGTGAGCAGCCTGGGCTCTGTGGCAGGGAGCAGGGGCATGTTCAGGGCCTGGGTCAGCTATGGCAGGCAGCCAGGAAGCTGCAAGCAGCTGCAACAGGGTCCATGGAACCCTAGCCCGGCTTGTTGCTGGCAGCAGGTACACGTGCACCTAGAAGCAGACAGCAGGCTATGCCCTCACAACAAGGATCGTGCCCCTTGTGGCTCCCCTACCATCCGCACCCGGCATGCTAACAGCTTACAAGTCGAGGTTGCGGGTGTTTTTGGCACTCTTTCCAAAAACACTGCTGACCCCTGATCTGATTATTCTGCTTTCTGGCTACATATATCAGTACAGTCTCACTTTCAGATCCCTGCTGAGTTTCCAGTAAATATATCTTAATACTTTAAGCTGAACAGATTTTATCTCAAAGTCACTGAGGCAGATGGCAACAGGGAACCCCAGCTATGCTGGGTTTAGAAACACTGACAAGAGACACCTGTGCACTAAGGTTTACAGATTTAAATAATAAACAAACAGAGTTGTCATTCTATCCAATGTAACTGGATTTGCACAGACTACCATAGCCCCTGCAAGTCAGATTCATTATGGCCAAGTACAGACATTTAGAAAACCAAAGCCTAAATTGATTAAATCTTTGCAGGTTAGTTTAACTTGAGTAGATTGAATTGATTTGCAAGTGAACAGACATTCACTTCTCATTCCGGAAATGCAGGCACATGCTTGCAGTGGCTCAGGCAAGAAGCCGCAGCCAGAAGGCTGGAAGGAAGCTGAGCTGAGGTGGGGCATGGCCAGGCCCTGCTGAGTATGATTGGAGATGGGTTTAAACCCTCGCCCTGGCCTGCACGGTCTCCAGCTAGGGCATGCCTGGAGAGGGGAAGAGGGAAGCAGCCCTTGCCAGTCTTGTCCCCAAGCAATAGGGGGCACGGGCAGATGCCAGCCCCAGTCAGCATCCAGCAGCATGAGGTGAAGCGGGCTAGGGAGGAGGAGACCCCCAGCCAGGATTTGCCTGGCTTCCCCTCCCTTGCCCCCACTCACGGCTTGAGCAGCAAGGGATGTAGCTGGACGCAGGCCTGAGGCAAAGCAAGGGGTCAGGAAGGGGATTAAACCCCCACTCCCTCCCCCTCCTGCCAGCACAGGACCCCAGCCGGGGTCTGCCTGGCTTTCTGCCTCCTGGCCCTTCCTTCCCTCCTTCAGGGGCAAGTGGAAGGGGGAAACCAGGCAGACCCCAGCTGGAGTCCTGTACCGGTGAGAGGGGTGGGGGAAACTGGATTAAAGCCTATTTCCCCGCCTCACCCTGCTGGTCCTGGCCAGGCATGACCATGCCCCATGCTCTCCACTGGAGCATGGAGCAGGGTGGGAGGAGGGCAGAAGTATGGTAGACTCCCACACACAGACCTGGACTGGGGATCTCACTGGCCATGGAGGAGGTTTAAACCCCCCTCCCTCCTCTCCATGTGAACCTGCTGGCCCATGCCCCCTGCCCCCTCCACTCTAGCAAAGGAAAAGTCTGGCAGGCGCTGCTCTCCAGCCCAGTTTCCCACCCCACCGCCTTGTCAGCCAGCCCTCACTGCTATAGCTAGGGAGCAGAGGGCAGGGCCAATCCTGCTCTGCCAAAACAGACAGCACAGCCTGCTCCAGGGCTGCAAAGCATCCTGGGATGCTGAGGGACTGTGATTTAACTTGAACCAGAAAGGGGTCTGGGACAAAAGTTCTATAAAGATGTTTGACCCAAATCAGTTAAGTCTGATACTACATTCAATCACATTTATTTTGAACCAGTTTTGGACATTTTGAAACTGGTTTATGTGCACTGAACTTCTGTTCTGTTATGAGTTTAAGCCAATTTCTGATCACTTAAACCAGTTTGTGTGCGGCTTCTGTCCCCACCCTTGGGGACAGGCAAGAGGAAAGAGCTGGAATTAATTTCCTTGGTGCTTGGTGAACTGGCTCACTTGCTGAAAATAGACCATAGAACTCCAGCTCTCATATCAGCATTTATGAAGGTTTCCCTCAACAACTGCAGGGGTTAGGTTCCTGAAAGTTCCCGTGGTTGGCAAAACCATGGTTGGCAAGACAAAAGGCTTATGGGAAAAATGACAGATGGCAGGCTGATGCGTGGCCACGGAAAACTGGTTACTCAAAACTGTACACTGTGGTAGCTAAAATGGTATCTAGAATATTAAGCATGGATACTCAAAACCATGGTTGGCAAAACCTGTATCATTATGCTGACCGTGCAATCTTGTTGCTGTGCATAACCGTATCTATAATATCATAACATACAGGCATGTGACTTGCAAGATAATCAACTTGTTCCCAAAATGTAACATTAGGCAGAGGCAGAAGGGTGCAGGGGACAGGACATTGACTGGGAGTCCAAAGACATGGGCTACACGCTAGATGTCTCCAGGAAATCGCTTCACCTTTTTTCATCTCAGTCCCCCTCCAGCCTGAGTTTGCATAGTCTGTTTGGATGATATATATTTTTGGGACTATCTCCTGATGTGCTTTGATCATAATACAAACAATAATCATCAGTGTGCATGTGCAACTCACAGTATGAATTTCAGTTATTAGTTACAGTTATTGGAAAATGAAAGTTGCTTCTTTCTAAATAAATAAATAATAAATAGCTGCATTTAAAACAGATTTTTATTACATGCTATTTTTATTGAGTACTGAAGAAAGGCAGCATGGAAAAACAGACAGGGCACTAGCCTGTGAGCCAAAAGAAAACAGTTCTGTTCCCAGGTCCTTCTACTAACTGCTCCCCCCGCCCCCCAACTCTGGGCAAGTCACTTCACAGGTCTGCCTCATTTTCTTCATCTACAAAAGTTATATCAACAAACATACTTTCCTTTGTAAAATGCTTTGCCACCCGCTGATGAAAAGTACTGCATGGAGAGAACCATTATAGACGATCAACACAAAATTACAATTTATACATCAAATGCCTGCCTTGGGTTTCTGGATCTAATTATAGCCCTCAATTTTTAAAATTATATACGCATACGCATGTGTACACATGCTCATGCCTGGCTTATGTTATCAACAGAAACACTACGTAAATATACAACACCGAGTTGTCTACTGAAGCACTGTGTGTGTGTTTCTTTATCAAATCACAAATCTAGATATCTTCATGTATAATATGAATTGAATAGGTCAGTATACAGTATGCTACTAGACACAAAATTTAAGAGATTCCAGAAAAGTCAAAAGCTGCATAAGTGGCATTCATTCACACAAGATTACAACTATCTAATTCTACAATTTCTATAGATAATTTCTAGAGGGAAATTATCAGACAATGCCAATATTTTAAACAGCTGTAATAAATCCACATTTTTGCCCATTTATAACCTCCCTTATTCATAGTTCCAGAAACAGCTATGAAAACCTTCCTTATGGAACTGAAGCAGCACTGAAATCAAAGATCCTTACCCAGGTACTCCTGCAGATTCCATACGATTTGCCAAGGAAACATCATGAGACCAAACATCATATTGCCATTTCCGGAGTCCGATCACACCACAAAGCACATTCCCAGAATGAATACCAACTCTCATATTGATATCTACTCCAGTAGCTTCTCTCACTTGCCTATGGGAGAAGGAAATTACTAGATAATTAACAATCTTCTCAGACATATACTTTCCTCCATAGTACTTGATTGTTTTCCACTTACTGGAAAACACATGTAAAACCGAAAACTGCTGAAGACAGTAAAAAAAAAGTAGAGAAGTGTTATAATTAACCAAAGATACTCTTCATCAAGAGTTCCTGTGATCTGTGTATTTTTAAATGTTATTACATATAATAATACTGTGGCTATGATCTTCCAAAGACAGAATAAACAAATGAATGAAATCTCAGCTAACTGCAGATAGGGGTTCAAAACAGTAATGTCTTTTGCATTCAGATTAGAATACAGATTTGAATCAGTCTCATGCTGATAAGAATTCAGCCTGGGATTGTCAAAAGCCCTTAGCAGTCATGTAAAATGGCTCCCACTGAAGTCAAGGGGAATGGATTTAGGCCAACTGAATGCTTTTAGAAATATCACCCTTAGGCTACACTTTGCACAATTTCAGATAAAAGGTTTTTAAAGAAGATAATTAAGTCTCATTGGCTCCCTAAATGTATCTTATGTACAATTAAAACATTCTGTGCTACCTGAATATCAGCTAGATGCTATAGATAACTTTCTCAAGTACTGGCACCTTGATTGAGAATCATTATTCCAAACTGGCCACAGCACAGGCTAAGAATGACCTTATCCAATAGCTTCATAGCTTTCTTAAAAAAAAAAAAAAAAAATCAACACTGCAATACAAAGCTATAGTCATATATTCTGGGTGTACGTTATTAAGTTTGTTACTATACATACTTTATAGCTTCACACATGTCAAGTCCCATTTTCACACAATTCCTGGCATGAACTGGTAACGATACAGGTAGGCCTGAGACACAGTAATAACAGTCTCCCAAAATTTTTATTCTCATGCATTCATTTTCCTGCCAAATCAAAACAAAGAACAATAATGGGGAGGGGGAACATTGCAGATAGGCACATAGCACAGGAGCAATCCATTGTCAGTACTGCTAGGAGAAAAGTTTGGCCCCATTTCATGTTGGCTGAAATCAAAGAAACTCTCCCTCTCCCTTCAAAATCAAAGAGGTTTCTTATTTTTGTTTCCTCTTGCCTTTATCACTTCTGAATTACTAAAATAAACCCTAAATAAACTTAAAGCCAGAAATCTGTAAAAAGGCTTCATTAAAAGAGTCAGAAACCTATCACCTGAAGGACAAAACCTATTTCTTTTACTGGGGTTTTCATTATGAGAAAAACATTAAAAAATAGCATATTTACTTAGGGTGAGTAGAATCTTGAAACACTAGCTGAGTAGATGAAGTATTGTGTCTTATCACAATGCTAGCTAAGACTTGGGGGAAAGAAATAAGGAACAAAATAATCACACCAGCAACTTTGCTGAAGATATTTTCAGTTGACTGAAGAGGGAAGCCAACATGCATGACACTTCTCCACTGCTAGAAGCTAACCACAGGGCAGCAATTCAGTTGAGACTGCTGTTCTTTATTGCCAGTAGAAGAGCAAAAAGTGATTTCTTGTGATGTTTAGCCTCAAGACATTCATTTAGATTAAAAAACATTTTGGAAAAGGGAAGACTAATCAGGCACTCACAGAACAATGAGAGAACACCCCATGTTCTCTATTATCTTGGACCACCCTGCAGATTCTCAGTATAACCACGACAGTAGCGAGGCAGCCACATACCTGTTCTGTTTAACAAATTATAGGGGGAGGTATGTTTTTATGGTTAAGGTGCTAGACTGAGACTCCAAAGAATTGGGCTCAATTCCCAGCTATGCCATGGATTTTTTTTAGGTAATTTGGGGAAAAATCACTTAGTCTCTCTATGCTTCTATTACATATTTGTGAAATAAAGAACAATAGTTTTTTCTTTTTTGGCCTGGCATGACTTGATTCCTAAAACATCTTCAATCTTTACTCAGGCTTTTCTTCTCACAAGCAAAACACTACAAGTATAATATAATCCTATCATAGCTTTCTTGTACTCCATCATTTATCTTCAAAGTATAACCCTTGTCCAGACGTACTGAAATACCCAAGAAAATTAAGTTGAATTCTGCAATGAACTTAAGTTTGGTCTTATTTTCATTAAATTTTTCCATCATTTTGTTTTAAAAACATCCATTTTGATTACTGTATATTTATGTAGCCACGTTTCTCATCTCTCAAAATGTTATGAAATCAGGGTGATACGCTAGGTAAAACAGGGCTAAAAAATTTTGCAGGGCTTAATGAAAACTATTTTCAGACTTTTTGCAAAAGTCCAAACTTTTTACATTTCTTCAGCTCAAACCTCTTATCTACTGGTGCTGATAGTAGGATAACTTGTAACATATACAGTGTATTTATACTAGAAAGTTAGACGTGGAATGCCAAGATCATTTTTCTGAAATATTATATAAAAATAAACTCTACTATTATAAAGACAATTCAGCCATTAACTTTTCTGAAAATTCAAACAATGCTCAGTTATCTTTTCAATTCATTTTCACAAAGTTTCTATTTTTACCTTAACTTCTGCAGCACAAAAAAAGCTCACGGCAACTGAAATAACAGTTATATCAGGCCATGTATTCATAAGGCTTAGTGTACAATATGGCTTTTAATGAAAAAGTTACTATGACCTACTCAGTCTTCAGTGTTTGTGACGTTTTAATGGGAACTGAATTCATGGAAGTATTATATGAAAAACTAAAACTGTGGGAAAGGATGACTTATTCTTTAAAAGGTTTTAACCATGTACTTATGCTATTTTAACACTAATGATACAGCACATTTAACAATTTAATTTGACCCCATCCGTCAAGATTTAATTAAATCACTTTCATAAAGCTCCTTCTGTTTAAATGATTTATAGCAAAATGACATAATACTTTAACAGCAGTTAAAATTTATAATTTCTCCTGCCTACTTCATAGAAATTTTTAGAACTTCACCAACAAAAGATTTTACAAGCCCATTAAAATCTTCTATCTAGGCTTCAGTTATATGCATAACTCAAAATATATTTGTTTCCAAGTCAAACAAAGATCTTTAAAAATAACATTCTACCTGCTTTTATACATTGTTTTGTCGCCTACTGTAAGCCACCCTGAATCAAATAAATAAATGAAACTCAAGCACTGGAAGTTCTGAAAGGCAGGCACTGATCTTTGCTTGTTCTTCAGCAAGAATACATTTCTAGAATCAGAATTTAGCTAGTTTTTTTTTTTGTCTGGTCACACAGGACACAACAGAATGAATGCAGCTTTACTCTTTTAAAGCTGTATCACCTTCACAGGGTTCAGAGCAGAAAAATCATTACACGGGACTAGGCACAAACAAAGAACAGACCAGTGCCATTCTTAAGACTCCAGCAGTAACTGAATCCTGCAAACCTTTGCTGCCAACATTTGGTCTACTGACTCCAACAGCACCGTAGTGGTAAGGAGTCTTTGCGGAATTAAATACTTGCTGCAGCAGTCCCATTTCATCTCTATGCATAACTAGAAGTCTGAAATTGGATGTAGCAGAGTTTACTCTAAGATGTAAACAACAGGAAACTGAATTATGAGGCTGTTCTGAGGTGCTAGAAACATCTTAAACTGTAAGTGCAAAGTTAATTACCAGACTTCAGAGTTGGGGGTGCAGTTTCCTGCTTTTTGTATTTTAGAAAACATTATTCTGTACGATGCTGCCAGCAACTTTCAAGCCAGACTAGCACTGAGCACTGCGTTCATCAATCCACATTTCTGGCCTTACTGATCAGCCCCAGGAACTGCTTCCTCTATTTAGCCAAGGGGTGGGCAAAATACAGCCCATGGGCTGTATTCAGCCTGCAAATTGATCCTATCCAGCCCGCTGACCACTACCAGGAGCCTGAGGAGGGAGGGCTGTTCCATGCATTTCTCTGTTCTGCCACAGCTGGAGTTGGCCCACACTGGGATGC
The DNA here is from genome assembly GCF_001723895.1 of Crocodylus porosus. Classification (NCBI taxonomy): domain Eukaryota; kingdom Metazoa; phylum Chordata; order Crocodylia; family Crocodylidae; genus Crocodylus; species Crocodylus porosus. The sequence continues at coordinate 16,120,826 of NW_017728915.1, forward strand.
ACGCAGACTCCTAGTTAACCTAGTAACCAACTCATCCAGTAGATGTAGCAGCATTCAGCTCCTCATCCTCATCTCATCTCTGAATAAGAATCATCTAGCTGAAATACCCAGCAACCTAATCCCAATGCCTAGACCAAGAAAAGGAGTAGTAAGGGGTAAAGTCTCAAGAAACTCCCAGAGTTAACTGAACAGCAAGCCAAGAAACTGACAGAAGCCAGTCAGGAGCACTGCACTTATGAGACTAAAGCCCACCCCATATTGCAGCCTATTTGTGATCAAGACCAGGGCTGTCCAATGGACAAGCCACAAGGGGTCACATGCTGCCCCCCACTCCTCCCAAACACATGCACAACCTTCCTGCAGCATGGGCATGCTCCCCCTTTTGCTGCATACAGCTTGGGCAGCCAAGACCTCTCCTAGCTGCCGTGGCAGGAGCAAATGGGGATGTGGAATGGCAGCCAGGCAGGTTGGATGAAGCTCGTGAGCTGCCAGTTGGACAACCTTAATCAAGACACTCACTATGACTTATGCAATTAAGGGGGCAAATATAAATCCGATCTGCTCATATGGACATACAGCTTGCAGGCTTCCCAATCTTCAGTTTAACAGACATTGCACTTGCCGGACACTAACTTTACCACGTTATAATGTTTTTCTTTAACCAATATAGGCACAGATGTGAATGTCTGTGAAAACACTGGGAGACACAGCCCAGGACATCACAAGCAATATCTTTCCTAAGTACTTTCTCTTATCTGTATTAGTCTGACATTTGTAGCACAAAGTATATCAAATACAGATGTCAGACTGTTTTAGTCTACCAGTTTCAGATTGAATTGCGTGCAAGTAACTGACTATTTACAAGAGAGACAGTTGGCTGTGTTAGCCTGAAATCAGAAAGAAGTAAGGGTACATTTGCACCTTACAGACTAACCAAAGTAGATCTATTTGTTGATTTGTCTGTGGATATATGTGAGTGCAATCACTTAATTATACCGCTACTATAATTTCACCTTAGAAAAGAAAAACTTAAGACATTAGAAAAAATAAATCCTTCTCTTTGTGTTACAAGTTCTCTGATAGTTTTTAAGTGTTATTATATAAAACAGTAACAAATAACTCAAAAGTACACTGCAACATTTTCTATTACATAAAAAGCTTTTCAAGAGATCTCAAAGCATCTAGTGGAATCCACTCAACACATCTGTCCAGGATTGTAGATAAATCTTATTATTCCCATTTCATATGTGGGTTAGCCAAACAAAGTTAAGTAAGTCAGAGACTTGTACATTCAGCAGCCAGACCTGAGAGCAGAATCCAGAAAAACTAGCTTAGGTTTTGTCCCAGAAACCATCCTTCTGGCTTTCAAGAAGCTTTCCTGATCTTCTAATGACTTTTAAATTAATTTTACTTTACATTGCCAGGATTTTTATTAGTTGAAAGTCAGGTAAATCAGAATCTCCAGTGGATGCAACCTACCCTGCATTTTGGTCACTGAGGCAGAAGCACTGACTCCTGCCTGACCCCTTTCTTCTGTGAACTACAGAAAAGTTATCATCTCAATGTGGGCAAACACTACTTTTAAAAACTAGAAGTGCAGAACCTACCTTTGCAATTTGATCAAACTTCCCAAAGAGTTCATTCAGCATCACTACCAACTCCTTGGGAGAGCAGTCGCTAGCCAGGCGTGTGAATCCGACAATGTCTGCATAGAGGATGCTGGACAAGGACATAGTATGCAGTCACATTTTAATTAGTTCCTATTAAAATACATGGCTTTTATCTTGCAGTATGTTATGCTTAAAATCTAAAATGCATCTATCAGACAGATTCTTTCATATTCTCTTTCAGAATCAACTCCAGAAGAGACTGAAAGGGCAACATATTTTTTAACTAAATTTGAAACATGGGACTTGAGTCCAGGACACACTATCTTCAAAAACAAAAGAGCTTACTTTGGCACAAAAGCCATCAAAATTTGATTTTTCAGTATCCTAAGGCCATAAAACACTGTTAATGGTGAACTGCCAATGTAATTAAAATAAAAGGCCCAAATTTAACAAATTTAAAACATAGTTTCATAGATGTTAGCGTCGGAAGAGACCTATTAGTCGAGTCCAACCCCCTGCCCTGGGCAGGAATGAGTGCTGGGGTCAGATGACCCCAGGCAGGTGTCTGTCCAATCTCCTCTTAAATACCTCCAAGGAAAGGGACAACACCACCTCCCTTGGAAGCTTATTACATATTTTGGCAACCCTCACAGTAAAGAATTTTTTCCTGATGTCCAATCTGAATTTGCTCTCTTCCAGCTTGTGGCCATTATTTCTAGTTACCCAGACAGGTGCCCTGATAAACACTGCATCCCGTATTTCTTGCTGGCCCTTCCAATGAGTTTGTAGGTAGCTATGAGATCACCTCAGCCTCCTCTTGCAGAGGCTGAAAAGATTCAGGTCCACATAGGGTTTTTTCTGTAGGCCTTTAACCAGATGAATGGCCCTTCTCTGAACCCTCTCCAGGCCATCCACATCCCTCCTGAAGCACAGTGCCCAAAACTGGACGCAGTACTCCAGGTGTGGCCTGACCAGTGCTGCATGGAGGGGAAGTGTCACCTCCTTAGACCCGTTTGTGATGCATCAACTTCTGCAAGAAAGGGTGTGGTTAGCTTTACTTATTACCTCATCATGCTGGTGACTCGCGTTCATTTTGGAGTCGACTACGCAGTTGTGCTACTTAGAATGGTACCTCCTCCCAGGCTATAGGAGTGTTGATGATTCTTCCTCCCCAGGTGCAACACATGACACTTATCCTTGTTAAACTGCATCCTAGTCTGCGAGACCCATTTCCCCAGCCTGTCCAAATCAGCCTGGATTTGCTACCTGCCATCTAGTTTGTGTACCTCAGGGTGCTTTCTACTCCCTCATCCAAGTCACTAATGAAGACATTGAATAGTACGAGTCCCAGGACAGAGCCTTGGGGGACTCTGCTGCCCACATTTCTCCAGGTAGAAACCAAACCAACCACTACCACTCTCTGGGTATGTCCCATAAGCCAATTTTCTACCTACTGGACAGTGTAATAATCTACAATGCAACTGTTTAGTTTATTTATAAGAACTGGGTATGACACCATGTCAAAGGCCTTTTTAAAAACTAGGTAAGTAACATCTATCTCTATTCCTTCATCCAAGCATTTTGTGACCCAGTCGTAAAAGAAACCAGGTTAGTCAGGCAGGATCTGCCTGCTATGAACACATACTGATTGCACCTTAGCATCATTTTACCCACTGATCCCCCACAAATGTGATCCTTAACAATTTTCTCAAAGGTCTTGCCAAGGATAAAGGTGAGACTAACCAGCCTATAGTTACCTGGTTCCTCCTTCCTCCTGTTCTTGAAAACAGGAACCACACATTGGCCCTTTTCCAATCCTCTGGAACCTGTCCTGAGCACCACCAGTGCTCAAACAATTGTGCCAGCGGCTCTGCTATGACTCCAGCTAATTCCCCAAGTACCATAGGATGAAGATCATCAGGACCTGTTGACTTAAATACATTCAACTACTCCAGGTGTCCCTTTACTACATCAGCACGAACAGTTGGTGGGTTGGTATCTATACTGGGCCTACCTAAGGTCCCAATGGGATACGTATTTGTATTCATGTCCAGGAACACAGATGCATTTAGAAGCTCCGCTTTGGCCATCCTATCGGTTACCAGTTGCCCTAGTTCAGCTTGAAGGGACCCTAAGTTACTCTGCACCTTCTTTTTGCTTCCTATGTACTTAAAGAATGACTTTTTGTTATCCTTAACTTTTGCTACCAGCCCAAGCTCCACTTCCGCTTTGGTTCTCCTCCCTGTTTCCCTGCCAGCTCAAGCCAAGCAGGTATACTCCTCCTTGGTGGCAGCCCCCTGCTTCCACAGCCTGTAGGCCTTTTTCCCTCCAGGCTCTCCTGGATTTCCCTGCTTAACATATACTCTTTCCTGTTCTAGCTTTAGCAAATATAGTCTGAACACATGAACATAAATTCTCATTTAAATGGACTGGTATCAACCATGACAATTCTTAACTGTCAATAAAAAGCTAACAGTAAATATGGCATAACTTATTAATATAACAATTTGTAAACTATCTTCACTTACCTGACATTCTGGTGCCTTTTCACATATAGACTATGGAAGTTGTTATCATGTATTTGCCTAGTATCATTGGTTTCTTTGAGTCGCTCTATGATGGCTAGTTTCATTCCCATAGAGATATGAGCTGGCAATATAGATAAAAGCAGGTTTTCCTTGAAGGGAGGAAAGAAAAATAAAAGATGTAATTCTATAAAGTTATCTGGACTTGCCAAGTAGGCAATCTCAGGATTTTAGAAATTGAAAGGAGGGGGTAGAAGAGAGCTTCCTACAGAAGCTTTTGAGTGTTGCAGGTCAGATGTTCAAAAAGTGATTTTGTGTTTATGCTCAAAATCAGAAAATATATTTTCACCAAACTTTGGAAGATGAGTTCTGTGTACTGTTTTTGAATGACAAAAGGACATTTTAAATGCATCTGAACCTGTAACCATCTGTGAACCTATAACTGTGAAAGAAGTGTTCTACCTACTTTCTTTCAGTGTTTGGATAAACTAATGATTATTTTCTGACAACAGTCTCTCTTCACAACTGAGAATGATAAAATCTCATAACTCAAGAGCTCATGATGTAGAAGTAATAGTGTATAAAATATTCAGATCCACATAAATTCTTATTATGGATATATAAAAGTAAAAAATGTAAATTGCATTCCTTGCTGGAGGAGGTATTTGAGCAATTCAAATGTTGAAATACTGGAGGGATACTTTTCTAGAAAATTCTATTACCAAAATGCTAATGCATCTTAAATGAGCTGAGCAATCAAACTCTATCAAAGTAGAGACTTTTGATTGCACCAAAGACAAAGACTTTTTTTCAAAAAAAACTTGTACCACTTGTTTAAGTAAAAGATTAACAAAACTTTGCCCATTTCCCCTGAACAAGTAGACTGGGCCACAGACTGAGGTAAGAGAGTCAAGGAATAAAAAGCAGGAGCAATGGTGTTGAAATTATCTGATGTTCCTGATAAGGAATAAAATGAATAATATCCTTCAGAGCTTACCTGAACTAAAAGGAACAATAAATTCTGTCCACAAATGAGCATGCCCAGAACTATGCAGTATGTTTTTCCACACAAGACTGAAGAGATGGTTAATGCTTTGAAGGATCATGAGCAGCTGGATTTAAGTGAGCCAGGGAAGGGGGAAGGGGGGGGGGGCAGAGTGAATGGAAAGCACCATTAAGTTTTTGAAAACAGTACAATTTCAATAAAATATAAAACAAGAAAATGTAGTGGAAGATGAAAAGTTACACCCGGCAACTTCTTCCTACCAGTGAATTTAGGTGGCTGCCAAAGGTTTGAAGTTCCAAACCTGCAGCAGCCTTTGCAGGGAAAAGGATTTTTCTTCACCCTTGTTCTGGACCAAATAAGATGCACTGTGGCCAGGGGTAGGGAAGTTCTACATTTTAGGTGAAGCATCATGTAACACTTAACAGAAAGATTAGACAGATCTATGGTTTAAGGCCTGCCCCTGAAAAAGGAAGTCAACTTTTCCTCCATTGCTTGTATTGAACATTTGAGAGAGTTAAGATTAGCAAACAATTTACAGTGACAACAGACTCTGATTTTAAAAGGGTAGGGTAGCTCTTCAGTGTGGAAAAAAAAAATGTTACTTCATTTTCTGGACAAGTGGGGCAACCCTGTGCTTTCTCAAATCTCCATGTGGGGCAGGAAAGCATAGAAATGGAAAGCATTAAGTGTCATCAGCAACACAGAAAGGGAAAGAGAAATGGTTGAGCACAACTGTGATTCACGGAGGCAGCCAGGTTACAGAAAGAAAGAAGTTACCATATAAGAATCAATCAAGATCCTTACAAAAAACATGGACAAAATCAATTAAAGGCTTTCGTAGCTGTGAGCTGGGAACAAAGAGCATTTAATGTGAAGACCTTCTTGTAAGTTTTGTAACCTCCTCTCATGGGATAAGTAGAAGAGGGCACATTGTTAATAGGACTGCGCGAAGCTTCAGTCACCAATTCAATTCAAAGTAGATTTGGTGCGATTCAGCAGCTGAACCTCGAAATCCAAATCGAATCAGGAGACCCATTAATCCCTCCAAATCAAATCAGAAGCCTCCAATTCGATTCAGAGAGATTCAATGATTTGGACACAGACACGGCTTTACATGTTTTTTCTATATACCTCAAGGTACCAGGCACAGCTCATGAACACAAATGGTGGGGTGGATGGAGCATCCCACAAGAGTGTGGGGGGGTGTCCCGCGTGCTCCGTGGAGGACCCATGAGCGGACCAGAAATACTTCCAGTCTACTTCCAAGTCCACTGCAGAGCGCGCTGGGGACCCCCCGCCAACCCCCAGCTCAGTGACTGGTGCCTTCTGGGTCTGGGGGGGGCATCTGGAGTTCTGCTGTGGCCAATCACCAAGCCAGGAGGAGGGCAGGGGGGTGGGTTTCCCCATGTGCTCAGCAACAGACCCGGAATGGACCAGAATTACTTCTGGTCCACGGCCAGGTCTGCTGCCAAGCACACTGGGGACCCCCCCCAACACTCTTGTGGGACACTCCATCCAGCCAGCTCAGCATTCACAAGCTGTGTGGTACCTCGAGGTATGTAGAAAAATCATATAAAGCTGTGTCTATGGCCGAATCGCTGATTCTCCAAATCAGCATTGAATCTTCAGAGTCGACCGAATCGAATCAGGACAGCGATCCGAATCAGCCAACTGAATCACTATTCCCAGAATCGGGCGGAATCCAAACTGAATATGGCCTGCTTCGCACCCCCCTAATTGTTAATAGTAATTAACAATTTTCTTTCTTCCAGTTCAGTCAAACTAGTCATTTTCTGCTCCCTGCGTTCAGGTCGCAACTTGTAGATATACTGCATTCAAAATTGGCAGTTCTTAACCCTGTTCCTCTCCAGGACCTCCATCCTATTTAGCATGAGGGAGGAAGATGAAGCAAGGCTCTAAAACAATTTTTGCAACCCCAGTTTCCAAAAATTGAAGATACAGGTTTCAAGATCATTTTTAAACACAGCAACAGTTTGAAGGGTTAACATCTATAATCCAACCAATACTACAAGATTTCCTAGGATTTCTTCTTCCATGTTGACAATTTCCAAATCCTTACATATTTTAATTAGTGGCAGAACACCTGCAACAATACCAAGTGAGCATGGGTTCCTAATCTAAATCAGCAGCAAGATTTTTATTGATTAGTCTTTTCAGGATTGACTTCACTATTAGCATCAAGTATACAACAGTAAAAAGGGCTCAAAGTGGCCAAGAAGAATAGCAAAGATAGTTGGGTACGTACAAAAATAACAGTTTCATAGCTGGTAGGGTCAGAAGGGACCTGAGCAGATCATCAAGTCCGACCCCCTGCCTCAGGCAGGAAAGAGTACTGGGGTCAGACTACCCTGGTGAGGTGTCTATTTAGCCTCCTCCTAAAGACTCCCAGAGTAGGAGTGAGGACCACTTCCCTCAGAAGTTGGTTCCAGATCTTAGCCGCCCACTATGAAGTAGTGCCTCCTGATATCCAACCCGAATCTGCTCTCTGTCAACACATGGCCACTGTTCCTTGTTACTCCCAGTAGTGCTCAGGGGAACAGGGACTCTCCCATTGCCTGCTGGTCTCCTTTGGCCAGTTTATAGACAGCCACCAGCTCCCCTCTCAGCCTTCTCTTGTGGAGGCTGAACAGGTTCAGATCCTGTAGCCTCTCCTCATAGGATCTGCCTGGCTGCCCCCTAATCATGCGGGTGGCCCTCCTCTGGACCCTCTCAATGTTGTCCACATCCCTCCTGAAGTGCGGCGCTCAGAACTGGATGCAGTACTCCAACTGCAGCCTGTTGCATAGAGGGGGAGGATCACCTGCTTGGACCTGCTCGTGATGCATCCGTGGATGCATGACAAGTTACGGTTGGCCTTTCTGACTGCATCCCCACATTGGCGGCCCACGTTCATCTTGGAGTCAAATGACTCTAAGATCCTTTTCTGCCTCTGTGCTGGCGAGAGGGAAGTTCCCCAGCCTGTAAGTATGCTGCTGGTTCTTCCTCCCCAGGTGCAGAACCTTGCACTTGTCAGTGTCCTATTCTCATCTGTCCACCTCTGTAACCTGTCCAGATCTGATTGCAGCTTGTCTCTCCCCTCTACAATGCCCACCTCCCTCCACATCTTAATGTCATCTGCAAATTTGAACAAAGTGCTATTCACCCCCTCGTCCAAGTCACTGATGAAGATGTTGAACAGTGCGGGCCCAAGGACCGAGTCCTGTGGAACCCCACTGCCCACATCTTTCCAGGTTGAAAAAGACCCATCTGCCACCACTCTCTGGGTACGGCCCTCCAGCCAACTGGCGACCCATCTGACCATGTAGGGATCGACACCAGTTGCCTAATTTTTTACTGAGAATCACCTAACAAAGAAGTCAAAGGAACTTACAGCTCCTAAATTTGCACAAGTAAAATGGACCCATAAAGGTCAAATACAAGAGAGGCTTAACAGCTGATCAGTCACACCATAATCAAGACAAGACAAATCTTCTGCCGCTCTACTGTTCTTTTGCGGTTTTCTTTTTTACAACTAAACATCATTGCTAACTTACAATAGAGTTACCGTTACCTCCTACATTCGTATGAATGCCAAAATTTCACAGCACTTAACAATACTCACTTCTAACAATGACTTCTAAAACAAGCAATTATTTGCCACTTCTAAAATGCTGGTAGCATATTTATTTTACACAATACTGTGCATTTACTTGCTTAGCTACTTTACAAATAGATCTATTTCTGTGCTAGTAGAGAATCATTTTCTGAGGCAAGGAACATACTCTTTAAGGAGAGAATAAGACTACAGAATTTCTAACATCTGATAACTGACTAAAGAAAGTAGAATTATTAATTAAATTAACTTCAAAGGAATTTTCATCTGTACTAACCTAAAAATTAAAGTTTCTTTTTATCTGAATTGCTGACATTCTTTTCCTAAAATAATACAATTTGATATAACTAAAGAAATCGGTCACATTCCTCTGGTAGCACAATAGGACTGCAACACGTTACTTGTACATGACAGACATGCATTGCAGAATGATTTCAGTCTCTGGAACTCCTTTCCATTTACAGGTTTTAATTATTAAGACAAGTCATACATTAATCAGCTTGCTCCCTTAATTTCCTCTCTCTCTTGTCAGTGTCACAATTTTTTTTTTGACAAGAAGAGTGCATAACAGGGATCAGTTTGAGCCTGTCAGTGCATATCCATCATAAACCTTACAAAATTATATTCGACACTCAAAAGATGACATGCAACTCCTGTAAGAGATTCTTTCATTCACCTGTTGCCTCTTTTCAATCTTCAGTTTCATTCGGACTTGAATGCACTTCAAAGTATATCTGTACAAATCCCATGAAGCATCCTGCATTCGATACTTGTGAAACGCACCCATCAGGTTACCACAGAGAAAAATGACAGCATTGGCAAGCAACTGCAAGGGAAGAAAACATACTTAAGTAATGCAGAACAGTCACCAGTTGGCACTACATACTGAAGTGATATTAACTGTTTTTTGGCTACTACATACCAAAACATTTACATTTTTCTCATCCTTTCACACAAGCAAATTACTACCACATTTTTGCACTAATCAGTGTGCATCTATTAAACAGAACATGAATGCTTTTATTATAGCAATCTTATAAAACATAAATCTGTATATAAACTAACTTGGGCAAATTCCCAATGAGCACATGCATCAGTATGACTGAGTTCTCCTGAAATGGCACTTGGAACCCTTTAAGAAAAAACAGACAATGTCTCACCATGAGAGCTATGGCCCATTAACTTTACCATTACCCACAACCTAAAGAAGGTAGGTTTAGGCTCTTTATTAAATGAATCTATAGAGGAACCCCTTGGAATAGCCAGCTCTGGGACAGGGAGCAGGTTCGAATTGTTTCACTGAGTTAGTGTCCACCTGTTAATTAGACCCCTGCTTAATAGAATTTTAACAGCTGATATTAGAATTAAAACCTCAAATTGAACCCCAAAATCCTGAAGTTTGTGTTTTCTTCCACTCACTAGTGCCTTCCACTCATTAGTGCCTAAAACCAGAGAGATGCTTATTGGAATCAAAGTCTTAAACCATAATTTATGTGTATATATATGTTTTTCTTCTAGCTATCCAAGTCAATGAGTAAAATACAACCAAATACCAAAACCATACAGATTTCTGGATGTAATTCCACACAGATTTCTTACTTTGTTAATGCTTATTAGAATCAACATTAGATCAAAAACTGCTTTACCCAATGTGATTCTAACAGCTGGTGGACACTATCTAATTAAAACAAACACTAAAGAGAAGAACAGTTCTGCTCCAACATATTGGCATATGCGTTTTGATGCGAGAAGCATGAAGAAAGGGAGACAGATAATACTACCTGCTTACTGGCAGACATAAGCAAATGTGACCATGCACTTAGGAGCATGAATGAAAGTGTGCACCTTGACTTTCATCTCTCAGATGAATCCATCTCACAATACCAGGTTAATCCTGTGTTTGATCAGTACGTAAGCAAATCTCCAGGACAGGTTATAGCAGTTTTACTTTTTTCAGTATGTGTGTATCTGTTTTTGTAACCTTCTCTTGTAAGCTCCCTTGTAAATGAAGACCCACACTCCTTATGGTCTCCCAGCACAGACCTTTATACATATTAATTAGGCCTTTCTAAGAAAGGTGTTACCTAAACTCGGAGCAATACCAGAGTAGTTAAATGTTAAAATTATGCAACATGAATAATTGGAACATACCAGAAAAAATAAAGCAAATTATATATAAGGATTTTTTTTGCTGAAATGTGTAGACAACATAGGAGCTTGTTAGAAATGGGCATGATTTAAGAACTAGGATCAGAAAATTGAGGCAATTAAGAAATTAAAATGACTAACATGCATTTTGTTGGAAATTCAAAATATATATATCATGATTCAAGTAAATTAAGATTATACCTTTTAACAGAAACATCTAAAGATCAAAGATGAATTGGCTTATCTAGAAGAAAACTGAACAAAGAACTAATTAAAGCAGCCAATAAGCAATCTATTTTGTGGGATACAATCTCTTGGATGGGTGAAATCCAGTTAGCTGATCTTGAAAATTTACTCATCCCCAGCAAGTGGGAAAAACTTTGCCCCATACCTGAAACTGAAAGCTAAGCCATGAATTTCTGCAGAATTTAGGAAGTCATTTAAAAAATATACATCTAGTCCTTATGTTTGTGAAGATCATCTTTGGTCACCTTTACTAGGATAAACTGCTGCACTGCTGACCAAAGAGCAGCTCCAATACTGCTTGTTATTTGCCAAGAAAGAAGTGTGAAATTAGCCAAAGCCTTGTCAATTTTCACTGTTATTTAGAAATGTGCAGGTTGTGTAGCAATCATTCTTCTAGGACTTTTAAAAGAAATCAAGTAGTAATATTTTTTTCCCTCCCCTCCCCTTGCACAAACCCCCTTCCTCATAGCAGGGTTGGGGAAAAGTAGTAGACAGGCCAGGTTTGACTTTTTTGATCTGCTGGTTATCATTTACATCAATTAATGTTTCTAAAAATATACCCTCTGCCTCCAGCAGGTCTGTCTTTAACACTGATATATCAAATATGAAGATGGGAATACCTGTGAGTTATTTTCCACGTTTTCTCTAGCATGCAAATCAGATTAATTTGTAAAACTAAACAATCATACATAAATAATATACATTTACCCAGCTATCATATAGAGCTTGAACAGTCTTATCATCTTTATCTCCCTTTCATCTTTACCCCCACATGCCACAATTCTGAGGTACTTGTTCTCTCACACTTTTTTAAAGATGATAAATTTCACATGATTTGCAAATGGTGTTATAAGTCTCAAACCTGTGAACCTATGGACTGTAAGAACCAAGATGCTCAAAATCACTCTGAAGATGCAAGCTAACTGCTTGTAGAGAAACTGTCTGGAATAACCCCGAGTTTAGTTACTAAGGGAGCTTTTAATCTACAGAGATTGCTCTGGACTGTGATTAGTGCATTGAAAACATATCTACTGCTAACAATGGAATGAATATCAAATGTTAGAAAAAGCAGTGACCTCACTTTACCACAAACATTCATCTGGAAAGGAAGTAAGGTCATTGAGAGGTATCTCGTTTAAAGAGATATGACATGTACATATAAAAAATATGCTATCCATGAATCACTGAGGGTGAACTCCTTATTCTAGCTTTTTATCTTTTTTAAAAGCAGCAGGATAGACAAGTGGTAGTGCTAGCCAAGTGGTTGTGAAAATGCCCTGGTAAGGTGCTGTTGGTACATACCATTTGCTGTTAGAAAATGCCTGATTTTTTTTCTCCAGACTCAAGCATTTAGTTTAGAGAACACAAACCTCTTCCTTCACCTTCCCAAAGATCAGGTTGACATTCACTCTCTTTTTAAATCTGGAACTTGATCAAACAGATGCAGTAAAAGTTTTCTGTTTCTTTTCCTCCAAGGGGAAGGGACTGGTGCTAACAGTTTAGTCTGTCAAGATTATGCTGAAACAAATTCAGATTTATCTTTTTTTCCCCCCTGCTCTTTTGATTGCAGGAGAGTGATCATTTCTAGCTGTAGGCATACATTTCACGGCCGTTATTCCAAAACTGTAACAGGAAAGAAAAATTAGCTTCTTGGCCTTGGAATGGAAAGGAGGGCTGGCTGGGAATGGATCAACTGATGCGTGCTTTCACTCTTTGATAGGGTACCCCAAATTTGTTAAAATTTCTTAAAGCACTGATGCAAATGTGGTTGGTGTTAGTGATGTACAATACAAAAGGGAAAAAGCATGATAATGATTAAACCATGTAAAGTACCAAGGGAATTTAAAAAGTAACACTATCATCAAACCAGTTTCAAAAGGTGAGGTCAGCACTCTCAAACATCCCTGATTTTGAAAGCACACCTATCATCATTATAGGAAATCATGGTTAGCTTTTTTTCTACATTGTGCCTTAAGATTAGGAGTGGGAAAAATGCAACCCACAGGCCAGATGCAGCCCACCAGGCCATTCTATCCAGCCCACGGGGCCCCTAAAAAGTTTAGAAAATTAATATTTATCTGGCCCTGGTGGCCTAGTATGCAGCCTTCAATGGCTTGCCAAAGCCCAGTAAGTGGCCCTCCATGCAAAATAATTGCCCGCACCTGCCTAAAATATACAAAATGATTAAGAAGTCTTGTCTTAGAGCCAATAATTGCCAAAATGCCTTTGCCTGACCTAACAGTCCTCCTCTCATTCATGGAAAATCTGTATCAGTCTCAAGTGCTTCACTACCTAGGGGGAAAAAAAAAAAGATTGAGCGCAGGAAACATCTAATCAAAATTCTTCCTTACAGATCAAATGGATCTTCCTCTTCCCCTTAAAAACTGAAAATAATCCAAATGGAGGCCTCACACAAGGGCTTAATTTACCTTTCAAGTGGAGCTGACTGTAAAACATAAATGGTATGTTGTCTAGATAATGAAATAGTCAAAAGAATACAGCTCTTGGGTCACTGTACTAGTAATTAAAGTTTCCTCCTGATGCATGACAACTGAAAAACCTATTTTTTCTAAACATGATCATAAAACAAGAAAGATTCATAGATAATCCTAGCAAAGCTACTGTTAGCTAACACCAGACTGACAATCAAATAAGAATAAGGTGCACCGATACATCGGTATCGGATTGGCGCTGATATAAAGAAAACTGACTGCACTGGAAATTGGCCTGACATGGCCAATAACATGGCCAATAAATGCCCCGTGCATGCGCATAGCCACAGCGCAGCACATAGGCAGCAAGGAGCACAACCCGGCAGCTTGGAGAGCTGCATACAGCAGGTAAGTCTATTGTGGTAGAAGAGGAGGAGCAAAGGAAAGGGCAATGTACTACATAAATCCAGTAGGGCACTGAGAAACTGTCACACCCGTTCAACAATCTGAAATTTCTTTTTAGAAGTACACAGCATGAGTGCAGCACATATGCCAAACTCCCTAGTCCTTCATTGTGACCAAGATAAAATTATCACAAAAAGTAAAGCACTCTGTTTAATAGGACACGGTATATTTGTCCCAGCCATTAATGAAAACACTCACTCATTCAGAAAAGGAATTACATTAGATCTACTTGTCCTCGTAGGCCACGTCCAGATGAGCACAGCGATGCCACACTCCATGCATTAAGGCATTCTCCACACTGCTACATTGCAGCACGTGGGGGGGTTGAACCCAGGAGATCCCAGGGTCAAAAAAACCCACACCGAAAAAAAGCAAGATGGCGCACATGGTAGCAGCACATGCTGCCCAAAACCAGCACCTTGCTGGCCAGAGCTATGCTCCAACTGCCGGCAGGCTCCCAGCTGCAGGAGTATTGCAACTGCAGCTTCCCCGGCCCCCAGTATCCCAGGTAAGGCTGCTCGGGCCAGCACAATCGCTAGCCCCAGCCTCCTCTACTCCACCTGGGGTAACCTGCTGCACGCCAGAGCATGCGTGGCACAGGCATTCCCCAGGGACAAGTAGCAGTGGCATAAGGTGTGCCACTGCTTCTCGTCCCCGAGGAAATAAACATCCATGCTTACATGGATGTGGCCCGACAGTGCATACACACACGCACTAACTTTCTGACGGTTAAGTCAACATAACTTTTTAAAGTCAACTTAACCAAAGCATACACACATATTTGGCGCACAATAGACTTAAATGCAGCACAAGATAATACATCTCCAACATGTATTATCTTGAGTCAGATTATTTAAGTAGACTCTAAGTCAACTTAAAGTACATGTGTAAGCTAAGCCAACTTAAGATGACTTAACTTGTTCCAACACTCTTATGCCCCAAGAGCCTCTGGGGCAATCACTTCCTTATTCTACCACCTGCACTGCCTGAAGCCACATTCCTGCCATGTGCTCAGGCTCTTAAAGGCACATGCAGCATGAAGGCCCCCACCCCCCAGCTAAGTCCATCCCTGTACTGAGTAAGAGGCAGCCAGTGGTGAGGCAGTCCCTTTAAGAGACTAGAAGGAGGGGCTGGGTGGCCCTGAGTGACAAGGTCAGGGGTGGGACAGCCCAGCCTCCCAGCCACAGCCCTGGTAACCAGGGCTACTGCAGGGGAGGGCTAACAAGATGGCTGCTGCTATGTCAAGGAGCTATACATGTGTACACTCTGATGTGGCTTAAGTCAAAATAAGGTGATTTAAGTAAGTTAAGTCAACTTAAGATGTGTGTATACATTCCTAGCAAGTAATTTAAGCAACTAAGGACTTTTTTCATATGAAATCTTGCATAAAGGCTACAGCATAATGAGCTCCTAAAATCATGGAATCAATGAAGTTCAGCTACATATGAAGTTGAAAATTTGTCTTTTTCATCAAAAAGCTTTTAAACCTTATACAATCGTTATTACTATAAGCTGATCCTTCACTTGAAATAGAATTATGATTCTCATGCATTTGTCTCAAAAATCCAGATGTGTTGCTGGAGCATTCCCTACCATACAAATATCATTCATTCAGTATTGTACATGTAAGTCTTGAATATTTTTGGTAATGCCCCCCTTCCAGTTTTTACGTATTGCTAATGCAGATTCTTTTAAATCTTTTGCACATTTCTTTCCAGTCTCCTTAATTTGGTCACAATGCATAGGTGAACTATATATGAAAAGCGAATATTTACCAGTGGACATCATTTGTAACTTCCTTAAAGAGAAGCATACAAATAGGATGTGGACCCAAACCAAGAGCTCAGAACATGGAATTTTGGACCTGTATCTGAACTTTGCAATCTGTGCCCATCTCTAATGAAAATATTATCCAAGATATTTGAATATTCAAACAACCAGCATTTCCTTACCTGAAATACAATGGACTCTTTACATGGTAGAACACGAGATGCCGCAATGCTTAGGGCTATAATGTGGGAAACCGCAGAAAGGATGCTGATTATAATAGCCTCTAACATCCCAAAAGGTAGCATGGTATAAACAGCAAATATTACGAATAGAAAGAATGGCACCTTTAAAAAGGAAAAGGGAAAAAAAAACCCTGTTATCAGGTACCTGCCAGTCACTACAGAGCAAAAATAAGACCAACCTTCTTACATTTCTTTAAGCTGAATACTCTTGAACAATTCAGATCACAAGGGAAACTATATCCATAAAAGCTATGACGGCATTGGGCAAAGGTTAAACATAAATACATCACCGAGACAGTTGTTTAAAGTTGGCACTTCATCCTTAACTTCCGCAGTTCTTCTTTGGTTGAGCATATAGGACACTGGCAGATGTGGGAAAAAAAACTCCAACAAACCACTGGAAACTTTACTGGAAGCAGCAGTATGTTACTTCAGCTCAGCTCCACATCTTCTGTATAGATCAGGAGCTTCAACAGGGCTTTTTGGTGCTTTTATCTAATAGCCAATTCAATCAGCTATTAGATAAATGCAAAGTGCCAAAAAAGCCCTATAAAGGCGTCTGATCTATAGACGCTGGGAAAGCCAGGTGCAACTAATGCCCTTCCTCTTCTGGGCATGTGCTGGGCTCGGCATGGGAGCACGCCAAATTTATAGTAAAATACCATTTTGGGGAGGGGGGAGAAAGAGGAGTTTCCATATATGTAATGCCTATGGCTGCTTGCAGACCAGATGAATGAAGTGACATAAGAATTATATACCAGGGACAGTACAAAGCAAGGACAGAAATATCTGGCTGGACTTCAAATTTCTCAAGTGCTGCAAATCAGCAGTCCAATATTAATGCCATCATATCCTGCGTGCACATTTATTCAACATTTTATTGATCCTAAAACCAAACAGTCTTTCTTGGTGTCAACACAACGGAACAATCACTGCTGCACATGAACACAAATTTAAAATGCATAGCTAGATATCACAAAATGCACAATGGCCTGTCACACTATGACGATTCAAATAAGAGCTATTAAGACCAAGACCAATTATGTAAATCCATACCTATAGATTACTTTACAGACCCTGATTTCCCTGTATATAGAACCTATAAATCACACTTTTATGTCAGATACACTGCAAGTGTCTCCACCCAGATTTTCCAATAAAGTTCAAGGCCAGACAACTGTTGCTTCAGGTATAAGCTTCCTTTCTTAATGGGGGTTTCAAACCTGGTCTCCTGTTAAAATAAAATTGCCAGTAGAGCTATTCTGCTTGGAAGTATGAACCACAAATGATCTATTTTACAAAAGCTCCAATGAAGATGCAATCATGCCAGCAACATGTTTTTAATGAGGTGGCTCACTTGTTCAAGGGACAGATATATGCCATTATTTAGTCAAGCCCTGAGGCAAATGGCAAAAATTCACTGTTCCAACTGACTTACTACTATACTGTCTCAATTTTAGAAAACAAGCTTAAAGATATTAGCTCACATAATATCCCGCAGTTTTAAATGAGACAACTGTTTTGGTTAAATGAGCAAAAATATATTTGAAGAACCTTGCATTTGGTTAAATGACCGAATTCTGCTTTGTCATACATCTAAAGTGAGACGTTTCCCCCAAAATTTTTAATTGGTTTCACTACTAAATAGATTCCAAATGTCAAGACTCAGAAGAGTGGAGCTCAGCAAGAAAGACATAAGTTTTAACAATAAAGCTAGATATCTTAAACTATGTATAGTGACAGTAGCTGAAGTTTACAGCAAACATAATGCCAGGTTGCAGCCAGAATGCAAAACAGATTTTTATTGTCTAATACATTTCTAATTTTCTTCATTTGGAAGTGGGAGGGAGACAGGAGTCTGTACACTTAAAAGTAATTTTTATTTCATTAAAAACTCTCTTGCTTACATTAATCAGAGCCAAGGAGGAGTTTCCTACACATATTTTTGGCATCATAAAATTGCCAGTCTTCAGATTACAGATACCAAGTAATCAGTTTCAGCCACACCCAGCAATGCCAGGATGTGTCATTAGTTCTTATTGTTCCCTTCACCTCTGTATTGGATTGGAAAACATTTTCCTTTGAGCACACCCAGCTTTTTTCAAAAAACCTTCTTACGTTCATTTTTTTCCTAGCACGCTAATAACGAAGATGCATTCACGGCAAATAATCAATTTAGACTGCTTGAAGGAAAATAAAATTCCATTAAAAATAAAAGGCTGCAAGGTTGAAGCAGATTTTTTACTTTACACACTGTTCCAGCGTAGTACAACAAGTCTGTGGTTAGCACTTGCATATGTCTTTGCAAGATCAGGTCCAAAGTTAAAAAAAAAAGTGTCACCTTAACAATCCAATAACAACAGAACTGATTAAGGGATGTAGCTAACCTGAAACTAAACAATAAATATTATGTAATGTCAATTGTAAGAAAATATAAACTATTGGTAGGTATCATTTCTAAATGTCAGTATATGAACAAACAGGAAGCACGTACCTGTTCCCATGCACAGAATGAATGGTGACCTTCAGCATCAAAAATAGACACATATCCTATGGTTAGGAAGCAGATCCAAATCAAAATTCCAAATAATTTCAGCCATCTTCTAAATAAGGATTCAATGCATACAAGCAAGTAGACGATTGCAAATATTACTAGCGTAATACATACTGTAATAACAAAAGCAAGATGATGATGTGCTTCCTGATAAAAACAAGCAAACAAACAAGCAAGACATGTTATTAAAGAGGAAAATCAGTACAAGTGTAAAAATGCTAAATGTCATCAATACAGTCATCATCAATTGTGTCATCATCACCATCATATTACACTGAAGTGAATGGGCTATTTCTATAAAAATGAAAGTAGATGTACTTTTCAGACAGATACAGAGGTCTGTGCATGTAACAAATATCCCAGAAAAAGGAAAATTCCTTGTAAGGCTGAAAGAAAAAAATATACATTCCTCTAAACTTTATGTGATAATGTGTATACATGCACCTGTTAGTCTAAAATCATTTTGAACCTCTAGTTCTGGTAAAATATTGTTTATAATATATTTAGCAGAAAAAAATTAAGCCACTGTGATTCTCTTGGATAAGAACTGAACTGGGGACTTCAATTAAAACTTAGGCATGAGCTACTACAGGGCTGAGCACCTCTGCTGATTGAAGAGGACCACTTCTGAAAAACATTCACGAGTGGGCTTGATGGCTTATGCCAGTTGCAACTCCTATTTGTAAATACCGAGAGGGAAGAAAATTGAACTAGCAAAGTTTAGGATAAACATTCCCCCGCAGATGCCAGTCTATAACATCTGTATTCCTGAAGAATTGGTTCAACCTGTATTTGGACAACAGCATTAAAAGGCGGCAAGGAGACTGACTAGCTTAATTATTTCTGCTTCCTTTCTCATCTCACCAGTACTGAATTTGGTTCTCCTAAAAAGTATACCTGTTTGCATAACTGGACAGCAAATATTTACGCAAAAACTCATGTCCCAGACAGAAAGTGTATCATGCTAAAAACTAATCACCACAGACAGCAACTCCCTAATCTATTCCTAAACATGGATCTCACCCATGATAACATGATCTCACTCTCAGCTAACTTAATTTCACCACCACAAAGTTTCTGTATGTACTTTTAAAAAATACACACACATACTAACAATTGTTTTCCATAAATTTCCAACTGACACTCAAGAATTTATTTTTGAGGAGGGGGGGCTGTTGGACACTCTCCATCTCTAGTGTTCCTTGGTTCTTCATTTAATTTCACAACTCCTACTATACTGAAACAAGGAGTTAGTTCAATGAAATATGTCTCTAGCAAGTTTGTGAGTTTTGATACACATTCCTTCAATCACACAACACCGTACAAAGCAAGAATAAGTGATTCAACTTACATGTTTAACAAAAAAAATAATAATTAGTGTAGTGCAGAAAGTAATTGCAATGAAGAGCAGCAGCAGCAGAAGTGGTTGCTGTTGACTTGTGTAGCAGTACTTCCCGTAAAGTGGGTCTGTTATCTTGCAGTCTTCATTGTCATTAAAGAAGTATTTGCCTTTAGCTGGCATTTTATTCCAGTTTGGCTTTTATTTCTTTCTTCCGTCCAGTAATCACAAGATGAAGATCAGTCTATCCTTCTTTGAGGACTTTTTGCCTCGTCTCAGATGTAGCTATACCACACAGGACCAAGGGCTACAACAGAGTAACTCACATTCTGTGTTCTTACTTCCCCTGAACCGTAAGTTTAGCTATTAATATAAATGCAAAGGAAGAGCCCTCCTCCCCACAGCCATTCGCTATTCGTCAACAGCTCCGTGCATGTTTTACTAGACTGATTGATATTTCTGATCCTGCAGAGGTTTGTTGTTTGCCACAATCACTTTAACTCCTTTCCACAAGCTGTCAGCAGATCCCTTCCAGGGCTTGCTTTGCAGGATGAGCTCTGTGGAGAAACAGAATTAGGTAAACAATGCTTCAGCTAAATTAATGCAGTTTTGCCTGAGAAAAGTATATTTTGTAACTTACGGTAAATATGCAGACAAAAAGCATCCTTTGCCTTGGGGAATGAGGCACTACACTCCTTTCAACCCTTATTACTTTGTATTTAGCGTAACAAAAACTCTGAAGCAGTAGTGCCCACACTGGGGGCTACAGAGCACTGCTAATGCTCTGCAGAGCTGGCTGGTCACGTGGCCCCGGCTCACCCCCCTTTTTTTTTTTTTTTTTTTTTAAGCTATTTAAAAACTTGTAAAGAAGATAACAATACGTCAAATTCTTTTATGTTATGTTTCCATTTGAGTAGTAGCTCCAGTTGCCACTGGCACGTTACACAATTGCAGGTGGAAGGGAGAGTTCATCCTAGCAATCAGAACTGGGAGGAAAGGTAGCAAAAGTTTGTTAAAAGCTTCTCTCCAGCCCAGTGTTGAAGCAGATCACACAGAGAGATGTATAGAACACTTCTGAGACTGAAGCGGGTGGTGCGGAGCTAGTAATGCAGCAGGATGTCAACTATAGATGCATAATATTTGGACAAATTAACTCTTTGATTTTCCTTTACAATCCTTTAATAACTATTGAACAGCATCATGTACTATTGAATTACTGGTAAAGTGAGAAACATAAAATCCTATTTAAAACTTGGCTGTTTAAAGTAAAACAATGTCTGAATTTTCCTCTACCCCTCAAACTATTACTCCCAATCAAATGCCATAAAATAAGGCTTCCAAGTATTATATTGCTAACGTTCAAAAAGAATATTCTTTATTTAGATAGACATTTCTTTGCAAAACTGCCCTATTTTTTATGTCTGCCCAACATGCCTTTAAAATGTATAAGTAAATCATAATATATTCATACAAGTAACAGAAAAAGATCAACACACAATTCTTTTCACCAAATTCTTTCACCCTTATTTGCAACAAGTGGTATCTCCCTCCTCAAGCAGCCCCACCAAAAACAAGGTAACTATTCACAAAATGAGAAAACATTCAAGGAGTAAGATTGGTGGCATCTGTCTGGACATTCTAAACATATAGTTTATAATGCTGGTAATCAATGCAAAGAACTGATTTTAGTTCCTTATAATTTAAGGGCCTTATTAGGCACACTTAAATAAGAAAAATTCCCATTAAGCCTATATAATACTTCACTCAAAACCAAGTTTCTTTCCAAGTCAGCAATTTTTAGGAAGAGCTCATCAGTGAAGTGAATGGAAATTTCCATGTAAAACTGTTAGTGAGATGTGGCCCAATGCGTACATATACAATGTTTGCTCTTAAACACCTCTTGCTTGTACTCTAGTTTTTCAAAATTTGCAGCACAGTTTAAAATCTTGTTAAATTATTTTAAGTTTACTTCCTTAAAAGTAGCAAACAAAAATAAGAGCAGAAAAGCCTCAGAGTCTAAACAAAAACTTAGTATACTAGTACCAGTGTTTTAAGACAGATTTGCTTAAAACCAACCCCCTTACCTTCTTGATCTACATGTTTCTTTCAAATCTAATTAATACTGTTTCCATAGCAACAGGCATGTGGAGTCAGCAATGAACATTGAGGGATGAGCTCTATTGTTAACTAGTAATGACTGATGTTTTTCAAATAGATGCTTGGATATAGTTCATTCAGTGCCAGGAGAGACTTTAAAGAGTGAGAGAGCGCAAGCACCAGCCAGCAAAGTGTGAAAAACAAGATTTCAAAATAGGTTTTATTAGGACTTGATAACATGACAACAGCTTCTTTCCTACTAGACTGACATCACCATGGTGTTCTTGGCTTTCCCTCTCCCCCAACAGGAATAGTCTGCTGCAAGAAAACTTGTAGGAAAGCTAAATATAGAAGTCAGTTACTCTCAAGCAACAACCCATTTAACTACATGTGCAATGCATACACCCTGGACTCACTGGAACTGGAGCAAGTACTAGAGAATATAATTTTTAAACCTCGTTGAATTAGTTAGGCTGCAATCTAACCAAATACATTTTCCACCAGCTACCAGAACAGGCCAGTTTTCCAGACATAGAAACCCCAATCCTGAAACTGCACAAAGTATATAACTCCCAAGTTCTGTAAACTTGGATTCTTTACAAAACAAAAAGAAAGGGAGAGGACATACTGCATTTTGATTACTGCTGAATAATAAATCAGATCTCCCTGAAATATCACAAAGAATACTAGTGTTTATATACATTTTACAAACAGAAGTAAATGAAAGGAAGTCATTCTTAAAATATACATATTTGCCTGAAATTGTCAAAACCTAGCTTACTTTAAGATACAGATTTGAAGAGGCCTGGTACACAGTCTTGGACTCTACACAGATATGGATGCACAGGTATCTATTTACTTATGTATTCTGAACCACTAAAAAGTGTTGCAGGTGCAAATAAGAAAGCATCTTTGGAAAAAAAAACCCGAGGAAAAGCAGAGACTTTTTTTTTTAAACTGTCATTTCAATCATTCACATAAACAATAAAGATCTGTATGCTCATGTTTTTTCTTGAACTTCCAAAAATAATAAAGAAGTACAAATAATTTGGGAAAAAGCTGCATTGAGTCTTGCACCTCTTTTTCTTGGGCATTATTAAAGAATGATATTATACGAGCCTGGCAATAACTAGCAGGAAATTGATCACTGGTTTCAACTGGCTTTTAGAAATGCAACAGCTTAATTTTCATAATATGTACTCATATCAATAAGCTATGGAAATTAGCATCAATATAAATCCCAAGATACCCAGATGCACATAAGCACATGCACTCACACATACAAAACCCATCATACCTCATACAATTCAAACGTATTTACACTCCTATACAACATTTAAAAAATGGAGACTCCAATAGAGCTACTTTAAAAATAGTATACAAGCAGCTACAATAAACTCAATCGTCTTTAATTAAGCTACTGTGACTAACTGCTGATCTACAATGGGTATGGTTGGGAGGTATGTATTGATTCAGTAGAAAGAATTAGGCCATATCAGAATCTATGGCTCTACGGGCCTGGCAATTTATTCTATAAAAATAGGTTCTTTTTTAATTGAACTTCTGATCACAACAGTACCAACCACTTTTAATTGAACCAAAATTTCAATTAAAGTGATTCATTTATTGTAAAGGCAAATATTAAAATCTAGAAGCATTTTTGTATGAGATTTGAACATTTAGAACAGGCAGAACAATATTTCCACTTCTATTCCCATTTCCCTTATGATTTGCTTTATCAATGGTTTGTATGGTCTTACAATAAACCTACCTACATTTATAACACATTGCATTACAACAAAGGGTTTGGAATTCTGACAGAAGCCAGACTTATTTGCAGCTTTCTTTATAAAAAAAGGTTTCACTATTTAAGTTAGGAGAACAATTAAAAAAAATCAGAACATATATACTGCTACAAATTTTTCAGGTGGAGGCAGTTTTACAGAAAGAGCTTATTCTCCTGCCCATTCAGTCACATGCTACCACAGGAAAAGCAATTTTATACCAATAAACCTGCATTCACCCTAGTGATTCCCCAACCTTTTCCCCCACTTGAACCTACTTTTGGTCTGAGCCTGACCACTATAACTGAATGTGTGTGGGGCCTGCAACTCCAAATGAGGTCCAAACCACTAGTTTGAAAACCACTAAGATACACAACGGGAACTGTGCTATTCCAACTATACCAACTTATTTATACTATAACTTGCCTATTTAGACAAGATAATGGAACCACCAATTACAGACTGTTTTGAAAAGTTGGGTGCTATTTCTCTAAAAATGATAATCTTACCACATATTCTATTCCCAGCTATCAACTTAGTGAACACAATAGTGCGCATGCACGTGTGAGTATGTGTTATTTTGTTATCTAACAGTTTGTGTCAATACTTTTCCAGTAACTAAAAGAAGTCATTATAAAAAGGTTATATTATTTGTTGTTAAAGGGCAACAAATTCTTGCTTTATATAATGTCATATATTTAATCAATTCAATTAACTCTTGAACAAACTGCAACGACAACTCAATCCCATAAATAGCTATAAAATGATTTTTGCTATGTAGGAGATCACAAGTTTGGTAGTTGTCATAATTTCTTCTCAAAGATGCTTTCAAGGCTTGGATATGTAGCAGGCTGGTTGCACAATATAACGGTCACTCAAGTTTTAGGATAATTCTATGATTAAATTTGAGAAGCAAAACATTTAATCTTTCAATTTGCAGAAATGGAACCTATTTTCTCAACATTACTACTAAGTACCAAGCACCACCATGAACAATGGTGTAAAAGATGCAAAATAAAAAGTCCCTGTGCTGGTAATCTTACAATCACAAATAAACAAGTGAATTCCTTTCCTCTATTTATTCTATTACCTACTTTTAGAAATGACTAAAATTGAAGGTTAGTTTTCTGTTGCAAAACTAGAACTAGGTTGGCCTGGGATTTGAGTTTCATATATCTAAGGCATCCATTGGAAAGTAGAAAGATGTTAAATGGTTTCAGTTTTGACCCATCTGTGGCTATTAATAAAGAATTTAATACAGCAAATTAAGTCTGCTTTAAAATGAACACAAGCAGCTAACATATAAGAATAATCTTCTACATATTGCATATAACATCCAAATAAGAATAGCTAGACAAATTTATGACAATATTAAGTGAAATTCAGAACCTCTTTATTAAATACATGGTAGAAAGCAAGTTCATTCATCTGTTTACTACAGTTATGGATGTCATGCCTTGACAACTCAGGGGGGATGAAGCACCTTCTAGCTCTTGTACACAAGCCAAACATGCTAGATATAACAGATGCCTTCCAGTGCAGGAGATCAGACATGCATCCATTTGTGGGTTTTACACATCATCTACAAAAACTGCAACATGCTTAGAGTCCAACATCCAAATCTCCAACAATAACCCCTGATGGGAATCTGAAAATCCAAATAAAGGAGCTCATAAAATCTACTACACAATACTATGTGGAAGAAATTTCTTCCTGAAATGCTAACGACCTGTTTATGATGCAAAGTATGAATATTGGTCTCCTCAATTTTACTCAATGTGGTAAGCCAAGAAATACCATGGGTAACATACTCATTTAAAAATTAAATCTCCATTTTAACAAAGTACTAAACTGTGTGCTTAACTGAGTCCTTATACCCCATTCAATGGTAGTTAAGCACGTGCTAACTTCAAATTTCTGCATAGATGTTTTGCTGAACAGGAGCGAAAATACTTCGTTACCAAACTGTATCTTAATATACATCTAGAAACCAGATGTAGTAGATCACTTAGGTTAGTGTTTCTCAACCCGTGGGTCACGACCCAAAAGTGGATCACAAGAGTATACGAAAGGGTCGTGAACAAACTTTAAAAAATGAATCAAACTTTAAAAATGGATTTTTTTTTAAAAGCAAAGAACGTAGAAACCACAGGTTTCTCCCTGCAGGCTGGCAGAGTTCCAAGGGGCTACTTGGGGCTGGGGGAAGCAGGAGGAAGGCCATCAGGCAGGGGGCACCACGTGCATGTGCATGCACACATGGGCATGTGGTAGCCAGGCAGCATGGAGAGCAGCACCCTGCAGGTAAGTCTATAGGGCAAGGAGGAGAAAGGGGACATAGATGACATGTCAGGTGGGCAGAGGGGACATAGGTGATACTGCCTGCCACCCCACCTCCTCTCCAGGGTAAGCCATGGCCTACGGGGAGTGGCAGCAGTTACCAGGACATGGTGGTGGGCTACAGTAGATGGCAGGGGGAAGTGAGGGCAGCACAGCCCCACCCTCATCCACTACTCCTCATACTGCTGGCACAAGGATTCTGGCAGTAATGGTGGCAACAAGTCTCACTAGACCACTATACCCTCCTGTGCCCAGTCCCACACACCGGGCCACAGATGCAGCTCCCGTCTGTGCTGTTCCAGCCAGGCTTCAGCCCCATGCCTGCTATGGGTGCACAAATCTGGGGGGACATATGCTCCCACATGCTCCACATCCCCTCACCTGACACACCCACCCTTTCCCCCAAACACTGGGGGGCTGGGGCCTGAGAGTGGGGGGCAGCAGGTCAGGAGTGAGGGGCACCAGCAGGGCTGGGGGGGGGTTAAGGGACTGTGGGTTGGGAGTGAGGGTCACCATCAGGAACAGGGGGCTGTTTTCTACTTATGCTATTTACCGAATTGGGACTGGCCATTAGGGCTATGCAAAGTTTTGGTAGCTGATTTGATTCAGAGAAGATTCAGCCTGATTTGGCAGCTAAATCTCCAAATCCAAATAAAAAAATTGGGAGACCAATTTAAAGCTCCAAGTTGAACAGGAAAAGATTTGGCCCAACTCGGAGATTCGGCCATAGGACTAAACAAGCAGCAGTCCTCAAGGACACTGGACACTGCTGGCCTCCAGCTGGTAGATCTGTAGTGGTGGGCAGAGGGGGGAGAGCAATGCCCCGTGTGAGGGAGGGATTGGGACTACCCTCCCCCCCACAGACTCCGGCTGCTCCACCAGCCACTCACCACCCCCACACAGGCTAATATGCCCTGGGCCCCACACACCCCTAGGGATGGCTCTGTCTGCCCCCTCCCGTGCCCCAGCTGAGCAGCTTGTGGCACCACCACTTCCCCCCTTGCAGTGGGTGGGGAGAGAGAGGGACGATGTAGGCTGCAGCTATGGCTCTGAGCCCAAGCCCAGGTCAGGGCTGGAGTGGGAGTGGGAGTGGGAGCTGGGGCTGCCACCTGCTTCCCGCTTTGTACTCGAATCCAAGACAAGGGGCTTTTTTCCCCTTATGCTGAAAAGGGGGGGGGGGGGGAAGCAACTCTCATTGCAGATTCACACAAATACAGTAGGTTTGCTCTGTGGTCAAATGTAAACATTAGCACGTTAAGAGTTTGGGACACACAGACAAGCTTATCCAGTGTAAGTACAGTTCATAATGAATGCCCAGACAGTAACAGGAACCATCCAAGTTCTATTTAAGGCCCAGGTATCCATTTGGGTCTACAGAAGTAGTGCTGGGCTACAGAGGAAATAAACCGGTATGATTAGAATCCAACAAAAACTTTAATAGAAACCAGCTTTCTTTTTGAAGTAGATCATAAATGACATAGCTAGGAAAACTCTTATACCATATGGCTGACTTCTTAAAGTTCCCTTTAGAGAATGATGGCTTGGGTTGTTTTTAAAATTAAAATGTTTTCCTCTCTTTCATATATCAAGAAGTCAGTGCTGTAACCTGTATTTCATAGAAGTTTATTCTCTATACTCTAGGATGCACTGTGGAGTAGTCTTCTCATCCTATATACCTGCTGAGTCCAGGCCAGGTCATAAAAAAACATGTGGTGACACAGAGCGGTACACACAGCTTGACTCTCCTACATTTTCACTCATGTAAAGTCAAAATCACCAACGCTGAGAAAAAAAAACTCTGTAGTGTTTGAATGTCACGAAGACACAGTGATCCACTGTAACAAATGCAATCTTATTAGACAGTTGGACACAGACTGAATTCTTCTTGTTCTCTCAGACAAAGCATTTCCAGTACCCTGTATTCACACACACTTTCGGATATCCAGCCTGGACCCTGCATTCATAGAATAGACTCATCTATTACAGTGTTGGAAACAGGCACATGACACAGAGGGCTAGGTTTATAAATCACTTCACGAAAGTCAAAGTCTCAAACTATTTTTTAAATCCTGATACCAACAAACATGTGTTCACAGTTTTTGCACGCACTGAAAAGAACTTCACTGAAGAGCCTTTGTCCAAGTCCTGGAGTTCATTGCACAAGAGTAGGTAAGAATGCCTTCCACCAAACCCCCTTTCCTTCATTCCATTCTGAAGTCAGAGGCATTGGCTGGTTGTTTGCCCTCACCAGCTTCTATTATCTTCTGGAGACAGCACGCTGTTCACTTTTCTTCACCCCTTCTCACCTCAGAATGAGTGGAAAAGGGCCACCACTCCCCTGCTGCACCCAATCCAGCAGTAGAGACGTAGAGGAACCTCTTCTTCTGAGCATCACTTCAGTGTCACCTCAACACCATGTGGCACATGCACCCCACAAGGCACTGAGCTAAAGGAAAATGCCAGAACCTCTGGCTTTACAGAGTGTCACAGGAGCAGCATTTCTGGTGCTTTCGTAGCAGGTAAGGGGTGGACATCAATCCCAGAAGAACCTTTCTTGGATCATGGCTTCCAGGAGTATCTTTACCAGCTCCCTCAAAGGATATGGATAGACCAGAGAGACAGAGGTCCTCTGCAGTAGAAAAATCAGAGTAGTAACAGGTGAAAATAGACTGCCTCTGTCTGGAGAATGTGGATGACTTTTCAGGTGCCACCTATCACAGATCCTGGTCAGCGCCTCCAGCCTTGTCCAGTTTCACCCTGAAGTCAGCCCAGGCATATCCTCTAGTGTGTGGAGAAAGCCCAAGCTCCTTCAGACTCCGACTCCATCCTTTAGGTCCCTGACCCTCACTAGCTGTCAATGGCCCAGTTCAGCTCTTAAAAGTACACCCTATGTTCCAAACACCAAAACAGATAGCTTCTCTCCAATAAAGGCATTCATTTGAGACAATGGTCACGTGGCCAGAAGTCCTCTGTCTCCAGCAAAGGGTTAAGCAGTTATTTTGGACCCAGTCCAGCCCACCCAGCCCTCAGCACCACAAAGTTAGCTCAGCTGTTTTCTCTCCAGTCCACACAGTCCCAAGCCCTGATGCTGCTCAGCTGTTTCCTCTCTTCAGGCTGCCCATCTTCACTGGCTGACCCTATAGTCATCTCTCTCAATTTCCTTTGACTCCTCCTAGGCATTACCTAGTGAAGAGACCTGTCAACAGGGGACACCTCCTGCTTCATTTCTGTGCCCATGCGATGCAGCAGGGTACACAGGGATCCCACAAACCCCTTCTCACAAGAGCTGGATAATTCTTCTCACAGTGAAAGAGAGGGTTAAGTAAAGAAAGCTGCCCTCCCTCCTGAACTACAAGCACATGACAGGTACTAGCCAACTCACCCCTTCCTGAGTGGGAACCTGAAAAGGCTTCATTTTTATTATTTTTGAAGCCACTAACCATTTGTGAGGAGTCACAGTAGCTGCTTACATAATCATATATTTACTCCAGCACATACTGGACCCAAAATATATAGTTTAATTCCTAAAGTGTAATCAGTGAATTCACATCTTTAAAATATGAAAAAAATCCAGGTAGCAAGAACAAAAACAAAGCAGGATACATTGCCTTATTCCTTTCATTAACAAGACAAAAGAAAGCAAAACCAGTTTTTCCATTTTTAGCTGCTCCAGTCTCAAAGAAATGGTTGATATGGTTTCCTCCTTTTGTTTTGCCAAAAAGTAGCATTCACAATACTTCTTAAAAGACTTGTCAATTTCTATTTATTTCCATAACAAAGGTTGATATTGATCATAATTACCCATCAGCAGATGTTAAAACTGAAAAGCACCAGAAAATCACAAAGGTGATGACAATAAAAAAAACAACATCTGAATTAAGAACCTCAGCAAAAAGTAGAGTAACTAAGGTATCTTTAGGCTAGTGGGATCCATAAACAAATCCAGTTTATGAAAATTAATTCTTAAAGTACAAAAACTGTTAAAAGCAGATCCTCAACAGAAAGCTGCACTTTCGTCCAAATGACAATTGCTCCTTTTAAAATTAGTTTTGTACCTAATCATGTAGTTACCTCAACAGCTGCTGTTCAGAATGACAGTCTGCATTATGTATTATTCTGAAATAGTTTTCCATATGATATTTTACCTTCACAAATTTAATGACTAATTCAAGAAGGTTCTTTTAGGGAATCAAAGTATATTTTATTTGTTTAACTTCCATTTTCTGATAAAGCCAAGGCATGGGGTGATTCTACCTTTAGAAATAAATACCTTAAGAAAAGATAAATTATTATTAAAATATTTTAAAATGTGTAGAACTACCCTTACCTTTGAGCTGAAGTACAGAATGACATAACACTTCCTAGATATTTTCAATCTGTTTAAACCATAAGAACCAAAGTGACACTACTAAATGTTTTACAAGGTAAAGATTTTTAAAAGACTAACTTATTCTTTATTATTCACAGTTCTAATGTAAACAAATTGTCAGTCTTGTGATTGTTTCTTTAAAATCTGAGCTATAAAAATGGTACATATACAGCATAACCTGAAAAACACTCCTGTAGCAGGAGTAGACTACTACAAACTGTGAAAATGAAACTGAAAACTTCTAAGAATAATAATACTCAGAGTATTATACTAGAATATGATAATAAACTAAGAATAACAATATTCTAAATAATGTAGTACTATGTGCCTTGAGGGGTTTTTTAAGAACCAGTAAAGGCTTCAGTCAGAAGGCACTCATTACTACCATGCTGGAAATCTTGCGAAACAGAGCAAAATTACAGCTGCATCAAAAAACCAACCTTAGAATGTGATTCATATGAAGACTAAGAACAAAAAGCAGTCTCCAAAGTCTTCTGAAACAGACAGGACAAAATAGTAATTTCACAGAAGACCCCATATAACCAGACTGGTAGAGCTGAACTAGAAGAGACAGTTGTTGAAGTTGCGCATTAATTTAAAGAGACACAGTTAGCCCTGTTAGACTGAAATCAAGTAGAAGGCAGGCTATATTTGCACTTTATAGCAGGGGTGGGCAATTATTTGGACCCGAGAGCTACATAGGGAGTTTTGATGAGCTGTCACAGATTGGGTCAGCACCCCATCCCCTTTCCCTTCCCCCCACACACAACAACTTAGCAAAACTCCCTATGGGGCTTTGGGCAGACAGGGAGCAATATTCAGGAGCTGGATGGCTAGGCAAGGCCAGGATCATGGGGCTAGGTTGCCGGGTGGTGACAGCACAGTACCAGGCCAAGCTGCAATCCACTCCCTGCACACCCTGCCTGGTCAAGGTAATATGGAGGTGGCTGGGGGTGTTTGGGAGGGGCATGTTCGTGTCTGGGGGAGGTGGGGGAGGGCTGCCTGGGTGCTAGGTCCCAGGAGCCAACCAGGGTTGAGGGGAGGGAGTGGGGAGGTGGCAGTCTCTGGCTGCCCTGGCCCAGCCACAGCCAGTGCACAGGTTCTGGGGGGCTGTTCTTGGTGTGGCTACAGCCAACTGGGTGCTGCTCAGCTCCCCTCACCTCCAACCTAAGTCACCTGGCTGAAGCTTCCCACCTGCCTGGAACAATGCAGCAGGGACAGGAGCAGGAGGAGGAACAGCCACCACCAGAAGCAAAGGGAGCAGAGCAGCGCCCAGTCACCTGCAGCCACACCAGGAATAGCTCCACCAAAAGCTATATGCACTGGCTAGGGCCCGGGCCAGTGGAGCTCTTCTGCTCCCCTTTCCTCCAGTGGCAGCTCCTTCTCCTGCCCCTGCAGGCAGGCAGGGGGGAAGCTTCAAGCAGGTGGCTCCTCCCCTAGTGTACAGGGCTCTGGCTCCAGCTTCCAGCACCCCTCCCCCGACCCAGCCAAGTGGGTGGGAAGGCAGCTGAAAGTTGGAGCCAGAGCCCAGTGTGCTGAGGCAGGTACTGCCCAGCTGAAGCTCCCATCCTCAGAGCAGGGGTAGGAGCAGGAAGAGGAGCCATCGCTGGAAGCAGGGGAAGCAGAGCAGCCCCACCAGCCTGGGGCCCCAGCCAGCACATGCAGCTTCTGGCAGGGCTGTTCCTGATGAGGCTGAAGCCACCTGGAGGTTGCTCTGCTCCTCCAGAGGAGGTTCCTCCTCCTGTTTCTGCTGTGCTGCTCTGGGTAGATGGGCAGGGGGGATGCTTCAGCCAGGCAGCTCCTGCTGGAGGTGAGGGGAGCAGAACAGCACCAGGAACATCAGCTCTCCCAGAAGCTGCACCCACTGGTCAGGAACCAGGCTGGCAGGCATGGGCGGGATCAGGCCATATCTGGCCCACGACCCATATTTTGCCTACTGCTGCTTTACTAATTTAAACAAGTTGTTGTATATAAACTTCACAGTTCAAACAAAGACACTGTTTGGCCTTATAATTAACTCTCGTTTTTATCCGTACAAAAAAAATCCTTTTCATAATACTGATTTTCATAAGCAGCAAACTCCAGGGTGTAATGCAACATATCACACCAAAGGGGAATTCAGCTGTGCTTTGTCTTTCGGAGCTCCAGGTGTGTGATTATTTCATGATTCACAGACTCTGTCTTGCTTTATGGATAGATTTTCTGAATGTAATCAGTCTGAAACTTAACTCACCCCTGTACAAATCAATATCCCATGTGTTCTTTAAGTTTTCACTGACCTATTTAAAAGGTATTTCTTCTGACCCTATGTGCTCAACAGTTCATCAGCTTTACATTTTATAGTTCTCTCCCAAATGTAGTAATAGTTTAATTGCAACAAAAAAGGACATCTGTGCAAGAACTGCTGTTTGATAACAGGGAGTAAAAGGGAATTATATCAAGGAGGAACAGGATACTTCAGAGACAATGAATGATTTCTTTGCATCAGTCTTCAAAGCACAAGATGTTAAGGAAATATCAGTGTTAGTCCCATTCTTTTCAGGTAACAGTGTCATAAACAGAGTTTCTTTTGCAGGACTGAAATATATTGTTAACTCCTGCCAAGACTCCCAGTGGTTCAGTACTTCAAATGCTTAGCCTAGACACTCCACTATTCCACTTGCTATCCTCTATGCCAGGAATTAATGCTTGTATAAGTCAATACTGTTGCCAGGAGGAACTCTTTACAAGTTTGCTTGCTTCTTTTAATCACTGCCACCCTAGTTAATTATAGTAAATCAGACTTATTAGTGATCAGCAGGGATCCGAGTTTTCCATTTCCCACAGCAAAAAAACACAGATTTTCCTATTTAACAGAGAGAAATGCAGGCTTTTCATTTTAACAGAGAAACACATGGATTTTCCACTCTTGCAAAGAGGTCTCAGCAGGCTGGTAGAGTTCCAACCTGGAACAGCTTCTTGCAAAAAGGGCAACAACCCTGAAGCCCTGTCCCGAGAAGGGCCTTGGCTCAGGCTGACTTTTCCTCCTGGAGCCTTTGGGGTAAATGGGACTTGCAGGACCTAGAAAACAGCTGGAGGACCCCTCCAGCAGTGCTGGAGGGCTGCAGGTTGGGGATGGCAGGGCATCAGCAGGGCTGGGGGGGCCCTGTGGGGTGGGTATGGGTGACTGCCCAGGCTAGTGGGGAGGGCTGTTGAAAGAGCCAGCAGGATGGATAGAGAGTAGGGCAGAGGGGTGTGGGTGGGGGATGAGGGAGAGGGGAGATGTCCATAGAAAGCCCAACATGGAGGGTCAGCCTGGCCCAGCCTGATGGCCTGTGGACTGGGAGCCACACGCCATTGGGCCAAGTGGGACATGGAGGCACAGAGTCGTGCACCATTGGGCCAGGCAGCCTCCTGCTTGCCTCCACATGCAGCTTCCTACTAGAGTGCTGGAAGCCCCACACGTAGGCATGAAGCCCACCTGGCCCGATAGCACATGGCTCCCAGTCCACACACCATCGGGCTGAGCCAGTCAGCTTCATGCCTCCCCATGGGGCTTCCAGCATTCCAGTGGAAAGCTGCACATGAAGGCACGGAGCCCGCCCAGCCTGATGGCATGCAGCTCCTGCCTGCAATGCCGCAAGCCCCACGTACTGGGACGGAGCTACCTCAGTGTGGTCCGAGGTGCGTGCCAGTGGGCTGGGCCAACTTGGTGCCAGCATGTGCAGGCCCTGGGACTGAGTCAGAGGCACGTGCCCCTGGAGGCCTGTTTGCCAGGGCCCTGAGCACCCCAAGGGCCCACTGCCTGCTGCTGCTGAGCTGCCTGCAGTGGAGGCTGTGCACCACAAACCCCACACTCATCCACAAACCCCCCCACACACCAATACTCCTTCATAAATCCATCCAACACACATACCACACACCCACTACAACCATACAAAGTACTTGCATATATTTCTAAAGAATGTTCAATAGCATGGTGTTTAGCATAATTTATTTTTAAAAAGTAATTAATTTTGCATAATTTTGAGTTTTCCTGTCCATAATTTTGAATTTTTCTGTGCATAGTTCCCTGGGTTATACAAAGTGGTCTCAGCAGGAGCTCTGATTTTCCATGAAGAAAAACCCCAAATCAAGTGCCAAAATATAGAGCTATTTGAATTTATTTTATTATAGCAATTGAAGCACTGGTAGGCTTCCAAATTGCTTTAAAACTGTAAATATATCAATAAAACATTGTGTTCAACTATATATAGTGGCCTTTCATTTTAATCACAGATTTTGGAGTTTTAGTCAAAGAATCTGTGTTGTTGTTTTTTTAATCAGAAAAAAAAAAGATCCCTGGTGATCAGCCAATCTGATAAAAAGTATGATGATTCCCTTCACTGAATTGGAAGTTACAAACTCCTCTGAAAAACAGAGCTTACCTACCTGGAATTATGTGGAAAAAATCTTCCAAAAACAAGCTGCCAAAAGCTCCATCATAAAATCTGTGGTATTCTTCCTCCACCATAAAATTCCAGAAAAAATAAAGCCCCCAACTTTTCCTTGCAGTTTCCAGAGAATGATTTTAGGATCATAGGAAAGTAAGGCAAGAAAGGACCTCAAAGTCATTTAGTCTAGCCCTCTCTGCAAGGTAGGAGTATCCCTGAGTAAGCCATTCCATCATGTGTCTATCTAACCTGCGTAACTTGGAAATTTCCAAGGATAAAGATTCCACAGCTTCTCTAGGTAGCCTCTACCAATGTTTCACCACTCTCATAGTTAGACAGTTCCTCCTAATCTCCAACCTAAAATCTCCCCTGCTGAAGTTTGAGGCCATTGCTTCTAGTCCTGTCCTCTGTGACCAGAGAAAGGCCCATCTCCGTCCCTTCTGTAGTCATCCTTCACATATTTAATGACTGTTATCAAATCCCCACACAAAGTTGGGGACATTGGGAGAGAAAAGACATAACTTTGCTCTCTACTGAAGTTAGAAATAGTGTATTAGTAAACATCACTTTGGGTCATAAATATTCTGACCAACAAAAAGGGTGAATGTTTATATTTATATTTTTATACTAAAGGATGCTGAATTATAGGCAGATAGCAAACCAGAAAACTGCTAGCATCAAAAATTAGCAGGCATAATGCAATGTCCCTAATTACATCTGAAATAAACTGCCTTGCTCACCAGGGTTGTCAACTTAAGACATTTTTTTTCTGATAATCTACAAACTTTGTTCTGACAACCAAACTTTTACTGGCATGTTTTTACTAATATGTTTTACATAATGTAAATGTAACTCCTTTGCCAGGCCCCAGGCAGAATGGCTGGGTTCAAAATCAGGGTTTGGCAATAACCGCAGTAAAAAAAGTTGAAAAGTTTGGTTGTCATCAAAAAGTCCACAATAAAAAAAAATCTTCTGTCAGCAACACTGCTCGACTGCAACAATGGTTTTATATCATACTTCCCCCACCCCAAGTATCCCCTACTCATTCCCACACCCTGCACTATGCTATTCCCCTGCCAAACACCCCCAGCCTTGCTCCCCCTCCCCTGGCATGGACCTCCAAAGATACCTACCTGCATAGATGATGTGTAAGTGTTGGCAGTGTGGGGGGGGACAACTCTGTAACACCACCATTGCTGCCAGGCACTGGCTCTGGCTGGGCTGCAGCCCCATGCCCCACCATCAGTGAAGAAATCACACTGCCACTGCCTCCCCTGCTGCTGCCAGGTCCTGGCTCAGCTGGACTGCATCCCATCTGTTGTCTAGGCAGAAATCTGAAAAAGCACATGCCCCATGCGGCCCCCCCACATGTTGCCTATGCCTACCTGCAACCCAGCAGCATTATAGGATTACATAGCTGCAGCATGTGGCTGGAGGGGAAAAAGGTCTACAAACCCATGAGAGGTGGCTTTCTACACAGCATTGTGCTCCCTTATGGATAACCCAGTGGTACTGTTCTGCTCTGCCCTTCAGTCAAGTTCCCGCTGTCCAGCTTCTTTCCCAGATAGATATTAAATCCAGCAGACCAGCAGCTCTGTGTTTTTATGGACAGCTCAAATTAATTTACAGACTTTACAGACAGATGTTTTTAGCTTGATTTTTTACTGACTGTTGGTAAATTAATGGACAGTTGGCAACCCTGTCATTCAGTCCCTTGAAGTTACCCCTGTAATTCCAAAAAACAGAAAAGGCAGCGCTCAAAAACAACACCTCCTTCCTCTTCTAACAATATTTAGAGACAACAGGTATAACTAGCAATATATTCCTAAGGCCTGATACTGTTTGGTGTTAAGCACCCACACAGAGCACAAGGACTTCACAGACAGTCCCTGCAACTATTCTGTACTTGTCAGATTCAGTACCCAAGTATCCCAAAGTGAACTAACAATATTGATATGCAAATTGAAAAACTTTCTGCTGCAGATTAAACCCGTGGCCTGTAGTGCTGCAGAACCCAGCTGCTACTTAAAGGCATAAAACAATACTCTGTTTCCATTCTACAGCAATACTAACTGATACTGCAGACCCACTGTTCCAGATACTGTAAATCAAACTAAATAGCAAGCCAAAAAGAAGCAAAAAAACTCAAGAATGAGCCACAATGCAACAGCAACAGTGTGTCCCCACTGCTAAAGGCAAAATTTGTTCTTTCCATATGAAATTCTGTTTAGATAACACTATCACTATATCTGTACTAGAGAAATAATACCTTCTCTCAGCTCCATGGCTGACCTGGAGAACCCAGTGGAAATAATCATTGCCCAGAGTCAGTACGGTAGACAATGGATGGAATTCAGAGACCCATCACTGCTGTGCTATCTACAGCGCTTACTTCTTACACCAGAAACTGTTTTACAGTAAAACCTCCATTTGTTTTGTCATGTGTTCAATACTGCCAACTCTGACAGCATGGTCACAAGTTTCAGACTGTATGTTAGTTTTTGGAAAGCCCCAGCTCTATTAAAAAAGTGATTTTCTAGCCCTACTATCTGGAAATGAAATGCTTGAAAATGTCACTCCTCAAGAAATCAAAAACCAAAAGGTAAACAGAAAGATAGAGGTGTTTATTGTTTTGGGGGGTTTCATGGGGAGGTACTATATCTCATGATTTTTTAATGTTTAGGGCTGGCAAAACTGTGCTTATGAAGCATAAAGCACATGAGGGATGATGGGGCAGGGCAAGGTGGGGCAGTCCACAGTCCAGACACAAGCAGCACCGCAAGCAGGGTGAGTTTGACACCCCTGTCTTAAAACACAGCCAGAAAAGAGAAACTGAATGCGACTTGTTACTAGACAAATAGAATTCATTAACATGCCCCGGAAGTGGTAGAGTTAGAAAAGGCCAAACAAGAAGAAAAAACATTTTCAGATATTGTTTTAATAAGCTTAAGTTGGTAGTGCTTATTTAGGACATTTTCATTTTTTACCATCTCCTCTTTCAAACCACAATCCTGCAACACTTGTTGAACCATAACATTTATGGTCTAGTCAAAAGTGAAACTAAAACTACAATCTCTTCTTAAACAAGGACTTCCTCTAAAAAGAGAAGAAATACCAAGTAGCATAAGAACGTATGTATCCACTGTGCTGCTAAGGAGCATGTTTTATTACACTGAGACCTAATCTCAGTACCAAAGAGCAGCCATGCCAGCATGACACATTATGAAATGTAAAGATTACATGTTTGGAGGGGCCTCCTAGCAAACAGTTGCAAACAAGTTTGGTGGCAATCAGATACAAAGCTCTGTGCACTTCCTCCTTTACTTGTTGAATCTTAGCACCAAGTAAACCCAATATATTCAATGCTATTT
Organism: Crocodylus porosus; assembly: GCF_001723895.1. NCBI lineage: Eukaryota > Metazoa > Chordata > Crocodylia > Crocodylidae > Crocodylus > Crocodylus porosus. The sequence continues at coordinate 16,159,146 of NW_017728915.1, forward strand.
CAAAACTGCTTTCTAACCCCACAGCCTGCACCCTTCCTTCTGCCCAGCTTTACATAGAAACATTAATTTGACAATTGAAGGAGGGACAGCACTTAGCCTCTCCGTCAGTTGCAATATTAAGTGTAAGGTCCTACCAGATATTAAAAGGTTTTGTGTTTCCTTATAAAGAGATCCAGAACAACTGTTTCATCCACACCACCCACTTACCAGGATTTAAGAAAATTTGCATTGTCATGTCCACCAACACTTATTTCACACAAAGCACTTCAAAATTCTGGACCATGTTGCTGCACTGTTGCACGTGCTGTCCTGTTCTGCTGCTGAGCTCTATGCATCCTGGGATTTTTCTCCTTGTGAACAGGGTAGCTACCAGGAAACAATGGAATCATAAGATCTGAGTCAAAATAAAAATTCCCTTTATTCTGCTCATCTCTCCCTAACCTAGTGTTACAAGCCAGCACCATTTTCAGAACTCTGTCCAAGCAGCTTGGAGAAAGACTGGTGAGTAAGTAGTGGGATCCTCACTGTGTTGATTCAAACAGGCTTCTGTAAAAATGTCTCATGTTACTTAATGATTTTAGAACCAAGGCAATAAGGAGGAAGTAGGTGCCAAAGGAGGAAGTAACTGAAATGACACAGCCAATTTTAAATAACATTTTCCTGAAGCAACTTTGATATTGAAATTGCAGCTTTTGGGGTAAGCCTACTAGTCCTCAGGACTGAGTCATCCCACAGGCTGGGATGACCAGCAGTGGTGGCAGAACTTCAGGATGTCAAGACCCACTCTCCTTAAAATCTGCATGGAGCTCACCTTGCAGCCACTGCAGCAAGCCGTCTACCAGAACATATACCCCTTTGCCAAGAAAAGCACTTGGCTGTTGCTATCTAGAAGTTCAAAACCTCAGCTGCTACTGGTTAGTAGCTAACTAGATCAGCCATCAACATCTAAAGAAGGTGCTGCCCCCCCTTGAATCATAAGGCTGAAGAAAGCAAAGCAGATTATTAAGGGGTTTATATAGTTGGGGTTCTGAAGTTGTATTGGGATACTGATAGGACCCACATGCATACTTGTCCCTCCTACCAAGCCTCAGGATTCATCAACAGAGAAGTATATTTTTCCATAGTGTTACAAAAACTAGAACTTTTTCAGCACCCTGAGAAGTTCATCAATATTAATGTGGGTTGGTCTAGAAATATCAAAGTCATTTCTAGAAACTCAAGTCAATGAGCTGCAATGACAAATGGAACTTTAAGTTTGTCAATGTCTATAATGTTTCTTAGCACAAAACTGATGTTCACTCAGCACTGGCTCCCCAGCCCATGGCTGCTGCAACATACAAGGTACAACAAAGGGAAAAAAAGAAAGAACATATAATAACCATCTAATCCAAGGGTATCAAATAAATCATTAGTTGCATGTATAGATTGACAATCAGCAGGGGAGCAAAACAGACCTGGATTAATAACTGCATATCTACTTTTACTGAGCATATCCCCAAAATTCAGAGAAGGACTGGTCTCAAAAAGACAGCAGACAAACTAAAAGATATGACATTCTGCTTTCTCCCAAGGTGGTGCTCCCAGAACTGCTGCAGAAGCAGAAGATAACCACAAGTCATAAGGACAGTCATGCAATCTTCATGCCAAAACAAATCTCCATTTTTGGCCTTAGTTCCCTTTTAAATATTTGCAGATCAGCATAAAAGGAACTATAAAATGTACAGAATTCTGCAGTAACCCAAAAGCAGGCAAAGAGAATACATTTAAAATTTCTTTGGCTTTAAAATATCTCTATAGGCTGAGATGGGTGATTTACCTCATAACTACTCAGCCCAGTTAAAAAATGAGGACAAAAAAATGAAAATTTTAATTAGAACATCCTGGTGCTTTCTTTTTCCTATACCTGCTTTGACAATGAATTTGCCTTCATTCCATTTCATTTCTGAGTGCTGCCACCATAAATGGGAGCAATTTGAGAGGGGCAGTCAACCAGAAAACAGGAACAATAAGCACTGCACTAAGGGGTGTCAGACACGACATAGCACATTTCAGACAGGAGTTGTGCATTTGCATATTTCTGGGAAATAAAGCCGACTTGATTTTTTAAAGTCTATGGCTCCGCTTCCATTTGGAGCAAATGAGATGGAATTTAAAAACGAGAAGATAAAAGGAGGGCAGACTGACATAGTGATGCCCAGACAGCACCCAGAAAGGAAGTTGTGTAAAATCTTCACTCCTTCAGCAATTCCTCATGATCGAGGACGACTGCCTTCCACAACTGTCTTATCCGTGCGTCTGAAGATGGCTGATGAGGTCTATCCAGGATCAACAGACTCTACTGCAGCTCGAATGTCTGTTTCCGTGTGACGTAGGTGGCGCTAGATTCTTGATTGGTCTGTGACACGCTGTTTCTGCTGCTCCTGCTTTTCCATCTCCTGTTGTTGTCATGAGGTTTCAAAGTACTGAGATTTCTGCAGTAGACTCTTTCTCCATTTGGATCAGTCCTAGGCAACAGTCTCCTGCAAGCTGACACTGATGTTGCATTTTTATAAGTTGGCCTTTGACAACATCCCTGAAGCACTTTCTCTGCCCTCCTCTTGAATGTACACCTTGGCTGAGCTGGGAGAATGAAACTTGCTTCAGGAATCTGGAGTTCAACATGTGGATGACATGGCCAGCCTAACAAAGTTGATGTTGGATAATCATCGCCTCTATACCCTCGCAGCAGGATGTTAACAGTGGTGCATCTGTCTTCCCACCGGATTCAGAGGATCTTCCTCAGCCAGCACTGATGGTGCTTCCCCAACAACTTTAGATGTCTCCTGACATCTAATTCCTCACTACAGTTATACTGAAAAAATAACAAATCACCTCATGCCTAACATTCCCGAAATCCTGAGAGACTCCCTTCCCTTGCTACTTTAGGCTGGATCCACAAAGCAGATCTACTCCAACATTTTGTGACAGTTTCATAGTAGTTTGGGGTCAGAAGGGACCTGAACAGATCATCTAGTCTAACCCCCCGCCACTGGTCAGAGGACACGCTGGGATCACATGACCCCAGGCAGGTGTTCATCCAACCTCTTTTTGAATTACCCAAGGTAGGAGCGAGGACCACTTCCCTAGGAAGTTGGTTCCAGATCCTAGCCACCCTAACAATGAAATAGTGCCTCCTAATCTCTAACCTGGACCTATTCTCCAGCAGCAGCAGTTGTGACAGCAACTTCTAGACCTGCACATTTTAACTTTGGCCATCTCCTCAGAAATCTTATAATACCTGTACTATCTTTTATCTTCTCCAACTTAGCTAATAATTTCCCAGATGCTTTACTGAACTTCAGATACACTGAGCAAGTCATATATCCGGTGTCTAGGAAAAATTGGTCACATTTAACCTTAGCAAAGAAAAATTTTGGTCTGACATGATCTACCTTTGATAAAGCCATGTCATTGTCTTTCATTTTCAGCTAACCTGTGGGTCTAAATATTCTTTCCTTCCAAGGTTTTTCTACAGCCTTTCAGACCATCCAGGTCAAACTAACAGGTTTGCAGTTCACTAGATCACTTCTCCGCCCTTTTTTATACAAACATTCAGCATTTGCTATTTTGCAGTTACACAATAACACTTCTAAATTGAAAGATTTACTGAAAATCTTTGCTACTATACTTGCTTTTTCACATGTCTATTCTTTCAGTACTCTTGGATGGAGATTAGGTAGACAAGGTTCTTTGGGTAAATCTGGTATCTTTTATTAGACCAATATTTGAGTTAGTCTAATAAAAGTTATTAATTTACCCAAAGAACCCTGCCTATATCCTTAGACCAACACAGCTACAACCTACACCCCCTGTGGATGGAGATTAGACTTTTCAACTTTGATACCTTGAAGTAAACTCTCTGTGTTTGCTTTTACTTCAGATGTGGCAATTTCCATTTTTATATAATCACTTACATTAGCCATACTGCCTTTACTCCCATGGTCAACATCATTATATCCTTATTGAAAACTTGAGGCAAAATATTTATTAGGTTGCTGTCTCTGCAAATCAAAGAGCAAGCATGCTAGTTATACTCGTACTCTTTGGCTGAGACAAGCCAAATGAATGAATAATGAATACTCACTCTGAATAGTAACAATTGTGGTGTTCCTAGCTGCTTCCTTTAACCCTGTACCAGGTCTTCCAACTCAAGGTCAGTTTGGGATATTTAATCAGTTTTACCTTCTTACATAGCTCTCCCCGACTGAGCCACTGTGTTCAGTGCGCTGGCAGCTAAATTGCATTTTATAAAAACCCCATGCTCTACACCAGTGTATTCTACGACTTAAGGAAACAGGACTTAGCAAAGGTATATTCCGTGCCTACACATGGAACATGGAAAGGAGAGCTCATGATAAATGTAAAGCAGCAGTGAGAGAAACACGATAAGGGATGAAGAAACGTATGTAAAATCAAGTAGACTGTCACCAATCCACACACTCTTTATCCATTAAATTCAATGTAAAAATATCCACCAACTAAAAAAGAGAAGAATTTTTCCCAAAAGGTGCAGATTTGACATTGTTGTGCACTGTTAAAACTTGTGAAAACAGCCAAAAATGTTGCACCATCGTCAACGCTGGCACTTAGGTATAAGAACCCACACAGTCTAGAATGGCAATAACCTGCATGGCTGCAGCATATCTATAGGAGTTCCCAAATTCCTTAAATGGGATTTCTGAAATTAGACTAGGAACGATTTACCAACCACTGTTAAAAATATGTTTGACTAATATTTGCAGCATTTTTAAAAAGCTTTGACATAAGATTTTTTTGGTTGTTCCAAGAACAAAGGAGCCTTCTGTATCAACATAACACTTCAAGGTCAGAGTTTCAAAGCAGCGCAGGTGAGCTACAACTATGATTGTCAACACTTCCTAAGGGAGTTAATGTAGTAACCAACACTTGTAAAAGGAAATTGTCTTTGAGAGAATGATATCAGACAAAGTCCTGGCCTTGCTAAAAATCAATGACAGAACTCTTAAGTTTTTATCTTGTTTCATTATTATGGATTTATTTTTTTAAGATGTACTAAAAATAGACAAGATTTGTGAGGGTCCCAATCTGGTAAAGCTTGTGCAAGTGGATCATTTTCAAGTGCAAATGAGTAAAGATGCTCAGCTGCATGCGTTTGCAGCACCAAAGCCAACTCTCACTAAAGTCAATGTACTTACCAGTAGAAGCAGACCCTGGAAAGGAAAGGAAGGAAGCGAGAAACATATTTTACAGTAAGAGATTTAACAGGGGAGACCAAAAAAAAAAACAAAAACAAAAAACTCTACAAGTGTTTGCAAATAGCTTTCAAGAGCACAGAAACACAACTCTTGCTTCTTATCAAGAGATGCGAGTTTCAGAAAAATAAAGCAACATGAAGCAAACGGTAAGTACTTCAAAACATGTTCTGATCTGAAAGGCAGACAAACCCCTCTACACTCAATGCTAACCACAGGCACCCATTTCCCTAGCAACAGTTTGCAGGCCAATTTCATTTTGACTGAAGAACATTAACGAGTTACATTTTGAGGGCTACACCTTGCTGCTCTAGCAGCAGTTGCTTTTCACACTCACCAAAATGTTATTTATATAGTATCGAATGGGCCAGATTCTGCAATTGCAGCAAAGATAAAAAATAGTTTACCAAAAACAAAAAACTGTTTGAAGCATATTACACATTGAGAGAGACAAACTTTGTTTAACCAAGTTGAAATACAAAGTAGTTTTTCCCTGTTCCTCAATTGTTGGCTACCTTATTATTGAAAATCTCTCTTTTTCATAAAGAGACCTGAAGCTTTAAGAAAAGGAGTTAGGAACAAAAGGGCAAGACAATACTGCACAACAATTCCAACTTAACCTTTAAGGATATTTCCTAGTCACAGAAATTATATTTTACAGATTAAAATCCATATTTAGTAGAAATGTAAACTAATGCAAGATATTGTGTGTATTATGATATCCTAGACTTAGCATACCCAACCAATTGGAACATTTGTCTAATTTAGGCCAGACTTCCAGACTTTATTTAACTCTTCCTAGACTTAATCAAGATATAGGTTTACTAGCATGACATTAACTAAACTTTGAAAATATACACTTAATTACCTATTAACACAATTGGCATAAACAACAATACAATGTTTAACATTTTTTCATCCCCACTCCCCTTTTTGTACCAGCATTGGGAGGCACTTAAGTGTATCCTGATTTGTAGTTCATTTTGTATTGAAAACATCAGTAACATTTAAGGGGATATGCTGTAAATAACTATATAAAGATATTAAAATATAATAAGTTTATTTTTCCTGCCATAGAATCTAATTACAGGAATACTGCCTTAAAACTGAGGATACAGCTCTCAATTCTACAGTGTTGTCAGGTTTTTTTTAAACTCCTACACAACGTTCAAAAGGAGTCACAAAGCAAGTTTGTGGGGTTAGTTACCCCAGCAGCAATACAGAATAGCAAACAGATCTCTAACTGAATGCTCATTCTGCCTACTTTCAGCAACTGCCTCAGCACAGTTTTGGTTGCCTCCAACTTGTATGAGAAATCCTATTTTATTTTCCCTGTAACTTTGGCTTAGAAAAAACTCATTTGATCTGAGAAATGTCACATCTATATCAAATGCAAATAGAGCATTTCTGTGATGTCTAAAAAATATCTGTTCTGAATTGAATTGAAATGTTGATATTTACCCGATTCTTTTTCTACTGTGCCTTCTGGTTAATCAGAGATAGGACTGGGATTGGATACATACTTTTATTAAATACATAAAATAAAAAAATCCACCACAAGAAGTTTAACTCTGTACAAAAATGAATGCTATTGTTTCCACGTATTCTCAAAATATAACTAGCACAAAGTACAAGAAATACAAACATTAAATTGTACACATTTAATTACGCTTTTTGGTCAACCTTAAAAGCTAATAAAGCCTGAAAAACCTTGTCCGTCTAGGTCCTCAAATAAATTATTTTTCTGCATAATGAAAGTTATAGCCTTTCTTATTACACTACCTATACAACATTATTCTAAAGAAATAGCAACTTAAAAAATATTTTTCATTTACCAAATATTCCCTATCCAACTCTCTCCCTCAAAAGAAAATATACAATCATCTGTTAAAGTTAAAATTAATTTTGTACTGAATAGGCACCTCTCCTTCTGCTTTATACAAATAAAAAGTTTAATTATGGTAAGATTTAAAGATGTCCAGTTTTTTACTATTAAATACTTTGGTTTAACAAATGATAGGGATTAGTTTTGACCAAGATTTAATATAAAGGTTTTTTTCTTTGTTTGTTGTGCATTTCTGTCAGAAAAATCTAGGTTCATCCTTAGAAAAGGTTTGTTCTTCCTTCCAACCGCTTATGCCTTCAAATTACACCCCAACCTACAGCAGGAAAAACCCAAGGGTCCAGCATATTCTGCAATTCTACACTTGGTCCTGGCCCAAGGAGATGACCTGGTGACTGACTTAAACATAGAAGACAGCCTGAGCAATAGCGACCATGAAACCATTACACTCATGGTCCGTCACAAGGCAGACAAATTGGATAGCAGACTTGAAGAAGTTTTGAACTTCAGAAATGCAAACTTCAACAAGCTCACTAGTAGGGAATATGCTGTGGGACTAGGGACCAAAGGCAAAAGGAGTTCAAGGAGAGTGGTCATTCCTAAAGGACACAATCCTTGAAGCACAAAGGAAGTCCATTCCCATGCAGAGGAAATGTAGCAAAAGGGCTGGGAAGCCCTCTTGGCTAAACAGGGAAATCATGGTCCTCTTAAGAAAGAAGAGAGATACAGTCAATGGAAACTAGAGATAGCCCCCTAAGGAGGACTATATAGCAATGGCCTGCACTTGTAGGGATCAAATTAGAAAAGCTAAGGCAGTGACTGAACTAAATTTAGCAACAGGAATCCAGGTCAACAAGAAGTCCTTCTTTAGGTATGAAGGGAACAGGAGAAAAATGAATGGGAGTGTTGGGCCATTGCTCAACAGCTAGTCACCAGCACTCAGGAGAAAACTGAACTCCTAAATGACTACTTTGCTTTAGTCTTTCCCTGGGCCAAGGGGAAATTCACACCAGCTAGGGTACAGAATGATCAGGCCTCAAATGACCTGCCTACTATTGCCATACAACTGGTGTGTGATCAATTAAAGAAACTGAAGATAGGCTGCAGATACAGGCGGGCCTAGACAGGCTCTCAAGTTGGGTGGACCGGAACCAGATGATGGTCAACGTCAAGAAATGTAAAGTGCTCTACCTGGGGACAAAATCCCCGGCACACCTACAGGCTTGGCAACACCAACCTGACCAACACTATGAATAAAAGGGATCTGGGGGTAAGAACAGACCACAGTATGAACATGAGTCGGCAGTACAATGCTGTAGCCAGCAGGGCCAAAAATACCCTAGCATGCATCAATCGATGCATCACCAGCAAAACCAAAGAAGTGATTCTCCCACTCTACTCAGCATTGGTGGGACCGCAGCTGGAGTACTACACCCAGTTCTGGGCACTGCACTTTAACAAGGATGTGGTAAAGCTTGGGAGAGTCCAAAGAAGGGCCACCAGTATGATCAGAGACTTGTGCAGCAAGCCAACAAGGAAAGGCTGAGGGACCTGAGACTCTTCAGCATGAAAAAAAAAGAAAGCTGAGAGGGGACTTTGGCAGCAAGTTGCTGCCACATCAGAGACATACATCAAGGGTTTGGTGAACAACTATTCACCAGGGCACCCTTGGGGAAAACTAGAAGTAATGGTTATAAACTCCTGGAAGACTGTTTGAGGCTCAACATCACAACTAGGATGTCCAGACTGTGGAATAAGCTCCCTCCAGAGGTGGTACAATTGCCTACCCTGGAAATCTTCAAGAAGAGACTGGACAGTCACCCAGCTGGGGTCACTGATCCCAGTTATCTTTCCTGCCTGGTGCAGAGGGCTGGACCAGGTGATCTTTCAAGGTCTTTTCCAGACCTTACAATCTATGCATATGTGAATTAATAGTATTTAAAAAGAACTAAAGCACACTTTAAAGAGCAACTGTTCTTGCTGCAGCTCTTTTAGCCTTTCATATGTTCATTTCATGTTTTCTTTTACTACTTGTGCTTTGAGTTTCTTGCCCACAAACATAATACAAGCATTGTAACACATCTTAAATATTTGTTTCACTTAACTCCCCCACAGGGAGCATTAGTATCTTGGGAGCAATATTTTATTGATCTGTTGCCTTAAACACAGAACATTTAAAGAAACCTACACACAAAATTAAAGTCAAATCTCAGCTTGTTGTCAGGAAGATCTCCAGGATTTTCTGATATCCCCACTGCAGAGAGAGAGTTAAATTTATCCTGCTCCGCTGACTTGTATCTGAAGCCACAATGACCATGACTTCAATTGAAATAAAAGCTTTGCTTACACACAAACTACTACTTGCAACTTTGTTAAAACTAACAGCAAAGCAACACTATCATTGAAAATTATTTTAAATAATACACCAGTGATTTATTTGCCTTGTAGCTGCCACTTCCAGAGTTTTCATGGTGCTATTTTCTACAAGCTCAGGGTAGCATTAAATAAAGCTCATCCCATCCTAAGAAGTTATAGTTGAGATTATTTGCTCCATGGTAGTACTTAGAGGTCACAAGTGAAATGAAGGACCTATAGTCCCGTACTGCACAAACACCTAGCAAAACATTCTGAATGGAGAGAACCACACAGTTGAATCTACAGCAGAAGATGAAGCCAAGAAAACTGCATGTGCAAAACAGAGGTGCCAACATCTAACAAAGCAAAAATATAATTGAGGACTTTAATTATCCACCTTTAAACCGGTCAAGTGCTACAATGGGAGAGTCCTAAGAAAAAAAATCTTGATATTTCAAGTACTCAGGTGGTCAGGTGATAGTCATATTGTTCTAGAGGCAAAAGCAATCAGGACTCATGGTACAGGCGATATCTTTCTGATACTTTAAGCACATGCTTCTTGGTTCAGCTAGTTCTAGTCTAGAGCACATAAAAGGAGGAATCGTCTCAATTAATTCTTCTCACTTAAACCCTCACACCCAGGAGCTATTTTAAGAAATACTAGTAGCTGAGAATTAGGTATAAGATCCTGAGAGAGGCAAGGGATCAAAACCAGACACTAACAACTTCAGAAAGAGAGATTTCTATACAACAGGAAGGACTGTCCAAAGGTCCTTTGGTTAAAATCATTAGAAGTGGCATGGATTTTACTTAATAAAAATCAACTATCAGAATCTCAGAAGGTAGGTATCACTGGACAGAAAAGGAACCGACAGATAAGAAGTGAACCAACACTAGCCACCTAGCAAGGTTAAACAAACCACAGAAGCCAAACAGAAATCTTTCAAAACTTGCATGTCTGAGTTCAGTGAAACATGAGTGTAAATTACATCAGCTAATATTTAAGAAGGAAATTAAGACAAAAATTGATTATAAATTAATATTAGTTGAATTGTTTAAAAATTCACTTGAGAAAGTTAGTGAGTCTGCTGTATCATCAAGGGTTAAAGAAAACAATTAAGGAAGGTAAGGATATTGTTCAAAAGCTAAATGTTCTTGCAGCAACTCTGCAGAAAGTGCTGAGGAAATAACTCCCTGATCTTTTCTGGTAATAAGGATGAGGAAGTATCAGAGACTGACACTTCAGAAGATGAGCAGTTGGAATAAACTGATCATTTAAAAAACAAGAAATCACTAGTCCCAGACTGTATTGTCCAAGAGCTCTGAAGCAACTCAGGAATGAATTATCTGAGATACTAACAATACTCTCTCATTAAAATCAGCTCCTGTTCCAAAGGATTAAGATAGAAAAAATACACATACACACATGCACTAAAGGGCAAGGTGGGGGGGGGGAGAAAGATGTGCGTATAATCCTGGGAATAAAAAACCAGCAAGCCTTACATCTGTATTTAAAATACAAGAATTAAGCACCCAGAAGATCATAACAAGGTAATGTCTAATCAGTGTTGTTTCTTTAAAAGATAGTCTCACCAATCTTTCAGTATTCTCTGAGTATGTCAATAAAACTGCAAATAAAGAACCAACACACACAACTTTTTTTTTTTTTTACTTTAAAATGGTATCTGAAAAGGCCTCTTACAGGAGACTAGGGAAACTACATAATCATAAGGTTGGAATAAAATACTCCTACGGCATAAACCTAAGTAGGTGACTGATAACACAATTAAGATTATATGATCAATTTGTCATGGCAAAAAGCTACCAGCAACTGCAAGACTCTTAACAGCTTTCCCTACTGCAAGCAGTTTGCACATCAGTTTACCGCCCCCCACGTCGAAGGGGAACTTGTAAAGCAAGATTCTTTTCTTTTTTTAGATTAATACTGACTTGCCTACATTGTTTTATTTTAAGTAGTTAAAACTCAGCAGCTAGACCAAGACCCTTGTTTAACTAGAGTCCAAAGCAAAAGGGAGTTTGCCAGGGAGTTCGCTTGGAAACTCTCTCTCTCTCTCATTCCTTCGCTATAAACTTGCTGAGAGAAAAGAGGTTTGAAGGAAACCTGTCAGCTACAGAGGAGTTTGCTAGGGAAGGTCTGCTTGGAAAGAGAGGCAGCAGATTACAAGACCCAAGGAGATGGCTGGAGGACATCACAATCCCAGAGCCACTGCCACTTCCAGCTCTTCCTCTGCTTCCACCTGTGAGGTGTCTGTCCAGGCAGCACCGCACATGGTCAAGGCTTCCACCCAGGTCCTGGTTTGGTGCTGTGAAAACTAGAGCTTAAAGGTTCTTCCCTGTGTCAGCCAAGTGGAAGAGTGCCTGCAACGCAAGTGGTGCTTTCTGGTGGCATCCCTCAGGAAGAAGGCAAGAAAGCTACATGAGGAGACAGCAAGGCTCTGAAGCAACCTCCACTATTAGGACTTCATCAGTTCAATACTGGAGGAAACCTCTAGGACTATGAAGAAAGGACGGCCAGAGGTGGTTCTAGAAAAAGAAGAGGGTATGGGTTCCCAGGAAGGTGGAAGCCGGGAGCTTGTGACCTCTGGCAGCAAGAAGTTGTCATCCCCACCTGCAGCAGTTTGCCTGGAGAACAGATATGGACCACTAGCATCCTAGAAGGAGCACATTCCACTGGTGGAAGAGGCCAGGTCAGGAATCCCCAAGGTGGGAAGTAGCAAGACCACTGCCACAAAGAGGAAGCGACAGGGGGTGGTGGTTGAAGACTCCCTTCTGCAGGGGACAGAGGGATCCATCTGCTGGCCTGACCTGTTGTCTTAGAAGATCTGCTGCTTGCCTGGAGCCTAGATCCAAGATGTCACAGACAGTTTATCAAGATTCATCCAGCTGTCTATTACCCCATGCCACTTATCCATGTGGACACCAATAATACCGCCATGGGTGACCCTGAGCAGATCAAGAGTAACTACAGGGCCCTTGGTGCAACTGTGAAAGGGACAGGGCACAGATGGTGTTCTCCTCAATCCTTCTGGTCAAGGGGAAGAGCCTGGGTAGGAGAAGACACATCCTGCAGAACAGGATGGTGTTGCCAGCAGGGATTCAGCTTCTTTGACCATGGGATGTTTTTTCAAGGACTGCTAGGAAGACATGGGATCCACTTGACAGAGAGAAGAGCATCTTTGCAGACAGGCTCACTAACCTAGTGAAAAGGGCTTTAAACTAAGTTCACAGGGTGGTGAGAACAAAGTCCTGTGCTAAGTGGGGAAGTGGGAGACCTAGAAGAAGCACAAAGAGGAGGGGGCAACAGGGGAAGTCTCTTCATTCATCCTGAGAAATATGGCAATCAGCTAGTTACTTCAGCTGTCTGTACATGAATGCAAGGAGTCTGGGAAACAAGCAGGAAGAACTGGAAGTCCTCATATAGGCAAGGAACTATGACATGATTGGAATACCAGAGATTTGAGGATAGCTTGCATGACTGTCGTGAATGGGTACAAACTCCTCAGGAAGGACAGGCAGGGGAGAAGAGGAGTTGCACTGTATGTAAAAGAGCTGTAGGATTACTTAGTGCTCCAGTACAAAACTGGGGATATGCCTACTGAAAGTCTCCCAATTAAGGTCAGAGGGGAGAAAATGAGGGTGATGTCGTGGTGGGTGTCTGCTATAGACCATCAGACCAGGAGGATGAGGTAGATGAGGTTCACAGGCCCTGGTTCTCATGGGGGACTTCAATCAACCTGACATGCTGGGAGGGCAAAACAGCAGTGCAAAGGCAATCCAGGAAGTTTTCGGAGAGTACTGAATACAACTTCCTGGTGTAAGTGTAAGTGTTGGAGGAGACTGAATAGGGGCCATCCTCTTTTTGACCTGCTGCTCACAAACAGGGAAGAAATTGGTGGGGGACGTAGATTCCTTTATTTCTTATTCTTATACTTATGCAATATTCTTATACTTCTCCCTAGTCATATGTCCAAGCTTCCACTTCTTGTAAGCTTCCTTTTGTGTTTAAACTCACCAAAGAGTTCTCTGCCTCTAATGAACCCATGCTGGTTGCCCCTAAGCCCAAGCTCCCCTGCTGGCCCCTCAGGGACATGTGCCAGGCTAATTCTCTAAAAAAACCTTACCCAGGATCGAGGTAAGACTAACTGGCCTACGGTTTCCCAGGTCTTCCTTCCTCCCTTTTTTGAAGATGGGAATCACATTGACCCTCGTCCAGTCCTCTGTCACCACACCAAAGCACCACAAGTGCTCATAAAGCCCTGCCAGGGGCTCCACAATGACCTCAGCTACTTCCCTCAGCACTCTGGGGTGGAGATCGTCAGGACCAGCTGGTTTAAATACGTCCAGTCCCTCCAGAAGTTCCCTGACTAGATCCTCACTGACCCTTGGCCTAGGTGTGCCTCCCCTGGGGCCTGATCCAGTCCCTGCTCAGGAAAATGGAAGCAAAGAAGTTGTTAAATAGGTTAGCTTTGTCTTCTGGTGTGACTACCAGATTTCCTTGCACGGTCTTGCAGGGACCCCACATTACCCAGTACCTTATTTTTGCCCCCTATGTATTTAAAAAAGGACTTCTTGTTGTCCTTGATCTGGGTAGCTAGTCCCAGTTCCATCTCTGCCTTGGCTTTCCTGACTGCCCCCCTACAGCCCCGAGCAACCGCAGCATAGTCCTCCCTGGTGATGGCCCCACCCTTCCATTGGGTGTATACCTCCCTTTTAGCTAGGAGATATTCCCAGATGCTTTTGGTGGGACATGGGGGCTTTTGCACCCTCCTGCCCCCTTTTATCCATGTTGGGATTACCTCCCTTTGGGCTTGGAGGATCACCTCCTTTAAGGAGTGACCACTCTTCTTGGACACCTGACTCCCCTCCTCTCTGGGACCTCAGTGCCTCCCCAACTATTCTCCTTAGCTCATTGAAGTCCGCCCTCCTGAAATCTAGGGCTGCTGCATTACTGCAGGCCTTTGCCACCTTGTGCTGGATGGTGAATTACAGCAAGTGATGATCACTGTTGCCCAGGTGGTTGAGCACCCACAGCCCCCTCACCAGGTCATCGCCTGTGGCCAGCACCAGGTCCAACACTAAATAGTTGGAAAAATTGTTCTTTGCAAGTTTTCAGGCACAAATACCCTTCTTCAGGCATAGGGAGAGCCTGCTGGTGTTTGACTTTAGCAAGGCTTTTGATACAGGTCTCCCATGGCATCCTTGCAAGCAAGCTAAGGAAGTATAACTTGGATGAGTGGACTGCAAGGTGGACAGAAAGCTGGCTAGATCATCAGACTCAATGGGTAGTGATCAATGGCTTGAGGTCTAGTTCAGTATCAAATGGAGGGCCCCAGAAGCCAGCCTTATGACCAGTTTTGTTCAATATCTTCATCAAGATCCTGGAAGATGGACTGTATTGCACCCTAAGCAAGTTCACAAATGACATCAAGCTGGAGGAGGTAGTAGATACCGGAAGGTAGGACTAGGATTCAGGGTGACCTAGACAAATTGGAGAAATGGGCCAAAAGAAATTTTATAAGATGCAACAAGTACAAGTGCAAAGTCCTGCACTTAGGATAGAATAATCCCATGTACTACTACAGGCTTGGGACCAACTGGCTAAGCAACAGCTATGCAGAAAAGGACCTAGGGGTTAAGCTAGATATAAGTCAACAGCATGTCCTTGTGCCAAGAAGGCTAACACTATATTGGGCTGCATTAGTAGAAGTACTGCCAGCAGATCAAGGGAAGTAATTATTTCCCTCTATTCAGCACTGATGAGGCCACATCTGGAGTAGTGTGTGCAGTTTTGGGCCCCATGCTACACAAAGGATGTGGACAAATTGGAGAGAGTCCGGTGGAGGGCAATGGAAAACAATTATGGGGCTGGGGCACATGACATCTAAGAAGAGGCCAAGGGAACTAGGTTTATTTACTTTGCAGAAGAGAAGACTGAGGGGGGATTTGATAGCAGCCTTTAACTACTTGAAGATTGGTTCCAAAGATGATGGAGACAGATGGTTCTGTGGTGGCATATGACAGAACAAGGAACAATAGTCTCAGGATGCAGCAAGGGAAGTAAGTATAGGCTGAATATTAGGAAAAACTCTCTCACTAGAAGGGTGGCAAAGTACTGGAACGAGTTACCTAGAGAGGTAATGGAATTTCCATCCTTGGAGGTTTTTAAGACCTGGCTTGACAAATCCCTGACTGGAATGATTCAATTCAGGTTGGTGCTGCTTTGAGTAGGGGGTTGGACAAGGTAACTCCTAAGGTCCCTTCCAACCCTAATTTTCTATGATTTGTCAGAAAGGATACTGGACTTCATTGCTTTTCAGTTTGATTCAGTTTGGTAACTACTTAACAACAGTTCATGACCCCAAACTTTCACAATCTTAATTAGATGAGACAAAGAATAAGAAACAGCGGCAGAGAGAGTTGAATTAACTTACTAATGAAAGAACCCAAAATAGAACCCAAGTTTCAGGATTCCCAGTACAAAAACTTATCCTTTACACCACACTAACTCTCATGGAAAGGGTCACCTTTCCATTAAACAATTCAATGCCCCAGTTCCTTAATTTTCAAGGGTCAAATAACCATTATCCTCCACTAAAGTTAAGGCTGCAGTTGCTCAACACTGTACAGGATTAGCCTTTAAATTAGAGTCTTCCAAAAAACCCACTGTTGCTAAAAATCTAGTCCCAAACAAAATTTCTCTCAATAATCTAATAGTTCCATTCCATGCAAAGGAGATTTACAAGTCTCAGAAGACACCTGTAGTAGGGATGGAAATAAAGATTAAAGTACCCGTTTAAACTCCCCTAATGTTATTAGTTAAACAGTTAACCAGTAATATCCACCTACTGAGGACTGGCCCCTGCCTGTACTCACTCGTTCTCTAGGCAGCAGCAGTGGGATGGGAAAGACCCTCACTCACTGCTGTGACCTACCACTTGATAGGGCTGTGGCGAGGCTCACTGCTGCTGCCTGCAGCCAACCCGAGGCCCCAGGCAGTTGTGTGTCAGCAGTCGCAGCAGGCTGGGAAAGCCCCTCACCTGCTGCTGCTGCCAGTGCACCGCTGTCTGGGGATCAGGACAGACAGTCCTGATCCCCAGACAGCCAGTGGTAGGTGCACATGGCAAATGGCAGTGGAGCCATGAGGTGCCCAATCCTTCTTGTGGCAGTGCAACGCTGGCCCCTTCCCTGTTGTCCATCCTGAACCACACGTGCAGCCACTGCCAGCAACGAGCCCACCCGGGGCTCTGTAGATCCCAGTGTAGCTGCTTGCAGCCTCTCCTTCACCTGCCACAAGCAGCCTGGACTCTATGACAGGCAGCAGGGGCCTGCCTAGAGCCTGGGCTGGCTGCAGCAGGGTCCGCAGAGCTCTCGCCCAGCTCACTGCCAGCAGCAAATACATGCATGGCTCAGGGTACACAGCAGGGAAGGGGCTGGGGTTGCACTGCCACAAGAAGGATCAGGCCCCTCACAGCTCCCCAGCCATCTGCAGTGAGACAATGCAGGCAATGCAATATGTGATAGGATGTTTTATCAGGTACAAGCATAACAATTCCAGGAATCCATGATCTGAGAAGAGAGAGAGAAGAAGGCGGCTTGGCAGCGTTCACTTGAAAGTACAGAAAGGTTAATGTCCTTAGAAAGGCGTATGTGAGGTCCATAGATATACTAAACTAGGAGGAAAGACAGGTAAAATGATGTCAGGTTGACATATGAGACATTACTTGTATGAGGTCCAGAGCAAATCTCATCAAGAATAGACAAAAGAAGTTTCCTTTATGGGAAGGGCAAGACAAATGTGTGAAGTTTCCAGCTAAGTTTGAACTCAGAAAAACATAACGTAATCAAAAATCTAGAGGGTGAGAAAGATTCATGAAAAATAAACTCTTTCTTAGTGTGACCTGCTCTGCTGAAGCCAGCCAAGATGGGACAGGTAGAATCTCCCTCACTACCCCTCGCTGTATTCAAATCAAATGGATGCAACCGTAATTAGTGTGGGTGCAGTCATTAATAAGTAATGTATACTTAATGTTTTGTTATAATAATTTCGAGCATTCATTTAAAGTAACTCTACAACTACTACTGGTCTTTGGATTTAATAAAGGCATTTTAGCTGAATTGCTGACTGTGTCATTTGAATTCCAACAGCACCATACCATAGAGTCAAAGTAAAAGATTTAGGACATCCGTGTTATAATGCCTGGTTCTGCTACAGGCTCTACATGGCCTTGAACGTGTCCCAACTTGAGTGCCTTTTTCCCTCCAAATTAGGACAACACTTTTTTTTACCAAGGGTATAGACAAGAAATATGTTAGTATCTATCAGGCATTTTAAAAGTAAAGTAAATCAAAGCATTATAATTATGCATAGGCTATTTGGACTGTTTCGTAGCAATACAGTCAACATCTCTTCCGGGACTTCAATAATTTTGTTAGACTGCACTTCAGTGCCTCTTATTTTTGGCTCTTTTCTCATGCTTCAAGAAAAATGCTTACTTGGCTTCAGTATGAAACACAATTCTGAACTTTAAAATACCATGGGAAATACAAGATTGATTGATATACAGCTGTCCTCACCATGCATATGAGCAGGCAATCTATATAAAACTAGCACAGGGGATTCACAGACAATAGCAGCATGTTAGAGCCTACCTTAAACATTCTGTTAACAGGCAAGACCAAGTCATTTGTTTGTGGTTTGCTACATATGGCTTTGGAAAATAAAGTTTGGCTTTGCAAATGCAAAGAACATTAACATGATGCGAAGGTCAGTACAGGGAGGGATCGCAGCCTTTCTTTTAACTTTATAACAAGGGAGCCACTATTCCTCCAGGCACAACTCTAGCCAACACATGAGTCAACCTCAGTAATTCATGGTTTTCTAAAGGACAATTATATTGCTCAAGCAAATGATTCCTAATTCACTAGGTTGCTTTCCCAGTGTAACAAGAGGTAACTGCATTCTTTATGCTCATTCATTTAAGGACTTATTCAAATAACTTCTGTAGCAAATGTATGTTGATTTGTGAGATAAGGTGGGAAACACAGCTTACAGTTTCAGTTTTTTCAGTAAACAGAGACTTAAAGGGGGAATTCTTGCCCTCTACCCCTCACTCAATGCTTTCTGGGAGAACATAGCTACTGATCCCTTATGTCTGAGTTGCACCCTTACTTTTAACTGAGGTCATACCGAATTATTGGCTATAGTAATCTATTGAGATGTTATCCATCATCATTGCAACATACTGTATTTACCCAAACCCAAAATTACTTTGAATTTAAGAACCCCCTCCTTCCCCCATGCCTGGTAATTGGATTCTATACATGGAAAATGTATATTTATAATTTTCCATGTAGAGAATTTAATTACTGGAGGGCCATCTTAAATTCATCTCCCCCACCACTGCAGTGGGGCAAGCAGCAATAGGGGAAAGGCAG
The DNA here is from genome assembly GCF_001723895.1 of Crocodylus porosus. Lineage (NCBI taxonomy): Eukaryota > Metazoa > Chordata > Crocodylia > Crocodylidae > Crocodylus > Crocodylus porosus. The sequence goes on from NW_017728915.1 coordinate 16,178,070, forward strand.
TAGCGGAGTCAAGTTGCCTGACCTCTGCCCCGCCATACCTTGCTCTCTGCCACCCATCTCCCTCACCTTCTGCCCCTATGCCTACCTCCCACCACAATGCCTGCACGCCCTGGCACCTGCTCCTCCTCCTGCCTGCATTCCCCACCCCCGCCACACCACCATTACTGCTTACCCTCTGGCTCTGGTTCCAGGTCCAGTTCTGCTCCAGGCTGGGGCATGTGGTTGCTTCAGCCCCCACTCACCCACACAGTGGGCCAAAGGGTGAGGGTAGCAGTGGCACTTTGGACTCCATTCCCGGAGGAGCCAGAAGGTAAGTAACCGATAGGGGATTGGTTGCAGCTCCAACTCCAAGCCTGAGCCCAGGTCAGGGCCAGAGTTAGGGTTGAAAAGGAAGATAAGGAGCTATCCCCCTCCTCCCCCGCCCCTATGTTAAATGCCAGGGAAATGACCTCGTCTTGGATCTGAGTAACTACAGTGTACAAGAATAAGGAAGCAGTCAAGTTAAAACAGAGATGATTTATCAGCTTACACAGAGGCAATGCTCTGCCAAAGTAAATTAAAGGAAAGATAAATGAGGAGCAATGATTTAAAAGAAGGTACCAAAAACTAGTCAAAGATCAATGCACTCCGATAAAAGTTCCTGCACTCAGCCTTGAAACAAGCTGCAAAGACCAGGGGATATACAGAGCTCTGAGAATAAAAATGGCTCGTCTTTCCTTTGTATAAGGATAACACAGACAACCTTCCCAGACTGGAAGGGAGAATCATAATTGCATCATCTTTCTCAATCAAGTGATGTCCATGATTCAGGGAGCAGCTCTTCTCCCTCTGAGTCAGTACTGAGTCAATGCCTGAGAATGCTCCAGCGACACCATTCTGTTGTAGGTGATGATTTTCACGTATACCCTGATGTGAGACTTTACCTGACTTTTTGTACTTATTATAAATCCTATATTACTTTTCACAAAGAGCCAGAATGCAATGCCAGTACCTTGGATAAGCTCCAGCTCTGCTAAATTACAATACATTTTCATGTCTATAATGCCTTATATCTCTACCTAGGGATCTTAAAGCTCAGTGAATAAAGCCCCATCACACTTCTTACAGCACAGAAATTACTGTCCCCATTTTACAGATAGGAAAACAAACCACCTAAAGTCTGACTCATTAAAGTCACGTAGGAACAGAACTCAGATCTCCCACTTTTCAGGCATATATTTTTACCTCACTGCTAGATAACATTTCCTCTCCTAAGCCTATATAAAACTGCAACTTCCAGGGCACACAAGGGGTGCATCTACACATGCAATTAAGGCAATGTGATAAACTCTGGCACAGTTTACACCAGAGTCTGCTGCTGCCAGGCTCAGCATTTGCATGTATACCCAGGATCACAGCACACCAAGCCAGGGTGGACTCATAGTCTACGCGTGTCTGAGTGCATATAATTAGTCGACCGTAGGACAATACTATCCTACAGCAGAGTTAGTTAATTTACTGCACCCTAATATGGGTGCATGTGTAGACTGTGATGCTTTACTACAGAGATAATTAATCAACTCTGCAGTAAAGTACATGTGTAGATGCACCCAAAGTTGTTCACTGCTAACCTAAGCTGTGGTATGGCAAGAGGCAATGCTAAACTGCCAGGTTGTTGCATCTCAGAAGTGTCTGTATTTCACTGCTGGGAAGAGATCCTTGCCTAATTTACAAAATTTATTTGAGATCCTTTAAGATAAGCGCTACTGAAAGGGTCTCTGCTACATTCCCATATAAATCAAATGGGAGACTTGTAAACCCATGCCCCCACCACCCACACACACAGCACCAACATTATCAAGTTATATACTATCACATGAATACTTGAAGCACTTATTTTACATGTTGACCCCAACAGTATTTTTCATAAAATTCAGAACCTATAGATATATCATTTATAGTTCTAGCAAACTGAAACTGCATTTGTTCTCAAGTTATATATTCACATAGTATAAACTTTTTCAGAGGGAAATGCAGTTTTCTAGTTGATAGTATCCCATTGAATGTTTTGTTGGTCTTAAAGTAGAAGATGTAGTCATTGCCTATGAGAAAGCTTCATTAAGGAATTAAGTATATCCAAAGTAGTAACGAACCAAAGGCCAAAATTAACTTATCAAACAGAAGCCATTACGTTCAGCATAGATGTATATAGCAGGGAAAATTCTGTGTTGGGGTAGGCAAAATATGGTCCAGATCTGTCTCACCAACTGACTGGGGATCCAGCCCACGGGTGGGCAGAGGCTCCAGCAGCCCCATGGTGACCAGCAGCCAGGACTGATTCCAGCATTTCCCAGACAGTTTCTCACCCTCTCTCTCTGGGCCAGGTCTGTCACCAGTACAGAAGCAGAAACATGCAGCTGCAACATGTTCCCCCCACCAAGTCCAGACCTGGAAGTTGCTCAAACACAGCCAGCAGCTTCTGGATCAGAGCTCCAGGTGTGCTGCAGCTGTGGACAGGTTCAGGCTTCCATGCTGGTAGCAGCCCACAACTGTAGCATGCCCCAACTCACCCCCTAGTCCCCCTCCCATGCCCAGAACCACAACCTGGAAGCTGCTGACCATGTTTGGGCAGCTGTGGACAAGACCGGCCGCTGCCAGGTCCAGACTTGGACAGGGAAGGGGAAGTCAGGACACACTAAAGCTGCAGGAAGGCTCAGGCTTCCACGCTGGTCACAGCCCCAGGGGGAGGGAGGTGTGGCCCTTAACAGATCACAAACTCATTAAGTGGCCCACCAACCTAAACAATTGCCCACCCCGACCTATGTTCAAATAACTGGGTCATCCTCCTTCCTCCTACGGAGCCAATACCCAGTGTTTCAGAGAAAAGACCAAAGTAATCTCTGTAACACCACTCAATGACCTAGCTCACTATACCAAACAGGTAAAACTACATTCTTAGGGTTTTTTTTCTCTTTATTTATATGTTCACACATGCTTATATATTCATACATGCACCCACACTAAAGAATGCTGCAACACTTAAAAAGAATGGATGGCTTAGGGCTGTTGTAATGGAACACCCTTTTGCTTCTCAGTCAACATTTTAAGTCTACATCAGGAGAAAATAGAACAAGTCAGAAAATAGCAGGGAAAGGGGAAAACTCATAGATAACTAAGAGAAATGTCTTCATTTATGTTTTTAACTTACATTCATGTTAAAATTATCTGACTACCTCTTTAAAGGAGTGGAAGTGATAAACACCTGATTAAATTAATGCACACAGACATGTATATAGTTGCACATAACACTACTTCATCATGATGGTTTGTTTTATAAGCATTTGATTAAGCATCTTCAGACACAGGAAACAAAATGGAAATTAATCTTGATTTTTATGCATAAAACTTCAAAAGAATTCACCAAGATGTTAAATTGAGTTGTTCATTTTAAAATACAATACTAAAGCACTACCTGAACATGCTCCATAAAAAGGAAAAATAATGTCTTCTTTCATTCAGGTGTGGCAGATTGAGATGGAAGCCAAAAGGAAACGCGGCAGTTCTGAAGGAATGACACTTAAGGCCATGCGTTGGACATACGTGCATTGGAAGCATTCCAGATCCCAGAGGGCTCTAAATTCAGCATATTGCCCTCTGTCCTTGGAGCACTTTAAATGGGCAAAGTCATACAGCTACTTTGCTCTTCAGCTAGGGAAGATGGCTGTAATGTAAAAATCCCTGCATGCCTCTCAGCCTCCAAAGATTTCTGAGAACAGGCAAATGCACTGGAGAGGACTCATTAGATTTCTGCCCTGCTACCTCCTCTGCCCCCATGAAGGGGTAGTGGATGGGAAGCAGAGCTTTGTGGGAAGCCAGAGGACTGCTGGATCATACAGACCTTTCAGGAAGCACTTCAAAACAAAGTACTTCATAGCTGGGTTGGTTTTTTTTTTTCAAAGATCATTTTTAAGTGCTTCAGCCATTTTTGAAGCACTTTGGCTGTGTACATCTTTGTTGTCTGGAATGCTTCAAAGGTACTTGTAGCGCTGTAAAGAGTGTATCTGTCTATAACCTAGTAAGAGTGAAGAAAGATACAAAATACGATATAGAAACAAAGAGAAGAAAAGTTGGTATTATGAGAAAAATGAAGGAGAGCTCTCTGTACATCAGAAGAAAATGTTAAATACAAATTAAACTGCTAGAATTAAAATTTTATTTTTAGGCAGTCATTAATAATGTTGAATCTGTAATTTAAAATCCACTAGGTTTTACACCCAAGAACTGATTTTTAGAGCCTTGTATTCTAGGTAGCATAACAAAACCAGCAGCATTGCAATCTCCAAGCATAAAAGATGAGGATTCTGCAGGTCTGCATGGACATTAAACAGTGACACCACAAATCTATCATGGTTAAAAAATAAAATTTCTTCATAAATATAAATCAAGAACTTAACCCACACCAAGTAACGAATTGCTAAGGACTTGCAGGTAGAATCAATTATTAGCCTTTTTTTTTTATTTCCAAATTTCTCAAAATACTTTCCCTTCTGAACTGAGACCAAAATGGAAAAAGAAAATAGGAGCAATTCAGTTCTATTGTTTGAGTTAGGTAACAAGAAATACTACTACTACTAGAGATACATAATATATGATTAAGTATGGATACTCAAGATACACACATAATTTTAAAGATATTTTTGCTCTCAAAAAACACTCATGATTGTGCACTAACTGCTGTACCTGCCATCAGTGCAGGAGCTCTACTGTCTTCAGCAGAAATCCATACAGGACTAGGTCCAACCTTAGAGCATTCAATGCAGAATCAGGGCCTTCAGTTCCCCTCTTTCTATCTTTAGCCACAACTATTAATATCTAGCTTCCTGAACAGCCCCACTGCAATCAATGAGAGCACTTCCCTTTTACATTTTCATTTTCAGACCACGTAGATTCTGGGTTTTAGAGAAGATCTGCCACGGTTGAGACAGGAAAGACTTTCTGCAATCACCTTTTAGTTTTGTTTTATCATGAGTGGGAAGGATTCAGTGGATGTCACGTCAAAGAAATCCTTTCAAAGGGCTTAAAGTTTTTAAGCGTCCAAGATAACTACACTTGTTTCAGGTAAGTACCTCCTCAATATAAGCAAACAAGGTAAATGCTGGAGTGAAGTTCACTGATAAAAACAGATGTTTGTTTCTGCACTACAGCTAATGACCAGCCACATTACTAGTTCCTGTTCAGACCTCAGACATGCACATAAACAAATCCCACGGCATGCCACGTTACACAAGTACAAAAGCAAAAGTAGCAGTTTCAGTACAAAAATATCCTGCGTGCAACATAAAATATAGCAGGTGGCCCTTGTTAGTTATTCTTCTATCTTCTTCTTTCATATGGCTGATATAGATACAAAACAGCAACTGTAATTTTGCATTTAGATGGTTGAGCCAGACAACTGCATCAAAAGCAGCAGAGTGTAGCACTGTGATACCTCCTTCATAGATTCCAGGGTCAGAAGGGACCTCAGTGGGCCATCTAGTCCGACCCCCTGTCCCTGGCAGGCCAGAAAAGGGTCACCAAACCTGGGATCATGTGATCCCAGCCAGGTGCCTGTCCTCTTGAAGACCCCCAAGGATGGGGCATGCACCACCTCGCTTGGAAGCCCATTCCAGATCCTGGCAACCCTGGCTGTGAAGATCTTTTTTCTAATGTCCAGTCTAATCCTACTCTCCAATAGCTTATGGCCATTGTTTCTTGTTATTCCAGGGGCTGCCCTGGTAAACAGATCATTGCCTACTTCGTGCTGCTCCCCCCCTCCCCCCTTATGAATTTGTACACCACCACAAGGTCTACTCTCAACTTCTCTTGGAGAGGCTGAAAAGGTTGTGGTCCTTTAGCCTTTCCTCAGAGGGCCTTCCCTGCAGGCCGCCAATCAGATGAGTGGCTCTTCTTTGGACCCTCTCCAGGTTGTCTGCATCCCGCTTGAACTGCGGCATCCAGAACTGGACACAGTACTCCAGCTGCGGCCTGACCAGTGCTGTGCAGAGGGAGAATCACCTCCCTGGACCTGTTTGTGAAGCACCTACAGATGCACAACAAGGTGCAATTGACTCTGCTGACTCCATCACATTGACAACTCATGTTCATCCTGGAGTCAGCTGTGACTCCAAGATCTCTTTCTGCCTCAATGGTGCTGAGAAGGTCGCCCCCCAGCCTATAGGTATGATGGCAGTTTTTCCCCCATAGATGCAGCACCTTGCACTTGTCCTTATTGAATTGCATCCCGTTGTTCTCTGCCCACTTCCCCAACCTGTCAAGGTCAGCCTGGATATGGTTCCTCCTCTCCAGGGTGTTAGCTTCACCCCATATTTTAGTGTCATCTGCAAATTTGGACAGGGTGTTTCCCACCCCCTCGTCCAGATCACTTAAGATGCTGAACAGAGCTGGCCACAGAACTGAGCCCTGAGGAACTCCACTGCACACATCTTTCCAGGTTGACACCAACCCATCCACTACCACCCTGAGTGCAACCCCTGAGCCAGTTTGCTACCCATTCTACTGTACCCATTCCATGGCAATCTCCTCAGATTATTAATAAGGATGGTATAGGAAACCATGGCAAAGGCCTTCTTGAAGTCCAGATAGATAACATCCACCTCGACTCCTGCATCTAAACATTTGGTGGCCTTGTCGTAAAAAACAAACCAACCTAGGTTAGTCAGGCAGGACCTGCCCACTATAAACCCATGTTGGTTGCCCTTCCACATCACATTAGCCAGTGGGCTCCCATAGATGTGTTCCTTGATCATTTTTTCTAGGATTTTCCCTGGGAGAGGTAAGGCTGACCAGTCCATAGTTCTCTGGGTCCTCCTTCCTCCCCTTCTTAAAGATTGGGACAACACTGGCCCTCTGCCAATCCTCCAGGACCTGACCCGAGCACCATGAGTGCTCATATATCCTTGTTTGTGGTTCGGCTATGACGCTCGCCAATTCCTTCATTACCTGTGGTTGCAGTCCCTCCGGTCCCAGTGATTTGAACATATCAAGTCCCTCCAAGTGTCCATTTACCATATCGGCCCTGACCATTGGTCAGCTGATGTTCCCCTTGTTGATATCTGTGATATGGTGATACCTTTTATTGGACCAACTATATAACTGGGATAAAGTTAGACATGCTTTTGAATGCAAGATATTCTTCCTCAGGTCTCTGATCACAGGATTTGATAATTAAGGAGCATCAACAACTTTAATTGGGGCAGGGAATGGAGTTTGGAAATGACACACTGGGACACTGTAATCTCTCTTCTACTGTCAAAATGATAAAAGCACTTCAGAAATCCCTTTGTAAAGTCTGTTGCACTACCCCTGAAGGATCAATAGCCACTGAAGCAGAGCACAGGGAAACACATGCTTGTGATGTGGTGCACAGAGGATCAGCACTGTTCTTAGGCCACAAGTAGCTGGACCAAGGGGTACCACTGGTGTGCCAGAAAGGAAGTCTATGCCCTAGAGACAGAAAAAGTGACAAAGCCTGGAGCCTACTCAGACCCAGGGGAATTAAAACACCCATACTCAGTGTGTAGGTCCAAGCAAAAGCAGCCTGCAGTGATTGCCTGCAGGGGAGCTCAGTCAGGACTGTAACACCTCTATAAAAGGATTCCTTTAATGGACATTTTGCCTGTGCTATGCTATATAAATGGAACCGGTTTTCCCTCTGAACAGTTTCAGAGAACTCCAGGCCTTCCTAATGCAATGAAGTAAGCAACCCAGTCTGAGTCTAGATCTGGGCCAAGTTAACCAGACCATCTCAGAAAACACTGTGCAATGGCTGGAAGTGAACATATCTCTGTATGTATACTCTGCATCCCAAGTAAAGAACTCCCTTTTGTGTTCATTATATCAAGTGCTATTCCTAATTTATCATGAGGAAAACTTTCACTTGAAAGAATGACATGGCACTGCACCCTCCTTCCAATTACATCAGTTGAACATTGTGCTCTCCTAGTACTCTCATTGTAGTTTTCAGAAAACAAATGTTTCCAGCAAAGCTAAAGCTTGGCTTTTTAAAGTGGTGCTGCCTCCCTTCTTGGTTAGAAAACTTTTTTGGTTTAAATAGGAAAACAAATTAACATATTCTCAATCCGTTCACCCATTATCTCTGCAGCCAGTATACTCTAGGGGGCTTGTTACCAGCTCAGGAGGAAATATTTGTGGGAATTTCTTCTTAAAACTTTAGCAGTATGCTTGTAAACACTGTAGTGAAAGAATGCGGTGCAGGAAATCCATAGGCAAGAAAATGATTGGAAACAGTCAAGAAAGCCAGGAAAACATGAATACAACCCCTTACAGATTCTGTATTCTCTAAGAATGCAACTTTAATTGAAAACAAGAAAAAATTTCTAGATCTTTAGCAGCTCCAATAATCTTAATAAGGGGCTACATCTTCAGCTAAAGACCATGTTAAAATGCAGCTGAAAAATAAGCATAGCAGCACTCATTCAGAAATGGTTTGGCTAGGATTTGTGGACTGAGGCCAAAACAGTTAATCCAATATTTAAAAACATCATTTGGGGCTGATCTGATAAATCAGTTTGGCTGCAACCACATCTAAACCCTGTTTAAACATGGCTTATAAACCCTCAGAGCAAATGAAGACAAATCCAGTGTAAATCTATCCACTATTCTGTTTTAAATACGCCAAGAGTCTTGAAACACTAGCACAAAGAAACACAACCACCCTTTCTATAGGTTATCTGTGAACTCCAACTTAAGCTGCACAAACATGATTAACTTTCATTGGTCATCATACCAAAACCATCCAGCTAATGTCCTCAAGCATTCCAAATTACTGCATGAATAGGAGAAGTAGTTGGCTGTTAATCTGAAATCAGGCAGAAGACAGAGAAGACAGGGTGGCACCTTAGAGTAACTGGTTCAGAAGGCATAAGCTTTTGTAGGCAACAGCCTACTTCATCACATGCTATAAATGGACTTTCATGGACGGTGCCACACTGTCCTGTCAAAATGTTGCATAAGTTCCATGTATACCAATAACTGAATAGCATGTAAGCTCTTAGAAGACTGGTGCATTTGTCTGTGTAGCATCTTTGAGGGACTATAAAAAATTATATCAAATATCATTTTTATGTATTAAATAATTATATTGCTTTTTACTTTCCATAAGGATAAAATAACAACTCCCTCTCAGAGCAGATCCTTGATTTACTTACTTCCTAAAATTTACAAATCTCAAATTCAAAAATACTGTCAGATCCAAACACAAGGTCTTTCATTAAATTGCACTGTCTATTTACCAACACATTTACCATCAGATAAGGGCTTTGATTGTTTAAAAAAAATTCACTGGCTGCTAATGTGGAAACATCAAGTCTAAAATTTAAAAAAGACTAAATATGAAACAGGATGCTCCTCAGGAACGTATAAAGAAATAATGCAGATTATTTTGAAAAAAAACGCACTGAAATATTTTTAGGTTAGTTTAATTTCCTGCTACACAAGTAAACCAAAGGTGTTAAATACACAAATCCTGTTACCCATGAACAGAACTGGAATGGGACTAACAACTCTGCAAATGAGTGTGAACCAGAATGCAAACCAGCTTGCTTCCCTAGAATGCCAGAAGAGCTCCTTTTGATCAGAAAACAATGCAGATCTGGTTCAGAATATAAAACCAGGAGCAAATCAGAATAAGAAGGTGTCATTTTATAAAGGCACTTTTCATAACAAAACCACATTTAAGCTGTCAAGCTATTCCAAACAAAACATATTTAGACCTCACACACATATACTAAACCTGGCAACCTCACACACTAAACCTATCTACTTCAGTGCAACAGGCCATCAGGGAGAGTACAAAAGGGAAGAATTGGGCCCCAAAGTTTGAACTCAAATAACATTTCTCTGTCTTCTGAGACTATTTTTTACATCCTACTGATTTCAGAGAAAACAGTTCCTCATAGTTAGGTTCTTCTTTTGGGGAGAGAGAGACACTGTGTTTGGGAATAATTCCAATTCTGCCGCCAGGAAAGTTGTTAGTATTAACCCCTAAGTATAGACAAAGAGAAGCTTTGCTCTGCTATGGCTTAACTACATGAATTTTACTCCTGCTTGAAACAGGCCTTTTTAAAAGCAGCATACATACAACTGAGGGGCTTCTAAAGAAATGGCAAAGGGCAACCATACCTCAGAGTTGCTGCTTTCCCACATTCTGTACATTCTGCCTGGGCCATCTGTGGGTTTTGGAGAGGACGGGGGATAGACATCAGAGCCAATGTTTAATTTTATAATAAATTGTTCTCAAGCACAGACTAATTTTTCTCCTTTTGCAGCAAGGTTGTCAAGGTGCTTTGTATACCTACCAGGTGGCCAAATGCACCCAATGTGGAATTCATTCACTCACCTCTGCCCAAATGTTGAACTACAATATGCCCACAACCATGTCTTATCCCACCAAAGTAATGTGTGTTTCTTGCATGTAAAATGAGAGAAAAAGTGCAACACTTTGAAAGGACTGTCAAAGCCAAAATCAATGCTGAGAAATCAAATCCCAAAAGCAAACTCATCCTAACTTAAAGTTCAAACTGAATTTGTATTTTGAATGCTCCTAGGACACATTTCTGATTAAAGCCCATATAGCAGCAATAAACAAGGATGGACACATGGACACACACACACACACACGGACACCCCTCCCACCCCCCATGCCACTACCAGGTACATTTCTCTATAAATACTTCCCTTCTGTGACTGTCCCAATCTAACCTTGTTTCACTATACAAATCCTGCTCTATAGTCTGATCTTCTAATCAGTTATGCTCACCTTCTATAATAAGATGAGTTTTTTACCCTCCAAGTGACTGCAGTAGGAGTTGAGGCTATCTAGGATATTACATGATGAGAATCTTCATCCAAAGTCAATTAAAGTTCATGGAAACACTCAGTAACCTTTAGATCTGGCTCTGTGACTACTATCTATCCAATATCCATTCTTCTGTGGTATGCTTTGTGATTCTACTGGAATCGTTTCCTCATCATTTTGGTTACGTGGATGGAAAACCACATGTCTGAGTAAAAATTAGTCATTGTTAAGAGGCATGATTATTTGAAAACATGCTGCCAGCCTAATTAAAATACATGCCATAAAATAAGCAAGCAAATCTAACGTAATAAGTTCGGACATGAAAAAAATAAGGACCAACATTCAAATACACTGAGAACAAAAACCAAAGCTATTCAGTTCACCTTATTAGTGCTAACACTATTAGCCACGAGAACACACTTTTGCACCAAAGAAGGGAAAAAAAACAGATGAAATCACTAGAAATATAGTTACCCACATGTAGATGATTTCTAAATATACCTACCCACCAATCTTAGGCATTTGGGATAAGGTTGCTTCCTTGATACATGACATGTACTCTAAAACCTACCAACTTAAAGTGCTTTCCAAAACACTTTTTATATTACTTCTACTGTTATTGCAAGTTCTTTCTTCCTATAAACAGACATTTACAAAAACAGTGTTATTAAAAAAAAATACTTTATAAACCAAGTGTCCCAGAGAATACATTCTTCTCATAGTGAGCTGGATGCATTTTTCACTCTATGTAAATTGTGGACTATCCCTAGGTGACTCATGCCCCTGTGAAAGTGTCAATATCCACCTATTTAGCACTTACACATCTGCTATTTAAATTATGTTATTATGTATTGCCAAGAGGCATTTGGCAGATTCTCTCATAATAGGATGTCACTGAAGTAAAACTAACATTGTACCAAGTTTAGTCAACTTCCTTCTAGTTTATTTACACTTTCAAAGTATGGAAAAACTTCAGTTTTAGTGAGCTTGAAAACTGTTTCTATTTTTTATGTGACTGCTAAATTTGCTATTTTGTGTGACCCTTTATACTTTTATATGCTCTAAAGCAACATTTCTGCTCTCTACCACAATCCCCCCCAAAACACACACACACACACACACACTTCCTTTTGGCCTGAGATTTGTCCCAGAACACTTTTTTCTGGAAAGTCTAAAGAATTTCAAGTGAGGCATTTAAAGAGATCTTTTCAGCAAATATACTGTAAATATGCAGAATGGTGGTCATTCTGAACCACATCATTGAAGCAGCATACAGACCTAGGGCACTTATACACAAAGCTTTGTCTGATCCAACGCACCAGAAATCCAGTGTGTCGTCAAGTCTTCAGGGCATATGAGCTGACGCGCCCAGCGCTGCATTGCATGCATTTGTATAAATGATGAAATGCGCATCGGCACATAGAAAATGGTGGCAGTGTGCTATTGAACTAAAACACCTTTGATGTGCCTTTTAAACACTTTTTAAACACCTTTTAAAAGAGCTCGGGTGCTTCAGAGCATAAATATCACCCTGATGAGAGAGTACAAATGCCCTGGCTGACTGGAGAGTACAACTGTCTTCTGCACAGAGCCAAGAAAGACTCCTGCCTACAAAATGATTCTCTAAAACAAACCCCAGCCTGCAGGCCAAATCTGGCCTGTGAAAGCTATGGCATCCAGCCCACAAGGCTCCCCATGGGTTGAGAAATTTGGCGGTGGAGGAGTAGCAGCAATCACTGCCACCCCTCCCCCACTTACTATTGCCAAACCACTGCCACACAGCTGGATCAGGTCCTAGGGCCTAGGCAAACCGAACCCATGTGCCAGACTGCCCCCTCCCTCTCAAATCCACACTATGTGCTGGATCAACCTCCACCTCACCTAGCCAGATCTGGCCCATGGTTGGAGATAGCACCATCTGCCCCACAAGGCAAAAAGTTTGGGCACCACTGCTCTAAAACAATGTTTCCCAAACTGTGGGATCTATCCTCAAACTACTTCAGCCACTCTTTCACCCAACTTCAGTTACCATTGTGGCTTCCCCCACCACCAAATGCTGCTGTGGGTGCGGAAGTACAAGGAGCATGAGAGTGCAGAATGACCCCTGAGGCGAAGCATAAATTCACAAAGTTTGGGAAATGCTGACATAACAGCATAATGCTGCCTATTGTTCCAGCTAAATCTACATTTTCACAGAGCTCAAAGTGCCTCAAAACAAGAGAATTTCCTGCCCAGGAAAGCACCCATCACACCATCCTCCTGTGAAATATGAACTATCATAACCAGAAAGATCCATAATTCAACATCCTACTTGACACCAGACAACATTGAGGTAAACAGATTGTTCAGACTTTTTTGACCTGCAGCCCTCCTGTGAAATATGACTTTTCATTTCTACCTAGAGAAATGTTACAATCTTTGCATTCTCCTATGACTGAGGAAGGGTGAGTTTGCCTTTATTTGTAAGCTTACAAATAAGGATTTTTTTTTTTGGCAAATATCTAGGTGGTCTAATAAAAGATATCACTTCTGCCATGAGTGCTGATTCCTTTTACCATAACAGAAAGGACTAGAAGATGTTTTTGCAAATTAAAAAAAAATTGCGTCCTTGGCAATTTGCACACCAAAGAGCCGTAATCTGTATAGCGCATGTAACAGAAAATGATGCAAAGCTTCTTATTACTTTAAAGAAAAAAAATATATATAACTAGAGAGAATTAATGCATAATAAGGTCAGCTTCAGCAATCTTCCAACAGAAGAGCAAACTGCATAAATATAATCTGCAAGCTTATGGAGACTTTGACAAAATATTGACCAACTGTGAGAAGAAAGTTCAGCCAGTTTCAAAGGGCCATGCTAGTTACCTCTCTATTATTTAAATATTCCATTATCTTGTAGGCGATTCCTTGTTTTAAACATGATCTGACACTTATTCACTTAATATCATGCTAAGAAAGAAAACAAAGAGAAGCACCATGTTAAATCTTCATCTCTAGGTAGAGAATAATGTTTGCATTTATCCCAAAGCATCTTACAGCTACATCAGGGCGGGCAATTATTTGGGGTGGAGGGTCGCTTACTGAGTTTTGGCAAGCCATCGAGGGCTGCATGACAGGCAGCCGGGGCAGATAAATATTAATTTTCTAAATTTTTTAGGGGCCCCGTGGGCCAGACAGAATGGTCTGGCAGTCTGCATCCAGCCCCCGGGCCACATTTTGCCCACCCATGAGCTACATGCATCTATATTATACACACACTCCCCCCACCCCAAAACACAGGCATCCCTGGACTTGAATACAGCAACCAGGCAAATTAGTACACAGTGATAAAGAAACTTTAAGCCAAAGCCACTGACACCGAGGCAAACTCTTGGGAGAAGAAAGGGGAATGGGGGGAGGAGAAGAAGAAAAAAATACTTTAAAATAAATAAATAAAATCAGTCAATTCCTCAGTATCCCAGATGAGCAAATGAGCCTTTGGGTATGCAGAGCTGGGAAACATGAGGACTGTTTTATTTTACTCGTGTAATCATTACCAAAAGATCCTCACAGAAAAAACTGCTTGGACTGTAAAGCAGTAGTATAGGAAGCAGACTGTCGTAGGCTAGCTAATATAAAAGAAAAATTTTGTTCACTTTGTGTCCATGTAGTATTGAAAAAAAAATTTTTAATACAAGGATAGTCTATGACAACAATGTAACTCCAAGCTGTGAGGCAGAACTGGGAGTTAGGGTCCCAAGTTCAACTCCTAGCTCTGCCATTTATTGTCATACATCCCAGGCCAAATACTATCTTTTCAGGCCTAAGCTTAACCCTCTTTAAAATAGGAAGAATATTTTTACATTGTATTTCAGGCTACACAGAGAAAAGTATCTTACATATCTACAAGAACAAGACTGCAACTCAGAGTACAGACCAAAAGATATTACTGAACTTAGACACTTCATCCGCACATGCAACAACTTCAGCTTCAATAACCAACCCTCCAGACTAGAGGGTCTTCTGCACACAGAAGACAGTTATACCCTCTAGTCTGGAGGAAGTGTTGGTTATTGAGGGTGAAGTTCTTGTGTGTGAGGATGGCCCCACAGTATGCTAACCTTTTCCGTGAGCCACCTGGAAGAAAAATTCCTCAAGGACAGCACCATCAAACCCTTGTTATACTGAAGATATAGCGATGACACCTTCATCATTTGGACCAAAAACCTGCAAACTCTGATTGATTTCCATCAAAAATTCAACATGCAGCACCCCTCCACCAGACAATCTCTGGAATACTTCAACACCAACATTCACTTTTTAGACACAACAGTCACTATCCAGAATGGTACAATACAGACCACCATATATAAGAAACCCACAGACCAACATACATATCTGCACAGAACCAGCAATCACCCTAAATCAGGGGTGGGCAAAATGCAGCCTGCTAAACCATTCTATCCGGCCCACGGGGCCCCTAAAATATTTAGAAAATTTGTATTTATCTGCCCCTGGCTACCTATCATGCGGCCCTCAATGGCTTGCCAAAACTCAGTAAGCGGCCCTCTGCCCAAAATAATTGCCCATCCCTGCCCTAAACACACCAAGAAAACTGTAATATACAATCAAGCCCTCCAATAGCACCGAATTTGCACTGAGAACACCTGTGATGATCACCTCACAAATCTCAAAAGGGGTTTTGCTCAACAAGGACACTCCTCCAGAGGAAGAGACAGCATGTTTGGAAGAGCCACCTTTGCACATGAAGAATTGCTGCAGTACAGAAAACCCCCCATGAATGGCACACCACTGGTTATGACATATCATCCCTCTCTGGAACCTATAAAGAAAATCCTCAAACAATTGTAACCCATACTAGAAGGAAACCTGGGGGATGTGGGCAGTGGGGTCCCCCAGGGCCTGGTCCTCAGACCTGCGCTGTTCAACATCTTCAACAGCGACTTGGACAAGGGGGTGAAAAGCATCTTGTTCAAATTAGCAGATGACACTAAGATCTGGGAAGAAGTGGGCACGCTGGAGGAGAGAGACAGGCTACAACTAGATCTGGACAGGTTACAGGGGTGGGCAGATGAGAACAGGATGGGTTTCAATACAGACAAGTGGAAGGTATTACACCTGGGGAGGAAGAACCAGCACCATACCTACAGGCTGGGGAACACCCTTCTTCTCATCAGCACAGAGGCAGAAAAGGATCTTGGAATCATTATTGATTCCAAAATGAACATGGGCCACCAATGTGGGGACACAGTCAGGAAGGCCAACCACACTTTGGCATGCATCCACAGATGCATCACAAGCAGGTCCAAGGAGGTGATCCTCCTCCTCTATGCGACACTGGTCAGGCCACAGTTGGAGTACTGCATCCAGTTCTGGGTGCTGCACTTTAGGAGGGATGTGGATAGCATCGAGAGCATCCAGAGGAGGCCACTCGCATGATCAGGGGACAGCAGGGCAGGCCCTATGAGGAGAGGCTACGGGACCTGAACCTGTTCAGCCTCCACAAGAGAAGGCTGAGGAGGGGATCTTGTGGCCGTCTACAAACTGCCCAAGGGAGACCAGCAGGTAATGGGAGAGTCCCTGTTCCCCAAAGCCATAGTGGGAATAACAAGGAATAATGGCCATAAGTTGACTGAGTAGATTCAGGCTAGATATTAGGAGGCACTACTTCACAGTCAGGGCAGCTAGGATCTAGAACCAACTTCCAAGAGAAGTGGTGCTCGTTCCTACCCTGGGGGTCTTCAAAAGAAGGCTAGATAATCACCTAGCCGGGGTCGTTTGACCCCAGCATTCTTTCCTGCCTGTGGCAGGGGGTCGGACTTGATGGTCTACTTAGGTCCCCTCTGACCCTACCAACTATGAAACTATGAGACCCGATTCTTAAAACAGATCTTCACAGGACAGAACCACCCATCCTATCCTTTAAACAAGCACCGAACCTCACCAACCTCATAACAAGAAGCAAACTACAGCCCAAAACACACCGAATGGATCTAAACTATGCCAGGGACAAGAAATGTAAAACCTGCCAACACATCTCCACCCCTCCCCCCCACAATGACTACACTCCACAACAGAACCATCAGCATTCCTGGATCTTACAGCTGCACCTCCAGAAATGTAAGATGTCTCATCCAGTGCACCAAATGCCCTGGCGGAAAATCTGTAGGAGAAACCAAACAAGAACTGCATACCAGAATGAATGCATACCAGAAATCTATCAAAGACAAGAATACCCAGTTACCTGTGCGGGCATATTTCTCACAAGAAAACCACTCTCTCTCCAATCTCTCAGTTCTAATCCTCAAAGAGAATTTACAAAATACCTTCCACAGATGAGCCTACGGACTTCACTTCATCAGCCTACTGGATACAAAGGAATTATGGACTAAATATAGACACTTGATTTATGACATATTATATAACCAGCCTAACATTTGACGCCCCAGGTAAACCCTCACTTTTTACCATCTATTCTCATTTCCTTCCCCACCACCCTCCTGTCTCTCATCCTTTGACTACAGCTAAATTCATTCCCTACCCCCACCCGCCTTTCACCTACTGACCACCTCAATTTACATTTCAACTGACTGGCTTTCTTGCATACATACTGGCCTCTGGCTACTTTACCATTCCATCCAGGAAGAGCACAGACCATCTGCAGATGCTTTCTCAGCCTGACAAAGGGTGTTTGTGCCCAAAAGCTTGCTAGGAATTTTTCCAACTATTTGAGTTCGTCTAATAACAGATATCAGATTTACGCATAGAACCTTGTCTGTCTTTGCACAAAATACGCTTGTTACATCATTTTATTCATCGGGCAAACAAAGATGCATCTAAAAGTATATACATTTGAGCATTTTTCTCTATACTCATATTTAGTATACCTATAGCACTATCATATCTCTTAGAGGCTCCAGTCAAGACAGGGGACCCACTGTGTTCTTACATACATATGGCAGGAAACAGTCTGTAATCTAAAGAGATAACAAACTTAAATTTAAGATGATGCAGGAAGTGGCTATAACAAAAGGGCAAAAACAGCAATGGGAACATGCATTTATGTACATAAATTATTCTCATGATTTGCAAACAGAGTTTAGCTACTCCCACCCCTTAGGATACACATAAACAAAAGATATGAACCATATCAGAAATTCCTACCTGCCACCAGCTTCTGACCATTATCACCTGACAACTTTTTACAATTCTATTGTGTTACACATACTGACACTAGAGCTATTCCACATGTTAGAAACCAAAAAAAAACCTGCTTTGCAAGAGTTTTGGAAAGACTGCTTTGGAAATCTTACTTGAAATAAATGGCCTTTTGAAAATGAACTTCCAAGTAGATCAAGAAACTAATTAGAATAACAACCTGGAGAGGTAAAAGATCTTTTCATTTAGCTAATGAAAGAAGAAACTGAAACACCAGCTAAAATTGCTTCCAACACTTAAACTAGTCAGTTTTATTATCAATTGTTATCAATATACACAGAGGCTAGCTTTTGTATTTTCTTTACAGATTAAGGCCTAGATCCCAAAATGTGTGTCACATACTGACTTTAGTGAGTATAGGTTTCTGTCCATACAGTGCTCACCAAAGAAATGGTTTTATGTTCTCATTTATGATGCAAGTGTCCAAAACCACTTACTGTTAGTAAACAATTTGCACCTAGAAATTCAGTAGCTAACATATACCATCAGTTAGTTTTAATATCATTTCAGTCAAGAGGCCACTCAGTTATTAAGCTCAACAGTTCAGAATTCACGTTACAGAAGAGTAAATACACTTCACTGACATATTAGTTTTACTATCTACTGGACAAACTTAAGTTGTGGCACTGTTTAAATTAATCAATATTTTTCTAAATCATTAATTAAAGAAACTATGCAACTGTACATGAATTTTAGTGGATAAGGACTGGAAAATGGTGTTTTAAATAGTTTAAGTTAAATTCCATCTGAATTCAATCTACCAGCATAACTTATACTGCCAGATGTCTGAAGATGTGCAAGATGTTGCAGAAAGACAGCAGCATTTAAGGAACAAGTACATACAGTGTCTTAATATAAACTCCCCACAAAAACAAATTCTCACCTTTACTCTGAAGCTGAAAAAAAAAAAGGTGTAGTTCAATCTGAATATATATTTTATTCCTGAGAAAATCCATGGTTACATGTGCATCTATCCATATCTGTAGGCTCTTTATAAGTGCTTCAAACCTGGTCTTTTTTTTTTCTTTTTTTTTTTTTAAGTGCTTTTAATTTGTAGCACATCAGTACCAGACAGATGTTCATCTGCCTCCTAAAGTGTCATTGTGAAGTGCTTCAGAATAATCCACAATTCACACAGTCATTTTTATATAGTCCAGGACAGTTTGTAGTCCTATAGCACTGTTCATTTTTTTTACAGCATTTTACAGTTGCTTAAAGCATTACTGGGATGAAGGAGGTTAACTGAGCTGAGTTCTGGCCTGCAGTTTTGGAGGCTTAACATGATCATGCTTTGCTGCATAGATCCTGTAAGCAGTTTCATAACTAGGGTACTTTTGTGCTCTTTTCACCCCAAGCAGATGGCAACCTAGGCCTGACAGCAGACTGGAGAGACTTCTCTCTGATTGATACCCCATGTCTTTATGTTTCATTTGATTGTGTAAGGGCTGTCCTCAGATTAAGTTGTGTTGTAAAGGCGGCAAACTGTGCACAGGGAGAAAAAGTAAGGCTCAGAAAACTGGAGGGAGAAAGGGTAGTCCCAAGGAGGACAGAAAGTTGTAGAGAAGAGAAAAAAGGCCCAGAGAGGACAGAGAGATAGAGAGAATAGTTTCAGGGAGGACAGAGTAGAATCTAGGGAAGGACAAAGGGCACTGCGATAGCAGTTTGTTTTGAAGCAGAGTCGATGTACTGTTTGGGACATCAGCACTCCATCCCCCACTCTTTGAAGAAGACAACATCCCCTCTCCAGGAGCTGACCATAAAAGAAGGAGCTCTGTTGAGATGGGCCTGCTATGGATCACCAGGGAAGCCAGGGACAGAGAAAAGCCAGGGTAACACAGCAAGAAGCTTGCCCTCCAAGAAGCCATGCCAGGGCTGGCTGCAAGGGGTCTCTCAGAAGGAGATTAGACAAGGCTTCTTCTTGGGGAGTCCTGAGGCAGACCTTTTCCTGAAAGGGACATGACCCATGACAGCTATAAATGTCCATAAATCGGTGTGGCCCGCTCAGTACACAGACCAATTCCTACATCTTCACAGGTGGAACTCTATAATCTATAATCTAGGTACAACTATAAAACTATGGACAAACTTAATAGAGATTTTAGTTCTTTCTTTTTCTAGGCAAGAGCTTCTTTTAAAGTATGGTTACCATGAAATTATATCAATACATACAAAGAGGATAAAGATCTAGTATCTTCAGTATCATTTGTACGCAGAGAAAAAGCTAATTTTAAAGTAAAAAGGTTGCTACATATTTTCCTTCAAGAACACTGCTAAATTCAGTTTTGAAATACCCCAGAAGAGTACTTCCTTCTTTTCCCCACTTTAAATTATAATGCATATCAACAAAACACTAGACTCTGAATTTTCATGGTGTTATTTCTTACAAAACAAATTACTGTGTTTCCAAAACTATATTAAGCTAAGAATGAAATCGCACTTCCGGATTTTAATACAGTATGATCTGATTGCACTAACAGCTAGAAACATTATCTTATCTGCTGTAATATCCTGCCAACTCAGCAGATTTTTATCTCAACTCTTTGTGGATGTTATCTTTTCTCAACATGTTTTTATATGCTGGTAATATTTACTGTCCATCATTTATAAACCCTCAAAGGATGTACTTAGCTTTTCAAATGCAATTCCATACTGTAGTAGAGCATTTAAAGATTTTGTACCTTCTCAAGAAATGAGGAGAAAAGCAAATCTTTTTTAAGCCAACCAGGACCCCATATTCATTTAAGTAATCTTTTACTTCAAGTGGGATGAATCTTTAAGGGTCATATTTGTATATATTAACTCAAATTGAATGGTATACTGAAGTCAGGGAAATTATTCAGGAAGTAAAGTGCTACTCTGTTTAAGAGTATCAAAATCTGTCCCTAAATAATAAAACCAGTAATAAAAAAAGGCTATGCTTAATTAAAATTCAGCGTTTCCTGGATCCAACCTATCTGGGAGTTTCAAAAGGAGATGAATGGCTTTATTTTGCTACAGGTTCTCCATGTCAACAAAGAACTGTATCAAGTGTCATATTTATCACACTATTTTCAATACCAGATGAGGAGCATCAGAAGACCCATAAGTAAGAATGTAAGGCTGGTCATACACACCTGTTAAAAGCTTAGTCAGCCAGACAGCCAGCACATCACACGCAGCCCTGGATATTCAGAAGAGCATGAGATCAGAAAGGACACCTGGGTCTCCTGCATTTGATTAGAAATTACCTATGTGCACTGCCAAATACCTGGACTCCTATGATCAATAAAGCAATCACTAAGTAAGATAAAAATTGATAAGCATTTTCATTTAAAAGGTCCACAGTAGTCTTTCAGCATAAAAACTGCATATGTTCTTAGTGAATTCCAGCTTATATTTTATAAGTCTTAAAATGTGTAATTCCCAACCACCAAATGAACCAGATGCCTTTCTAACATATGCTGTAGCTCAACCAAAAATCACTGAGTAAAATTCTCTAGCCTTTGCTAAGCAGGAATTCAGCCTGGATGCTCAAAATGGTCCTCCGTGACGTTAAAATCATCAAAGCTACACACAACTCAAAGATGTAACCTAAGAAATGAACCTATAGGAGTGCAGATGGGGTCCCTAGGATTTTCCATAATTCCACAAGGTATGTTGTCTTTTTTGATGCATAAGCAATTCCCAGTTATACAAACATGTACTGAATGAAGACACTGCCCTACTGCTTCTAATCTAGCACCTAAGCTAATTATCTCTAAACTAGCTACCTGCTCTTTTACTGCAAGCCATCAGGGTGTGAATATGCCCATAATTCTGTCCCTAATGCATCTTCCTTGTTTTCTTGTAATCCCATCGACATTAGCTTCATTAGCTTTTTATAATTGTTCTTAAATATTTTATAAGAACCCTTTTACCCTTATTGCTGTTGTCAAGATTCTTCAATTACATACAGTGATATTCATTAAAAGTTACCATTAACAAACTTTTAGCTTGCCAGGCAGCGGTATTCTCCTTATTTTCAATTCTAAAATAATTGGAACATACAATATTCCACACCTGGAGGCAACGGATAGAATACATCAATTTTAATGTTTGACCACTCCAATGTAAAACTTTCCAGAAACTACAACAGAGTACACTACACCACAGGGCTAAGTACAGACATGCGGAGGTGTTAGGGGTAAGTAATCAGGTAAGTGAGGATGGGGGGGGATCTAATGGGGGAGTTGGGGGTCTGTTGAGGGATGAAGGAGGAGGCACACACTATGAGGGGTGGGAGAGCAGGCATAACCCACAGGTGGAGTGGGGTACCTCCCTCCAGTGAATTTACACCCCCATCCCTCCCACCAGGACTTACTTGCTCAGCTCTGGCAGCAGCGAACACCAATAAAAATGACTGTACCCAGCACAGCTTGTGGAATTGGGGGCAAAAGGGCTGGTGCAGGAAGGTGAAAAATAGCCCAGTACTGCAGAGAAGGTGAAAAGAACAGCCAGGTCTATAAGTGTGGGGGGGACTGAGGCCAGCAGCCGGGTTTTCCCAGCCCTGGGGCTACACAGGAAAAATGTACAGAAGTTCCATGCACCAATTTGATTTAATCAAGTAAGTTTGATACTACATAGATCCAGGTTTATGTTAAACCGGATTCTGGAATTTTTAGACCCGTTTGTGTGCATGGAGCTTCAGTGCAGTTACAGGTTTAGGCTGACTGCCAGTCACTGAGACCAGGTCTGTAAGCGTAAGGTAGGAGCCCGGATGAACTAAGTTTAAATCAGGAGGCCACTTTTAACTCAATGTAACCTCCCCAAATGTCTGTACCTAGCTTAAGTGAAAGTCAGTATTGTCCTCAGAACTAAACCTGAAACCAGTCCTCTCTTTTAATTAAAGGAAATGGAAAGAGTAAATAACAGTTCACATACAAAAACTTAATTATTTGAAGGATCAGGACTGCTAAGATAACAGTATTTTTACTATCTGACCCAAACTTAATTAGAAGGTGTCTTTTAGGGGTGTAGCACACAGAGGATTCTTCCTATTAGCAGCTGCATTTTCAGAAACTATTTTTTATTCTGTTTTCATGCAGCTGAGCACAATGAGGGGAAATCATATTCCCATGACTGGGAATCTTAAGTGGTAGAGGAATACAGTTAAGAAGTAATAATCCATCTGGCTGGAACACAGCACCCTCCTCCTCCGTGAACTCAAACAGAATACTGTACTTGAATTTACAAACAGTCTTCAAGTGTGTTTTCCAATCTTCAGCATCTCCCCTGACCACAAAATAAACATTAGCTTTTGGAGAAGTCCCAGTCTTTAGCGTTAACAATATGACAATCTGCTTGTGCAAAATGTTTTATTTAAAATACATCAAGTAAAATATTCAAGAATGGAGCTTGATTGCCAGAGCAAACACTCTGGAAGGCTTTTATCCTGCTATTGAAATGATGTCATCATACATGATGAGAATGTACCCTAAAACTCCCCCCCCCATTAGAAGTGGATCACAGACTTCTAATTCTTTTAGCCTATCAGCACTTGTGAACCTTTTAAAGAAGGCTGTCCAAGTGTCTCTCTCCCATTCCTGAACAACTCCTTCAGCGATTGAGACACATTATGTAGAAATACAAGGAAAAGGGATGGGAGACACTTCGCTGCACCTGAGTCAGCTTTGTGACTGCACATTACGCTACACAAAGACAAGTTCAGCAGGTGACAATTTCATTCATTCGACCTTTGTAAATAAAGTGTGGGGGGAAATCATCAATCCCTGAACTTTTCCAGCTCTCCCCAAATCCAGATGACAAGACCACTGTATGGCTGGAAGCGTCCAGACGTTTGGGTGGCTCATTACAGCACGTGTCAACGTGGGTACCGACATCTGCCCTCATGGACCCCCCCGGGAGCCCTTTCTGCCTTCAGTAAACAAACATTTAGCGAGACCCCAGTCTCTGTCCGACTGCAGCACTGCTCCCGCTCCCTCGGGGCCCGCCCGGGAGGCGCAGGAAGTCTGTGCTGGCGCAGCACCCGAGACTCAAAGCAGCCCGGCCTCCGCTCCCGCCGCCGCCAGGGCACCGGCGCGGTATCTCCCCAGGCTGCGTTTCCCACGCTCTTCCCAGACACACTGGCCGATCAGTCAACCCTCGCTTGCACCCCCGGGGCAGATGTCACGTGTGGCCGAGGGGCACACAGGAGGCTGCGAGCATCCCCGCCGGTGCCGCCACCTCCGCCCCATTTCTGCCTCACGGTCCCGCTGCCCCTTCCCTTGCCCGCGCCCAGGGCGGCTGCAGCCTCCCCCCGCCCGGGCCCGCGCGCGGGCCCGGGGCCGCGACACTTGCCTGTGGCAGCGGGGCAGGAAGCAGGAAGCCGGGGCAGAGCCGCCGTCGGGGCCGCCGAGTGCGCTCGCCCCAGCGGGCGGAAGCGGCGCGCGGCTCCAGGTGGCGGCGGGGCGCACAGAACTGAGGCGTCCCGCCCCGCCCGGCACCGCAGCCCTCACTACTCACCTGAGGCAGGGCAGGGCCGAGCTCTCCCGCCCCCGCCCGGGGTGTCTCCCGGCGCGCCCTGCCCTCTAGTGGCGCGGCCTCCCCCGCGGGCCCGGGCCTCAACAGTCCAGGGGCCCAGGCCCTGCCACCACCCTCGGGGCTCCCCCTTGCCCGCCGCTATCGCTTCAGACCCGCGGGGCTAGAGTGGGGCCCTTTTGGGGGTGCCGCAGGGTGCCTCCTCTTCACAGGATCAACCCAGAGACTTCCAACAGCGATGCCACTGTTCCCAGCCACGCTTCCAGTGGCAGCAGAACGGCTCCAGTACGTTCCTGCACTCAAAATGAGCAAACAGTGGAAGCCGACACTTTCCCAAGGCGGCCTGGAGTCCAAGAAAGGTTGGGAACCACCAGCGTAGACGCTCCACTGTCCCTGCCAGCCCTGGGCGACAGGTGCCACGTGCCCCCCCAGAGACCAGTCAGTGCCTAAGCAGGGAGCAGCGGCCTGTCACCTGTGCTCTCGGGGGGGACACATGCACCCTCTATGTGTCACCACCGCCACCAGCATCTCCTGTGCTGAATCTTGCCGGTTCTCGATCTGGATCATAGGTCATCGCGAATTGCACAGCCCAGGGGTAGGGGGTTGAAAAGAGCTGTTTTAAGTTTCTTGCATGATCCTTGGTTTCTGTACTAAGCAAGAATGAATAGGGACAACACATCACCCCATCCTTGCCATTCATTTTTTTCACATACCTTTACAGCAGTGCTTTACAACCGGTGTGTCGCAGCATGCTTCCCATGTGCCGCAAGAATTTTGGAATAACGAGAAAAAAGTTCTCCACAACCTAGCACGAACAAGTAAGCAGTGTTGATGAGATATTCACAGAAGACACACGTGTTGGCTGTGGGGGAGAATGAGAACCAGTGAAGCAGAAGGAAATTTATCTACTGTGCATGTGTTGGCAATGGGGGGGATGTGCAGTGCACAAGCCTCTGAACAGCTGTGCTGTGCAATTTTGCTGTGGCAAATGAGCTAAAGTGAGCTCATGCCTTAACACAGAAGGTATGCCAGGGAAAAGTTTTATTAATGTAAGTGTGCCTTGGGCTGGAAAAGATGCGGAAACACTGCTTTATAGTATAGTTTCTCTATACTAGGGTCATCCAATACTTTTCAGAAACTCTTTAGATCAAAATCTCTCATTGCTACTAATTATTCTCGTCATCTCCAAAACCCCTTTTGTTCTGTTGTATATCTTTTGTGAGGTAGGGTTGCAGGAAGTGAGTACTATATACAATTTCATCATAGACACCCATGGAATAGTCAGTATTATTTTGCACCCCTACCTTCCTGCATTTTGCTTTTTCATGATTACTGTTGCACCTTTTCTACAAATTAATCAAGCTACAGGCTTGACTTCTGCATTATGCTACTTAATTGCATCCTCTCCCTTTGTTTCCCTGCAGCCCTTCTGGCTAGGGTACATTAAACAAAGGCTTCTTTATCTACCAACCTTTTCACCCTGGCTCTCCTGTTTCTGTCAGAGATGTTCCTTTTCATGCTGACAGAAGGATATATAACCTCATCAATGGTCTGTTCTCAAAAACTCTTCTGTTACTGAGGAACACAGCTAGCTAGCTCAGAAAGCTGAATGCTTCAAGATCACAGAAACTAGAGGTAGGTTTTGCCCCTTCCATCTGATGATTTCAAGGCATTTTTACAAACAGAAATAAAGTAAGTCATAATACCTTTAGGCATTTGGAAGATAATTTGCCCCATTTTACAGTTGGAAAAACAAAGGACCAATCCTGTTCCAGTCTTAGCAACTTCCAGAATCAGACCTAGAAAATACAGGCTTTATGGGTATTTTTAAACCTATTCCCCAATTTTGGGTACCCAGACAGCTTGTGTCTAATTTTTTTCACATTTATTGAATATCCACAGTTGCCGTTGCTTTCAGCGGGAGAAAGGCACATAGATTCTTTGAAAACAACAAGTAAAATAATTAGAGAAGACTGAAAATGTTGGCCTGAGAAATTTGCAAAGAGATGTCTGATGTTCAAGTCAGAAGAGTAGAGAGCAGAACTGTGGAAACGGATTTTTAGATCATTTATTTGGTCCCTCGCCAACTCATTCTTTCTATGTTAGAAACATATCTGTTTTGTTGTTGTTTTTAATAAATTAACACATACTCTCAGCAGGTGGCCTTCACAGCAGAATAGGGATGATCCCAAAAGATATGCTTTATTTTTTGTTATTGTTTTCCCTAGTCAGGAAAATACTGTGGGAGTATGAAATTTGTAAAGATGACAGGCTGTCGTCCAACTCGTCTCAATGGCCCCTTTACAATGCCATGGTTCCTGACCTTGTGCGATTACTGTTTTAGGCCTATATAAGTCATGTCAAGCCTCCATCTTATCCCCATGCCCAGTGGTATAACCTATGACTTACACCTACCTCTCCTATGTAACTTGGTTCCTGAATGAATGGGGGTGAATGAGGGTGCTTGAGAGACAATGGCAGTAAATCTAAAAATAGCTCCCTCTGAATGACTGAACCATCAACACCAATACCTGAACCAACAACCCAGCCCTTGGAACCACCCTCAGGATTCAAGAAACAAAAGATGGGGCAACCCACCATTGTGCCAAGGCTGCACATGCTCAGTAAGAACACCTGAAACCCTCTGGAAAAAGATTGACCTTGCCTGGAAAGGCACTCCCCATAGAAGATCAGAGGTAGTCTGTCCCATAAAAAGGGGTAGTGAAGACTGACTCCTTGGGACACACTCTTCATCTGGATCAGCACCATGCCACACCACTTATCCACCCAGAGGGCCTGTTGGTGACCCCCCTCTGGACAACACCTACTGGACAAAGACCCCTTTCCAGCCTGGAGAGGTACCTATCATCCCCCACCCTTTCTTCAACCAAGGACTTGGACTCTGCTTCTCTTCCCCACTTGGACTCTAACCCTTCCATTGAGTCTCTTTCTCCTGCTGCCCGAGTGTGTGTGAGTGTGTGTACCAATAACTTCATGGGGCTGTGTAGTGTGTTGTCTGTTTAATAAAACTGTTATCTGGACCCCTAAGTTGGGTTTTGCTTTACTGTGGTTTGCCTCTGCTCCTCACCCCTCTAACTTCTCATTCCTCCCTCTCCTGCTTCTGGCTTACTGCCACCTCCAACACCTGTCCTGAGCTCCTCTCTGCTTCCAACCCCCCTGTTTCTTTGCCACTGTCTTATCCCCACTGCCTTTTCCTTTTCCTCTGAGCAACTAAGTTTCTGCCTCAGTTTCTTTCCTGGCTGTCTTCTTGCCATCACTTATCTGTCCCCTCCCCCCCACCCAATATTCCAGCTGTCTGCCTCAGTTTTCAGCCCCAAGCTCCCAGATTTCTGTCTCTCTCTTTCCTGGGTGTCTCCTCCTTGACACCAGGCTTTTTTTTTTTCCCCTGTTGCACCAGTGACCTCGAGTAACCCTGGGTTCCTCAGCCAACTTCTCTCTAGACCACCAGTTCTAATCCCTGTTTTGGCAGCTTTCACTCTGTACTCTTTAACTCTCTCTCTCACCTTAACCTTTCCCCAAGTATCCCAGGTACCCCAAACACATACATACCATACCATCCAAGTTAGGAACTTACCTGTGTGTACGTATAGGTGGGTTGTATGTGTGTGAACTAGTGAGTGTGTATATCTCTCTCTCTCTATCATTGTGTGCATGATATACGAATTAGTGATCTGTGTATGAGTACTGTGTGTGCGGGTATGGACAATTGATTTGTCTAACTTTTGGAGTGTATAGTGTATGTATTTGAATGGGGGGGAGGGGTGTGTGTGCACCTAATTGATTTGTGTGTTTGTATATGTGCAATTGTGTCATACCCTCTTGTCTAACAGCGCAATATGGCAATCCTGAGAGTTGGCCTGACCCCACAGGGCAACACTTGTAAAGCAAACCAAATGCTTACAATATGAACTGCACCACAAGTCCATAGACAGACAAGTTTTTTTGGGTAAATCTGGTATCTTTTATTAGACCAATTCAAAAAGTTGGAAAAAAATCTTCTTTGCAAGTTTTTGAGCACAGTTTGTACCACACACACTTGAGAAACTGCACTCTGGGTCAGACAAAGAACTGAGAATTTCTGAGAATCACCAATATATTGATAATGCTTCAAGTCAAGTTTTCTCACTAACCGTGATTCAATAACCCTGCATGACTAAAGAGGAAGAGAGGTAAAAAGGTGCAATTATCTATAAACTATTCATTCTTACATCCAGGAGATACCCAAAAATGAAGGATTGGTTCTTCTGTTGATCTGGTTTTCCATTTCATCTGCTTTTCAAGTTTAGTCAAAGGAGTACATGTGCATCTGCAAGGTTCTTATTCAAATGTCAAGCCAGGGCTAACTGTTGTTGCTAGTTTTTGGTTATTTTCAAGGGGCAAAGCACAAATGGTAGAAGTATGTTTAAAGACAATGGCCTCAAAGCCTGTTTCTGAGTGGCCACAGAGTGCATTTTTTGTGGACATTACAGCTAGCCTATTCAAAGTAAAGAAAACATTTGACAACCAGCTAAACCAGTGGTAGATCAAATTAAATAGAATGCAAGGCCTGAGAAGACACATTATACAAAAAAGACTTAACACAGATCCGTCAAACTGAGTGTATCATAGCTTTAGCAAAAAAATGTTACTAGTAATGATTGCTGTAACCCAAATGTATTATTGTTTTGCTGTAATTAATACATTTATGTCTTTCTTAGATGAGTTATAAAAACAAAAGCAGCCTCATCACAAAACATGATGAAGGACTATAATACAGGTGCAAAGAAAACAGGATGGTGCAAAGCAACATTCCAAGACCGTGAAGCAAGGTAATAAGAAATCCTTCCCACCCCAATATTATAATTTTCATAAGATCATAAATTCTATCTAATTAGGAGTTTCCAAGACCATAGTAAAACTTGTTGTCCCGGGACCCGAGGAAGCCGGGAAGACTTACTGGGAGAGCAGGACACCGTGATGGAGGGAGAGCCCGCGGAGCTCGTTAGCCGCATCTGTGTACAGCTGCGGCCAGCAGCTGACGGTGACGTCAGTTGCCGGCTGGGAGATTTAAAAATGGCGGCCGCCTCTCTGGAGGCGGTGGATGGAGAGGGGAAGAAACGGCGGGCAAAGCCATCCCCACCATTAGCCCAGTGGGACGGGAGCTGCAGAGCCGAAGTGCTGGAGAGCCTGGTAGCCTGGAGAAGAGGTGGAACGTCTGGATCACCGGCGGATAAAGCCTGCGGCGCCAGATTGGGTGAGCAACAGAGGATCAAGACCACCCAGGAAGATCCTGAGCCGCATGAAGTAAGTGCCATGGCAGTGAGCGCGAGAAGCGCCGAAGAGGGGAGTGAGGCTGAAGGCTCACCTGGCAGGAGAGAAAGATCGGGGTGGGGTCGCCACCTGGAATAGAAGGCTTCGATCGCAGAACACGGGGACAGCGCTATATATCCATCCAGGAGACATTACTCCTGGGCAAGATCATAGGGGCGCTGGTGGTAGGTCAGGGAGGTAGGCCTTATAGAAGGATCACTTTGAGGAAGTACGCAGCTGATGGTGTAGGGTGACGGATCGGTGGTGGGAATTATACATCGCTATAGAGCTGGGACATCTATACCGGCGGGGAAGGAGGCTGCCGGCACATCACTGAGCAGGTGCAGGGAAGTGAAGGACACAGGTGGTGTGAGGCCAGAGTGTAGGGGTGGCAGGAGCCCCGTATGTAACCGACGAGGCCAACCCGGGACACCGAGGGACCTGTAAACTAGCCCCGCCCCACTGGGATAACAGCAAAGTCGTGGCAGGCGAGAAGTGGGGATGGCAAAGCGGGTATACAACCAAACTTAGTAACACCAACACTCGGTGAAGAGGGTAGTCACCAAAATGGAGAGCCAGACTACTAGTAGGGATATACAAAGGCCTGTCGGGAACACTTGTGCACTCTGATTCCTAAAGTTTTAGTGAAACACAGACATTT
The DNA here is from genome assembly GCF_001723895.1 of Crocodylus porosus. NCBI lineage: Eukaryota > Metazoa > Chordata > Crocodylia > Crocodylidae > Crocodylus > Crocodylus porosus. The sequence goes on from NW_017728915.1 coordinate 16,208,609, forward strand.
AAATAAATCCAAGAATGTTTGTTAGAGAAAGCTATGTATAAATATGGGATATAGGCTGGAGGGAAAACTGAACAACTTGGCAAATTCAAGACCTACTACCAGGCTGTATGCCACTCCTCCTCCTCCTTCTTAAGTCTCCCCAGGGAAACACATGAGAATATTGCACCCTTGTAGGTATCCAGATAGGTAGTGGAACAAGGGCTTATTCTTGTGTTTTGGAGTGTAAGTGATAAAAGGTCAGGATGTAGACTTGTCACTTTTTTCAGTAGTCAACTTACCAAACACCTGTAATTCAGGTAACCCTATCTTAGTGCTCCCACCTTTATTGGATAGATTTTAAACAACTCCAGAATTGCTCAGACCAAGCCTGGCTTTATTATACAGGAATCTGATTCAAAGTTCATTAGGGCAATGGAATAATTGTGTTTCACTCAAATAGGCCCTCAACAGGACACAGTAGCAAAACATCTCAAAATATTTATTGGTCAGAAATAACTCAGACAGTGACAAGTGGATGTGTGCTAGTTTGCCAAAGGCAGCAGACATTCTATAGCCAACTCTGAGAAAGAAGAAGAGGGAGTGCAGGAGAGAATCTTATTAAAAACATTAGTGATCCAAAATTTTTTTTAGTGCAACAATAGGGACTCGTTTCTGTTTGTACACCCTGGGATCCAAAGATTGGGCTAGTAAATGGTACATTATAAAAAAAAGTACACCTGAATATTACCAAGCAGGATTTTAGAAGTACTGTCTTAATTATTTCTCAATGATAAGTGGTCTAAGGAAGAAGTTACTTACCAAAAAACAATATTTGGCTCTTAAAGAGTTAGTTGGGCAAACAGGACTAGTTAATTTTCTGGGAATGCTAAATGACTTTTTGGGCACTGGAGCCAAGTGTCAGGGAAAGAGATCTGTATCCAGTTTTAGACTTTTGAGAGAATATCATTAAGAAAATGGAAGAAAAGTTGTTATATGGTTTAACTACTTAATTACTTCTGGTAATGGCATAAGTGTTAAAGTGGGTGACCAAGGTGGCATCCCCAGGCACCGGACCTGAGGAGAGGAGGTGGAAATATAACATCTGTTGTCAAAGCTGTGCATCTGAGCCAGCAACTAGAATAAGTTGCTGTTGCCCTGGGCACCCAGTTGTTCTGTTATGTCTGTGATTACTGGAGTTGGCACTGAGCTGTGTTCTTTTTGCAGCCCTGCCACAGGTTTTTATGGAACCCCTTAAGTAGTTCACTTAATGTTGCTCCACCCTCACTTTCTCCCATTCACATACCACTACATATGTGAAAAGTATTCAAAAAATTGAATCCTTCTGGTGGACAGAACTCTAAGTGCATAGTATTATTAATTAAATATCAAAGCAAAATACCCATTTATTTGCCTGATCTCTGCAAAAGAAAATAAATCTCACAATGGAATGATTGTTCAAAACAAAACAAAAACCCTCCTTTCTTTCACTGAAACTGGATTAAAGAACTGCAGGAAATTAAAGTATACTGCTTTGTTGAGATCATAAATGGACTTATGTCAGAACAGATGGACTCCATTTACCACTAACAACATTTTGAGAACATTGAGAGTAGACAGATAATTCAGTGGCTCATGCAGACATTATTCTAATATTATAAAAGTCTAAGTCTGTCTTTCTGTAATGCTTTATTCACACTCTGATTGGCTGACGGAAACAGCCAATCAGAGTGCTCCAAGTGTGGGGGCGCACCACTGTGATTCCGAAGCTGAGCCAAGAACCGGACAGAGGGTGGGGGAGCCACCCCGCTCTCTACAAGCTGTGCCAGCACCAGACCTAAACAAAAGCCATCTGGGATGGGGAGAGGGGGCACGGTGGGGGAAAGCAGCACAGTTCCAAAGTGGCAAGGGTGGGTAGGGGGGAGGCCAGCCCCAAACTAGGGTGCTGGCTTAGCAGCAGTGGCTTTGTTCCCCCCTACCAACCGAGGCAAAGTGAGAAAAGACAGAACAGTAGCAGCACAGGGCATTGTGTGGTAGCACTCCAGCCCCAGCCCCCATTATTCTTGACAAGCAAGAACATTGAAAGTACACAGATAATTTAGTGGCTCTTACAGACGTTATATATGAATATTTGCTCTGTATGCTATCAAAGTAAGATTTATATGCTTTAGATTTGGCAATCTAATTTATAGAGCAGTGTATTAGTGACAATAGTTCTAATCAGTACTAAAACATTCTATAAACTACACATACACACACACCACCTAGTGTGAGCGTGATTCTTCCTGGTTTCTGTAACAAGCTGTGCTAACATGAACTGTTAGACACTTTTTGCATGCAATTTGTCTTCAAAGTGTTTCACAAAAGTTACTCTATTAGCTCTATAAAGAGATCTAGACTAGGATTCAAAAGCCAACTGCTGTGCAAACAAATATAGGAAGCAACAGACCTTCTTGCACCGCCTTCCAGTCGCTTATGCTGGTGCCAGCACAGCAGGAATGGGACTGCAGTTTCAGAGAGGTTTTTTTTTCAGTTCTCAGGAGATGAAAATGCATTGAGGGGCATATTTTGCACATGGGGAAATCAGTAAGTATAACAACACACTCTTAAATATCTTATTTTCAAAATATTCCTTTCAAATTCGTAAGAAGAAAGTTTTTGGAGATATCTTTTACTGGAATACCTGTACAATTTGGAGAGATGCTAGACAAGTTTTTGCACACAAGGGCTGCATCCAGATGAGTACAACCAGCAGTATGTTGAGCCACAGACACATCTGTGGCATCACATACCATATATTTAGTTGTTTTCCACACAGCAAGAGAGGAACACAGAAGGGTTTATTTGACCCCTGGATATCCAGGGGTCAAAAAAATCCACAGAAAAAGAAGTGGAGTGGCGCACACACAGGCAGCACGTGCCAGGTCACCCACAGCCAGGTTGCGGCTGCCAGCCAGGCTCCTCACAGCAGAATCACACTGCTGCAGCCTCAGGAGGGCCCCAGGTAAACCTGCAGGGGCCAGCCCTTTGCTGGCTTCAGTCTATCTTACGAACCCTGGGGTACTTGCTACATGCCAGAGGATGTGTGGCACAGCTGTTTCCCAGGGACTAGTGGCAGTGCAAGGTATGCCACTGCTAGTTGTCCCCAGGGAACCAAATGTCCACACCATGTGTGGATGCAGCCAAAAGGGGGCATCTACACGTGTTTTTTTCCTGCAGAGTTAGCCAATTAGCTCCACAATAAAGCATCATTGTCTACACGTGCAGTGCTATTACACTAGAGTAAACTAATTAACTCCACTGTAGGATACTATATTACCTGACACAAGTACTAGCTTACGGCAGAATTATTAGTGCACACATGTAGACAGTGACCACAGCTGGTTGGGGCACATGTGCGCTAGTGTGGGGGCTCCCTGCTGGTTAGCCCCACACTGTAACACCCTAGTGCCCCCGCCAACCCCTCCCAGCCCACCGAGCTGGGGTGGGACAGCTCAGGGTTGGCAGGCTGACCCTGGGGCTCCCCTGCCAACCAGGGCTGTGCCAGCCCAGGTCAATGTGCTGCATTCCTGGGTACATGTGTAAATGCTGAGCCCAGGAGCAATGAACTCCATCAGTGCCAGAGTTTATTCATCTGCACTAACTGCACGTGTAGATGCATCCATGGTGTCCTTTTTCAAGTAATCTTTAAATAACTTTGTGCCCAATCACTTGTCTAGCATCTCTTCCAATTATCCAAGTATTCCAGTAAAAGTTACCTCCAAAAACCCCTTACTTCTCACATATTTCTTGGAACATCCTGGCTGCACAAATACTCCAGCCCTACTTTAAAATTTGTAAACATTCTTTTCAAATATATACACTCCTTTGTAATATGCCTTTGAAGCTTTGCAGCATCACAACTAGATAGCACGGTAGGAAATCATGCTTTACTGTGTTTTGTCTGCCATGCATCCAATATTCGAAAGACTGAAAGAGGGGACATTTGCTCTTGCTGTGCCTCACTAGTAGCTCTGATACAGAATGCAGGGATTAACATGTCTTCCTGTATTAATACAAAGTACATGTCCATGGTATCCTTAAGAAAGAACCAACTTTTGCAGATTAAATGGACAAGGACCAGAGCCCAACATTCTTATCTCAATCATCAATTTAGAAAATAAAGTTGTAAAAACATTGGGTTATTTATCTACATTTGGAGAAATTTATATATTATACTGGGCCAATGCTAAAGTGTCAGGTGTCAAAAGCCCAGCTTGGGAATCAGGAGAAATATTGCATAGTTATTGTGGCAGTACCATTTCCCACACAGTAACATTAAAAATTAAATGATGAAGCTATCAAGTTTATATTGCTAAACTTAAAAGCATCCCACTGCATCAATATTATGTCTCAGCCTGGATGAGGACAGAACAAAGTTTAATTTCTGCTGAAGTGTTGTCTAAATAAGGTCATAATAATCTACATCTAAGCTTTTAGATCAGTGGAGGAGTTTTAAAGCAGTTCCCTCTGGAGTCAGGAATCAATGCCATTTGAATACTGGATCATCATAAAGATTAAAAGCTGCCCAATCCATGCTTTAAGATTTTATTTGTTGTAAAATTCTTAAAGTGCCTGAGTGTCTTATAGGAACTCTGTCCCATTTTCCTGTGACTTAGCTCTTTAGCTAGTCCAAGTCCCCTATATTCCTAAATGACTAAATAAGAAGCTAAATCCTACCGACTCAAGTCACTTTGGAAAAAGGCACAGAGGTTCCTACAGTACATATGCATTTTAGAGAAAATGAATATTAGCAAGATATTCCCAGTTTTTGACAGCATTGTACATGTGTGTGTATTGAGGTTTGAGTTTTGTTTGTGTTTTTAGAATTATGTTCTCCAGCTGTGGCTGGAGATGCCCTGTTTGACCTTTTAAGTTACAAATCAAAAGTATTTTCTCTTTTTCCCCACTCAATTAACATTCTTTTTTGGGCAGGCTCAAATATAAAAATTAGTTCTTTTTTTTTTTTTTTTTTTTTACATGCACTGTACCTTGAGAGATGCTGTCTGGTTAATTACATAACCCATTCTATTTTTACTCAATCATATGATTTTTTTTGCCTGAAAAATGAGTATAGAACTTGGTCTAAGGTGATTACTGTTAGTTTTGTACAGAGTTGCTAACACTATTAAATCACCCCTTTCCTGAACTATTATAAGTATACCAAATAGTAACATTTCCTTCCAAATCCAAACATTTGTCAGCAATTCCAAATGCCAAAGAAAAACTATTCCTTCCTTCTCTGAAGAACTCCTACCAGGGGCCTATCAAAGGCCACTCTTGAGTTTTCTTTAAAAAAAACCACCCTGTATTTAAGAGCATAACAGAATAACCAACATATTCAAGGAAGAAGAAAAAATGAAAAGGGAAAAACTGAATCTTCTCTGTTTGATATAAAAACACTGAAGATGAGCTTATTATAAAATTAAAAAGAGGTTATGGATTTCAGTAACAAAGAACACTTAAAGCACTGATCGTTTTATTTTCACGAGTAATGAAACAATAGCAAGCTGATTTTGATTTATGCTTCCAAAATCTCTGAGTTAGCAGCCAAAAGTCGTTATAGAAACCTGAAAGAAACACTCTGGCTTTTGTACAGCTATGTAATTAAAATAATCAGAAAAGAATAAAGAGCCTATGTATATATTTTTTCCAAGTGAAAAATACTTGGATTTAATTTATTCGAGTCAGATGAGATGCAAAACCTAGATCCAATTACATCTAAAGTTATGGAGAAATCCGACTGAGAAATATGAACTTACCAAGATTTACTTTAAATCATTGTTTTAAAAGACTGTAGACCAGAACTTCAAATTGGTATCAGTCACCATGTCTCCATTTTAAAAAGTCAGTGGAGTGCTGCTGATTTACATTAGTGGAAAATTTGGCTCCACATATGAACATATAGTATCCACAAAAATGTCTGGTTTCTTAGGGATTAGAAATAAAATAAAGAATACATGCAACAAGATAAGTTCACCCCTGTCTTTGCATCTCTGATGACAGAGGTCACTTGTACACATGACGGGGCTCAGTTCCCTAAATTGAAACAATGGGTTTTTTAATTGTGATGTATAAAAATTCACCACTTCAGTTTAGGGGCTTCCGTCACCATTATAGTGACAGGCATGATTTTTTTTTCTTTCCCTGCAGAACCTGTCCGCTTCTCCTGCAGCCTGAGGGCAAGCTGCTGGTGGGCCAAGCAGCCCCTGAGTTGTGGGGGGCCCCAGTCCTTTCCTCCACAGTGATGGTACCCCCTGGGATTCCCTGGATAGGCTGCTAGGGGGTGGGGGCTGCCTGGGGTACGCTGCCACTATGAAGGGAAGGTCCCAGCCCCCTGCAGCTCAGGGCCCACCAGCAGCTCACCCCCCAGACACAGGGGAGGCAGTCAGGCTCCGTGGGTGGGGCGGGAGGAGGGGGGAAGAGGATTAGGCCCCTCGACGCTTCACCCACTTCCACCCCCCTCTTAGCACAGCCTGCCTGTGCAAGCTGCGAGACCTTCCCTCCATGGTGGTGGCACCCCACAGGGCCACCCAGGTGGATGACTAGTGGCCAGGTGCTGCCCCAGCTTGCAGGCAGCACCCAGCCTGATCCAACTGTTCCCTGAGCCCAAGCTGGGGCAGCACCTGCCCATTAGCAACCTGCCTGGGTGGCCCCAGGGGTCGCTGCCATGGCAGAAGGAAGGACTGGGGCCCTCCACAGCTCAGGGGCCCCTCATCTTTGAGAGATATGGGCAGGCTCCATGGGGGAAAAAAAGAAAGAAGGATTGGGCCCCTTACTGTCTGCCTTCAGCCTGCCTTTCCAGTGGTGGGGGGGCAAGCTGTCAAAGGCTGCAATGTTACAAATAGCTACATTGCAAACTAAACTACCTACAGATGTGGTTTAGTTTGAAATGTAGCAAACTCCTTTAAATCATTAAAAAACCCTGAAAGTGTACAGTATGATGCAATTAAATGGCAAAAGTGGCCGATTTTTGTCATGTATACAAGCGCCCATAAGGGTTAAATCTTCTTCTATGTGAGACACTGGAAAAAAAATCCCAGGTGGTCAGTTAATAGTACCCCAAAACTTGATGTAGAGGGAAGACCTGCAGAAGTGAAAAGATTGTTTAGTCTTCAATGTGCATCTGTTCTGTAGTCACAGAAGTAGCCTGTGTCAGTGGAAAGCAAAATAAATTAGCCTATGCTGAGTTTTGCGCTGCTTGACTAGTTTGCTTCAAGTATCTGTGCTAGCTTGTTCAAATAGTGCTTTGGCATTTATATACTGCACTGCTTTCTCTAGTGTTGACTTGCTAACGGATGGTCCATATTAAACTGATTTGTAATACTTCAGCATTGAAGCCCTGCCTTTTGCTTAAAAACAAAGGGTGCTGGATGCACAACTTATTTTAATTTCAAAGTCAATGAGAGAGAGATTCAGCCACACTTTAGCTATTAGAGCAAATTAAAAATGTGTGGCAAATGCACTGCGCTACTTTGAAAATATCCATTACAAGTTAAAAGGAATGGTAGAAATACTGTATACAGAAAAATGAATGATGTAAAGTAGATCACCTTTTTCTGTTTATTCCCTCATATGGCACTACAGTAAGGGTATATAACTCTAAGGCACTTTATGGATAAAAGTTGGTTACAATAATTAAGAACCATAATTAACCTGGGTATGACCATAAACTGCATCCAACTGGAAAACCTGGTGGCAACGTAAGTGGGACTACTCATGGTAGAGTAGCTCCTATAACATACCCCACATGTTGCAACCTCCAAAGTAAGACGAGTATAGGGCACCTAAAATACCCTAGCCCTCACTGCCTGGTGGGTACTCTTTGGTTGGAGAAAGGCTAAGGGACATCAACCTGGCAGGAATGTGCCCTTGCTGAGGCATTAGGCAGTCAGCAGCAGTGCTCATCTCTTCCTCTCTGGCAGAAGCTACAACCGCTGAAGCACGGAATGTCTGGACTTGGTCTGCCCTTTGGATTTTGTCTCAATGGTGTAAAGGGGGAGCGGGCAGACAGTACGTCTTGGGCAGCCTCCACTCCTCCATACTCTTGCCTAGGGGTGTGCATCAGAGGTCTTCATGTGGTGGCCATAGACCTCTTACGTATATGCCATCATCCAGAGGATCAACGGTTGCATACAATTAACTTTTGGAACCTTTTGCCACTAAGGCACAATATTTTCATGTTCTTTTCATAAGGAAGCCTTTCCTTGACTCTGATAATAAGGTAGCTGTGGGCATGGGTGGATCTAAGATTTTGAAAAGGGAGGTATAAATGGTGTATTATAAGGGATGATGTACCACGACACACTTTTCTCCAGGTAAAAATAAATTAGAAGTTTTATTAATATACTAGGGGCCTGGGACCATATTATTCAGTTGAAGATTGAAGCAGAAGTAAAGAAACTGTATTGGAAAGAGTTAAAAACAGTCTGCAGGGGTATTATGTGCAGCTAACAGACAGAAAGGCTACCTTGACTAGTGAAGCATCAAGACTATTAAAAAGGAGAGAGGGTCATTAACACCCGTGGAATAAAAAGTGTAGAAGAAATCGCTTAGGCATTAAATAGGTCTTGAATTCTATTGTTACACTCAATGCTGCCTGAATAGAAATGCTGCTGCCACTTCTAGGCAGCTGGTTTTAAACTTTTGGTGGAGCAGAGATTAACAGGGGTGCAATTGCACCAGTGAACCCCCCCCCCTCCCCATCTACTCCTGGCTGTGGCTCTCCAATGTATTCTTTGGGGTACAAATTAATTCCAGAAAGGTGATTTTTAAACCTTATCTATACTGAAAAGTTTCAGGGGTTTTTGGGTTTGTTTTAATCTAACCTAAATTTAAGGTATGCAATAAGATCTTACTTGTACATTCTCTGTAAATTGGAAGGAAACAAAGCTACACAGGCCACAGATAACATGGGTATAGGTCACTGTGATTTCCATTAGATTTGAGAGGAAGAAATCAGAAGCCAGGTATATACAAAGTGCAATTAATAAAGAATTGTTGTGTAATAAAGAAGTCCCAAAAATAACCTGCAATGCTGTTTTCTGATAAATTATCCTTTTAGTCACATGACAGCTCTTATAAATGGGCAGTTGATTTTTTATGTTAGTAAGCAACAGTAGAATAGAGTAGCTAAATATACAAATACTGTATTGTAATTAGAATGCATAACATGACGAAAGTAGGGTTTCTTTCAAAGACCACTTCTACTCAAGTGCTAATAAACAAGAAAAATTACATCATGCAGTAGAGCTATATATTTTTTAAAAATAAAACAATTTTGTATTTATTCAATTACCATTGTAATGTATAAAAGGATTATTAGTTTTACAATAGAAATAGTGCTATGATAGAACAATTTTTAAAATGCTTTTTTAACTCTGAGTAGTTATGCATAATAACAGCAGCAGATCACCACTTTTTCATTATTACTGGAAAGAAATTGTTCTCTCCTAACTCTTCAGCTTCCAGATTCTCAAACTCCATTTTCATTAGGCTGTCCAAAACCTTGTTCTATTGACAGATGTACAGCTTTGAACTCAAGAATCTGAAGATTACTTATGGTACTATTAAATTTAAACTTCAAAGAAAGCTGCATTTATCTACAGAAAATGCAAGAGGTTTTCCTTCAAATATAGTGACAACAGGCCTGCAGCTCAGGTACAGTTTCTCAGATGGTTGTTTTTTAGTTCAGAAGCTGCATTTATAAACACAATCTATAGTATCAGTTCAGTGTTTTAGTCTGGACTTTTCATTCAGGACTTTTATTATCTGGCAATGCTATACCTTCTATTTCTGTTTGCTAAAGGCTTATAATTTGCCCCAAAGCCTGTGTATGCCTATATTATTAAAATAGTAGCCAATTGCCTGCCAAGAAGCAGTGGACCTGGGCTGACCCAGCAGCGGCAGGGGGATGGGAGAAGCAGGCTTGAGGCTGACACAGGGGAGGGTGTGTGGGGGGAGGAGTGGGCCCAGGCAGGGGAGGAGGCTTGGTCCCTCCCTCCCCCAGCCGCTGCCAGGTTGGGCTGGGCCCACTGCTCTCACCTCCACAGCTGTGCTCACTCCTCCTCCTCCCCCCCCACATCAGGCCCAGGCCAACTCCTCCACTCCCACACTGCCATGGCGCGCCCACTCCTCCCCCCACCGCATTGGCTTTGCAAGCAGCGACAACAGAAGGGGGAAGGGGTGGGCCTTGGCCCCCCACAGCATCCCTACCCCACTTCCTCCCTACACCACTGGCCGTCACCTGCAAGGAGCAATTGGGGGGGAGGGGCGTGAGACCAGCTCCGGTGGCCTCGCCCCTCCGCTCCATCATTGCCACCTGCAGGGTGAGGAGTGGAGGACCGAGGCCAGCTGTGCCCCCCCCACTCCGTGTCCCGCCATCATGGCGGTGTGCTGCCACTTGTCTGAACGCTTCTTGGCTGTTTGTCAGTCAATCAGAGCACAAATAAAGCATTATAGACAGACAGACAAAGGCTTTTATAATATTTGAATGCTGTATTACCAAGCTTTAATTGGATTTTTGGATATGCAAGGAATGCAGGAGCAGTTTCTAAAATCCTTGGTAAACAAGCACCACCTGTTTAAGGTGCAGCTGAAACTATTGGCTATGATCTATGTAAGAAAGAATATTCAAAGATAATTACAACCCAGAAATCCATGGGTTATGATAGGGTTTCAGACAATTGTTAATAACTAGGTTTAAGGTTTCTAGGATTAGCAGCAGTAACCTGTTCATAAAAAACCCTCAATTAGTAAACCTTGATCCTGCCTGAGTTCAAATGTGGCTAGTTTAATCAGAGTCCAATGAAAAAGTCATTCTGGTTTCATGACAACCATAAAAGATGAAATCCTCATTCTCTCCCGAAGATGGTAGGCTGAACTACCACTGACCAGAGGCAGCCTTAGAGATGGGTGGGGTGGGCAACTGCCCAGGGTGCTCTGGTCTGAGGAGTACCACACACACATGCCTGCCCTGCCTTGCTGCTTGTGCAGGGTGGGAGCTGTCAGGGG
>NW_017728915.1:16219976-16258690 GCF_001723895.1 Crocodylus porosus
GGTGGGCAACTGCCCAGGGTGCTCTGGTCTGAGGAGTACCACACACACATGCCTGCCCTGCCTTGCTGCTTGTGCAGGGTGGGAGCTGTCAGGGGCCTCATAATATTTGGTTTTCTTAATGCCATATTTCCTGGAGGGCTTTGTTGGAGGAAAAATTCAGTTTTCATTCAATGAAAAGATGGTAAACCTGATGTGTACCCCTAATAGCTTTAATGCTAGCAAAGAAAAAAGAACTCAACAATTATTTATATAAATTTCATCAGTCTTTGGGGATTTAACTCAGGATTTTTGAATGATTACAAATGGTAATACTGTATCTTTTAGCTTATTGTTGGGTTGCGTTTTACTGGTCTAGTTGCGAGACACTGAGGTGTCCAGCTGTTTCAATGGTGTGTGTTTAGACAAATAAGGGTTTTAGAAATTCACCGTCATAACATAGTAATGTTATCTCAGCATCATTTGATAGCACGCAGTGTAAGATGAAAACTTTGATGTAAATGACAACTTTCCAGAGAAGTTCAGACACATGCTATTCCATTATAACAAAACTAATACTAATTCTGCTCATGGTGTTAAAGGTTTCGAAAATAAAGTGAAGAAAAAGGTATTGTGATGGAAAAAAAACACAGTAAAGTTTTCTAGTTGCTGTTGGATGAGCAATCTAAGGATTTTCTGACACCCTGTGATCTTTTCACAGCTACTGATTATCAAGCAACCACAGATTACTTTGATTTAAGGTCCACTGCAATAAATAGGGGGGGAAATCTCAACAATCTCCTAGTTCTTGCAGGTTTAACGTAAGTGTAGTTGGGAAACAGGCCATTGATGGAAAATAGCAATGAAATGCTAGGTTTGGGAAGTTTGGGATAAGTAAAAACAAACAAACAGTAATAATTCCGATTTTACTTTAAGTATGTAATTAGATGCATTACATTTTAATCAGAGACAAGAAACAAAGAAATGTATCCATATATAACAATCTTCCTTGCACAGAAATCAAAAAGGTAATTTAAAAAAGAGGCTGTCAAAGGTCATTCCGGTGCCAAACTGCTAGACTTCATAAAATAAATAATTTAAAATAAATAAATAATTTAGTAAGACACTTTAGGCAATAGTGAAAACTGAAAAAAAATCTGCTACTGTGAATGATCTCTGAACCTGAGATAAGTGCAGTTGAGTGTTTATGATTTTCTTCTAATAGATAATTAGAACCACTTGATTTGTCAAACCACCTCTACAATGAAAAGTCAAACCCTGTCCTATCCAGAAATATTGTTTCATAGTTGGTAGGGTCAGAAGGGACCTGAGCAGATCATCAAGTCCGACCCCCTGCCATGACAGGAAAGAGTACTGGGGTCAAACAACCCCGGTGAGGTGTTCATCCAGCCTCCTCTTAAAGACCCCCAGGGTAGGAGCCAGCACCACTTCTCTTGGAAGTTGGTTCCAGATCCTAGCTGTCCTGACAGTGAAATAGCACCTCCTGATATCTAGCCTAAATCTACTCTCTGTCAGCTTGTGACAAGAAATAACGGTCACTCCTGGTAGTGCTTGGGGGAACAGGGACTCCCCCAATGCCTGCTGATCACCTCTGACCAGTTTGTAAAACGGCCACTAGATCCCCCCCTCAGCCTCCTCTTGTGATTCAGGTCCCTTAGCCCTGCTGCCCCCTGATCATGCGGGTGGCCCTCCTCTGGACCCTCTCCATGTTGTCCACTTCCCTCTTGAAGCGCAGCACGCAGAACTGGATGCAGTACTCCAACTGTGGCCTGACCAGTGCCACATAGAGGGGGAGGATCACCTCCTTGGACCTGTTTAAGATGTATCTCTGGATGCATGACAAGGTATGGCTGGCCTTCTTGACCGCTTCCCCACACTGTCCGCCCATGTTCATTTTGGCATCAATAATGACTCCAAGATCCTTTTCTGCCTGTGCTGATAAGAAGGGAGTTCCCCAGCCTGTAGGTCTGCTGCTCGTTCTTCCTCCCCAGGTGCATCACCTTGCACTTGTCGGTGTTGAAACCCATCCTGTTCTCATCCGCCCACCCCTGTAACCTGTCTAGGTTTGATTGCAGCCTATTCCTCCCTTCTAGCATGCCCACTTCCCCCCACATCTTAATGTCATCTGCAAATTTGAACCAATGGGAGATTTTTCCCTACCTGCAAACAAAGTATTCAGTCTGGGTCAAGGACTTTCTGCAGATTTCTTTCATCACCATGCTGATACACACCCTCTCAAGACTGCCTTCTACATATTTTTCAGTGATTTCTTCCCTTTATCTACATACCATAGCAGACCTAGAGAAATAGATTGAGCTTAAGATTTATTATTTTAAAAAAGTAACTAGCTGATTGACAGCTTAATATATGCAGGTCTGGGAACACTCCAGCATGTTGAATGATTTGTTTCAGAAACCAAATTTAAAGAGGGGAGGGAAAGATGTCACATTCACCTTTATTAATTCCAGTCTGGATAAACAGGCTCCAAGTAAACAAACAAACAACACTTTGGCAACCCACCGCTTTTACATGGCATAAGTACTCAGCACCCACTTGTCAAGTCCAAGGATAACATATCAAACCTATCCAGCTTTCAAAAAGATATACAAGGACCACCAGGTGGCAGGCTTGCCCACCTTTTCTATTTTCATGGCCTCTGAAGTAGGTTTGGCCTTAATTTATTACTTCTGGGAAAAACAATCCTATGGTTTAATGTGCCAAAATAGTTGAGAGCAGTGATCTCCAACCTTTTTAAGGTGGAAATCACTTTTTGAAGTAAAGGGCAATCCAGGATCTACCGCCCCCCAGCCCAGCAAGTCAGTCTATAGGGGGCGGGGGACAAATTGAGGCCCCCATGGCAAGGGAGGGAGTGGGGCAGAGGTCAGTACCCGGCTGGGCCAGGCTGAACTGGGGAAGGGTTGGAGCCCAGGTAGCTCATCCAGGCACGCAGGGGGCCCCCGCTGCTGCATGCACCCTGGCAGAGGACTGGGGGGCACATGCCCCCCAATCTGTGCGCAGGATGAGGCAGCTGCTGTTGTGCACTGGTCTTTGCACCCTGAGCCCTGGTGCAGCTTAGGAGCCCCTCCCCCACACCTGGATGAGCCACCTGGGCTCCAACCCTCCCCTTGTCTGGCTGGGGCCCCACTCACCCAGTGGCAGGGGGTGCAGAGAGGGATTGTCACACTCACCCAGGCTGGCCCTGGCAGCAGGGGGGTGCAGCTCAGCCCAGCCACATGCATCCTGCCACTAGTATGTCCTGCCACTCCTGAACTGAATGCCGGCCGCTCCCGCCCATTGAGCGTCTGACAGTCTATCTCAGTCTGGGGGTGCTAAACTCCCAGAGATGGACTGTCAGGGGCTTCCCAATTGACCTCTTGATCAGGATTGACCACCTGGTGACCACTGGTTTAGTGTTATTCACTTAGCTGTGGGGAATCTGGAAACATTTACCTTTCTGAAGAAGCAGTCTAAGAATTGTGCTCTTTCCTGAGAGATCAGAAATACTTTTCTGCCCACCTCACACGGCTGAAGTAATTGCTGTGAAAAAAGATACAATGAAGAGGGAGAAATTATTGGAGAAGACAAGGTCTAGACTCAAGAGGATATGAGCCTAAAATATTAAAATTATGTTTTCACAGAAGAATTATTGATGAAACTGGTTTTAGGAAGGACCAGAAGAGGGGTCAGGACTCTACTATGATTTTTTCTACTTCTCAGTAAGAGCAGATATTTGTTCAAGTAAACTAGGTTACACTCTAAATTCAAAACCTGCCTGAATAATTCTAAGATGCAGTTGGAGGGACTGGTAGCAAGAGATTTGCCACTGAATGCAATCAATAAAGTCTCTCTTACTATAGTATAACCATGAGGTTATCTCGGTCTCCAGGCCATTAGAAGATGTTTCTTTGGCCTGAGGTGAAAACCTGGAGCCTTAAATAAAGAAGGACAATCTGAGACATTTTTGATTTAGTTCAGGAAGTTAAAGTACTAAGGACCACAGAGGTTTAAAGGGAATTCCTCAAATAAATCTTTCAAAGACTCTTAGGATGAGGGTCCAGGGAAATGGAGAAAGTACTAATCTTGTGAAGATGTTTATGGCAGAAGCTCCTAGTGCCATAAACCTGCTTCGGAAATTGAGTGTCCCAGTTTATTTGGGTGTTGAGCAGATTCTTTGCTGGAGTCCTTCAGTATCAGGCATAAAACAAACAGTCTGGTAAGCTAGTTTACCTGGATATCGACAACATACCTATGTGGCAGTGTTGCTAGAGATAGCTCCAAATAAGCTAGGTTGGGTGCAGAATCGCTGCATTCCTACACCTGTTTCAGCAGAGCTAATTTACTTGTACGGCATTCAACACTAAAGGGCCAATATTTGTTCAGAGCAGCTTGGCAATACTTGGCATTGACGTGCTGGGCAGAGGAGCATCCCTCCCCAAAAGGTGGAAAGGTCTGGTTTCAAGACAGAAATTCTTACTTTTTGTTCTTTTTTTAATAGATAAGATTTATAACATAATAGAAAATTACTTCCGCACACGCATGCACACACACAGCAGTGACCATCAAGAGACAGAAAGCTAGTTCTGGATCTAATAGTAGAGAACTAACCTGTACAGCCAATGTCTCAGTCTTTAGGTTCTTATTTATTTTCTACTTGAATACACAAACTTTGGGCTGAGCATCTTGAGTACAAAGGATTTAAAAAAAAACAACACACAAAAACAAAACACCCAGAAAGGCCAATTTAATTTTAAATCCTAGACAGCTTACCCTCAGTTTGTGTAGGTCTGTCTCCCATGGATTTTTATTGTTTAAAAGAAGTTTACGATCATCTATCCTTACCAAATGCAAAACAACCTTTTAAGTCAATAAGATTAGACTCGGAGCAAACTAATATTATAGGGAAGACAACAATTCAGAGATGTGGCTCAGAAATACTATAAAGTAGTAATATATTTAAATTCTTTCAATAGCCCAAATTCTTAAAATTTACAGATTGAACTATGAGCAACTCTTTGTCAGAACTGCTGGTAAATGACATGCATGGAAATACACTCAAGAAACCAATGTTAAGATCACAGACAACTGCAAAATATTCTTGAGAAACTATTTATAATTTTGAAGAGGCAAAATTGGCTGTGAATGAAAGTTTTCAGACAAAACCGTTCTGCATGAGTTCTGTATAACCTGAGTTCTGCATAACCTAGGGCTTGCTCAGTGATGTTGTCCTAAGATGTGACACAGCTCTTTGACTTTTTAGGTTTGATTTATATTTGCAGTCATGCAAATTTGCCTTCCTCATTGCTTGCTGCCTCTGGTGTTTTAATGAAACAGGAATTTTTCAAGATGTTGTTCTGAGATCTCACATTTCAAGAGAAATTCAAAACTGCAAGAGATTAGCACGAATGAAGGTCAGAATATGGAGATATGATCATTTTCAGTTATAGCTGACAAATGAGGCATCAGAGCTGCAGTATGCCACTGTGTTAGTAAAAACAAAACAAAACAAAAAACCTAATATGCATTAACGTTCTCAAAGCCAAGATTTGAGCAGAGTGCCATGGGTTTACGACAGGGGTGGGCAAGATGTGACCCGCGGGCCGGATGCGGCCCACCAAGCCATTCTATCCGGCCCGCGGGACCCCTAAAATATTTAGAAAATTCATATTTATCTGCCCCGAGTGCCTGCCATGCAGCCCTCAATGTCTTGCCAAAACTCAGTAAGCGGCCCTCCATTCAAAATAACTGCCAGCCCCCGGTTTACGAAGTAGGGCTTGCATAAAACCTTCTTACATATCATTCTTGGACTATTTACTATGATACTAAAAGATTTGAAATTCAAATATGTGCTGCACATTCCCCAAAATAATCTGTACGAACACATTCTAGGATAATGTACAAGGGTCTCATAATATAGATGGTGTATAAATAGAATCCATTTATTTTTACCTCCCAAAGCACAGGGCTCTACTCCAATTTTAACATAGCTTCTTTAGGTAGTGACCCACAAGACTTCCATTCCAATGCACAGTACTTAAAAAATTTGGCAGCAGGTGGAGAGGGCCAGGGAAAAGTCCTCTTGCCTTAATTTTCTCCAAGTTTGCAACTCTGCCAATTATGCAAAATACCCATCTATTCTCCCATATAGCCAACTAGCCATGTCTCTTGAATCCTTTATTGATTCCCCTTGGGCACATCTACACATGCCTATTAATATGCTTGAATGAACTGTGGAGCTTAATGCTTCACAGTTTATTCAGACTGGGCATGCATCTGCACGTGCATCCAGGATTGCAGCATGTTGAGCTGGAGCAGCCCCACCTGGTCGGAGGCTGGGGGAAGGGGGTCATGGGAAGGAGTCAGGGGTCAGCCTCCCAGCACTCCCTCCCAGCTCAATGTGCTGCAGAGGGGCTGGCTGGCGCATAAGGGTGCTTCACTGTGGGGCTACCCAGCAGGCAGTCCCCACACTGAAGCACCCTCATGGTCTGGCCAGCCCGAGTGGCATCTACATGTGCACTGCTGAGTTTTACACTTCACAGAAGGATAGTATGTATATTTACAAGTACTATCGTGCTGCAGAGTAAATGAGTTTACTCCAGCCTAATAGGGGCACATGTGTAGACACAAGACATTTACTGCCCAGCTATTTAGTCTACTGTGCAGTACATGTCTTGTGTAGACATGACCCTCAAGTTGTAACCATATTTAACAGATGTATACTAGGCATTTTTTTAAGTGATGATAGCGAATGTATCAAAAGGATGGAAAAGTCCATCCACCCAGATGCTCCAACCGCATTGCAATTTGAACAGAAAAATATGGATGGGTCAAATCTGTACAGTAGAAAAAATAAGTAGCAAAACAAAATCCTCTTTCTTCATCACATGCCAGGTGACTGAATCCTGTGACTGAAATCAACAGCCTACATAAATGGTGGGTGTTACTCTGGGCAAGCACTTCCAAAAGTACTGCTCAGGTGTTTAAGCTTACTCCTGCTTCTTGGTAGGAATCTGGACAAATCCAGAGGGGTTTCTCAGGGATGTAGGCTCCCTCCTCCCCCCAATCACCAAGAAATCACCTTTTCTCGAGTAAAACTGAAGAAAATGGACTTTGAAACAAGAGATTTAGGAGCTGTCCACTTATTGATGAGGAAACTAAAGTATCTGTCAAGAGTCTAAAACTTTTAGCTTAGATCTCCTTTGAATCTCCTTTGGTTTCGAATCTCAATCTGTCCAGATACAGAAGAGCTGGCAGACAGCAGAAGCTGTAAAAAAAAAAAAAAAAAAAAAAAAAAAAAAAGCAGTTGTACACTCCTATAGAATGAAGAGAGGAAAATGTAGAGAAAAATAAATACAATACTCTAAGAAAAGCTATAGCTGAGAAATACTAGCTATTTCAGGTTGCTCAGTGCCATCTGTTCAGTAGCAAGTAGGAGGTACCACAGAGGTGAATCTGAAGGTGACAGGACAATTGCTACTTGCTCAACAGCTTTGGGGAGAACGTATTTAGCACTGTTTTAAAGCAGGGCAGAGACAACTGGGGTCTGGCCTGAAGCACACACATTTCTGAAATGGGCTTTGGATCAACAGTCTCAGCAAAGACAGGTGGATCACTCCTGATTCTTATTTAAATAGGGGCCATGTCTACACAAGATGCTACTGCACAGTCATTACTGCATGTTTAATACTTGTATGTACTGCACATTTATTTAGTACTTGTATATACAGGTACTAAATAAGTGCACAGTAACCTGAATTACTGCACAGTAGTGCCAGCAAACTTTTCTGTGACACTACTGCACAGTAGCCTAATACTACTGCACAGTAGCATCATGTCATGATTTTTCCCATGAGATACTACTGTCCAGTAGTAATGGGCACTGTGGACTCGGGCTCCCCACTTGCTGCCTTTCTCGGGGACCTCAGCAGCCAAGTGGGTGCAACCCAGCACTGCAGGACATAGCGGGGCCCTGTGGGGGATGTCTTTGCTGCTAGAAGCTCCATGCTGCTTTGGCGAGGCAACCCCTGCATGCATGACAGTGAGTGGCACAACTCCATGCCACTGGGCAGGGGACATGTTGCCATGGCAGCCTGGAGCTCTCAGCAGCAAGAATCCCGCACAGCCTCACTGTGCCCTGCAGCTCCGGGTCGCACCTGCTGGGCTGCAGAGGCCCTGGGGGAGAGTAGTAGAGTGGGAGTCCACATCTGCAGCCCACCTATCCCCTGCCCCATGCACAGATTTGAGGGGCACAGGTCCCTACTGCCCCCCTGGGAGCGTGCGCAGCCACAGGGACCCAACCTCGCTCTCCCTCCCCGCCAAACAAACCATTTGCAGCCCCATCCCACCTCCCGCAAGGGCCCTTCAGCTGTACATTGCGGCCCTGGGCTTCCCAAGCCCCGCACACTACTTAAGTCCTTCCCTCCCTATGGTTGCCTCAATCCCTTCCTCCCCCCAACTTACCTGTGGGAGCTGCTCTCCAGGCTGCCTGGTGGCCATGTGCATTTACGTGCACATGGTACCCCCCTGCCTGACTATCCTCCTTCCACTTCCCCCACTCCTTGCAAGCTGGAATTCTGTCAGCCTGCAGAAAACTGTTTGCAAAACTGCAAAATCCATGGGCTTCCCTGGTGAAATCAAAAATCCTCATTTGCCTCTGGATTGTGTCAATTTTTGTGGGAAACGGAAAACCCAGATCCTTGTTAATAAGTCATATATCAGCCCTATTCCTGTTCTGGCAACAGAATGCTGGAGGGGCTTTTCTCTTTCTACCAGATAGCAACAGTTGCTATCACTGAATGAAAGCTGGAATTACGCATCTTTGAAGTTAAGATCAAGAAGAAAATTGATATAATGGATGTTGTTAAGAACAATGCTGAAATATTTTATATGAATTAAGTATGCAAACAATTCTGGTTCAGAATTTCCTCAAAAAAGGGAACTTTGCTACTGATGAATATAAGGATGTGGCTTTCTGTACATTAGAAAACCAAGTTAAGAAATAAAAATAATTTTAAAGTCTTACCTGTTTGAATTTGCTTTCTCCTTCCAACAGAAGTAATCTTACTTACATATGGTATTGCACTAGAGACAAGATACGGATAGCAATGAAATATTACCATTTTATACATCTTAAAAGCAGTTCAATCAACTAGTGCAATTCCAGTTACATCATCTAGATCAGTGTTTTTCAACCGTTTTTGTTCCAGGACCCATTTGTAAACATCGATGGCCAGTCCTGACCCGGTAAATAGTTCAAGTAGCTAGCCTCCTGCCAGCCTGCAAGGGGAAACCCAAGATTTCCCATGTTTTTCTCCATTAAAAGAGAAAACATGATTTTCCATGTTTTTCTGTGATTGTTCACTACCCTTTTATAAATTCTTGTGACCCATTTTTGGGTTGCGATCCACAGGTTGAGAAACACTGCTCTCAATTCAAAACTTGAAAGCAACACGGAATGTTAGTTAAGGCACTCTACTATAGTCTCTCGCTACTCTACTGGAGTTAGGGCCAAATCCTGAAATTCAAGAAACTCAAGCTGGAGTCACATTTGCATTTAGATTTAAATGTCAACCCAAAGTTCTAATTATTGGGTGATTTCATTTAATAGCACAACTTTGGGCTCTGACACGTCATTTTCTGATAACTTAACTGTGCATCCCATAGGAACTGTGCATGGCCCCAGATACAAGTGGGAGAGGTCAATTTGTAATATACTGTATTGGGAAAAACTTCCATAGTAAATCAGAACATGATTTTTTTCTACAGATACTTTAAGAAAATAAAAGTAATTACAAAGTGTAATAAAGGATTATTAGAAAAATTAAGATGCAAAACTTGTAAAATTTCAGATGACTCAGCGCATGACATTTTGTAAAACCAGCATCATATCTAATTTCACACAAAAATATATATATATATATTTTTACTGGTTGACTAACTTACCTATCAAATAATTGTATGGAGAAAACCACACTTCTTTCTATCACACTAAACTATAAATCACCTTCCTTATACACAGTTCAATTTTTTAAATACATTTGAATAGACTTAAAAATGAGTAAATAGGATGAACTTGAAGAAATAATAGTCTGACATCCTAAAACAGGTTTTTGGATGTTTCAGCTTCTTTTGCAAATAACTTAGATGCTGTTGGTTATGGAACAGAAGCGAGACCTACAGAAAGAGGCTTGGGTTTTTTGGAATTTGAAAGGTTTATACAACAGTCGAATTTGAGTAGTGCTGATGGTCCAGGGACTATGCTAGAAGCAAGATTTATTTCGTAATGTCTGTTATTGCACTAAGATTTTAGATGCTCCTTCCCAAACCTGAACAAGCAGAAGAAACAGCCTGAACTAAACTCGTTAGAACAATTCTTAAGCAGTAAATGGGTTATGTCACAGAGAACTACATTCCAAAAGATGTTTATCTACTAATTGAACTGCCTTTTCTGTATGAAAAAAACTAAAGAAACATTTTAGTGTCAAGAGCATGGATGAAGTTCAGGAAAATCTGGGATCAGAACAGTGAAATGTTACTTAAAAGTTAGACACCTGTTAGGGCAAGGATTTTAATTTACTAATGTGCCTGTACAATACCCAGCCTGATACTGTAGGTACAATATCTAGACCCCAATCCTGAATAGGGCCCCTGGCTACTCCTGAAATACAAGAGATAGAGAGTGGGTATTTGGTATAAGACAGAAGAGAAAAAAATTAACATTATAAAAAAGAAAAAACAGTAAAAAAAAAACAAAAAAAACAAAAACAAACCCCTCCCCCCCCCAAGGTTTGTATAGTGTAATTCTCACCATCTCTTAGACTTGCCACTTGACATTAGGACAATAAATATTAATTTAAAAACCTGTACACATGAATACCTGCACATTTATTTTAACTTCTCAAATTTGGTCTAATATACATTTCTCAAAAAACCCACTTCAAAAATTGATGGAGAAAAAGAGTGGGCAATCACCCAAGGAAGCTACTACCTACAAAGACTAAAGGCATCTACAGACAACAAGGAGACATAATACAAACAGAAGCCATTGATATATCCTGTTCTTTCCATAACAGTGCAAAGGAAAAAACAGGGCGAATGTCAAGAATGCTGATAAACTGTAGTATTTAGATTAAACATTTATTTTTTCATATATTCACAAAAATCTTCACAAAAGTATTGAAACTCAAAAAGGAATTAGACTTGAGTCAAATACAGAGATGAAATGTACAAGACAAATGAGCAGGCAAACTAAAAGGTCTTGAAAGTATTTTACTTCAGATTGAAAAAAAAGGAACAGTTCAACTGTTCTGTTTAAATAAAGATTTGCAAGATATACAGTATTTTATGAATACAATGCTGGTCATTTGAGGCAATGTAAAATACACCTCAATTTTTCCTTCATGCT
Source organism: Crocodylus porosus (assembly GCF_001723895.1). Taxonomy (NCBI): domain Eukaryota; kingdom Metazoa; phylum Chordata; order Crocodylia; family Crocodylidae; genus Crocodylus; species Crocodylus porosus. The sequence continues at coordinate 16,231,375 of NW_017728915.1, forward strand.
TTTTTTTTTTCTTTTAGAAAGTTACTGTTTACCAAAAAGAAACTTGAGCAGTCCAGGAAAAGCTATTTTCCATAAAATTTATGAAAACCATAAATTGAGGCAAACCTAAGATTCCCAATGGAATCAAGATTATCTTCCCGCTACCACCACCTTAAAATTATCACATGCTTATTGGAACACTAATATCTGCACCCTAAGAGTACATTTGCTTTCAACAATGAGGGTGATTCTTTAAAAACACTTCAGTGTGGTAAATGCGATACAGATCTTTGCAAGTATTAAGTGTTTGGAACAGTTTTGCTAATAGCAGCTAACAATACTGGATTAATATAATTTATAAATAATTGTTCCCTAAGCGGTGAACATAAGTCTACACATTCACAATAATCTAAACCAAAATAAATACTGTGATTATGCATAATGTGGTACAACTTGTACTAGTTTCTATGAACAAAAGCTCAACATCTTGTTGATAAAATTATCTGATCAGAATAAAAATGTGAATCTAAAATTTTAAACATTGTCAAATTAACATCACTTTTTAAACTCTTAGTATTGGTATGAGTAACTGTTATGAATTCCATCTTGTTGAAATATGTATTTTTCTTTTTGAAGTAAAACACTTTAAACATGTTGAGAATGATGATTAATTTAATTGATGACATCAGTTTTGGTCTTATTTTAGCATTATTTTATTTTAAAAAGGCATTTCACACATCAGTGCCCATTAAAGGTCAGGTTGGTCTGCAGTATTTTGTAAATGTATATAAAAAGAAATTGCTAAAAGCTAACAGTACTTTTTATAAAAGCATCATCTCTAGGAAAGCTGCATTAAATGCAGCCATGTAGGATGAACACAAACTCTTTCCTCTTAAAGAAATATGTTAAAGTAAATGCCACTTAACATTCTATCATTAAAGTGCCCCAACTCTTTTTTCAAACTATGTATGTGGATGTAATCACATATTTAATTTACATTCACGGCATTAAATAATTTACTGTAAATTAAACTGTGACCGAACCAAACACTGCTGAATTTTAATTAAAAGGTAACAAGTTCAATGAAGAAATATTAGAAGGCTATGAAAGGTTTGGGTTAAGGCAATACAAAATATATTTTCCATTATTTGAAGACTACTTAAATTTTTAAAGTGTAAATATAAAAATACCTAAAAGGGGAATGAGAAAAAAATACTTTAATAGTAAAATTTACAGATAGCTTTAACAGTTATTCGCTTCTCCAAGAGTTAGCAAAAAATATAAAAAGACCAGACGGGTGGGTGGGGAAGGCACAAACAGAAAGGCATGGGATTAAAGCAGCCAGGGAATGCAAACACTGGTAACAAATTGAGTTGGTTTGTCCTGAAAATAAAGAAAAAGAAAAGAAAAACCAGAGGCTTGTTTTTGTTTTAAAAAAAGGAGACTGTTGAAGGAGGAGGAAGGGAGGAGAAACCTGAAAAACCCCACTGCCTTAAATGATGGCACACTAGAAAACAAGGTGAAGATTTTTTCAGCGCTCACAAATTCAGTGTTCACACAAGAGTACATGTACATTTTACACAAATGAAAGACTTCATTTGCCACCGTAAACCTTTCTTCTTAGAGGAACAACTTTTGCAGATCAAATGTTCTATTAAATTATTTAAATGCCAAAAACAAAAAACAAAAAAACAAAAAAAAAGAAGAACAATTCTGAACAATATAGCTAGTAATGTATCTTTACACAGATGTTAAGATGACAATTTAGATTATTCTCGAAACTAATCCTGAGAAAAAAATTCTGTTTACAATTTAAACAATAATGTTATGTAAAAAGTATTAACAAATCCACTATTACAAATGTCAGTTTTCCTATGTGGTCATCTATATATACACAATAAAATGGTAAATATATGCAAAAATAATAAAAAATCATGCACAAATTACTTTCACCTTTAAAGGCAGGGTTTCCCTCAAAAATACAATTTTTCATCTTTTTTTGGGTTTTTTGGTTTTTTTTGTTTTGTTTTGTTTTGTTTTGTTTTGTTTGATACCACCCCCTAAACACACTGAATACTACCCCTACAGGTCAGCATGAGCTGATGGGAAATATATTTATTTTACATTCAAGCTTTATATCCTAAATGACCCTGTTGTAGCATATGACTTATCAAATGAGCAGCCATTTTTTCCTCTTTTTTGCAGTGATCAATCTTCATGATCCGTTCCGTGGCGAGCTGGGAAAAAAAATGCAGTTGCTAATCAACGTCTGAACAGTCTGAAGCTCCGGAAAATATCCAAGGAGTCACTATCAAACTATCCTGTAGCATGAGATCATTGCACACAGAAGAACAGTCATTAAATAGGAAACTATCTACAAAGGTCTGAAAGGGCTGCGTCCCTCTTGTGTTTCCTCTTTTTGCCATGGAAATACTGATTATGTGATTTGCTGCCTTGATGTTGTTTGTTTGTCACTGAGGTACCATGGCTTGAGTTTGTTGGACCTTGGAAGCCTTTGTTGGAAGAAGAGCGGAATAACCTTGCAGATCCATGCTGCAAAACAAAAAGAACCTAAATTAACATGCATTACAAACAACATATGCCAATTACAGCATTTGGGTTCTGGTTAAAAAAAAAACAAAAACAAACCCTTAAACACTAATTTGAGGAGGTATTGTATTTAAAAGGATCTCAAAGTTAAGGGAAGAATTATATCTACATCTAACTTCTTGTGCTAAAAGGCTTTCACCTCAGCAACCTCAGTAATGAAAGAAATAGAATGCTGATCGCTAGCCTGTACATAACACACTTCAAGAGTGACAGGACCACATACTTTATTTTGCAGTAAGAATTGTACTATGTACCCTTTACTAAAAGGAAGTGGATAATGCAACTGCACACGTCTTCTACATCTAAAATTTCCCAGAACAACTTATAAAAGAGTCTATGTAACCAGTTTAATGGGTATAAAAATCAATGAACAACAACCAGTCCCAGAAGGGACTGAGAAGGAACAAAATGACCCTAGAATAATTAATGATCCTGGAATGCCTCAAGAAAAAGCCTGCATATTCTGTTACACTAGAAAAATAATCATCAGGGGAAAAAAAATCCTTTTCAAGATCAGCTGTTCTTCCATAGAACGTCTCCATGCTTTCATAAGCATGTATCCTATTAAAATAGTTTAAAATATGTATGTTTTTTAGAACAGTTCCAAACCTGAGATTTGTTCATGCTGCTAGATGTATTAGCCGTTTGACTGTTTTGCATTTTTCCAACTGATTGGGAAGATTCCAGTGATACATCTTGTGACCCCACTCGGTTTGTGGTAGCCTGACGACAACTCAGCTGCTTAGATGTTTTGCACGGTGTTCCATCAGAATCCTTCAAGAAGACAAAGGTATTAGACAGCTTATGCTCTCAGAATACAACTAAAGTAAACAAAGCTTAAGGAGTAAATATGTTGGTCCCACCAGATAAAGCCATTTTCAATCTAGAATTCCATCAAACTCACCAATGCACAGTCCTGACTCTTTAAAGTCTTTTAAAATCCCTTTATTAAACCAGATTTAAAAAAAAACAAAAACGTATTTAAATACACGTTCATGGCAATTTATTTTGGGAATTTTATTTAAATCATATCAGCCCTTTGAAATGCATGCATTATTCAGGAGACAAGAGCAAAGAATGTGCTTGCACTTTACTTCATATAGGAATGCAGTGGGCCATCAGATGAGTTTAGTTTTGACAAATCAATTAATGCACATTGGATTTGTAAGAAAAATAACCCCAATGCAAATCTGGCTTCTGTATGTAATTATTGGAACCATCATAATTTGTCTAACATATATTATACACATATACAAAGAGGGAGAAAAAAATTCTGATCAAGTTTCAAAATAAGAACTTTAATACTTACTACATCACTAGAGCTGGATAATGTGGAAGAGGAGGAAGATAATGGACCTGATGACGAGTTTGAAGAATGTTTACTGAGCGTTTCTGAAGTTTTACTTCTAGATTTACCTAGTGCTTCTTTCTCTTCAGAAAGATTATTGTTACACTTGTCCAACTGTTGAGTATCTACTATCAAGGTTACCCCATTACCTGCAAAATAATATTTAAAAATGTAAAAAGAAAGGAACTGTTCATTGCTAATAAACTCTACATTTTGTATACACACCACAGTATTTTTCAGAGTAGTCCCAGCAAAACCTATAGACTGCTCCCAGATGTAGCAACTTAGGATCAGACCTGACACTCAAGAAGTCCATTGTGGAGTGTGATGAAATATACTACCATACTATACCGAATTTAAAAATATACATAAGACATCAAAAGAGAATAGACCACAGAAATGCTTTTTAACTTCCTACCTATGCCTTTGGCTACTTAATTTGGGTTCCTAAATGGGAATTGCTGGTTGCAGATCTTCTAAATAATGTGGCCTTGTGTTCTGGCAAATACGGTAAAAAGATTTAAGAGCAGAGAAATAGCCAATCTTGGAATAAAACCAAGAAGAATCCCAGTATGAACTTCCTTGTTACGTTTCTTATAAGCAAGATTTACTGTTTCATATGTAAAAGAGGCCAATACATGGCAAGGTTGCCCAAATTTGCTTATTCCTAGGAACACAGTGCTACACTTCTATTCAAAAAGACAGATTTTTAGGAGAAATATTCCTTTGTGGCCCTTTATGAATGCCCCCAGCATATACTGAGCTTGGTTTCCAGTAGATCTACATGTTAATTTTCTAGTTACGAATATTCATATACATAACTAATGTTATGTAAATACAGTAACAATTAAGTTGTTATCCCTCATGAAGCTTGAGGGATCCAACTGCCACAGCCAGCTGGCATATCTTTACCATACTGATTTACAAATTAAAAAGAAGAGAAGGTGCTACAAGCAGTCTTGCAATCAAGACAGAGGCTACTGGAGTCCACCCACTAACGCAAGCTTTAAATTCTGGTCAAGTGTAAAGATGGCCAATTATTTCTCAACTGGTTAGTCATCACAAACAAAAAACATGATTCAATTTTTAGACATTACATCATTTCAATGCATTTTAGAGTATATACAATTTAACTCATCTAAGTGATGATCTCTAGTCACAAAACAGAGCACTGGAGTTCTGTTTTACATTAAGTCATTAACCATGGCAGAAAATATAACAAACCAGAGTTCAAAAACCAATCCTACAGTCATCCGTAACAATTAGAAGGTTAAAATAAACAGAGGCCATGGACAGACATACATTTCAAGTGCTCCAAATTTCACTCCAATTTGGAGTGCTTCAGACAGGGACAGACATGCAGCCTTCTGCTGTAACCTACTGCCAGGCTGCTTCCAAAAGAAAAAAAAAAAAAAATCAATGAGGGTATACAGCAAGTGCTCTCCAGCCAGAGGAGTATCCTGTAGCTGGGGGCAGAAAACAGTTTCTTGCAGACTCCAAAGAAGGTTGAGGACAACTGTGCACCTCCCAGTGGAAAACAGGAGACTGGAGGCCCCGCACTCCCTGCCAGAATTGGAAGACTCTGTGGCAGAGACAGTCAAAGGATTTTCTGGCTCTAGAGGTTGCTGAGGCTGCGCAAGTGCACATGTGCATGTTTGAAGGGCTTTAGATGTTACATCTGTCCAGGACTAGAAAGATTGCTTTGAATAGTCTTCATATACTTGGATATCTCCCCCATGATCTATTCCCTTTAGTAATAAAAAGTCTATAAGGAATTATGATTATTATTCAAGTATTGTTCTGATATTTACTTTCCCAAGGGAAGTCAGTCCTTTCTGAATCATGCTCACAGATACATTCTTAGCTAGTTGAGATCAAAGACACGTTTAATTTCATATCAGGAAAAACTTCAGAAGTTCAGCAGAGAAACAAAAAAATAAAAATAAGTCAAGGTTTCTTACTGTCCTTTAAAGTATGGAGTACTTTAAAAGTGACTATATTGTTTGTATTCATTTTACAACAATCTACACTTCAAACACAACAGTAGAGAAACATAGTGATAATTTTTAGAACTGTTTTAAACAGAAGCTTTACAGAAGTTTCCCCTTGGGTGTCAGTGCTCTTTCTGGGTTTGTTACCAGGCAAAATCAGTGACACCAGAATAAAGATTAGTGTTAATGCTTTTTTTCCCCATAGCTACTCCAATCCAAATTTTCCCTCTAGATAATGCTAACAGTTTACCAGAGAATTAGATGCAATGTTGAATGTTCATATTTAGACCTTTGCCATTACCTTATCTGAATCAAAAGCAACATAGCCAAATCTTACCATTACATGAAGACTCTGTTCTACTCTGAATTCCCCACTGCTTTGATATCCAATCTCTGTATGTGGCCACTTCTTGTGTTACTCTAATTATTCTACCTAATATACTGTGAAAGAAAAAAAGAAAAGCAGCAAAACCTGGTCAGTTTCAGATTTTAAATACATAAGAATGCATGTAAATATGGTGTGACTTTATTTTAAAATAAAGTTTTACCTTTCAGTTTCATTGTTGGGATAATATTTAGCTATTGGCGACACAGCATGGCTCAAAACAACATATGCATAATCAAAGGCCTGTTTCACTTGCATGGCACCATATGAACTCCTCCCAACATCATTACCTTAAAATAAATACATAATAATCATGCACTAGTCAGAACTGCAACACATGAAAAAGTACATATTTTATAAAGCATGAAATGCCATATAGAGCTACACAACATTTCAGTTTGAGTGGGATCCTAAGATTTTAGAGTATACCAATTAAATCTTTCTATCATGATGAATAAATACGATTTATTATAAAATACCAATTATATCAAAATGGAATCCTATAAACAAAATACCAATTTTATGACCACAGATATCAAAACTGCCAAGTATATGTCCATTTACAGAATCAAATAGGATGCCATAGGCATATCTAAATGTTTTCTCTCCTGACTCCAGGTCCAGTGCTAACAAAATAAACTCCATCTACTTACCCCACTAGACTGCGGCTGTAAGCACCTGCTATCAGGTATGAACCTCCTGCAGCCCCAATAGAGTCTGCAGAGCTGCCAGCTCCCGCAGATAAGGGAGGAACACTCACAGTTACCACCCCTGCTCTTCCCAAGATGAAACACGGTGTGGTCATCATGGGAGACTCCCTCCTGAGGGAGCAATCTGCCGCCCCGACCCCTTAGCCCAGAAGGTCTGCTGCGGAGGATCCCAAAGCTTATCCAGCCTTCTGACCACTACTCTATGCTCCTTATCCACGTGGGCATGAATGACACAGCTTGGAGCAACCCTGGCCATGTCATGAGTGGCTACAGGGCTTTGGAAGTGGGGCTTAGGGGGTTGGGGGCACAGGTGGTCTCTTCCTCGATCCTCCCAGTTATGGGTCATGAGCTGAGGAGGGAGAGATGGATTGAGGTAGTCAACCGAAGACTGTGGCGGTGGTGTCATCATGAAGGCTTTGGCTTCCATGATCACAGCCCGCTCTTTGGTGAGAGGCAGTGGTCTGCTGGGAAGAGATGGCCTCCACCTCACTTCACTGGAGAAAAAGCTCTTTTCAGCCAGAGTGGCTGACCTGCTTGACCAGGCTTTAAACTAAGCCTGCTGGAGGGTGCGTGGGCAACCACCAAAGCAAGCCCACTAGGCAACTTCTGCAAAACCAGCAAGTTAGGGCACTGAAGGGACTCCACTCCTACCCCAGCCCTGGAACGGTGTCCTCCTGGGAGTGCAAGGAAGCCTAGGGCTTCCAATGGGACACTCACGTGCCTGTACATCAACGCCAGGAGCTTGGGGAACAAACAGGAGGAACTGGTTCTCCTCCTAAACAAGAATGACTACCATCTCATAGGGATAACAGAAATCTGGTAGGACTCCACCTATGACTGGCCCACAGGTATAGATGGCTATACCCTGTACAGGAGAGATTGTGTGGGAAAAAGGGGTGGGGGTGTAGTTCTCTGTCAAGGAAAGCTACACATCTCTGCGAGTTGACATTGGCACCCAGGGAGGACTGGAGACGCTCTGGGTTAAAGTACGTGGGGAACATGGCACAGGGAACACAATGGTAGGAGTCTACTACAGACCACCTAATCAGGAACAAGAGCTTGACCAGGAATTCGCCAAGGAACTGGCTGAAGCTGCACACTCCTGGTCCATGGTTGTCATGGGAGACTTCAACTACCCAGACATCTCATGGGAAGAGCACTGGGCTGAATCCAAGCAGTCACAAACCTTCCTCACGTGTATGGACCAGCTCTACCTGACTCAAGAAGTCTATGCACTGACAAGAGGTAAAGCGCTGCTAGACCTGGTACTTGCCAAAGGGGATGATCTAGTCAGTGACCTAAGAATCAGAGGAAAGCTGGGAGACTGTGACTGGGAGCTGATCACTTTCACTATCCACCAAAAAGCTGGCAAGTCAGTCAGCAATGCAGATGCCCTCGACTTTAGGGAAGTTGATTTTAATAAACTCAGGAGGCTTGCTGTCGAGGCCCTAAAAGGACCATGACTCGATAGGGAAGGGAATTCAGGATGAGTGGTTGCTTCTTAAGGAAATGATCCTGAAAGCACAAGGGATGTCCATCCCATCTCAGAGGAAAGGTAACAAAAGGGCACAACAACCCCCTTGGCTCAGCAGGGAACTCGTGGACCTCCTGTGTCTGAAGAGAGAGGCTTATAAAGGATGGAAGACAAGAATCACCACAAAGGAGGCGTATTCTGCACTGGTACGGACCTGTAGGGAGCAAGCCAGGAAAGCCAAGGCTGCAACCAAACTCCAACTGGCTACATGCATCATGGACAACACAAAGTGCTTTTTCAGATATGTGGGGAGTTGGAAGAAAAGCAAGGGTAATGTTGGACCCTCGCTAAATCAAATGGGACAACTGACACACAGGAAAAAGCCAACCTGCTTCATGTTTTTTTTTGCATTGGTTTTTCACCAAGCCAAAGGGACCACCCTGCCTAACACTATGTGGGATGGCCAGGGTGAGGGTGAATTTATATCCAATATCAGTGTAGACCTTGTAAGGAACACCTTGAGAGGCTAGATACCTTCAAGTCAGCTGGTCCTGACAGTCTGCACCCCAAGGTACTTAAGAAGCCAGCAGGCATCATAGCCCAGCCACTGGCAAGGATCTTCATGAACTAGTGGCACAAGCACTTCTACAGGAACGTCTACATTGCAGTCAGAGATAACAGACTGCTCATTTTGTTCACCTGAAATAAGGATTAGTCTCATTTGGAATATATAGTACACAAATCTTAAAAAAACTGAATGAAGAGAGTTTGAAAAAGGAGCTGTTTTTAAAGTTACTTTTCCAATTTGACTCCTTTGGGTTAGCTTTAGATTTTGATGTTTCATGTTAAGATACAATACCTGGTTGTAGCGGGTCTTCAATATATAGCATTGAAGGTCTATACCCATCCAGCATACTCTTCTGCACTTCATCTTTTGCTACATATGAGCCACCATCCTTTATTCGGATTCCAGTCTTTAGGTAATTGAAATGGCGACCATATAATTCAAAAAATTCTATTAAAAGAACACCATAGTTGGCACCCGGTATGCAGGCATCTTCCCTGGGATGTAGCTATTTAAAAGAAAAGGAAAAATAAACTTGTTTCATCTTTTCTTAAAGAGTCCCACTTTCAAATTTCTTTATGTTCCTTTCAGATACAATCTGCCTAGATTTAAGCTGTTAACATGTTAAACACTGCCTTACCATGAATTAACTCATAATGCCCTTGTGAAGCATAAACACCCTAATATTCTAGCAGATTGTGCAAAAAATCCTATACCACAGACTTGTGCTTCTAATACAAATATAATTTAGTCTAGACAACTATCTAAGTGTGGCCTGTACCCTGTTGTGTACAAGTCCTGAAGTGTGAAAAAGTGGCTCAAGTAATTTTGTAGACAGCATATAAAACTTCAGAGGACATCAATCTATTTCCCCAAATTAAATACGCCATTCATGACCAAAAAACAGAAAACTGGGTTGAAGTAGATTACGTTTTCTTGAAAGAAGGATGCCTAGAATCTTCAAAAATTGAATGAAGAGAGTTTTAAAAAGCGGAGCTGTTCTTGAAAGTTACTTTTCCCATTTGACTCCTTTGGGGCTAGCTTTAGATTTTGATGTTTCATGTGTTAAGCTACAATACCTGACTGAGGCTCATTTGCTGATTGCCAACAAATACTCTTTTAGTTGACTTCTCTCTCACTCCTGTAGGATTCCAGATCTGTAAACAGACTTAATCCTGGTCATATGTGTGCAATGCATGTGTTTGAAGACACCCCTCCATGCACTGCTAAAGCAAGCATTTTATTAAAAAAGTTGAGATGTAGGTGATAAAGGGCATGTATGCATTACACAATTACTGCTAAAACATTTCACCACTGTAAAAATAAATCTTCTAGAAATTAACACGGGTGATTGCACATAACTAATCCAAGAAAGCAAAAAACACTGCCACATACTCATGCTTACAGTATATACTGCAATCATAACTGAAAGAACTATAAGAGCACTGAAATTTATAAGTGCTATTACCACATTTACCTAAATCAAACTCTGAATTTAAGGAGTTGTGCAGCTGGGCAGAGACCAAAACTTCCATGTGTTCTGTACGCCAGGAGGGAATGGAGCCTGACACTAAGCAGCAGGGGAAGAAGGGGCAGGCAGAAGTTGTGGGAAACAGGCAGCTGCAACGACTCCAACTCTGGCCCTGACCTGGGCCCAAGGCTGGAGTTGGACCTGCAGTGGATCTTGTTCTAATTGAATATATTCATTTTCTCATTGTATCTGTAGGAATGATATGCTCCATACTGACACATTTTAGTGCTTTAAAGTCATGGATATGAAGTTGTTTGTTCAAACATGAAATTCCTCACATTTGATGTTAATATGTTTTTGTTCCATCTGATTAAAGTGACTGAGCTGTGGAAAACCAAAGCTTCTCCAATGTAAATGCAATGTACGAATATTTCCTCCGTGCTTAAAAAAATGGGACAAGAAAAAGAAAAGTAAATCAGAGCTGTGTACTACTTTTAAAGGAATAAAAATGCAAACTTAGAAAATTAGTGCCATAATGCCATCTTGGGGTTTCTAGGAATATCACAACGCACTGCTGTGTTCCCAAGCACTACATTGCTAACTGAAGCCACTAACATCATGAAAACATTAATACAAGATTATCCTAGATACCGGCACGCGTTGTGTATAACTGAAAAAGTACAGCACAGTACAAGACAGAGGAGAAAGATAAGTGATTAAAAAGAAGAGACTATCTGCAAATTCTAAGTGCTTCCAATGCTAGGATCTTGGGGTCATAATACAGAGAAGCAACAGAAAAACCACTCCAATAGCTGTGCTAAGGTCAGAATGTGATAAAATAGTTTTGCAGATGTTACACAGCTGAATACAAAATTTCTCTTTACATTTTAGTTCCGCTATGAGCTGTAATAATAAACTAATTTGACCACTACTTCAGCCTTTTAATTGATGGGTTTGAAGCAAGATGCATGGCTACTGACCCATGTGAACAGTACTCATGGATTTAAACCATACATTTAAATGTGGATTTTGTCAACGTGAGAAAAATGGCATTTAAGCTTGTAACCTTGTGAGTATACTTTAGGTAGAAGTCAATGGGTCTGATTCAAGTAAATATGGTAAAATAGCAATGCCAAAATCCCACCCAAATAGGTATCATGTTCTAATTTAATAAATTCATTTTCTCATTTTATTTGTGGGAGTGACATGCAAGTATGGCAGAAGACCAGCTTGGCCGAACAGGAAACTCCTCAGTAAACTAAATCACAAAAATAAGCTTATAAGAAGTGGAAACTTGGACAAACAACTAGGGAGCAGTATAAGAGTATTGCCTGGGCATGCAGGGATGAAGTCAGGAAGGCCGAAGTGCAATTGGAGTTGCAGCTGGCAAGGGATATGAAAGGTAACAAGAAGGGTTTCTACAAGTATGTTAATAACAAGAGGAGGATTAGGGAAAGTGTGGGTCCCTTACTGAATGTTGGAGGCAACTAGTGATAGAGGATGCTGAAAAGGCTGAAGTACTCAATGCCTTTCACCTCAGTCTTCACAGGCAAGGTCAGCTCCCAAACTACTGTACAGGGCAGAACAGTTTGGGGAGGAGGTAAGTGTCACAGGGGCACTGAGGTGCCCTGATCCTAGGCAGGAATAAGGGCAGCTGCCAATCAAAAGGGCAGCTCAGGTGATGGTTGCTGGGGCAACTGTGCTGGTCAGGTGACCAGAAGGGGGGCAGGGCCGGGCCTTTATAAACAGCCCAGGCCAAAGCCCAGCTAGCAGTTCCTTGCTGACAACTCAAGATGCAAGAGCTCTGCAGTAGAGCCAAGCAGAGCAGAGGTGAGCGATGCAGCCTGGTCACCCAGGCGGTTGCGTCATGGAAAGGGGGAGAGAACCCTGACTGGGAAGCTTAAAGGTGGGACATAGTGGCCATAAGGGCACGGCACTTAAGTTCTAGCCAGGAAGCTTATTTTCAGTTATAGCCAGTTGGCTCATGGCTTTACATTTCTTGTTTGTTATTGCTACATACCAGAGGACTGGGTGAGGCTGTAGGGGTGTGAGGAGGCCTCATGGGAGCTCCCCAGTAATCTGGGGGGTCCTGGTGCCCTGTGGGGTACAGTGAGTGGTGCTGGATAGGCATAGCTGTTCGCGCCAGTGTGGTGCGGTGTTGACCCCAGCCCTGTGGGGTGATAAGCGGAGACGCCCAAGTAGGGTGAAAGACCCTGACGGTGGTCTAGGGGGCCAGGCACGGCTACGGCCACCTGAGCCCCAACCGTGAGAGACTTGAGAAGCCCCGAAAGGGGAATAAGCTTATTGAAAAGCCCAGGGAGGGCTAGGAGTGCTTAAGCACGAAGAGACTGGCCCGATAGGACACAGTCTGTACTGAGGGAAGCCCCAGGAGTGGGCATGTGTACTGAGGGAAGCCCCAGGTGCAGGCACATATTATTGATAGAAACCCCAGTAGGGGTGTGGACTGGAAAGGGCTCCAGAGGGGCTCCACAGTGGTGGGGACTCTGAAGGGTCAAAGGGGCCAGGTAAGGTTCTGGCCGCCAAAGCCCAACTGGGAAGAGTACTGTCAGTAAGCCCAGGGGCGCCGGTTGCGTGACAAGCCCAGGGGCGCCAGAGGAGGGGCGCCGGTTGCGTGACAAGCCCAGGGGCGCCGGGCACAGCACAGAAAAGAAAAGGACCCGATAACGTCCGGAAGAGCTGCAAGGCTTGGGGCGTGCTAAAGGGGAGGTTAGAGGCATGCATAGCCCATAAGGCTGGGGTGCACCAGGTCACTCCATATGGAACGGGGGATAGTGTAAGCATAGCACGGGGTCCAGGGCGACAAGAGGCAGCCTCCCTTCTAGAACGATATATCAACAAGACATGGCGGGCAAATAAGAGGGTGCTGGATCGCCTAATTGGCACAGCAGGGGGCGCTAGTGGGATCACGGCCGCTCCTAGGCCCCACTCCGTGACAGTAAGCAGTCAACAGAGGGAAAGAACAGGTTACAGACTGTTTAGAAAAGCTGGACATGTACATGTTCATAGGGCTGGACAGACTGCACCTGAGGGTGCTGAGGGAGTTGGCTGATGTGACTGCAAAGCCACTGGTCATCATCTTTGAAAACTGATGGCAAATTGGGAGAGGTCCAAGATAATTGGAAGAGGGCAAACATAGTGCCCATGTTTAAGAAAGGGAAAAAGGAAGATCCAGGGAACTACAGACCAGTCAGCTTCAGCCCAGTCCCTGGAAAAATCATGGCGCAGATCCTCAAGAAATCCATTTCTAAGCACTTTGAAGAGAAGAAGATATTAGGAACAGTCAGCATCGATTCACCAAGGCCAAGTCATGCCTAACCAACCTGACTGCCATCTATAATGAGGTGACTGGCTGTATGGATATGGTATACCTTGATTTTAGCAAGGCTTTTGATACAGTCTCCCACAACATTCTCACAGGCAAGCTATGGAATAACGGGCTGGATAAATGGACTGTAAGGTGGATAGAAAACTGGCTGGAGCATTGGGCTCAGAAGGTAGTAATCAATGGCTCAATGTCTAGTTGGCAACCAGTATCAATAGGAGTGCCCCAGGGGTCGGTCCTGGGACCGGTTTTGTTCAGTATCTTCATTAATGACCTGGAAGATGGCATAGAGTGCACCCCCAGCAAGTTTGTGGATGACAACAAGCTGGGGGGAGTAGCAGATACGCTGGAGGATAGGGCTAGGATCCAGAGTGACCTAGACATATTGGAGGAGTGGCTCAAAAGGAACCTCATGAAATTCAACAAGGACAAGTGCAAAGTGCTACACTTAAGATGGAACAATCCCATGGACCAGTACAGGCTGGGAGCTGACTAGCTGGGCAGCAGCTCTGCAAAAAAGGACCTGGGTGTTACTGTGGACAATAAGCTGAATATGAGCTAGCAGTGTGCCCTTGTTGCCAAGAAGGCTAACGCTATACTGGGCTGAATTGGTAGGAGTGTTGCCAGCAGGTCAAGGGAAGTGGTCATTCCCCTCTATTGAGCACTGCTGAGGCCACATCTGGAGTACTGGAGTTTTGGGCCTCCCACTACAGAAAGGACATGAACAAATTGGAGGGAGTCCAGTGAGGGCAACGAAAACAGTGAGGGGGCTGGGGCAAATGACGTATGAGGAAAGGCTGAAGGAGCTGGGCTTATTTAGTCTAGAGAAGAGAAGACAGAGGGGGTTTAAAAACAGCCTTCAGCTACCTGAAAGGGTGGTTGAAAGAGGACGGAGCTGGACTGTTCTCAGTGGTGACAGATGACAGAACAAGGAGCCGTCATCACAAGTTGCAGCAACAGAAGTTTAGATTAGATATTCAGAATAACTTTCTCACTTGGAAGGTAGGAAAACACTGGAACAGGCTACCCAGAAAGGTTGTGGACTCTTTACTGGTGGAGTGTTTTGTTTCGTTTTTTTTAAAACCTGGCTAAACAAAGCCTTGGTTGGGATGATCTAGTTGGAGATGGTCTTGCTTTCAGCAGGGGATTGGACTAGATGACCTCCAGAGATCCCTTCCAACCCTAATTTTCTATGAGCTTTATGGAAGGTACAAACTCACTTCTGAAGTTGGTCTGCTGAAGTGGGACAATGTGTTTTCTGCTGTACCACTATTGACTTAGAGTTTAATCAAAATTTTACACTGAAGAACAGCCAATTACCTTCAGTCTGATATTCTGAAAATGTTACCAGCATGTTAAAAAGCACTCGGTTACAGTAGATCCCTCAAGTGCCATTTTAAATAATATGGGCCAGATCAGCAAGTTTCACATATTAATTAATAAATAAATATATATATATTTAACTACTTTCACTCTTTAAGTCCTCCAAAGCAAATGGCTCTAATTCCACAATCTGGATTCCAACGTTTAAAAATTCTGTCCAAAAATCTTAACCAAATTTTAACTATGAGGGCAGAATTTGGCCCCAATTACACTGGCAACAATCAAATGTAAACAATGAGGGCAGAATTTGGCCTACAGACATGATATTAAACACTGACATTTCCTATAGATGTGGCATTAAACACTGAAATTTCACAAGCAGGAGAAAACTGAAATTGTCAGTGCTGTTATGTCAAAAAAAAGTTAACTCACCTGAAGAAAGCTGACAGCCATTAAAAAAAGACTATATGAACCAATTCCACCTGTGAATACTTCATTAAGGTCCCTCTGTAACAGGAACTGCTTCAATACTAAAACCAGATACGGTAATACAGGATATTTCTGAAAAAGAAAACAAGGGTTTTTGGCTAAACGTTATGCATACATTTGCTGCACAAACCACGGTGAAGATGGTTGTGCCTAAAATCGCAAGACACCCGTATTTTTACTTGATATTACCATACTAAACACAGCAAGTCGAAGTGACATGGGATATCTTTATATTCCTTTGCTTATGGACAAAGTTATTTTTGCATTGAAATGGAGGACAGTGGCCTGCAAGTTTCCCTGGACTTCTTCTGCCTTTTGACATCCCTTAGAAGAAAGGGGTGAAGGTAACCCTGCTTCCTACGATTACTACAAAGTTTCCCTAGATCTACTCCACAGTACTGTTACTATGGAGTAAATTTAAAGAGAAACTGAGCTGGTCCTGGTTGAACCAAACACGTATCTGCTTTTCTTACAACTTTTCAAGGACGACTAAAGGAATATCAATGCAACCTATAGAAGACACTTCACAAGAGTTGCATTCTTCAGTTGCTAGACACTGAAGCCAAGATCTGACACAGTTACACCTGTGAGTGTTCCTAATGAAGGGCCTCTTTATGAAAAATGTTAAGTCCACAAATTGTTTTCTAAAGAACTACTAAACTTGTATTAACTAGCTCTTCAAGATGTTTTATGCACATGGAACCCACTCAAGATATCTGTTGGAACAATGCCAGCACCCTGCATGTCTTTGTACACATTATCCAGAGGAAACAACCTCTGTTCTTTCATCAAATCCAGAATGCCAAAGCTAACTGACTCTGCAGTGGCAGAAAAGCAATACTGGGTTGTAGGATCCATATAAGATAAGCAAAAAACACTACAAAAGAAAACAACAATTTCTGCAAAGTGAGTAGCCGTTCTTTTATCAAGTATTTGTCCACATGGGTCCTACTCTCATTGTCTTGCTGGCAGCATACCAAGTACATGGTTATGAGGAATCCTATTTAAATAAAAACTCAAAGACTTTCCTATAAAACTAAAAGTGAGATCTGCTTTCTTTCAAGTAAGTGGAAGAGTACCCTCAAGTCATTTAAACTCTGTTTTGGCATTAAAACATCATGACCATCAAATGACAACTGTGCCCATACAGGATTTGAGACCTCAATGATTGCAGCCACAACAATCTATGCCCAGTGGCAGAAGCAGTTACTGTCCTGACAGTGGTGTCTGACATTTACAACTTTTGGTATTGCCATCTTAGCATTTTAAATTATTATTTCTGAGTTTCTCTCTTAAGAACTGCAAGTCTGTCCATGAACTGGAAGATTGTCTCACTGGAGTCATTTGTACTTCATTAGCAAGTTCTGGCAAATGGGGGAGAGTAGAAGTTTCCTTCTAAATAAGTGTTTGTTTTTGTTTTTTGTTTTTTTAATCGGTTCCTGAGAGCAGTATTTTATTTTCTCATATGCTACAGCTACAAGGAGCTCCTGAAAAGAATAGTTATAAGAATACCTTATTTATTTTGGAAGGGCTTTCTCAGTCATTTTCAGAATGTATATCCTTGTACAAAATGACCAAAGGAAATAAGTGACTAAGAAAGAGGCAGAGGCCTACCAATGATCTTTGGACATCTTAGCCGCATCCAGATGAGCATGGGCCTGCAGCATGTGGCACTGCAGATCTGTCTGTAGCACTACACACCACACACGCAGGCATTCCCTGCACTGCTACCTTCAGCATGGGGGTGGGGGAAGCACACAACCAGTTCTCCCAATCTAACTTCCTGCAATTGGCACTCCTCACTTCAAAGGGTAACGTTACTCTGGAGCAGAGTGATTTACATTTGTGTAAGGCTGGACAAAATTTGTCCACTCTACTTCTACTCTGGAGTGGGGTTAACATAGTTCATAGCAAACATGCCAGATGTCTCAACCCCTACTGTCTGTCATTCATTTCAAGAGGTCATGAAGGGTCCTACAGTCTTCAACAATTAACAGCTGTAAGGGGTTAGTAGTTTCATCTGGAAAGATGGAGCAATCAGAATATGAGCATGTTGCTTTTGATCATTACTAACACTGAATATCTTAATTCTTGTAAATTTCACCATGCTGAGGCACTTTCATCATTCTAGGCAGCCTTGCTGGGTTAGGTTATTCATTCCTACATGAAACGCTTCCCCGTAGTCTGAGTCTCAAAAACACAGTTTGATATTTCTCTAGTGGCTGGTGACGCCATGTCTGCACACCAAAAGGTAAGACCCATAGGTAGAAATCAGAGTCTGGACCCTGTCCCATTCATGTCTCCCATAGAGGGTGAAATGATGTCCTAACTCCTAAAATCTCCTTTTCCTGCTTCAACTTACAGATTGGTCACAGAGACCAAGTAGAAACTATTGGGAGAAGGGCGCATTTTATTTTTCCTGTTTCATCTCTGTCCGGATGCCACCTTCAGAGGAGCTGAATAATGCCAAGCAGACCCAGAGGATTTATTTAATTAAATATAGCTCTGGGTGCCAAACTAGGCAGATAAACTTAATTTCTGGTACCCTTAGTTCTAGTACAGGGGCTGGGCAATTATTTTGGGCAGAGGGTTGCTTACCAAGTTTTCGCAAGCTGTCGAGGGCTGCATGGGTAGCCCTGCCTCTTGAGGGCTGCCCCCCGGTCACCATCTTGTTCTGCCCCATAACCCCTGACCTTTGCCACCAAAAGCGCCCCCCGAAAGTACTCCTTTCAGCAAGGGATTTTGCTCCTTTCAGCAAGGCTTTCGTGTTTGAACCAGAAAAATACCAAATTGTACTCTAAACGTAAACATCTAGAACATTCATTAATTTGGTTTCAAAAAATATTTTTGTCCTGATTTATATGTGTTTGTGTAGTGTACATAGAAGTGACTGCACTATAGCTTAAAACGAGGTTTTAGTCTTGTATATTGTGGGGGGTGAATATGTGGAGTGAGGGAGCATGTGGGTAGGTGTATGTGGATATAGAGTCTGAGGGGGGGCGAAGGCTGGGGTTTGTGTATGGCAATGCGAGGGGTGGTGTGGGCGCAGGTATATGGTGGGGTGCGTGTGTGGGCCTCACCTTATGAACACACACACACACACACACACACACCCCCTCCCTCCCTGTACCAGCAGTCCCATGCTCTGTGGTCTGGTGCTGGGAGCCACAGCCACCTGGTGCTGGAGCAGGGCAGGGCAGAAAAGCAGGAAGCTGGCTGGGGGTGGGGTGGGGTGGGGCAGGGTTGAGTTGCTCAAGCCTGCTGAAGGCTTCCTCTGGGTCCTACTGCCCCTGGCTCCTGGCAGCTTTGACAGGCAGCTGGGGGCAAATAAATCTTAATTTAGTAAATTTTTTAGGGGCCCCATAGGCCATATTTTGCCCACCCCTGTTGTAGTACCTATGTAGGCTTTGTGGCTGTAATTAGTGGTATGTTGCAGAGATTCTTGTTCAGGTATGACACATTTCTAGAAGTCAAAGACATACTGTATTTACTTGAAATAAGACTAGGTTTTTTACCCTCCCAATCAGCATGGGAAAAAAGCCCCATCTATTTTAATAATAATAGGCTTATCCTGTCTGTCCAGAGTACTCTGATTGGTCATCTCGGGGTTGTCAACCAGGGGTACACATACACCTGGGGGTAACTTGAGAAGGCCGCAGGGGGTATGCGGAAGCAGTGCAAAGAAGCGGGGGCACTTCTGGTTTCGCCACTGTGCACGCGAAGGATTCCCCACCCCCTCCACTCGACAAGCTGCTAGGGGACTCCCTGCTTCTGGGAGTACACAACCAAAAAAGGTTGAAAACCCCTACTCTGTGCAGTTTCTGCCCTCCTCTATTTCTTTCCCCCTCCTCACTGTCACATGTAGCTTGCTTCCACATTGTGCTTGAGGAGGGAACAGAGCCTGAGCAGGGTCTGACAGTGGAAGGGGGTGAGGGGGAAGGCTGCAGGGGTAAGAACTTATGGAGGGCAGAGGGCAAGGGAGCCACTTGACTCCCTGCAGCCACCGTTTTCCCTACTGTAGCAGTGGGAAGGGGATGAATTCAAGACAACACTCCAGTAATTAGATTGTACACACCTGGAATATTATAACAACTTTATAAATGTTCCATATATAGAATGGAAAATATAGAATAGGGTCATATTATACTCAGTGTCATCTTGTATTTGACAAAATACAGTAGACAAGATCATGCGGCATGTACTGAGGGAAGTCAAACATTTAGAGATCTGCACCTCATTTTGGTATTGTAATATTTACGGATAACTATCAGTACAAAAGGCTGCTGGGTATGGTCCTAGTGCTAAAGAGTGCACAGCAGGCAGCAGGTCAGATTTTAAAGGAAGACTGGGGATTAAGTCACAAGTATGTTCAGTCACTGCTTTATATCGAGTTAACTAGTCTACATAGTTTGATCCATCTTGTACAGCTACTGACCTCACTTGCTAGCTCACCTACTGACCCATTTGGCTTTGAGTAAACAAAGAGGTTGGAGTTGCCACTAGAGGAGTACACCTCAGCATTCCCTTAGATTTAAAGGCACCGCCGTGCCCTATCAAACGAGCAGATTTTACTGCCCGTTTCACCAAGGAATTTACTATGTACATCTAAATGTTTCACTAGGAGAAAAGAAAAGAAAGTTCAAAAAGACTGCAAAGTTTTAACAAAAAAAAAGCCTATTAAAACCTAACAATTAGCTTCCACATATTAACTCATTTCTTGTTTGTCTTGACAATTAAACTATGTTATGCAATACCATGCAAAGATAACCTATGACAGAGTCATTAATAGCAAATTTGTTAACAGCATTTTTTAAGCTATGGAGATTCATCTAAAAGTAGCCATTAAATAATGAATACCCTGTTTACTAATACACAGGCCTGAAATTAATTACAACATTGCACCAACCCACAGCCTTGAACTGCCAAGGTACTAGGGAACATATATTCAATATTAATGCTAATGAATCATCTTGATTATATTTCTAGATGTACACTTTCCATGAATACTTCATTCCAGAATTTTCAGGCAGCAACATACTTTTTGCTTTTTTTGTGCCCCTTTGTTTGGCTATCACACTAACAAAGAATAAAAGTGTAGAGTGTTTGAACACCTGACTTTATAATAAGAATGGAGTCAAAGAAAAATGTAAAGTGAATTGATATATAATTCAAAAGGTTCTACTATAAGTATTATCTAACCTTGATAAAATCTTTGATGAGTTGGGCTGCTTTAACCCCATTCTGTACATTAAAGCTGATATCAACCTTTACCTCAGTGAAGGAATCTGTCAGTTTAATAATCGGTACCTGACAAAGAAAAGAGATAAAGTTAATGTACAGGGATCTCAGCTGTAATCTATTTTCCAAGATCTACTGAACTTAAATACTACAATGTGGTTTACAGATAGCTGCACTAGCAAACAAACTGTCTTCCAGATTTGCAGAGGGAAAGCCGAGGGGGAAGGGGGGATGACAAACAAACAAAGCAAGACAGTAAGATCACAAGAGCACTGAATTAATAAGATCTCACTTCCTTTTTGCCCATACCTTTAAATGATTTATGTTTCAAACACAAAGTATTTTAAATTAAAAATCTATTATATATAATATAGTAATATTTATGAAGGCTACCTAACATGTAATTGCAAAGTCAAAATAGTATCATTTCTAGTGAAGAAAACACCAGAGGGAGACAATGATTAAGAAATAAAGACCTTTGGTTTCAGAAAATATTTTCAAAAGAAAATACAAATCTCACGAAATTTATCAATGACTGGAAAGAAGATATACAGACTTGAGAGACGCTTCAAAAAGAGGTCAGGAATGAGTTTCACTGAGTGAATTATTTATGTATTAAAAAACTTGAGCACAAGTTTCTCATCTAGGATAGAATTTGTCTATTTAAATATTATCACCTTTCCAACCCCTAAAAACATTAATTCTGAATCATTATAAGTACACTTATAACTAGGGTAGCTGATATAATTACTGCTATAAGCCACAGCCTGGTTGATTCTTTAGTAGTAATAAAGTTGTATTATGTATTAATAAGTAAACAAATTTGACTTTGAATGTATGCAAAGCAATGTAGGTCGGGTAAAAACATTTACCAAAGGACATTTGCCAAATTAGAAATTCTCTTTAAAAACATTAAACTGGGGGACCCAAAAACAAACAAACAACTTACAGTTGCTTTGTCTAAAACCTTCACTGAATTTTCATCCGCTACATTGTGCTTTCTGAGAGCTTCTTCCAAGGTCCAAAGAGGTAATGTTTCCCATTTCCCAAACACAACTAAGTCAATATCACTGGAATTGGAAAAAAAAAAATAAATTGCAAAGATAGTCAATTTAAAATATACATGAATGCCAGTTTTTTGCTTTTGTTTTGTTTTTTAATGTTACATTTCAGTGGCATACATGAGCATTGGTTCCTCTGTAAATTCCCTTGAACAAAAGAAAGAAAAACTTCAAAATAATACAAGACATTTCGGATTACAAGGAACAATTGTTATATATTTTAAAATCAGATGGGAAGCAACCATCAGATACTTTGATAATGCTAATTGTGACAAAAAGTAAAGTTTAAAGTATGAAAACAGCTCAGACCTTCAACAGTTAATTTAGGCTGGGAACAGAAGTTGCACATAAACCAGTATAAGTGATTGGAAACGGTTCAAAACGGTAACGCAACAGAAATTCAGTGCACATACACCGCTTTCAACATGGCTGAAGCCAGTTTAATTAAACCTGGATGGATATAGTACCAGACTTCATTGGTTTAGGTTAAACTGAATTTCTGTCCTAAAACCCCTCCAGATTCAAGTTAACTCATAGTTCCCCCAGCATCCCAGGATTTGCATCTTCCCCACAAACCCTACCCCTCCTGCAGTGGGCAAGCCAGCCCTGGCCCAAGCTGTCTGGTCCAGCCCAGCAAGGAGGCGTGCTCTACCACACTGGGCCACTGCAGGCATGTAGCTGTATTTCCAGAATCAAAAGTGAACGTCTGTTCACTTGCTTATCCGTTAAATCTACACAGCTTAGAGTACGCTGTGAAGATTGAATCGATTCAGCTTCAGGCTTTTTGACTGTTTGTACTTAGCCTTAGTGAATAAATCAGAATAATTTCTAAAGCATGAAACTTTTGCCTCTTAATTGACTTCTACTAGGAAATAATTTGTTTTCCCATGTTTCTTTGCATCAAACTGGCTACCCAGCAATGCCACTGGGGCATCCCCAGGATGGGAGTCTTAACCAAGAGATTGCAGACCTAGTCACTGAATACACACTGATACAGAATTTGAAAAAAAAAAAAAGGTACATATTTAATAAGTATTTAGTTATTTATCATGTCTTAATTAAGTCTCCAAATTTTACCTTTGAAGTTGAAGGTAGCAAGCCCTAAATAGAATTATCAATTAAAATATTTTCAGACATAAAAAAGGGGAGATCTACAAGAGTCCAGTCTGAGCTGTATATTAGGCTTGCTGAGAGATTCTCTGGTGTGTGCCTAGAGAGGAACAGATTAATCTACTGATTGAATAATTGGTAACTGCCCACTACTGCACTGAGTTTCAGGCATTTGGAAAGAGCAGCAAGGTTCAGAATCAGCAAGGTTAAGACATATAAAAGGAATCACAGGCTGCCAACATTAAACTGGCGGGGATTCCAATAGCATAAAATTAAAAAGTTGTCTGTATTAATACAAACTATGGTGGGAGACCATAATATTCCCTGCTTTCTTTTTTCCCTTAAATGAAAGCTTATTCAGACCCTGTGAAGACATCAGGGTACACTTTTATTCTAAATTTCCTTTTCGTTTGTAACTTCAGGTCTGCTTTCCAATGAGGCAGAAAAAAGAAAATATATAAATTCTATGATTTTGTTCATTCACTAAAACTCCATTAGGAATCTTACCACTTGTAAAAAGAGAATATACTCACACTAGACAAATTACTTATGGCTAACAATAAGCAATAGCAAAAGGCAAGTTCAGCACCAGTTTTAACTGCATGCCGTTTAGCTGACCAGGACAGACCATGTTCAGTATGTTTCAGACGAG
The DNA here is from genome assembly GCF_001723895.1 of Crocodylus porosus. NCBI lineage: Eukaryota > Metazoa > Chordata > Crocodylia > Crocodylidae > Crocodylus > Crocodylus porosus. Next base: position 16,255,124 of record NW_017728915.1, read on the forward strand.
ATATTCTCGGACTGAATTTTAAAAAAGGCTTCCTGAAGTGGTAACCACCACTCTTGTCTCAGTCTACATTTGTGTCTAAACTTGCATTAAACCTGTTACAATGCTAAACATCAGCAACTTTTTTCTGGGTTTAGACAAGGATAGACAGGACACTTAACATACTGAGCATACGTAAGATTTTCAGGACAGCACAAGAGACCCTACCAGATGACCAATCATCCAATTCAGGGCTGTCCAACTGGTGGCCCATTGGCTACACGGGGCCCATAAGCGGTTAATGTGCAGCCCTTGGGCTCTCACCTGGCCACTGTTCCCCTTTTTGCTCTGGCTGCAACAGCAAAGAGACTCCAGGACTTTTCCTCTTCCTGCTTTTGCCCCAGGGGGCAGGGCAACAGTATGGGGCACTGAACCAGAGTTTGGGCTGTAAGAGTCAGGGCAGAAAAAAATCGGGGCTGTGCACTGCAGTGGTGGGGGCGCCCACATGGGCACATGTTGCAGCTGGGGAGGGAAGTCATTCTCCCGTGCTCAAGTGGTACAGAGGTGAGGGACACCTATGCAGGTGCATCATTCAGCAATGGGTTGGAGGGAGAGCCACATGGCAGACCTCTGTGGCCTGAATGGTGGGAAGCTCCCAGGGGTTAGAAGCTGGACAGCCCTGATCTAACTAAACCCTTGACACTAGCATATGTAACAGGATATTCAAAGATTCTCTTTTAGAATAACAGAATCAAAAGCAGTCAGCAGCAAGTGCTTAACATGAGAACCTCAGATCTAGGCCACTGAACCTTGCAACTAGAAATTAAAGAAAAAATATGAATCAAAAGGAAGTCTGATGCCTGTGAATGGGTAACAAAGTAGATCAAAAGATCCATAGCTTATCATGTTAACCTAAAATGTTATTTTATTAACTATACTAAGCACCTAAATTCTCCTGGACAAAGTAGGGAAGTGCTACAGCAAAAAAATAAGGCAGGCAGGTAGCCAACGTATATTCAGAATATATTTTAATACAAAATATATGCAATGATTGTGTCTGATAGTGAGATTTAAAAAAAGTCAGAACTTCCTTGGGTAGAATATCTGCTCAATACCTGACTATTTTCCTAAATCAGCATGCATATTACTCCAGCATGAGGAGACGGAAAATAAATGGACAGAACACAGGACCCTGAAACCCTACTCGAATAGAGATACAAAAAAAACTACTAACCTTGTTGGTAAATATAAACCAGTTTTAAAACTTCCAAATATCTGCACCTGAAACACAAAAAACGTTATTTAATTTAAAAAATTCTGAAGTTGCCAGAAGGTGTATTGTTTACTAAAGTTTGACTACTGAAACCCTCTATAGGTAGTTGATATTCCTGAACTGCACATTATGAACAAAAAGGTTTATGATATAGTAATTTAAACATGTAACTAATTGAACAAATATTTATAGGTCTAGTGGCCGATTGCTGGACTGTATTATTACTACAATCAGCCACTAGACCTGCAAATATCTGTGTTAGTAAGCAGATTTCAAATAGCATAATTAAAATAAAAACATATATTTCTAATGCAAGTATATGAAATGATGTTAACAGCTTTATTAGCTTTTCCATTGTAAACCCCCAATTTAAATTTTTAAAATGGAAAAAAAATCTCTTTATAAAAAGTGATCCATATTTAAAGTTCAAATTTAGTTTACACTGTCTAAAGAGAAAAACATTAGAAAACCAGGTGAAAATAGTGAGGAAAAAAATTACTATTTCAATTACTTTTTGTGCTTTTATGACCCAATGGGCAGGATTCCCTGGAAGGCCAGTCTGAAAGGGAAAGGAGTCCAGGAGAGCTAGTTGTATTCTACTGAAACCTTACTGAGAGTGCAGGGACAAACTATCCCAAATGTGCAGAAAGAATAGCAAATATAGCAGGTGACCAGCTTATCAGAGAAGACTCCAGTGAACCTAAACACAAAAGAAAGCTTACAAGAAGTGGAAGCTTGGACACACAACTGTCCAATACTGGAAGAGTATTGCTCAGGCATGCAGGTGAAATCAGTAAGACCAAAGTGCAATTGGAGTTGAAATTAGGAAGGGACATGAAGGGTAACAAAAAGGGTTTCTATATGTATGTTAGCGATGAGAGGAAGGTCAGGGAATGTACGAGTCCCTTACTGAATGGGAGAGAGAGCCTAAGTCATAGATGAGGAGAAAAAGGCTGATCCTCAGTGCCTTTTTCACCTAAGTCTTCACACACAAGGTCAGCTCCCAGACTACTGCACCAGGCAGCACAGTTTGGGGAAAAAATGAGTAGATCTCAGTGTTGAAAGGACAGTTTAGAGACTATTTCAAAGAGCTGGATGCGTACAAGTCCACGCTACAGGAGTTGGCCGATGTGATTGCCGAGCCACCGTCCATTATCTTTGAAACCTCATGGCGAACGGGGGAGGTCCCGGATGACTGAAAAGGGCAAATATAGTACCCATCTTGAAGCAAGAGAAGAAGGAGGATCCAGGGGACTACAGACCAGTCAGCCTCACCTTGGTCCCAGGAAAAAAATCACAAAGGTCCTCAAGGAATCCATTTTAAGCACTTAGAGGAAAAGAAGGTGATCAGGAACAGTCAGCATAGATTCACAAAGAACAAGTCATACTTGACTAACCCGATTCCCTTTTATGAGGAGATAACTGGCTCTGTGGATGCAGGAAAAGCAATGGATGTGACATGCCTTGACTTTAGCAAGGCTGCTAATACAGTCTCCCACAGCATTCTTGTGGGCAAGCTAAGGAAGTATGGGCTGGATGAATGGAGTGCAAGGTGCACAGGAAGATGGCTGGATAATCAGGCTCAACAAGTAGTGATCAATGGCTCGATGTCTAGTTGGCAGCCAGTGTCAAGTGGAGTGCCCCAAGGTTTGGCCCTGGGACGAGTTTTGTTCAATATCTTCATTAATCATCTGGAAGGTGGGATGAAGTGCACCCTCAGCAAGTCTGCAGATGACATCAAGCTGGGGAGAGTAGCAGATACACTGAAGGATAGGGCTAGGATTCGGTGACCTAGACAAATTGGAGGATTGGGTCAAAAGAAATCTTATGAGGTGCAATAAGGTCCTGCACTTGGGACGGAACAACCCCATGCACCAGTATAGGCTTGGAACCAACTGGCTAAGCAGCAGCTCTGCAGAAAAGCACCTGGGGGTTACAGGGGACAATAAGCTGGGTATGACTCAACAATGTGCCCTTGTTACCAAGAAGGCTAACAGCATACTGGGCTGCATTAGTAGAAGCGTTGCCAGTGGATCGGGGAAAGTAATCATTCCCCTCTATTCTGCACGGCTGAGGCCATATCTGGAGTAGAGTGTCCAGCTTTGGACGCACCACTACAGAAAGGATGTGGACAAGTTAGAGAGAGTCCAGCAGAGGGCAACAAAAATGGCTAGGGGGCTGGAGCACATGACTTCTGATGAGAGGCTGGGGGAACTGGGTTTATTTACTCTGAGGAAAAGAAGACGATGGGGGAATATGACAGCAGCCTTTAACTAACTTAAGGAAACGATACTCAGGGCCCAAGGGGAGTCCATCCC
>NW_017728915.1:16259171-16265098 GCF_001723895.1 Crocodylus porosus
CCATAAATATACTGTTTGTTTGTCTCCTTGATGTAGCTGTGTTTAATCATTACTTATAATAAAAGTTCATTGCGAACTTGTATTGAATATGGTTTGACCAAAACTATGTTCTGGCTGCATACGCATGTTCAGATTATCTGGAAGATTTCTCCCAGGGTTGATTTTCTGGTAGAAAAACTTGCTCAGAGACCCCTGAACACACATTTAAATGCTGAGACCCTGAGGAGCAAACAGCTTAACAGTGCTGATATCGCACAGCCAGGGGGACTCTGTAAACGCATCTCAGCATCGCAGCAGTGCACAAGGCAGCCCTGACTGGCTGATACAGAATGCCCAGGGTCAGCCCATGTCTCCCTGTTACTTAATGAGGAAATCTAGAAGGGGTATGTTCTCTTCCAGTAGAGTCCAGTGAATGACAGAATGTCTTCCGGGAGGTTGGAGGAGAGCAAAAGCATGCTGGGATGCTTGAAGACTGCTGCAGCATCTCCCAGAAGAGAATGTGTAGATAGTCCCTCTCGCAGGAGAAACTCTCCTAGAAGTGACTTAATCCAAGTTATTTTTCTCCTGGAGTAGCCATTTCTGCTCTGGGAGTAAGAGCCTGAACGATCTGCATACTTGCGGTTTCTCCTCATAGACCAGCAACTCTCACAAGAGAAACCGAATGTCTGCATATGGCTCCAATTAACTCAGAAGGGCACAAGGGCTGGTCAGCGTTTGGCTCCCACTCTCTATGGTATGTTACTGGTACAACAAGTAAGTCTCCATACTTTGTCTAATCTTCAGCAAGACCTCCCTACAGAAGCACACAGACTGCTGTGATGCACATCTCGTGTACTGATGTTTTTCCCTCAGCTATTTCAAATGGCCATTTGTATTTTAATATTCCGTACAAGGTATTATTTTTATGGTTACATAAAAGAAAAATTTTGCAAGTGACTTGATATTTTAAATATATCATTTGGAAAAACGAAGTATTTTTCAGAGTTTAAGTTACTATGCCTTTCCTTTTTTTTTTTCTTACCCTAAAAAGCCATTTTTACATACTCTTCTGTAAGAATTTGTAAATTGTTATGTTCAGAGACGGGGGTGGGGGGAGAAGAGGAGGAGAGCGAGCATATGCGCAACTATGTATGAGCAATGGCTCCTTTCAAGCCAACTGAAACTGATATCCAGATTTTTAAATGAACTTGACAGCTTTATAACCCATGTACTAAAGAATCAACAAAATCTCTACCTGACTCCACTAGGGTCCAGACAAGCCATTACTTCTGCCAACAACACAGAGTGAAAAGTTCTTACACAGTAAAACAAATGGCCCAAAAGGCAAAGGAATACCCAAATCTACCCTCACACAGCACCAAAAAAACATTAGGGAGTGAAAAATATTATGTAGCATACAAGTAAGAGACAAGTTGGTCAGAAATAGTGAATGAAACTTAGCAATGGAATGCATGTGACCTTTGTAGAAAAAGCGAGCAACATGTATTTATATCTCAACACCACAACAATGAGTAATACGAGAAACATTTAAAAAAAAAAAAACTAAAGGAAACCAATGCTTAACAATCAAACAAAAATTGAAGTGCTTTAGTTCTCCTGCCATTTATATCTGTAAGCCATCCCAAATATGGAATATGACAGGATTTACTTCACAAGAACAGCAGAGACAGTAAAATTCGTGCTGTAAGAAGTACTACTGGTAGCATATGTTATTTTTTACCTTATATAGGGACAAATGTTTGTTTTTGTTTGCAAACTGCTGATATAGTATGTAATGCCACAGTGGACTTCTTTTCCTCAGTGCACATATTTTTAGTATTCTGCCTTGAATTCTTAGACATGGACGCAATAAAATACAGTACTAATGCTTCTGAGGAAACCTTTACCAGAGTATTTCTGGACACAACCCATGCACCAAACAGATCCTGACAAACTTCGAGTTAATGCAGAGCTTTTAAAAAAAAAAAAAAAAAAATCGTCTTCAACTTGCCAGTGGCCCAAGAGGAAAATTTCCAAAGCTGGTTTATAATCCTTCTCTCCCAACATAAACTCTAAAAAAAAAAAACTCACTGTTTGTTTTGTACAGAGTTAAGTTTTCCACTTCCTGTGCTGCATCCAATTATGGTATTATCATAATTGCAATGCACAAGGTATGCAATATCGACTACTCTAAGGCCTACAAGGAGGACTATGCTAAAATTTGGGCATGATTGAAGATAATGCGACACACTTACCCTCAATTGCACTACAGGAGAGCTCTTGTAAATTCAGATACTAGCAAGATTTAATGTTCATTTTGTCAAATTCTTTGATTTTAAGTGTCTCCATTTAAACCACTAGTGTTGTTCTGCTTCAATGTAATTAAAGCCTTTCTTATGGTGGAACTCTGCTGATGCCAAGAACAGTTCTCACTTGCTAGGAATGTTTCCTTCTAAGCACATTCCCCTCGAGTAAGAGAGCAAATGACACAATTGCTAACTTCTATAAATAAAGTTACAGTTTAAGATTGGTTTATCTTTCCTTGGTACACATACTTGATTGTAATACACATTTAGGGTGGTTACACCTGACTTCTGGTGTTTCACTGTCAAATTATACATAACATTTAAATCTCAGTGCAACTCTAATTTGAAATTATATGAATCAAATTGTGATTGATTAAAATATTGAGGCTTCCTCACAAAACACAAAGAATTAATATCCAATTGGTAGGTGAAGTGATATTGATTTCTAAATTGCATTTTATGTAATGAATTTATTGTTGTAATCCTTTAAAGTTTTAATCTGTTTACGCTCAACATCTTAATTTGGAAATATATGCAAAGTTTTTAAAATGTGAGAGCAATAATTTGCAAGCCACGAGCTGCAACACTACACTATCATCTACAGCAGGTTGGCAACCTTTTGCCAGCACAGGCCGCAGCTTGCAACCTTGCAATCTGTGGCCCACAAATCTCTGCCCTTCCACTCCCCCCAAGTGGCCAGCTGCCAGAAACCCAATCCCTCTGGAACAAGGATAAACTCAGCCACCACGAAGCAGCGTCTCTGCAGTCTCTTTAGACTAGACAACTATAGCTACCACTAACAAGATAGAAGAGCAAGTATGAAAAGTGAAAGCCCTACATGTGAAGATCGGTTTATTTAATCTGTCTCCTTTGATATTGCTTATATTGATACAAAAGTGAACTATCCCAATTTTGTTGGTTTGGAAGGCAAAATTATTGGTGGCATAATTTTATTCTTTGAAAGCCTCAAGAATATTGACAACAGTGAAAATGCTTGTCATGCTATTACAGGAGAGAGACTACCATGAGATCAACTAATTTCTGGAATAAAACCGCATACTGTATTATACATACAGGTATAATCCTCCAAGCCCAACTGAAGAGGTCTAGGTCCTCCCTCTTTAGATCATTTTCTTGATACTCCCCTGGCATCACAGCCTCTTCCCTCAGAGTGTGAGACAGATTGTGGCATTGTTTCTTTTCACTAGGAACTTTAAATGGATTTCAGTTTCAGGTGTTACGAGAGAAGCCATCCCAGACCTCTAGCGGGAAATAGCTACTTGCTATAGCAAGCACACTGCTCTTCCAGTAATGACTGGAAAAAAGCAAATAGGGCTGTTCACTAACAGGGATATAAGTCATCTCAGTCAATTAGCCATGTCAGGCTCATTTATTAATATCTGAACAGGGCTAGAATCCTGTTCGTCTATAAGTGTATCTGTGATTCTCAACCAGGGTGCCTTAAAATCCTTTCAAGGGTGCCACAGGGTACCACAGTGTTCAGCACTGTTAGGTTTGCAAACATGATTCACAAGATAAACTCAGAGATTTCACACACAAATCCACAGTTGTGATCTTTCTGAATTCTTTGCAACATAAAATTATTTTTCTGTAGTCAAGAAAAGATAGAAAACTAAAAGCTGACATTTTGCAAATCTAAAAAGGTTGAGAATGGTATAGCAACATGCACATTTCTTCCCTTAATCATGGAAGAGTATGGCAACTTGCTGGATCTGCTATATTTAGATGCCAAATCTAACTGTAGACTGGATCTGACCCGAGCAATATGACAGACATTAGTACAATATAGGGGAAAAATCATTAGGTAAACCTATAAGCAAGTTCTAAAGGAAGGGACTACACAGAGAGGCATAACATTCCTTTACTCTTTTTTCCTAGCACATTAGTAGTGGGGGTATTACCATCTTCTAGATCTGACAAGTTGTCGTTACAAATAAACACAGCAGATGGCTGCACACTCAAGACTAGAAGCTGGATATGATACACCTACAAAAGGAGCATCACACTGTATTGTTCACAACACGTGACCTCCAGGGGAACATGTTCCTTGGGAAATGGTTCTGCCAGGAGGATCTCCAACAGGATCTCTTAATCTAGGGTTCTTTCTCCAGTACCACAGATTTCTTTGCATCTGGAACTGGGAAAGGCACCTTGAGATAACGTTTCTGCTACTTCTCAGCCCTATCTGAGTGTTGGGGTCAATAATGGCCTGCATATATGCATTAGGATACATGAGTAATCATGGTTCTGGAAGACATGTCTACCTTATTTTTCCCAGCAGATAAAAAGCTTTAAGTCCCTTTTATACTATGCCCATTCCATTGAGAATAGAAACTCCAGCCATCTGATGTCCCAGAATCTGGATGACAATGAGAATTGGCTTTGCATAGGTATTGTCCCTAAGCAGAGGAGCCATTCATTGTTTATATATCTGCATGAGTTAAATATACACAGTCCTCTGGATTCTGGTTAAACTTCAAAGCCTTAAGGTTAGATGGCAGGAGGTGGAGTGTAACCAGATAAGTTGGACAAGGAAGTAGAGCAGAAAGGGGTTTGAGAGAAAAAAAGAAACAGCAGGAAAAGAAACAAGATTAAAAGAAACATAGGAAGATACAAGGTAGAGGAAACATATTGAAGACAGTGTTCAACAATACATCATTTCATTAAATTTCACGAGCATTTGTCAAAAATATTATTCAAACCAAAAAAATCTGCAGTATTCAGGTAGTTTTATGATTGGATAAATGCTAATTTACAAATAAGTTGGATAAAGACCATGGAAATGGAATATGCCAACCATTTTCCCCCACTATTTTACTAGCCCCACTAGCTATTCACAAAAAAACCAGATTCTTTTCAATTGAAAAAAATCTGATAAATCAAATCTGATATGAAATTGTTTAAAACATTTTCTGTAGATGTTCCATCACATATATTCTTCCGCTATAGCTAGTAGGCTTATTTCATGGACCCGTAGCTCTAAGATGCTAGAGTTGCAAAAACTTCTGTGACAGGACACTTTACAGGTCTGTTTAATTATATTCGTTATCTTACATATTACAGTTTAACAGAGGTATCTGTTAATTTTGGATTCTTTCTTGTTTGCCTACACCAGTATCTCTTATATCAGGGCTATCCAACTGGAATTGCACAAAGGGGTAATATGTGCCTAGTGTTCCACATTCTCAGTCTTTACCAATTTTCACTGATAAATCCCCTGATTTTTTTTTTCCCCAAGTCATTCAGTTTTTACTGATTTACACCTGTTTTTCAGTTCAAATCCCTGTTAACTGGCATGAATGGGGAATGGCCCAGTTACCCGAGGCACAGGTTTCCAGCTGGTTGGAAAGGAGGAGTGGTGGCGGCAGCTGCTTGCAGAGTGGGGAGCAGGAGGCAGTGGCGTGGCAGTAGATGAGCAGGGGCCAGGGAAGGGTGGCTGGAGCTGCTGCCTGGAGGTGTGGGGCTCCTGGCTCTGACCTCAGGTGAGGCAGGACGGACCATGGGAATCCCTCCCAGGGCAAGCAGATCCAAGCTGCACCCTGGCGACTCCAGTTATGGCCCTGCCCCAGGCACCAAAAAAAATCCATGAATCTTTTGGGCTTTGTCTTTTGAAACACCGGG
>NW_017728915.1:16265198-16269849 GCF_001723895.1 Crocodylus porosus
GGAGAGCCTAGCTCCACTCCCTGCATCAGGCACTGCACCCAGCCACTCCACATGGGCCCACAGGGCTGGAGCTGCTGCCTAGGGGCGCAGGGTTCCTGGCTCTGACTCCAGGCAGGGCGGGAGGTGCCGGTGCTGGGGTCAGTTCTCGTTCCCCTCCTCCAACATCTAGCCACGTGCCACTACCCACTCCCCACAAATACAGGGCAGCCCGGCAGCAGGCTGCTGCAGCAGGGGGGAAAGGCACAAACACAGCCATGGAAGAAAGGCAGGGCACGGTGCCATGTGCTTCCTACCACCCATCTGGGGGCACGTGCCCCCCAGCCTGCAGCCCTGCCAGCAAGAGCCACACTCTCCCACCCTTGATGGGCTGAGCCACGCACTTCCCCCTGCCTCTTCCCTAGTCTCAGGAGCCTTACTCCCTCACTGCTGATTTAAACTAATTTGTTTTTCTTCCTTTTATCCTGATTCATCCTGGTTTTTATGTTTCGAAAGACAAAGCCCAAAAGAATCATGGATTTTTTTTTTTTTGATTTTTTTTTTAAATAAAAACTGAGAATGCAGAACACTGTATGTGCCCCACAGGATCCTAACCAGCCATGACTCCTCTAATTGTTCTGGCTGCACAGCAGCTGGAGTTTTTAGACTAGGGGTTTTCAACCTTTTTGAATCAGTGTAACCCCAGCAGCCAGACATGAGGCAGTGTACCCCCAGTGGCCAGATGTGAAGAGGGGAGTGGCATGCAGCTGGACAACCCTTACTCTAGGCTCCACTGCAGCTTCCTGCCTCTACCCCAAGGGGTGGGGCAGTGCAGCAGCACAGGGAGCTGAGGGTGAGTCTGGGCCATGCTGGGGGGAAGAGAGGAGGAAATTGGGGCTGAGTACCAGGGTATAATGCAGGCACATTTTGTGGCAGGAGGGGATTGCACTTGCACAGAGCAGCAGTGGGGGGGAGAGGTACCCAGTGCAGCACCAGCAGCGAAGAGTTGCCTGCATGGCCAAGCACAGCAGTGGTCAAAAGAGTGTCCACATAGGATGCCTGGTGTGGCCTGTGCTGCAACAGGTCCCACTAGTGTGGCCCCCAGGGGCTTATACGTTTGACCCTGTCTTGTATCATTATTGCCATCAAGCTACTCCCTCTAAAAACCAACCTACCTCTGCATTAATGCTAACCTCCTCCTCCTAAGTAACACATTGCAGGTATAAAGACAACAAAATACATGAAAACTTAATGACATTTCATGCCCTTTCTTTTTCTGTAGTATAGCTAATTTAGATCCTTAGGACAGGGCCTTTGTTACTGTATTGTTTTAAAATGCCATGTTCAAGTGCATTGCTTCCAGGGAAAAACACTCATTGTATATTATATTTGGCTAGAAAACATTATCACTATCATCATTATTAATATCAATGGCAGTAATAATAATTATTATTAATAACACGATCCTCATTAGAAAAGGTGATCTTTTAATTAAGAAAATTGTTTACATAAATGAACAAAAAAATCATAAAGAGAAGAAGCTTTAAAATCATGCCGAGTCCTACTCACATCTGCATTGGGCCAGAGTTCCTTAATAACATTTTCTATCCTATTCACCACTTCCATTCGCATCCTCTCTTCTTCAGCTCTAGGAGACATATATTTGTAGAAGTCAATGATTTCCTCGTGAAGACTGGAGATAGAGAGAGGGGAGGGGGGAGAAAAATCCAACAAAAATTACCACCACCACCACAAAAAAAAATAAATCTGTGGAATATAAACAGGATTTTATTATTTCAAAACAATAGCTGAAAAATATTTCTTGAACACCAAATACTGCCTTTAAATCAGAAGAAACTTTGTTTTAGCAGATTAATGGAATAAAATTTCATCTATTCACCTACAAGACAGATGCTAAACTTGTTGTAGGTTTACTAAAAATATGCAAAAGGAAACCAAAACAAAAGCAACTTTCATTTACCTTAAAAGTGAAGACTAATACCACCACTAAACATTAGTAAGTTTAAAATCTTCAATTAAGACTCAATGTACTTAAGGTAGGATGCATTATGCAGGCATTTAAAAAAGGCTTTTAAGCCATCTTTTTCTAACTGACCCCTGAGCACAAAACAGGCATCTGCAGAAACAATTTGCTATTCCACTTAAATTCAGTTATGAGCGATTTAAAAGGATGTGAAATAGCAACTGAACTGTCATTGCAGCTGCACACACCTGTTTGTTTCTGCTAAACAGCACACATTCAGACCCAACAACACATTCTGTACCATTATAGTGAGTAATCCATGACTGGGAACATGGAAGAATATGAGCTTGATAAATGACCAAGATGTGGGACAGACTGCATTTGAGTAGGTAGCAGCAATAAGGGTTTGAGTAGGGATTTTGTGAATTACATCTACATGTTCACATTATGTTTGATTAACCAGGAAAACAAGGCAAAAAACAAAATAAATAAAACAATGCTCTCCCCCAAAAAACGGTTCTCCCAGCTTTCTCTCCTTCTACACTGTCAAATTAAACACAGTCCTTGAATTCCTGAAAGATGAGCAGTTCTTTGCCAGGACTCTAATTTTATTTCACTAGTTTGTTACAGCCCTAATATGCTAGCAGGTAGTTACTTCAAACATGTTTTAAAGAAGGTAAGAGCCATACAAAACAAATCCATCTTGCCCTAGAGTTCTGATGGACTACTACGGGGAGTGATTTGCAAGGTTAACGCCTTTCAATGAGAAATGAAAAGTCTTCATAATATCTGCACAAGAGATTAGGGGAACAAACAGTCTCTATCTTTTATTCAATTATCTATTTTTATATAATTAGGTATCTACCTAAATTGTGGAGAGGCAAAGGGTTTTTTTGCAACCTGCTCACAGTTCGCAACGCCTATTTTGCGTAATCTGCAACACAACAGAACTTCAACGCACATAAAATGCTTTCAAAACCAGTTTAAGATAAACCTGGATGGATGTAGTATTAGATGTCACTTATTTAGGTTAAATCGTTTTATTGAACTCTGTCCCAGGTTCCCTCCAGGTTCAAGTTAAGTCACAGTACCCCAGGTTGCTTTGCACCTCTCCTGCAACCTCCCCCACCTTGCAGGGTAGGTAGGTCAGCCTTGGCCAAAGCTGTCTGCTCCAGCCAAGTCACGCGGTGTACTCTAAAATCCCCCAGACTCTGGCCTGGGCCACTGCAGGCGTGTGGCTGCATTTCTAGAATCAGAAGTAAATGTCTGTTCTTTTGCTTAAATCAGTTCAATCTATGCAACTTAAACTAAACTGCAAAGATTGAACTGATTCAGCCTCAGACTTTTTGACTGTTTGCACTCATTTCTTGACTGCTGGCTGCCTTTCATGCAGCTCTGCCCCTCAGCGCTGACTGGCAGAGGTACAAGGGGACAGCCGCTATCTTGATTAATGGCTGCCCTTCATGCTGCCCTGCCCCTTGGTCCCAACTGGCAGAGAAGCCCCAGCAGAGGGGAAGGAAGGACAAGGGGGCAGCTGCTATCTGGTCTGCTACCCTTTGTGCCACTCTGCCAGTTGGCACCTTCCCCTCCCAGCAGTGAGGACCACTGGCTTCCAATGAGGAGTTCTGATGAACTAATCACATGCCACTTGGGGGTATTTGATTTCTTAACAATGTTACTTCTCAAAGGTCTCAACTCTACAACTAGTAGTTTCTCTTAGCCATCTCACTGCACTTCAGTCAGTTTGTAATTAATTTTAAGGAACTTTCTGTAGTGTTATAATTCTGTAGCAGCAAAGAGGTTTGGGCGAGAAGCATATGCAAGTAGAAGACAAATCTGAACACTTCATAATCAACAACAGAACTTACTGATCTCACCAGTCAAAGATCACTAAAGTGCCAAAACTAATGATCAAGTTTGTAAAGGTTAGGGTGATAACTATATATATTACTGCTGTCCACGGCGATAGAAAAGAAGAGGAAGAGATAAGAAAGATGAATAGGAATCTGCCTAACAACCTAGAATTCCCCCCCCCCTTTTTTTTTAAATAGAAAAAACACACAAAAAATGGAATCCCAAGTTACAAAAGGGATTGTTTCCAGGGCTTCAGGGCATGCCAAAAGTTACAGGAGTATGCAAAAAGAGACGTCAGTAACACAGTTCCTTGATTCCCATTCATATGGTTATTATTATATTAGTCTGCCTCACTTTCTTTGGGGAGCCCTGCAGAATGGACCAAGCAGCCCGACCCTGCCCAGTGCCACGTGCAGGTTATGGGGAAAGGCACTATGGAGCTGGGCTGGCACTGCCCCTCTACCTGCCGTCCCAGCGAAGCCCCATAACAGCTTCACTATACAGGACTTTCCCCGCCCCCACACCCTGGCATGGGGATCGGGTGGAGAACCCAGCAACTGTATGCAAGGCATGCACGATGGCAGCCATGTACAGTCCTGGGGCTCACCAGCATGTGTACTTTCAGGGGGTGCTCCTGCCACAGAGGCCATGAGTGCCCCAAGGGCCTTCTGCCACCAGTAGTGGCAAGGGCTGTGCACAAGGGAGGCATGTGCGCGATTTCATAGATTTCATAGACATCAGGGCTGGAAGGGACCTCGGGAGATCGAGTCCAGCCCCCTGCCCAAAGGGCAGGAAGTCAGCTGGGGTCATAGGATCCCAGCAAGATAAGCATCCAAT
>NW_017728915.1:16269936-16281338 GCF_001723895.1 Crocodylus porosus
CCCACACCATCCCCCACTCCCATGTGCATGCACGCACACACCCACCCCCTATACCCACCCAAAATCCCCTCACACCCTTCTATGCTCCCCCCACAAATATACAAGAGTAAGACTTTATTTTGAGTTATTATGCAATCACCTCTATGTATACTACATACACAAATGAGGACAAAATATTTTTTGAAATAAAATATATTATGGTTGATATTTGCTTTTCAGTATACATTTTTTTCCCTAGTTCCAATATGGTAACCTCCTCCCCACCCAGGAGTACTTCCAGGGACAATGGGAGGGACTTCCAGTGGCAAAAGTCAAGGGTTAGGGGTGGGACTTCCAGTCCCAAGATGGTGACCAGGGGATGGGGCACCTGTCAAGGGGCAGGGCTACCCTTGCAGCCCTCAACAGCTCACCAAAACTCATTAAGTGGCCCTCCAGTTGAAATAATTGCCCACCCTGATACACAGCCTTGATTGCACTGAAGAAACTCTGCAAGTCATAAATTTTCAATAAATTGTTGAACTGGACTGGTCATCTCCTATAGCTCTCCATGGACACAACATAATTGTTAATTCAACTAGTGACAACTGCATAAGACTATTAGATATAACATGAAGAGTATTCATTAGATCCATGTACAACTCGATGGGTCACTTGATTTAGATGTGTGGTTCTTATACCAATTTTCTGCAGGAACATGGTAGAACAGTAACAGTTCAAAAGGCAGAGTGGCAAAATTCTAATATTTGGTACCCATCACTAACTTCTCCCAGCAGGAAAGTACCAAAATGTATCATTATAAAGCCAAGAAAATAGTACTAGTAGAGGCAGACTCAAGTTTTATCTCAATATGAAGTGATTTAACAGTATGAATCTAATTAAATTAAATAACTAAAATAACATTGAAAATTTAAGCTCAAGGTTATACATATAGTATTCAATGGCTTAGTTGATCAAGAATTAGTATAAAAATTGCCACTACACACAGTTTGCTTGGATTAATAGAACTTGTTTACAAAACGTCTTCTGAGATATTCTAAATCTTTAGATTAAAGATGAAAAGGATCCACAAATTAGTTCTGACCCTATGACAGTATTTTCCTTCTATTTAATGCCACTGCATTCATTAATTTTCTCTGGATAAAAATCTCATAATGAGCAGGCTTTAAGGAAACTGTTACACACCTATAATAAACATTCTGTTCATAGTCAGGCAAGGCTTATTGTTATTTGAATTTATATTTATTTATGCAGGAAAAGAACGATTATTCTACCTGATCAAGATACAATTTTAATATAATGAAACTCACTCAGTGTATCTACACGCGTGTTAATGTGCCTTTTCTAATGCTCATTAAATTTAGTAGCTCAAATATGAGGTATCAATTAATACATATTAGCATTTGCACACCTTTTTAGTGACACTTAATACAAAGTAGACTAATTTACTGTGCATTAGCATAATGACACTTTTTCTTACATGATGCTTTAATGCACAGTAAAATAGTCTACTCAACTGAGCATTAAAGCTTGCATGTAGAGTGCCCACTATACTGCAAATACAGCAATAGAATCAACAAAAGAAGAACAGCTTGGGGAGGTGTGGGCACTAACATGCATTTTTAGCAGCCCAGAGGTTGCAAGTTTGAGGCTATAGCAGAAGTGCTCATGGTGTGGCCAGTCAGATTCCAATAAATCTGAATTTTAATAAATATTTTGTCACAAGAACATGAGAAAGGAAAGGAGTAGAACTAAGGGATGTGTTCTTTTGTAAAACGTAAAGAAGATATCTGTAACAAGTGGACATCCCAGGGCGGATCTCAATCTAGGCTTGCCCACTTGTTTCCAGGCAAACCATCTGCTTGTCTCCCCTGCCATGCTTTGATGATCCAGATTATCAGACATTAATCAGGCAGGAGACTGGGCTCCCAGCCCCATCCTCTGGCTCCAGGCCCCATCTTCAGGCCACAAGCCTCTCCCAGCTCTAAGCCCTGTCCTTGGGCTCCGAGCCCCATCCCCAGGGTACAAGCCTGCCCTGCCCTCGGATTCCAAGCTGTCCCTGGGCATCACCCAATCTCTATCTCCCTAGGCCCCACTCCCCTTCACTGGGCTTCAAACCCCTTACCATGGGACTAGGGCTCCAAGCCCCATCCCCCCTGGAGCCTAACACCTAGCTCCATAATGCGCTCAGGATCTCCTGCGAGACTGGGCACTGCCGCAGGTCCCTCTACCAACCCGGGCCCTGTCTCAGTGCTCACAGTGAGCTTGGGCTCCCCATCTCACAACCCAGAGATATAGGGGCTGGGATTTTCAGGCACACCTACTTGTCTTTCACTGGGGAGGTAACTGGCCCAGCATTTCTGGGGAGCTACCCCATCACAAGTAGCTCCACCAGGCCACCCTTCCCTGGCAGGGTGCAGTTTCAGGTCTTGCTCAGGACCATGGGGCCTCCTCCTTTCCCACAGCCCTAGCTCTTACCTCCAAGATATTCCAGGCAGCAGCTCAGCCAGATGTTGCCTCCTCAGCTGGTAGCAGCAAACTGCTTCTGTGCAGTTCAGAAACCCAGTCCTTATACACTGCAACTGAGCCCCGCTCCCCAAGCAAGCAACTCTGCTTGATTACCACCACAGGCAGCTGAGGGCTGCCTGGCTGCCACTCAAGCCCCTGAGAGTAAATCAAGCACAGGGTGCTCTGTTACAATATCAATCATAAAAAAAAAAGTTTGAGTCTTCTATATAACAATCCTGGTGCAGAGCATATGTTCAACCCACGTTCTTTTTATAAAGATGGTTTGGTAAAAAGTAAAAGGTCTGTATCAATTTTAGCAGTCTTCAAATAGACAACTGACTCAAAAGGTAGACTGCCTTACCTAGATACCACACTTATCTGAACCCAAGATGACTTTGAATTTAATTGGATTCTACACACAGAAAAAAACGCTGGTATAATTTTCCAAGCATAGAGTCTAATTACTGGAGTGTTGTCTTAAATTCATCCACCAACTGCTTTATCAGGGAAAGCAGTGGCAAAGGAACAGATGGTGGAGGGAAGGTGGCCTGGCCCTTGCCTCTTACTTCTCCCACATTGAGTGCCTGTGGCCTCAGGCATCTGCTCCCCAACAAAAATTTCTTCTCCCTGGTGCCTGTTCCCCTGACACTTGCCCCTTGCTCCAGCCTTAAACAGGCAGTAGCAACAGCAGTGGCAGCTCCGACCCCAGGGAGGCAGCAGCAGCAGCTCTGGCCCTGGCTCCAGGCAGGCAGTGGCAGCGGAAGCCCCAAACAGGCGGTGGTGGCAATAGTTTTGGCCCTGACCCTGGATCAGACCTAGGGCAAGACCTGGAATACCAGGCTGGTACTCAAATCCAAGATAAATTCCACCCCCTACCACAGGTTGAGTGTGTGTGTGTGTGTGGGGGGGGAGAAGAACAGGAAATCCTCATCATAGATTCAAGTATATCTGGTAGTTTACAAGCTTCATTCCAATGAAGTAGTTATCCTTTCCTAACATACAAACTTGAAGATGGTAGCATTCACTATTAAAAAGTATCTTCATTTTATGAGTTTGTTTTCAATCAAAATTATGGGATAACGGATGCCACACAGCTGTACAACTTTACCCATATTTTGCATGGCATAGTTAGGATTAAACAGATATGCTTAAACTGGAATCTACATGTTTTGTAGTCTCAGAGTCACCCCTTTGGGCTATCAGTTTGCAAAACCTATTCCTCAGTCCTTTTAAGTTTCCATTTCGCGGTACTGTTGTTTCATGCAGGGAAACAGTGAATTGGCCACACAGAAGTAAACAACAAAAAACTCTTGCATCACTGGGACAGCAGTGCAAAGTATTTAACAAAGCTAGGTTATTGAAACCATGACCATGGGGAACATGCTCAAATTTAAGTTTCTGTTTCCATGTGTGTTTGATGTTGGCAAACGAAGTAGAACATGGGTGAGCAGCCTGGTTGGGCAGAGTGCCAAAAACACCTACAAGCTTGATTTGCAAGATGTTGGCATGCCAGGGCAGAGGGCTGGGGAGCTGAGGGGCCCGATCCTTGTTGTAGCAGCACAGCCCTAGTCCCTTCCCCTCTATCTGCCCTGAGGCGTGCATGCCAAGCAAAATGCCTTCACGTTCCACACACTGAAACCCGTGCCAGGGGTTGCCTACCCTGCAGTAAAAGATTAGCAAGGGTACAAAACATCAGCCAATAAATGTTGTTAAAAAAAAAAGGCAAAACAAAACAAAAAAAACAACTGCAGATTAGCAAAATCATTTTTCAGCTATGAAGCAGCAAAAAAACCAAACAAACCCAAAATAGACAAATATGGAAGTGTCAGTCAGTTTACAGCCCTTTTGTTCTTTTGCCAAGCTCTGCACCAAAACTTTAAAAACCACCCATCTATGCAACACAGGTCTTTAAAAATGGCTTGTACTTTTTAGCTTTTAAAGTTGTTTAATAATCCTTTTTCAGGGTTATACCAATTTAAAATGGGTGATGGATCAAACCCATTTTTCAGAGAAAAGCTAAAGATCATGAACTCATCCTTCAGGAGAGAAGGGATATGCAATGTTTGGAAACTGGAGACGATGGAATGAAAAAAACTCTTGAACATTTTATATAGAAATTAAAGTGTTAAGATTACAAAATAAGCCAATAAAACAAAACCATAAATTAAAAAAATGCTGCAGTCACAGAGGCAAACGATGCAATGAATAACAGGACACTAAATGCATTAGGTGCCAGAAGTATATGGTCTCTCATACCAACTGCACCCAAGGCAAGTTAGACAGTGAAAACCAATTCCTTAGCTTTCACTGGCTTGCATCTCAACCATATTTAAAAAGGAGTTGTAGTTTAATTAAAACCAAGTTGGAAAAAACAGTTTTCTGCTAACAGGAATGTGTTATACCAATAAAGTAAAAATGGCAGCCTAAAAAAAATTGAGAATGTGAAAACTTCATTTTCAGTTTTAGCAATGACCTGTAGGGAAATTAATTCATTCTCTTCCAGACAGAGCAATATTTTCTCCCTTCTAATTGCACAACAACTGCAAAGATAAAGAATAGTAAAGTTCACAACCATAATTCAATTCTTTTGTTCAAAAGCGAGAATCCTAAGGTAAGAGCAATCTTTGACCTGTTCAAGTGTTAAAAGGGAAAGTACCTGCAGCTGAGTAGTATTGCAGAGTGTCTCCTCCCCCTACCGAGTCTCCAAGACAGGCAAATGGTAGTGTAACGAGAAGTGGGCGAGTAGTGCACCAGCCCTAGGCAATGCCTTAGCAGGGATGCCAGAATGGCAATGCCCTAGGGAATCTACACCACAGCTCCTGCTGCACCAGCAGCAGCGGCAGCAACAGTCAGCAGATTTTGTTGAGGCAGCAACAGCCTAGGACATAGAGCCCCTGGCACAGGTAAGAAGGATCTCCTCTTCACCTCTGCCCCACACTTTCTCCGGCAGGGTACAACCTTGTTAGTTATGCCTCTGGATGCAAGAGCTTTTTGAAGAGCAACACATCATGTACATCATTTTAAACTATCAGCATCTTCCAGGGTTATCCAGTAGCCAACTAAGTGTAATGCTATATTGCAATGTCTGTTATGTGGTAAATATAACAGGCAAATGCTAAGAAATAAGCTTTATCCCTTTGCTCTTGCTCTGCATAGGACTGCCATTACAGTAGTGCTGTGTTTCCAGAACTGCCATCAGGGGCACAGCCAGCACCAAGATCCTGAGAATATCCCTGAGCACATGCCAAAAAGCAACCATACAGCATTCTTCATCAAGTGACATGTATGAAACAGGCGTGTCTGGGTGAGGCTCATTTCTCAGCTGTCTTCTCTGGGGTAACCCTGAGTACCATAGCAGTTGTGCTGAAGTTGGGAAGTTGGTCAATTGACCAATCAAATGATATCAGTTGCAGCTGACTACTAGTTATTTGACCAGTCAAAAACTGTCAGATATTATGTGAAACAAACAACAAAATGTCTGAAGAAATGCCCTGCTGCCTACTTAGCATAAATCAGTTTTTAAAATGCAGTTATTTTACAGTTGCTCTGCGAGTCTTATTTCCAAACAGAAACATATTTCTTTTTTTTTCTTTTGTAACTATTTGGGCTGACCCTGCAGTTTTGGGATAAAAGATAAGGAAAAGAATTGTTCAGACTCGATTATCATTCATATTTATACTTAGCAGTTATAAAAACTCATTAAAATTTTTCAGAATGTAATTTCATTGTTTCACAGTAACAGTTAATTAACTTGGGGGTGCTTTATAATTACCATAAGTATCTAACCTACTGAAGATTAAAGTCTCTCTCTTCACTGGTCTAATAAATAAATGCTTAAACTATATGACTATTATTTGACAATATTTGACTGGTCAATTGACCAGGTATTTTTGGATCAGTCAAATACCCAGCCTTAAGTAGTACAGCACTTCTTCTGACACTTTGGGCATAACTGAAACCTTGGCCCTCAGGAGAAACCAAGATTAAGAATAATAATATAACTAGCACTTGCCCTACAGAAAACAATGGCAGATGCTTTTATATAAGATTCATCTTTAACAACCCAAGACACACAGCTAAATCACCAGCAGGACCCCACCATTTCTTTGGTGAAGTACCATGTATTGTGCCTACATATAGGCCATACTAAAAAAAAAAAAAGAAGAGGAAGAAATCCCTGCCAAGTCTTGCACTGCATTTTACCAACCTGACAAACAGTACACTGATAATTTGACAGATTTTTGAGAGTTAATGAACACGATCCCTCTAATAAAATTCACCAGTTTGGAATGTAGCGTCATATGCCTGTCTTTGCATACAGAAGCAGAATACACTGTGAAAAGTCTTAAATGGTTCACAAAAGGCAGATACTGTGCTAGCATTTGGATAAATACTACATATGCCACTTAATTCAGAATGGCTGCTTGACAATGCAGTCTCCTAGGAAACAATTAAACCAAGATCTAGGTAATTTTTAGAATTCATCGAAAAACTGTGATTTTTATCAATGTCATTTATAGTTTGCAGGGTAAATCACATGAATTATGTTTTAAAATTAAGGGAATATTTTTAAGCAGCACTTCAAAGATTTAGGAACTACAGGCAGTTCATCTCGTTTCCTTCGACTGGTCACTACTCCTGGGCAACTGGGTATGCAATTATCTTTCGTGTTCCTGATCGAACGGCTACAGTACATTCTGGTTAATTTACCTATGGGGCACTTTGCCACTATGGTTAATTTATCACTGTTCTAATTTTCCACCAGCACCTCTTCCACTGTATCATCAACTCCTGATAATTGGTCATTACCAAATTATTTGCTTAATTATCTAGTATAAGCTTTGCTCTCTCTCAACTCTGGTAGAGGGCAAAAACGTATATATCCATTCATTTATACCAGAAGTGTATGCTTTCATGCTTATTGGCAGTCATGTGACCAGCTGTAAACAAACAGTATGAGCCCCCCAGCCCCAAAGAGATTAAACATATCAGTCATTTATTCATAAGCTTTTAGATATTTTTCCAAAGATCAAATAAATACTGAATAGAAAAGGCAAAAAATAAGAAATTCTATTTGATGGGAATGCATATGGCCAGAATCAAGGAAAGGGAGGGTTAAAATCTGGACTTGTCTCTATAAAGGAGTTTTAATGAACACACATGGAAAAATGAACTGTACTAATTTCTATTTTATTCTGAACAATATTGCCCATATTTTCAGGCTTTTATTTTAGAAACGGCTCTGGGTGAAAGCTGTCTTCATTAACTAGACTCAGGATTTTTTCAACCTTAGGCAAATTAGGCAGGGGAAAAAATAAGCAGGGGCCTTTATCTTTCACTGACAGAATAAGAATTAACTTGTTCTTGAAGATGTATGCTATCTTCTGCACTAGCTTAGGGGAAAATTACTTCTTAAGCTTAAATCTAAAAACTATGTTCTGTAAAGTTAATAGTTTTCTTCCTATTTTAAAAAACAAATGTACTAATTCTAGATTAAATGTTTAAAAATCTGCTCCACCTACACAAGACAACAGTTGAAATTTCAACTCCATAAATATTTAACCCGAACCATAGGAGAATAAGTAAAACATGCTTTCCCATAATCACTGTGTGCACTGACCAGGGCCTGGGCCAGCAGGGCTGCTGTTCCACTTCCTGCAGCGCTCCTCCTCTTGCTCCTGCCCCTTCTGTATTGCTCCAGGCGGGGGGGGGGTTTGAGACAGCAGCTCCTGCTGGAGGTGAGGAGAGCAAAGCAACAGCCAGCCAGCTGCAGCCGCACCAAGAACAACTCCACCAGAAGCTGAGCACTGGCCGGGGCTAGGACTGGGCTGGTGGGCGCCGGGGGAATAAAGTGCAGGCTGCCCCAAGTGGGGTTCAGCCCCACGCAGAGCACCGCAGGAGCAGCTGTGGACTGCACAAGCTCTGCTGAATGTGCCTGGGACCTAGCCCCCCCACCCCCCGACACAAATCCTGTAACACACACACAAGGTTAGGCATGAAAGGCGCGTACTGGCTTTGCCCACCCATTCCACTCCCCAGCACTGCTCCATGCCCACCCGCCCAAAGTCCCACAGGGAGTTTTGATGAATTGTTGCAAGAGGAGAAGGGCAGGAGGGATGGGAAGAGGGGGTGCTGACTCAGTTCATGACAGATCATCAGAACTCCTAATGTAGCCCTCGGGTCCAAATAACTGCACATTCCTGGTCTAAATTCAGGGTCATCTTGGATTCTGGTAAATACATTATATTTCAATATCCATTTAACCTAGAAAGACACTAAGCACAAAGTTAGTGCTACAAATTAATAATCAAACTTCGCAGCATCATTTGGAGTTTCAAGCAGGCAGATGAGCTACTAGAGCAGTGGAGCTCAACCTTCAAGCGGAGGGCCTGGGTGCTATCAGTCTGGTTGTACTGCAGCCCACTCCTCTCTGGTAGTGGAGAGGATGAAAGGACAGAGGAGGAGGTAGCTCCCACTGTCAGAGGGAGGGGAAGAGAGCAGAGCAGGGAGGACTGCAGAGGGGATGACCAGTGCTAAACAGGGCAGGGAAGGAAGAGCAGGAAATGTGCTGGGCCAAGATGCTTTCTGCTACTCCCCTGTACAAAAGCCCAGATCTAGCTTAAACTAGACAGTACTGTTCTTGATAGCATGACTTACTCACACACACACACAGAGAGAGAGAGAGAGAGAGAGAGAGAGAGAGAAACGTCACATTTCTGTAGCTTTCAATATACCAGTAGAAAAAATCCAGTTGCTCAATCCACAGATAGTAGCATTTGGATCCTTTACTTATTCACTTCCTTTTTCACAACACTTTTTACCCTTCAAGTCCAACTATACAAGCACACAGTATTTAAGGTAGTGCTTCAGATTTGGGAAATTCTTTGTAAGGATTCCTCATCTGGGACATGTACTCAGTTGGGAGGGAGCACCTGCTTCTCTCTTGAAAAACAACTGTGGCTGCTGCCTCCAGATGTTTTGCTTCTCCCATTGAAGTGGTTCCACTTCATTGCTCTCTCCCTTCACTTTGGTAAAGGGTAGGCACTATGGAACAGCTGCAACGGGGTAGTAATAGTGATTAAGAAAGAAGGCTGCATCATATTCCTGAAAAGAAGACTAACAATCCCTTGTCAAACTGGAAGTTGAGTGAAAAAGAAAACGCCAATTAAACAACAGCACACAGCAAGGGACAATTTTGTACCATGAAGGAGAAAAATCAAACAAACTCCCCCCAACAAAATCCCACACAAAATGGAAATATAAATCTAAATGAAAGAAGAGCAAGACAAAACAAGGTAGAAGGAAGAATTTTTAATAGCTGGAACATACCATGCAGCTGTTGTGCTGTGGCATGGCATAGCATGACAATACCTGCAGGTGCTGATGCAAGATACGGAAGGGATGCACACTGGAAATCATCATATTGTTCATGCACAACCATAATGGCAACTAACGAAAAGCTAATCCAACCACAAAAAGGCTGATACTACAGCTTAATCTTGAATATATTTCAATGCTGAAAAATTCAATCCCTTTTTCAATACTGAAAAATACTCCTCAGATTTACATTAAAACGGACACTATATATGTATGGCTGTAGAAAGCAAGAAGTTATGTGGGAACTATTTTCCCCTTCAAAGGATTGCATTGGGATTCATATGCTGCATAATAACACAGCAAGATACTTAAGTGGGTACCCAATGAACTTGAAGCACACGAGTAGTTTTATTGGCTTAAAGTTTAATTTAAATACATGCTTAAATAACTTATTTAACCAAAGCTTCAATCATAAGTATAATCCCACACCAGAGAGCAGTGGGGGAAAAAATCTTTACTGCCTTTGTGCAAACTTGCAAAAAGTATATGTCTTTAGTACAACCACAACACAAATCTTTTACTCTTCTGAAACACCAAAGAATATTCTTTATTACATCTGTGTGTAGGTTGTAGCCATGTTGATCTAAGGACATAGGCAGACAAGGTCCTTTGGGTGAATCTGATATCTTTTTAGACCAACTTAAATAGTTGAGAAAAAAAAAATTAAAGCAAGCTTTCAGGCTTAAAAACTCTTGCTTGCTTATTTTTTTTTCTGACTATTTAAGTTGGTCTAATAAAAGATATCAGATTCACCCAAAGGACCTTGTCTGCCCTTATTACATATGTAGTTCCATAAAAATATAGGATTTTTAATTGTATACTGTGTACCTAAGTAGTCAAGATGTTCCACCAGTCCTAAATTCTGATAAATTATTTTACCTTTTCTAAACAAACTATCCTATCTTCCTTAGAGAAGGCATGTGAAAACTGGAAGCTTAAAAGTTTAATTCAGATCAATATGTGGAAAAGATTAGTGTCTGAACATTGCTACATAAATAAAGCAGTTGGAACAAGGCTCATAAGCGCTAGTTATAGAACACTCCCCAAAACTGACTTAAAAAGAAAGAGTCAAATTCATAGAAGAAACATGCATCTGATTTTTATATCTACTCCAGTTTCAATCTGAGAGAATACTGCCATTATCTCAAGGTTGAAAAATAGCAACTTCTGTACCAAGAGCTGGGACAGCCAGGAAAGCTAGCTCCAAATTACCTGGTAAATTTACGCTAGGCTGAATTTACAACTACAGGCATACCTCATTTTATTGCGCTTTGCTTTATTGTGCTTTGCAGATATTGCGTTTTTTAAAAATTGAAGGTTTGTGGCAACCCTGCGTCAAGCAAGTCCATCGGCGCCATTTTTCCAACAGCATTTGCTCACTTCGTGTCTCTGTGTCACATTTTGGTAATTCTTGCAATATTTCATACTTTTTCATTATTATTATATTTGTTATGGTGATCTGTGATCTTTGATGTTACTATTGTAATTGTTTTGGGGCGCCACAAACCGCGCCCATATAA
>NW_017728915.1:16281349-16301443 GCF_001723895.1 Crocodylus porosus
TTTTTTTAGACATAATGCTATTGCACACTTAATAGACTACAGTATAGTGTAAACATAACTTTTATGTGCACTGGGAAACCAAAAAATTCGTGTGACTCGCTTTATTGCAATATTCCCTTTATTGCGGTGGTCTGGAACCGAACCTGCAATATCTCCGAGGTATGCCTGTATACACAACTTGTCCGCATGGTTTTTGTGCTAGGTAGTCAGAAGTGTCAAGGTTTAACAAAAACAGTACAAACCCCTAGTGTAGATACAATTTATAATGACAGAGATGCATTTTCCTTCCGGTACAAAAAATATCATGGTGGTATAAAGTAATATCACTGTAAGAACCTTTTCACTGGTTTAACTGTATCCACATTAGTGGGAGGTCTACAGCTTTGATTACACTTGTACAGCTAAGTGATTATTTCTGTGTTTAAACAAGGTTTTTGCTCTTCGGTGCTACTAGGGCTATCATTTATTTCCATTGCTAATATACTACATCCTGCAGGTATTGAAGTTAGTTACTCAAATGTGGAACTGCTATTTAAACAATATTGTAACTAATTCTGGAAGCTTATTTTTGTTCTTTCACTTTGCATATTTTGGAAGGGCTAATGGAATATCAGGGGACTTTTTTTTTTTTTTTAAAGCAAGTTAGAAAATAGTATGGAAGGAATCAACACCATCCTTGAAAACTATGATGCTCAACCTCTGGTCTGTGGGGTACCTTACAAGTCTGGAAATTTGGTGACAGAGGAGTGGTGGCATTTAACACCACCACTTCTCCCCCACCACCTAATTTCCAAGCCCTGCAGGCCAGATGACAGTCCTGAATGCAGGGCTGTGGAGATGATCTGGTGCACATGGCTGGGAGTTGATCCAGCCTCATGAACCAACTCCACATCATTTATCTGGCCCCTAGAATCAAAACATTGGGCATCAATGCTTTAAAAGACTGAAAAAAATGTTTTTTTTAAAAATGTTTTAAAATAAGGAAAATAAAGGAAAGGCAACACACATAAACACAATGTATTTCTATAAAAATCAACAACTCTTACTAAGCTACAGACATAGTTCTGAAGACTCACATAACAGGCATCCTATTTGTTTTTCAGTTACTTCAGTTTAGTATTCAAGCTGCAAACTAGTTACACCTGACCAAAGATGCCTTTCATATCATTTCCAGATATGTGACTGCTGCAAGCAAATTTGGCTATTTTCACATGTACAAAGGTATTTTTAAACCATTTTTCAGATTTTGTGTGTAATATAAAGCTTCCAGACAGATTTGTTCACATTTCGAACTAACTGAGTTTGCACAGCCTTTAAGGAATGTATTGTATCTAAACAAGAACAAAGGTTAGTTTGGAATCAACAGAATGGAAATCAAAGGTAACAGAGAAGTCTGATGACAGGAGACTATACCATGTTTTTCCCTAAAACTACAAACATATTGTGTTAAGAAATGCATACAGATGCAAATCTCGGGGTTCAGCTAATGATAGTAAAAAACTCCAAAAAACCTAAAAATGACACTATAAAAGCATCACTACTGCAAAAGCAGTTGTTGTTCCTAGTGGCAACACTAACAAACTACCATTTGCATAGTAAACCTGTTTTATATCTACATACAGACGGATATTTAAAGAAGCTGAGATTTACAACTATCTACAGTGAGAGACAATAATATTTTGAGCTTACTGCAAAAAAACTTGCAGGCATTTATTTCCTGGAGCAAGTTAAATTAGATGAGTCACGTAGCCTTTGCTCTCTGTCTCAGCAATTTTGATCTTTTTAAGCTTCATCAAAAGTTGAGCAAAAGTTACAAGCGATTCACATCTAACTTGCAGATACAATACTTGCAAGAGACTATTTGGACAGCTAACTTAAGAAAACATTTCAAGTAAAATCTAGAATGCATTCTTGCATTCTTATGAAAAATAAGACAATGATAAAAGCTTCATGACAACTAACCTTCATAGTTTAGAGCAAAAAAAAAAGGGCATAATATTGAAGTGATCTACAAATTAATTAAATTGTAACATTGCATGAGTTTAACTGTATTCTCTATATTAAACACAGATGGTACGTCTACATGTTCATCGATGGGCCATGGTCACGGAGCATTAAGTTTAGTACCTGCAAGGCTGGGACTAGGGAAGGGGCAGGGGAAAGCAGCAAGGCTGGGACTAGGGAAGGGGCAAGGCAGCAAAGCAGAGGGAACAGAGCAGCATTCACCCCAGCCCTGGCTACAGCAGCCCTGGGAGTGGCCGGCACCAGCTGCATGCAGCCACTGGGCTGCGCTGTGCTCCGCCTCTCCCCCCCGCACCTGGGCTCCACTTGTCTGTACTCACCTCTGCTCCTAGGCTGCGCTGTACCCTGGATCAGGCAGCTGGTGTCGGCTGCTCCTGGGGTCACTCCAGCACAGGCTGGGGTGAGTGTGGAAAAGCAGAGCCCCGAGCAGCATGGGACACAGCACTCACCCCAGCCCCAGCTGCAGCAGCCCCAGGATCAGCTGATGCCAGCTGCCTGTAGCCACTGGACTGCACTGTGCCCTGGTGTAGCTGCTGTATCCGGGGCTGGGGTGAGTGACATGCCCTGCACCACCCAGGGCTCCACTTGTCCACACTCACCCCAGCCTGTGCTGGAGCAGCCCTGAGAGCAGCTGACACCAACTGCCTGCACCAGGGCACGGTCCAGCCCAGAAGCAGAGGTGAGTGCAGAAAAACAGAAGCCAGGTATGGAGGGAGGGTTTTAGGTGGAGCCCCGTGCAGCCCTACAGCTGCAGGCAGCTAGCACTGGTTGCTCCCAGGGCTGGGGCGAGTGGGGCCACAGCCCCTTCCGCTCCCCGCATTGACTTACTTGCTTGGGCAGGTGGGGAGCATCTATGCTGATCACATAAAAGTGAATTTACCTCGCATATAATGAATGGTGCGTCTAAATATGCTCATTGCACAAGAGTGAATTCGCATATAAAGAACCCACATAAAACAAGGGAATCCTGTACTAAAAAACTAGCTGCTAATCATCCATGCGTTACATCTAGGTGCAGCTGAACTAAACAATTAATGTAAATACCTACTTACAGGGAAAGATCAAACAAGTTCTCTAAAAGTGAAGACCCCTTTCACACACAAATTCAGTCATAGATCTTAAAGCAAAGTGATTTTTTTCGTAATCAAGCCTGACCACACTTCAATGACACCATGGCAGGAATATTAAAAGCATTTTCTAAGACAGGTACCACATAAATATACTTTTGCAACTTGTACATATAGTGCAGTATGTCTACATTACTGTAGTGTAGCATGCAAACTAGATGCACATTAAGTGTAACACACTTGCATCAGGTCACAAATGGTCTATCCTGCAAGGCAAAGGACACATACTCTACAAATGGCTGGGGCATGCGATTCTGAGCAGCACTGTTATACTTGCAGATTCCCTTTAACAGCAAGTCACCGGATTATCTTTGAATTGCTGGACCTCGAGCTGAAGACCTCTGCCAACCTTGAGTGGCAGTCTGAAATTAAGCTCCTTGTCTCTATTTGCTTATCTAAACTTCATCGTGTCTCTTTAGCATTTTCCTCCAACCCCATTTTAGAAATTAATGTCTCTCTGCCAGAAAAGAAAGAATTCTCTACGCTCCAGTCTTTCTCCTCCTTGATTCTTCTCACACACCCTCCTCTCTCATCAAGGGAAAGAAAGAAAACAAAAAAAGGAAAATTCAGAGTTGTCATAAGTGATGCACCTCAAGATATTCTAAAGCAAAAATCAAGTATGTTTCCCTTCCCTCTCCCATTCTGAATACCAGAGTTCCAGGACAGAGGCTACCTTCACCATACTGGACTCAGCCTGGCCAGCTACTGGCTGTAAAACTTAAGTTAATGTCCTTCTGGAAGTCATACTAGTTAACTGGATACCCTCCAAGAAGGAAAGGTTCTGTTTGAGGAGTGCCTGGAATTTTAAGAAATACATAAAAAGTCCAAATTTTAAGTTCCTGAACTAGCTCATTATATAAACCACCTCTGGACATAACTGGTTCACTGTATTTGTACAAGGAAGAAGGCAGGGCAGAATGGCACCTTAGAGACTAACTGGTTCAGAAAGGCACGAGCTTTCTTAGCTAACAACCTAATTCATCAGATGCTAGAAATGGACTGGCAAAAAGGAAAGATTGCACTTAGAAGGAAAAGGGAAAATGGGAGGGGACACTGCTAAGAGGTGATAAGAGGATTAATGAGATCAATTAAAATGAACGAGGCAACTAATACCTGGAAGGACATGAGTAAACAGCTAGTTCAGGTAATAGGATAGGAATCCACAGTCCCTGTTTAGACCAAGGTTAACACAATCCGCCAGCCTGTAAATGATTTGTTTGCTAATTTCACATTAAAATTGGTTTAAAGTTTTGTTCTAGAACAGCTACTCCAAGTCAGTAATGGAACACCCCGAGAGGTTCAAGTGTTCCACTACAGGCATTTTAATATCAAATGAGTATATATTTGTCCTTTTATACAGGGATTGCCCTATCTGGCCAGCATAGATAGCTGTGGGGCATCGTAAGCAAGTGATAGTATACATGATGACAGTGGAAGAATAGGTCAGACCAGGGTTTGAATCTGGCTCTACTGATGTGAGTGGCTACAGTTTGGGGATGGTATCTAAACCCTACTGTAGGTCCCCAAGGTGTGCATCCCTGTCAGTGACATCAGAGCAAATATGGCTATAATGCAGAGCTTGGCTGCAAGCAGTGGATCTAGTGGTTTGCTTGGGATGAAAGCTGGTAGCATCAAGGTAACTGTAGCAGTTGCTCGGTTTCTGATACAATATGGTGGCAATACGGCTATTACAAAGTTTCACAGTGGTGTCTAAAAAACTGATTTGCTGTGAGTGGAGAAGAATGTTCCAGAATCAGTTTACTGGAGGGGTAGAAGTTGTTAAAGTCCTGGTGAAATTTCTTGAGTAATTCTATGTGTCCACATAATGATGATGTCACTGAGGTCCTCAAGTATACCAGGGCAGCTATGGAGGAGGCAGACTTCAAGATCTGTCATAAATATATGGGCATACGGGGGGGGGGGGCATGCATCCATTACAGTACTGTTCAAAGGTGTAGGAAATTTAGTTAATGATTAAGGTCAAAAATTAGTCAAAGTTTGTCACTTCAAATGGCCAAAGGAAAAAGTTCCCTATTGCTATCTCTACTTCTCATGTCTCTACTAGCTACGAGTGAAACAGGCAACAAGACAGATGGTTGCATGTTGTACATGAACATTGGAAAGAACAGTGAACCAGAAAGGGAGGAAAGACAGCTAAGACAAGGGGTGCGCCATAGTTAAGAGAACACTGAAGTAGACTAGACCAGGGGTATCAGATTTGGCCTGCAGAGCCCTGTCATCTGGCTTCCAGTGCTGACCACCCATGGGTCTTGAGTGGACCCACAGACAGCGTGCAGGGATGCATCAGACAGCCCAGCACGCCGCAATGCAGCACCTACTCCAGCACACCACATGCACCATCTACTCCAGCACACATCCACTCAATGCAGGATCCAGCATGCATCCCACCATGGCTAGAGCAGGCGGTACATGCAGCATAGCCCAAACATAGCTAGAGTGGGTGCTGCCTGCAACATGGTCCAGGACTGAGAGCTCTGGGACACATGCTGGAGCAGGTGCAGCCCTGCATTGACATGGCTAGAGTGGTGCCACATGCAGTCTCAGAGCAGCCAGTTTAGGATCATACTGCATGTGGTGCTACTTCCAGAGCCACACTACACATGGCACCTCCTCTGGGATTCATGCTAGATCTAGTGCTGAACAGACGCAAGCTGGAGCTAATGCTGTGTGCAGCATGGTTCCAGAGTGGCTGGTCTGCGGAACATACTGAATCTGGCATGTGGGGCTGGTCTGCGGGCCTGATCCAGTCTGGAGACAAGCCTTATCCAGCCCCACAGAGCTGGATACATTTGACACCCCTGAACTGGACAATTTAGAAATGTTTAGTAACCTCCTCACTACAGGTAGACAAATATTGCCTCATACAATATGTGCATATATGTGGGAGAAAAGGTTTGGAATTAAATCATTACCCACTTCATTTGTCCCAACAAAGATCCTGTTGCACGTTACTTGTTAACTTTTAAGATGACACTGCTGCCTGCGGTCACCGGTCACATATTTTTTACCTATATAAAAATACCATATTGGCAAATCTGTGAGAACAGCTGCAAAAATTTACCAGCCTTTTCAGACATGCAAGTTTTGATGCATGTTATCAAAGACAAAACAACTGTTACTTGCTGAACCTTAATTTAATTTTCCTTGTCATATGCCACCAGACAAGAGCAAAGCCTGACCAACCAACAAGAGCTTAAGTAATTATTTTATTTTCCTCATGTAATAATAAAATTCAATCTTATCTAGGTAGAAGGAATTACTAATGGAGAACAGGGTACTATTCTCAGCCACAGTCTTGAGATGAATCTCTTTGCAGACCACAGATAATTTACCCCTAAAGGCTGGATGGACATCAACATCAAATTCTTAACACAATACCTGGACAATATCTACCAAGTGATATTGTTGCAAAGAAAGTTCTAGTGCCCAGATGGATTAGAACAGTTTAAAAAACACAACCAATTTATAAACATCAAACTGAGTCAATAGAGGGTTTTCTACACCAACAGCCTGAAACAAGCTTATTTATCTGGATTTTAATTCAGCTAAAGGAAAGTAAGAAGTAACTAAAACAAAGAATAAATCTGCTGAACATATTTTTTTCCTTGCTTGGCTCAAATATTGGCCAAGACTCTATTTGAGCCTTTGCAGTCACGATCATTATTCAGCTTAAAACAGTTTTCCACACCACATCATGTTTAGCTCAATACTTTAACTGACAGTGCTTGAAGCTTGCTAAAAATCAGTAGCTTTGAATACACAAAAATAAAACCATCCTATAAAGGCTCAAATTAAAATTGAAACTTAGCATGCTTTTCATAGAAAATTAATTTGATAACAAAATTAAATCAAGGAGGAAAAAAA
The DNA here is from genome assembly GCF_001723895.1 of Crocodylus porosus. Classification (NCBI taxonomy): domain Eukaryota; kingdom Metazoa; phylum Chordata; order Crocodylia; family Crocodylidae; genus Crocodylus; species Crocodylus porosus. Next base: position 16,288,384 of record NW_017728915.1, read on the forward strand.
GCGCCACCTACTAGCATACCAAAACTTGATGCACACACATGTACTGGCTGCTTCTAAAGCTTCCCAACAACAAAGCTAGCAAACTGTTTTAAAAGTGACCTTACCAAAACAAGACATTTCCTGTACCAGGGGCACTAAAGATTATTCGACCAAAGCGGACGGGTGATGGTATAATTAAAGATTCACTCTGTTCAGACTATGTATTCATGTAACACTAAAGTTAATATCTGGTCACCAGAAAGTGCATTTTCTAAATGTAGAACATTCCAACGCACCACAACCCACCTGTAATTACAATAATACTCTGTATAAATGGCTAGTATACACCTGGCAGTCATAACAAGTTACTTTGAATTATTCCACATTAGAGTATCTTGTGTCCACAAACTTTATTATTTGTGGCAAATGATTTTACCCACAAGGAAGTAAGTGTAGATTCATCCCCTTCCTGAAACAACTAGGGAGTATCTGCTGAAACCTCTGCATGGAATCCCACCCTGACTTCCAGATTACCTGTTCATTTGTTTTACCTGTTTGCCCTCAACTGCTCAGGAGTCGTCTTAACTGGATGTCACTATGTCATTTATATGCTGGAAAGGGACAAGGTGCTTTCCTTTGCAGTTTTGGCCCATGGGGAGTTCACATATCTTTGTCCTACTCTCAACTCTTCACTAGTCAAGCCTTATGGTACCACACTGAGATCCGGTCCGATCCTGTTCTCAAGAGGACAATCAGCCCAATCTCAATAGCATTTACTCAGCAAAATAGGTATAGCACAATGCATGTAAGGTGGGACACAAGGCATGACACTTCTGTCAGTGCAGCAATAAGACAAAAGAATTTAGATAGGGCTATAAGAATGACTAATACAATAGGAATCCAAGGAAAAGAGTATGGTCTACTGTTACCAAAAGAAGCTTGACCATGTAAGATATAACCCTCTACCACTGAATCTTATGGATTCTCCAGTTAACCTTCAGGGTCTTGTCAACAACCTGAAATCAAAGCAACCACAATTACTGTGATCTAGGACCATGCAAAAACAACAGCCAAAAGACAAGCTTGAATCACAAGTGGCAACACAAATGCTGGCCAATGGCAGTAAGAACTGAATAATATTAAGGGTGCAGCAATAAAGATTTTCTTGGCCAATACTGATAGCCAGTTATTAACCAGCCATATCGGCCAATACAGATCCAATAACTGATTTACAGGAACACAGCCAGGCAGCATGGAAAGCAGCACCCTGCAGGTAAGTCTGTAAAGGGGAAGGGGCATAGGGGAGGGAAGGGGCAGATCAAGGCTCCCAGTGAGGAAGGGAGTGGGGCAGGGGCTAAATGCGCTGCCCAGCTAGGGCAGTGAATGGGATCCAGGGCCAGGGCCAGGGCAGGGAGTGGGACAGAGCCATGGGCAGCTTGTCCAGGGCATCAGTATCCCAACGCTTAAAATCGGCGGTGGTGGTATTTGAAATAGAGTTCAAATAAGCTTTAGTTCAAACACTGCCATCACTATTTTTAAATGTAGGGATGCTTTTAACCAGAATGGAGTCAAGTTAGGCAAGGGTGGATGCAGGCTACCCACTGTGGGCTTGGGGCTCTCCATTCTGCTGCCTTTGCCCCAGAGGCCCCATGCCCACGTGGCAGTGGGGGGAAAGGCAGCAAAACAGAGACCCCTGAATCCAGTGAGCAGCCTGCATCTGCCCTGTACACAAATCTGGCAGGGCAAATACCCTCCCATGCCTCCGCTGCACACAGCAGGGGGAGCCCACCCCCCAGCACAAGCTGCCTGAAGCTCCATCCTGTTCCCTACCGCAGCCCTGGGTCCCATTCACCACCTTAGTGGGGCAGCACCCCCAACGTCAGCCCCAGTCCCTGCCCCACTCCCTCAATCTACTCTCCCACAGCCCTTCCCTTGTCCATACCCCTTCCCCTCCACAGACAAGGCTGCTGCTCTCCATGGTGCCTGGCTGCATTCCTAGCCACGTGCATGCGTGTGGCCATGCAATGCATGTGATGTCCAGGAGCCCCATCCAGAAGACATACTGCATTTATTGGTGACATCAACTACACTGGCCAAAAAAAGCCAATAGCCCATAATATTAATATTCTTTTTAATCGGTGCTGATCCAATATGTAACTGATAGTCAGTGCACCTCTAAATAATGTTTTACAACCCAAGTTTTGGGGTTGCAAGGGGGAGTGGATCTTAGCCTAGGTACGGTAAGGACACTATCAGGACCATCTTTCTGCATACTTGGCTTTAATCTCCTCCACATCCACTGTTAAAATAGAATTTATACTGGAGACTAGACAAACTCTCCATATTTTTTCTATAAATCACCAACCTTATGATTTCCTGACTATGCCTCCTACTGCAGTGCTTATTGGTCAACCCTCTCCCCATGACCCACCACCAAATGGTGACAGCACAAGGATTAACCTTTCTTTTAGATAATTCTACTGCAGATGCACATACAAAAAAGAAACAAAAAAACACAGTCCTGAATTATGTCCTCCAAAGTAAGAGCCAAGATAGGTATACATGCATCTTATCTTGCTACTTCTGTTTTATCTTTACCTAACTTCCTAATTCAACATCTCCAGCCTACCTGGCATTTATGACCTTTTCCCACAAGTTGTCAAAACAATTACCCTTAAACCACACCACTCACCACAGGCCCATTAAGGATTGCACGAACAGGGAAGAAAACGTGTTGTTTCTTCAAAGCAGGAGGAAGAGAGATTTTTATATAGCAGGAAGTGAAGATAACTAGCATGGCACACATGCAGCTGCTGGCAAAGATAGAAGTCACCAGTGTTCCTGGAGAAGACTGCTTGAAAATCTAACTTTTCACAGCACTGTGAATTATTCACTAAGGTTTCCTTTCTTTTTTTTCTTTCTGTAAATATAATGTTCATATGTCTGTCCTTGTGTATGCACAATTACCAACTTTAAAAGTACTGAAAATGCCTTGAAGTTACTACATGACTTCAGATACACTTACAGTAGTTTATGACCATGACTGCAGAGATCAGTATTTCTCCCATGCTGCCTGAAAGTACCCTGCAAATAGTACAGTTTAGCTCACAAAAAAATCAGACGAATGATAAGATGCAAAAAGGAGACATAAGAGAATTTTGTTTGATACCAAAACCCTGAATTCCACTGCTAAGCACTCCACAATGCACTGCAAAAGGAAAAAACCCAGAATTAATAACGCACAGCAGCAGAGTAAGGCCTCTACAATATGCATGCCCAAAACAGAGCACTTGCTTTGAAATAGCAGTCATGTGTGGCTGCAGCAATATGAGGGTGCAGGAGAGCAGGGGGAACTCCTTCACTACAGGATAACATAACATTGCAATGCTCTACCAATATGCATACCTGCAGATATGTAAAAATATGCAAAAAGTGTACTATACTTCTTTCTGTACTACACTTAAATGTTCTAAGGCTTTTTTTTTTTTGTGCTACCTTATAAATATGTACCTGGAATGAGCAACATAATTTCTACCCTATTCTGATGTCACAACAGTTCATGGTATTTTTGGAACCAATTCCTACTCTCATCTGTCATAGGTTAAAGTTTCAAGTTGATTAAAGTTCAAGTTGCTACTCCTTTAAGGTTACTCTGTCCCAAGGCACCATGCCATGTTTTTGTCCATCCCTTCTTGCTCCAAGAATTATTTCCTCCCACCAGCAAAATGAGGCAAAACTGGTTTCCAAGTGAGACAAAATTTTTCCCCGAACTAAACTTATAGTATTTTAGGCTGTGTGCATTATGTAAACAAAAAGGTGAAACAAAAAAGCCAACTCTACAGTTTTTTGGCATGCTAGCTTTTTTTGAACACATATTTTACTATTTAAGTTGAAAACATCAGGATTCATTCTGGTCCCATAAGCTGGGAGGACAAGAAGGGTTTTAAATAAGTATGAGAAACATTACAAAACTTTGTATTTTATTAGTAAAGTAGAATTTCCTAAGACAAGCCTTTTGAAAACTATTTCATGGTTTGGAACCTAATCTGACTTCTACCTGATACTTTACTTCGAAACCTCATAGAAGTGAAGTATTACATTTTGATGGCTATGCTTCATTTAAGTACTGTAGGTTTTTACTTTAATTTTTAACTGTATAACATTTATTAGTATCTCTCTCCATTCACATCAAACTAACCCTCCAAGCTTCAAAACTGCGTTCCTGCTTCTCAACTGGACTAAGCGATAATAGTAAAGGACCAGGGTTTAGAGAGAGAAGAGGCAAAAGTTCCATTAATGCATTTTTCCCCAAGTCAGACCCTATGGGAAGAGTCCATACTTTCATCCTTTTTCCTCATACCTCAGAACAAACTATAAACTATGCTTAATACTTAAAAGCTTGATTTAAAAAGACAAAGTAACACTGCTATTCAATTTTTTTTTAAAAATCTCCCAAACAGAGCCATGCCCAGGGAATTATATGCCCAAATTGTAATACCAAAACAAACCCAAGTGTTGGGTTTCTTTTTAAAAGAAAAATACATATCATATAATTTGGTTTCTTTGAACTTCGAAACCTGAGGGCTCTCAGACTCCCCTTCAAAGTTATCTAAGCAGCCCTACTGAATATTTTGGGCCACCTCCCAATATTTTGCAAGCCTAAACAATGGTGTTATAGAATACTTCCAAAAGGTTTCCCTAAGTGCCTTTAGCATTACATTTTGAAGCCTGCCCCAAAACATGTTTCTCCCAATCCTTGAAATGGACAAATTCATGTATTTTGAAGTTGCATGCGAACCTCCAATTTTAACTTCCCAGAAAACCTAATCAACTGAAAAAAATCTGCATGGTCAGAGTGATCCCAACTGGCTGTTAATTTCATAACTCATTTTACTTCTGATTTTACCAATCAAGTGACAAGAATTATATAGACTCTGTCCTACTTCTGACAATAAAGTGATTTGTCTAAAGCATATTCTTTGCTCTTCTGTTTCAACATCTTTCCGTTCTTAAGTGCACTTGTCAGTTACGTTACCAAATATCAAAATGAGACATCTCCAGGGAGCTAGCAAGCTATTGCCTGTGGATTTTTAATAATTTATTCTCATGTATGAATGTGTATGCCAAATTTACCTGCAACTTCTGTTTTCTTAAACAAACTTCTTTACAGTGTTCCCTAATACCATATATATGTTTAATCCAAGACACAAAAAAAGTTACATGATCAACCTAAACTGCTGTAACTTAAAAATATGAAATGTTGTTTAGTTTTTTTTACTTATTTTCCTATTAATTTTGAAGGATTTGACCCTAATGCAATAACTGAATGTTGCTGTTTGGCCACAATCAACATTACTTTTCTGGCTGAAACATGTAGTTGCACAAGATGCAGAATTGTTTTAAGATTAATGATTTTTATCAGGTTCTTACCCCCCCGATCTTTTAAAGTAATGTGGCACCATGGATCACAACACTGAAGGTTGCGTGATTCATCACTACAGTCTAAAGGTTCCTTAAACTATATGGAGTTTGGGATACTTGTTAAGCACAGCAGTGAGCAATGTTCTTTAAGTATGCCAGGAATCGGGAAGGTCTTAAATCTAACAATTTCTTCTGTGGTCCTAAGCTACTCTCCTTCTGTATGCAAGAGTATATTATATAAAAGAGATACAAATCTCTATGAAAGAGAGTTGTCATGATTCATATTATAGGACACCTTCTGTATTCCATTCAGCCTGGAATACATTAGCACTTCTGAACAAATTCACTTGCTTGTGTGTGTGCACACTTGTATATGAGCACACACTTCCTCCAGCCACAGGGTCCTAGTCCCCTCTATAATAGGTCTTCAAAATGCTATGCAACAGAAAAATAACATTCTTCCCACATCGCAGTGTCTCCTGCCAGAGCATCCTCCTTGTAGAACTACACTTCTACAGAACTGCCTGCAAATCACAAATAAACTGGTTTTTTTTCCTGCTCCGGGGACTCCGTGAGGGTCCTGTCAACTCCCTGATGCATTACACTATACAGGCCTTCTACATGGGATTAGCATTTGAACTGGGTCTTCACTCTTTACCTTGTAGGGACTCTTGTACAAATCCTCCTACTCTCTACTCCAGTATAGTTTAAATTTAGTCTGAAGATTATTTAGTCCTCCTAGGACATGCAAGTAGCTCTCTCTTGATCCCTGACATAGTTTGGGAAGCAACAGATTTGTCACAGGTGGGGTTGGGCCCAACTCCCCTTAAAAAGCCAACCACCTTAAGTACCTGTAACTTTAACGAATGAAGATGAGAAACCCAGCCATTTGGCTACTATCCAGGATTCCATAGCTGCCAGTCAATGGAAAGCTTGGACAAAGACAGGCTATACATGACAAGGTCAGGGTTAGATGCACTTGAACAGTGAATTCTGGAGGAGCAGAATAGCTGCAGAGAAAATTCTGGTTTCAACTGACAAGCTTCAGTCTTTAGCTTCTTAAACTTAAAAAGACAGTTTCCTTAAGAACACTTAAGTCATTTTAGGCTCTGCATATAGGGCTCAGCTACTTGAATTTCACACACAAGTATAGTTCAGCCAGTTCCAGGAGCAGAACAAAGCATAATACAGTTTACCAGGTCTGCCCATCTCAGATGCACTCCCTCTACCTTTGTTCTTATGTTGTTGTGTGGCTGGGATAACATCAGATTTGCAACTAAAAGGACATGAACACTCATTTAAGTAGTTTCCATTTAGTGATAGTAGTGCTAGGAGCCTCTGAACCTCAGATGAAGTTCTATAATCAAATCAGTCCAATCCTTTTTTTTTTGGTGGGGGAGAAAGGGATGAAATACTGACAAAGCCTGACAGGACAAATTAAGCAGATGAGTGTTTTATCTCTGATGTTGAGTCTTGCCTATATGGATTACAACTTTTCCCTCAAGTCTGATATTTTGTTCTTTTCAGCATCACTGTGTTGTGTAGAGCATGACAGGTGCTCAAGCAGAATCTGTCTGGTGCAAAGCAACATGTGAGCTTTTAAGCTTCACTTGCCAACTGAATATCAAGGAACTAATAAAGCAATTTAGGAAGTCACCAAGATAAGGATGCAAAAGAACAAAAAACAACAATAGAGCATGTGTAATGCAACCATATAATATGTTCTATTCCTGTTTTGCTTGCTAAATGTAATCTTTATTACGATTATTTATTAAGTACCATAAAATGTCCACTGTGGTGCCATAAAGTTTGCAGAAAAACCTTAATTTTTGGAACTTACTGAAAAATTAAATATTCAAAAAAACTCACATGGATAAACTGTATATATTAAACAAGAAAATGAAGACAAAAAACAGGTTTTAAGTATAAAATCTGAGCCATAAGTATACAATTGTAATAATCTTTTTCAACTAAAATGTAAGAACATTTTAGCACACGTCTCGACAAAAAAGTATGATCAGCACAGAAAACCTCAAATGGCTGACTGAACATAACCGTATATTTACTTTGTTAAACTAAAATATTTCTAATATTTCAACATGCATGTTTATTTAACATAAATTTTATCCTTCTGATACACAAAAAGCTAGCTAGTTTATCCATGGTGATCTCCTAAGTAAGGACTATGAGCCCAATTAAGACAGTTGATCTGTATGTCTAAATACGTATGCAAAATTAGCATACAATTGTGAAGTTATATATCCAATTGTTATCTCACCGAATCAAAAATGTAAATACCACATTCAGACTGCAGCCTAGTTAGTTGCACAAGTAAAGCATAAGTAACTTGAATCTAATCTTTCTGAAAATGAAAGCATTTCACTAGTTCAAATTTTAAAATGTCCCAAATCTGAGAAATAAACAAAAATGGTTACATTTACTCATACTACTGCATTCTCTCACATAGAACACACATCTCTTTCCCCGCAAAAAAACAGCTGCTGGAAATCAGTGCATTTGGTATATGCAAGGAAATATGGTAAGAACAGTCTCTGCCACTTATGAAAACAGCAAAAGTAAAAGTCTGCTCTCAATCCACAGTAAGAACAATCAACAAGCTAGCCTCCCTAATTGCTGCTACTGTTACTTAATGCAAAGAAAAATCTTCTTTCTTCATTCTGCCTTTAAGAAAACAAAGTGCATACCTTAGTTGTACATGTTATGCATGAATACACTTTTTTTTTACCATAAGTAACAGGGCCTTTCTATTTTTATTTCAATAGTTTACATTGAAACAGCAAAGCAGGAACAAGTTTGAGAACTGTTAACAAAGACAGCGTCTTTTATAAAAGTGTTATCAAGCATTTGATAGGGCAACAAATTACAGTGGTTTATATTACCCTATGAACAGGTAAAACTTATTTGAATTGGTAGAAAGTGATCATGAACTAAAATTACAAACCTCACACAAAGCAAATTTATGGCCTTCTCTGACCAATGTTACCATCTAGTGTTCCAGGATACTGAGACACTCAGGTAACAGACTTGTTACTCATTATGGCTGTTTGCAAATGTTAAAACAAAACAAAACACTTTACAGTGCATTATTTTGACCTGGCTCTGTAGCATTTGTACAGTTTGAGCGCTTCAGCAGGGCTTTTTGGTGCTTTTACGTAAAGCTATTAGATAAAAGCACCAAAAAAGCCCCACCAAAGCACCCAATCTATACAGACACTGGGTGAGTTGGACAGGGCATGGCACAGGAATGTGCCAAGTTTAAAGTAAAGCAACTTTTTTGTTTTTTTTAAATGTCTGCAAGCAGCCTATTAAGCCTATATAACTGGAACTATGGAAGTAACTCATTGTATGAAATAAACAATTACTCAAGAGCTGATACAAGGTTTACTAACAACCATTTAACTGGTCTGTTAAACTACAGTGTTCGTAAGACTTTTGTAACCAACTTCTTCTGATCTTTCAAGAGTCGTCAGTTGCTGGCTAGCTACTGGATTAAAAAGCTAAACAAGGCAAAATCAATCAATGTTTACCAGCCATTTATCACTCTTCAGTACATACTCTCTCTGTAACCCTTTGGTCTCTCGAATTCCATGTACTAACTTGCTTCTATTGTTCAGACAGGCGTGTTATGAGCAACCCCCATAAACTCTGAGAACAGACTGTGCAGAAGTTTCAATATTCTGCCTTAGCCTACTACCCATTAAGAAAATAAGACAGCCAGCGCAGAAGGTCAGCATGATATGCATTATGATCACAAGCACACCCACCTAGACGTGTACCAATATATCAGTACCATGTCAGATTGGCACCAATAAAGGGAAATTTAACATTATTGGCTTTTTTTGGCTGGTGTAGCCAATAATGTCATGGATAAATACAACATCCCTTCTGGCCAGGGCCCTTGCACACCGCGTGCACGCCTGCAGCCACACATGTGCACATGACTAGGAATGCAGCCAGGCAGCATGGAGAGCAGCACGTTGCAGGTAAGTCTGTGGATGGGAAGGGGTTTGGTGGAGTCAGATCAAGGACCCCAGTGAGTGAGGGAGGGAGTGGAGCTGGGGGAGCTGCCCAGCCACGGCAGTGAATGGGACCCAGGGCCAGGGTGGGGAGCAGGATGGGGCTGCAGGGGGAGGCACAGAGGGGCATATGCTTCTCCAGATTTGCATGTGGGCTCAGGGCTCTCCGCTCTGCTGTCTTTGTTCTGGGGGCCCTGCATTAACTGCACGTTCCCTGCCCGCCTAGCAGCAGCGGGGACAGTGAGTTGTGCCTCCTGCTGCCTTTCGGACAAAGGACGAGCAGTCAACATGGGGCCCGGGGGCAAGGGCAGCAGAGTGGAGAGCCCTGAACCCACAGCAGGCAGCCTGCATCCACCCTCGCTCCACTAAGCTCCACTCCGGTTAAAAGTGTCCCCTCACTTAAAAATAGTGGTGGTGGGGTGGCACTTGAACTAAAGCCCATTTGACAAGCTTTAGTTCAAGTGACACCACTGTCATTTTTTAAATGCTGGGATGCTGATCCCCTGAATGAACCACCTGCAGCTCTGTCCCACTCCCTGTCCCTGCCCTCAGTCCCATTCACTGCCCTACTGCCCCACTCCCTCCCCCACCGTGGGAGCCTTGATCTGCCCCCCACTCTATGCCCTTTCCTCTCCACAGACTTACCTACAAGATATTGCTCTCCACACTGCACAGCTGCATTCTTGTAAATTCATTATCCAATCGGTATCACCCGATATGAAATCTTTATTGGTGCACCCTACACCCAACAGTCCAAATTTGGAACAAGTAGCTGCTTAGATTAAAAATCACTGCCTTTGCCCAGTTATGCTGGGAGTCCTGCACAACAGCACAGATTTAATGTGGAACTTTTCACTTTTGATGTTGCCTCTTTAAATCCCTGACAGCAACGCTGGCACCACACATCACTAAACTTACTTTTCCTGTTTCAGGACAGAAGGAAGTTTGCAGTGAGTTATGACTGCAGTACATCCATCTAGTAAGGGTTCTAGTATGGCTGTGCTCTTGAGGTCACCCACTAGACATCAGGGTTACTCCTTCTGTACATGTCATAGAAGCCCATCCATTATTCTCCCTATCTTCAGAAGGTGAAGTTACATTGGATTTATGAAGGGGAAAAATGGCATTTTCAAAAACATCCCCCAACCTCCAGGGAAATAAGTGACAGGACACAAGACAAATCCAAAAGCTACCTTGTAAAAATTAAGCATCAGGCAAATTTCGACTACAGCACCTAATACCCCTGTGAAAGCATGTTATGGAAGGTTTCCTTGTGTAATGACTAGACAAGTTTCAACATGACCCTCTCAGGTAGGAGCTAACATTTTACCTAATTTCCATATTGTAAGCGGAAGAGGGTAGTATTTGGGAGTTGGCAGAAAATTAGGGAGCCAGAGGTTACATAGTTTATATTTTCAAGTGCAACTGGCAATTTGGGATGCCTCTACCGAAACACTTAAAAGGGTCCCATTTTTACAAGGCAAGTGCTTAGCACTTTCTGAAAATTGGGCCCTTTTAAAGCACATCAATTTGGGCACAGAAAACCTGAAACACCAATTTCTTAAAATACAGACCAATTTAAATAAGCCTCTGAAAGCACTTAGCTAGACAGAACTGCACTAGGGCACACACTTTGGCCTGCCATGTCAGTTTGAAAATGGCATACATCTCACTTGAACCCTGCAACCAAACTTCATGTTTTGCAGAAAAACTGAATTTGCATGCACTACACCAGAAACCTAGCTAAGCAAAACAGGCACTCCAAATGAAATCCTGATTTGTGACAAGGAAAGGCAATGATTAATTCAAAATTAGATACTATATTTTGCAAAGCTTAAAAAAAAAAATCATTATCAAGCCGGTATTTAAAACAGCAGAAGCATCTAAGTCAGGGACAGGCAATTATTTTGGGTAGAGGGCCGCTTACTGAGTTTTGGCAAGCCATTGAAGGCCACATGACAGGCAGCCCCGGGGCAGATTAATATTAATTTTCAAAATTTTTTTTAGGGGCCCCACAGGCTGGATAGAATGTCCTGGCAGGCTGCATCTGGCCCCCGGGCTGCATTTTGCCCACCCCTGATCTAAGTGATTTTTCCCAAGGTGGATAAAAGACAGCAGGTGAGGAGAGTAAACCTGTCTCCAGCCACCATGTGTTCACACAGTACCAACTAGTGAGGTCTGGGCCAGAAGGTAATCTAAAAGATGCATCCAGATGCACACATACATAAACACAGAATAGGTCTGTGCAGCCTATTAGCAGTCCCATAGTGGAAGCTCATCAGACTCAAGGTGTGTGCCTGTCTGAAAGGGGAAAATGTCAGCAGATGGGACTTGCAGAAACAGTACCTTTGTACTGGTATCATCAGATCTAAGCAAGGTAAGTCCCTATCAAAGTACTCACCTTGTATCAGCAGGAAAGGTCTGTGCTAAGCATACAGGCATTTGAAACAACGACACCAGATGCAGTCTGGTCAAAAATGACAACCATGTGCATGTGTGTGCACACCCACACAACTCTAGGTGATAGGAAGCATAGCTTGTATACTGTAGAGTCCTGTACCCACATGGACTGTGTAAATGCTGAAAAACATCCTCAGGCTCCTTAGTATGAGCACATACATGTACACCAGTGGCAATTTCCCCTCCCCCATACACATCATGAGACATGCACAGGGACAGGCAATGTCCAAGTAAAATGCCTCATTCCCCAACCCTCACAGCTATGTGCCTGCACACTGACATTAAGAAGTGTCTCTACAAAACCAAGCCTATTTTTAAAGGGCTTTACAAATGCTTCACTAATTACACGGCATGTGTAACATGCACCACGTGCACATGCAGTGCTAGCAGGAGTCGTCTACGGGGAGATCCCCACTCCTGCATATAGGCGTGTCTGCAACATCAGCCTTGGTACAGACATCCTGGACGCATGTAGGATATACTGCTTGCTCTTGACCATAAAAATGCTCTTCCCAACCACTGGACTTCCCTGCTGCTGCGTCTGTGCAGTGAGATACGGTGCTGGCCATTCACTAGGCCCCTTTATTTCACATGCCCATCTCTTCCCTTCCCACGTCCCTACGAGAGAACAACGAGGGAGGCCCCTGGATGCTGGCGTGCAAAATGCCCGCTGTGCGGCCCGCCCCTCCACATCCCGCCGGCCTGGCAGGTATCTCCCCATCAGGCTGGGTGCAAGCAAAGCGCCCATCCAGGGAACCGCTTCCTTCCCCCGGTGCCAGCCTGGGCAGTGACAGCAGGAGAAGATGCTAGAGAGCTCTGGCCTATGCCTCGGCATCCTCCGCCCGGCAGCGCGGGGGGAAGGGAGGGGGCGCCCAACGTGCTCCCACGTCTCCAGGCCCAGACAGGAGCGGCCCCCTCCACCCGCCCATGTGCGGCAGCGGCCGCGTGCTCCGCTCACCCCACGACTCCCTGGCTGTAGTTCCTCTTCTTCCAGGGGGTGCCGGTGTAGAGCGGCTCGGCCGGGCCGGCCTGGGCCCTGGCGGCCGGCCCGTCCCCCAGGGCGGGGGCCGCGCTCTGCGCCCCGGGCCACAGCAGGAGGCTGTAGTTGAGGCCGAAGGTGCTGGCCTTGTTGTCGCGCTTCCTCTTGTTGCTGGCGGCCGAGG
>NW_017728915.1:16301703-16320307 GCF_001723895.1 Crocodylus porosus
AGCGTAATAAAGGAGCGAGCGGCGTCACCGCCACCCCCCGCGCCCTCAGCACAGCGCGCGGACGCCCCTCGCGGCAACCGCCCCCGGAAGCGGGGGCAGGAGCTCGGCAAGGCAAGAACGGCTCGGGCGGGCCCGGCTGCAGGTGCCGCGGGCGAGGCGTCGGCAGCCCTGGGAAACGCGCTGCTTGTCCGCGGCCCCCTCCGTTGCCCGCCGGGAGTCGTCCCTGGAGCGCTCCCTTCGCCTGGAGTCCGTGCCGGGCGCGATCCTGCCTCTCCCCGGCGGGGCAGCAGGGGGAGTCCGCGTTAACCAGGTCGTTACACTCCAGCAGTGGTCCTCGACCTGTCTTGTACCAGGACCCACGTGCAAACATCAATGCTCCCGCCCCAGCCCGCTGCCCCTGCCTCCAGTGTGTGGGGCAGCCCCTGCAGGGCTACCGGCCTACAAGGGAAAAGCCAGGGTTTCCCACGTTTTTCCCCTTTAAAAGAGAATCCATTTTTAAAGTTTGTTCGCCACCTTTTATATGTCTTTGTGACCCAGTTTTGGATTGTGACCCGCAAGTTGAGAGACGCTCAGCGAGGGAACATGAAAGAGTGACTGCTAGCCGCCGGGAGACGTGTTGCCCTGAGAGCCTTTTGAAGGTGCTGCAGGTGGCCGAGCAATCATGAGGTACACAAACACAATTTGCAAGGTAGACCCCACGTTTTCAAATAGCAATCCATAGATTTAAAAACACCCTGCCTAGCTGTGGTCTTTCTGAGCTTTTTGCAGCAGAATTGCTCTGGTAGGTTTCAGTAGCAATACAACATGTGAAAACTAAGAGCTGGTGTTTTCCAAAGGATGCCTTGAGTCTGGGGAGGAGGCCTTGAGTTTCCAAAGGTTGAGAACCACTGGCCCAAGCACATTAGCATTCAAAATAGACCCAACCACGCAAATTTACTCCTAGGGTATGGACAGGCATTCTCATCTGAAGCATTGTGTTTCATGCACCTCAAACCCACATAACAGGGGAGGGTGTTGCTAACCTTGCATATGCTTCACTGTCAAAGCCTCTGCGGGGGGGTGGAGAAAGGGGTAGCTAAGGAGAGTCCTTCCCAGGGCTGCCAATGCCTTACACCCTGTGGGCAGTGCCAAGGTCACCTGTTTACTGCTTGCCTCTCCATTGGCTCCTTCAACCATTGCCACTTTATTCTCAAGCTTTTTTAGACTCAAGGCACTCCCTACAACTTTTCTAAATCTAGCACCTTCTGCAGATGTGGCAGGGGGAGTCCCTCCTTTTCCCCATACGAGGGAGATGTGTATCTCCACCTTTGCCTCAATGCATAAAGACCAAGGAGAACCTCCTGCCCACCAGAGAGCTCAGGGGCAGGGGTGACACTTCCCGTGTCCTGTTCATGTTGGTGGCATTGACAGTCTAGGTTCTCAGGAGGCCAGCAGCAGCAGCCTCAGGGGGTTCTTCCTACCACAGCCACTTCACAGTCCAGCCCCACATAGCATTTCCCAGAAAAGGAAGCACAGTAGGATATTTCCACCACTTAAAAAGATCACATGGCACCACACATGGGGCACAGGGCTGGTCTGAAGCATGTGCTGCATGTGGTGTCCATGCCAGATCAGCCTTGTGCACTGGCTTCAGCACATGGGGCAGGACTTTGGGCCAGATGCAGCACACAGGGCCAGTCTGGCACAGGTGCCACATGCAACATGTGCCCCGGACTGGCTCCTAGAACTGCATGCAGAGTACACCGACTCCAGCCCCACGTGCCAATTGCAGCATGTCACCCCAGCTCCAAATGGCATGCAGTGTATAGGGCTAGACCAGAGTACATGCTGCATGTGGCATGGCACCCTTGCCCAGGTGGTGCACAGGAGAGTCTGTGGGCCTGATCCAAACTGGGCCCAGATCCAATATGCAGGGGTGGTCCAGCACAGGAATCACATGCAGCATGTATGGGCCCCAAGCCCCATACTACGTGCGGCTCATACCAGACAGGCTCTGCCCACCACATGTAGTATGTGGCGTTGCGACCAGCATGTGTTGCATGTGGTGCACTGGTCCCAGACTCAGACAGCACTGTAGGTTGGGTGATAGGACTCCATGGACCAGAAAAAGGTAACGTTTTGGGGCAGTTTTGCCATGGTTTGTGCTGTAAGCCACTTAAACAGCTGTGTGCTTGCTTTTTGCAGTGCTAAAAAGATGTTCTTAGCACTACAAATGTAACACCTGTTTGTGGCCCTACTCAAACCTTTGCCTAGATGCACAAAACCCAAGAACCACCGCATGCTGTACAACACCTATTACCAATGGATTCACTTAGTACAGATAAGGCCTGGGATAAGCAGATTTTTCTGACCTGCAAGAAGGGCATAGGGTATATGGAAATTGACTGTTCTACATTGTTTTAGTGATGACATAGAAGGACTTGAAAAGTTTTTGAATTTTTCTGTTCTAGTATATTTTTATTTTAGAAACTCGTGATGCAGAGGGTCTTTCCTCCTTCCCCCCACCTTTTTAACCTAGGCTTTAGGACTCTGGCTCTGTGTACAAAGAAAACTGAATTTGTAAAAAAAAGAAGGGATATAAGAACCAATGATACAGTGTGTTCAAACTGTATTTGGAATGCCTGGGTCTAAATTACAAATGTCCGGGGGACTAAAAGATAGGATGCCAAATTTCTCTAGTGTGTACAGAACTTCTGAAGGCTGAAGAACAATAAAGAAATAATATTACCACAAAGCCAAAAGAACAATATATGAGCACTTACAGAAAAGAATTTTGAGTCAGTAAGCTTTGCTTTTTTAATATCTGAGTACCTTCCACATCAAATCAATAGCCGTATACCTGGTCAGCATCATGGAAGTTCTGACATTTTCCCCTTCAAGGTGTCAGAAATCTGCTTTGGGTGGGTTTTTGTGTGTTTGGAAATGAAGGAGATTAGAGTGGTCTGGAAATTAGATGAATATTTAAATCATACCCCTTGGAACATGGCAAGTAAATCTGAAGGGGGAGACTTTGAAACATTTCCTAGAAACTGTCAGACACAAGTTTTGCCTGATCTCCTATAGAAAACTATTATAGCAGAATTCTAGCAATAGACTGCCCTGTTTTCGTTTTTTCAAAACATAAGTGCTATACCGGCTCAGACCAATGGTCTGTCTAGCCCAGTACTGTATCTGTGACAGTGGCAAGTAGTAGATGCTTTAGAAGAAGAGTAGTATGACATGGGTATGTGTAACATAATCTAGACATATCCATCACGGCCTCTCTGGTATCAGCTAAAATTGGTTTAGGGATGTCAGACACTACATCCTTGATTATTCTACTTTATAGCCCCCAGTTTATTTGTCCTCCATGAATTTGTCTAATCCCTTTTTGAATCTAGTTACATTATCTGCCTTCATAATCTCCTTAGGATCAGTTCCTACAAGCTGACTATGCACTTTGTAAAAAGTATTTCCTTTTTTTGTTTTAAACCTGCCTCCTGATAATTTCAGTGAGTGCTCCCTATTTACTGTATTCTGGGATTCAGTGAATGACCTATTTCCTATTCATTCTACTCACACCATTCATTATTTGTAGACCTCTTATCATACCTGCATGCCCCCCACTTCCTCTTCCCCAACAGGCTTCTCCTTCCCAAACTGAAGAATCCTGGCCTTTTCAGTCATTCCTGGTCCATAGGCTACTCCATACCTTAACCATCCTTCTCTGTACCTTTTCTAAGTCTACTACAGCCTTTTTGAGATGTGGAGATCAAAACCGTACACAGTATTCAAGATATGGGGTCACCGTAGATGTATACAGAGGCATGGTGATGTTTTCAATTCCATTCTTAATAATGTCCAACTTTTTGTTGGCTTTTTTAATCGCTCATGCATTGAGCCAATGTTTTTAGAGAACTGTCTACAATGAGTCTAAGGTCTCTTGTCTGAGTTATAACACCTGGTTTAGAGCCTAGCATTGTGTATGTATAATTTAGGTTATTTTCCCCCATGCGCATTACTTGGCATTGGCAACAGTGAAGTTCATTTACTACTTTTTTGTCCATTCAATTTTGCAAGATATTTCTGAAACTCTTCAAGGTCAGTTCAGGATTAGAGTACCTGGAATAATTTAGTGTCACCTGTGAACTTCATCTGTGTTTTCACTAGTCATTCCCTTTTCCAAGTCATTTAAAAAAAGTTGAGCAAAATGGCCAAGGGACATTTGTCAAAAGATTTTTGAAAACAAGCATATTGTATCAACTAACTATCCCTTGTCAACATGTTTGTTAACACCCTCAAAGAACTCTAGCACATTGGTAAGACAGGATTTCCCTTTACAAAACAAAAAAAAACCCATACTGAGTCTTCCCTAGTACCTCATATTTATCATGTGACTACTCATTTTATTCTTTATTAGGGATTCTAGCCATTTGTGAGGAATAGAAACAAGACTCAATGGTCTGTAGTTCCCAGGATCACCTCTGGAATCCTTTCTGAAGACAGGTGTTTTGTTGGCAATGGGCCAGTGCTCTGGCAGAGAACCCATTTGTAACAATAGGTTACTATTATTGCCAACAGTTCTGCAATTTCACATCTGAGTTCCTTCAGAACTCTTGAGCGAATGCCATCTGGTGCTAGTGACTTACTAGTGTTTAATCTATTGATTTGTTCTAAAACCTTCTTTATTGTCACTTCAGTTTGATCCAACTCTTTGGATTTATCTGCTAAGAAGAATTGATTCGGTGTGGGAATCTTCTCGATATCCTCTGCTGTAAAGACTGATTCAAAGAATTCATTTTCCTTCTCCACCATGGCCCTCCTGTCGTTTTTACACTTTGGTCATCTAATAGTCCCACTGACTCTTTTCTGTTTCCTATTTCTGAGGTATTAAAAAATCTTATTAATATTAGCATTTTTCACAAGCTGCTCAAAATCATTTTTTGACCTACCGCATTATGCTTTTGCCAAATTGTGCATGCATTCCAGTTTTCCTCATTTAAGCATGTCTTCCACTTTTGAAATAAAAGGACATTAAAACTGTAGAATTCTTGGTTCCAAAATGATACCTTTTACTAGACCAACTGAGAAATTGCAAAAAACCTTTTTGCCTTTTTGTCTTCACTAGCCTCCTTTACTCTGCTGTTAAAACCATGCATGGTTCTTACTAAATTCCTTACTACCCTTTTTTATCTGCAGCATGCACTTGTTTTCTGAGGCTCTGTTATAGTGTTTATACACAGCTTCCAGGCTGCCCACTAGGTTCTGAGCTGCTTCCTGCTCCTCTCTTTTCACTGGAGGAAAGGCAAGTGGGGAGATACAGGGTTACGCTGATGGTCCGTTCTGTTCCCCCTCAACTTCTAAGAGTCGGCAGGGGGAGAAACAGAACCATACGTCTGTGGCTGCCTGCAGCAACATATATGATTTTGAAGCACTCCAGTGGTAGGGAGTAAGGGGTAACAGGGGAGGCTACAAATCTGTCTTTACAAAAATGTTCCATTTTTCTAATTATGCTGCATTTTGAATGTCTGTGTGCACTCAGTGAGATTGCTGTGTGTCCTTTGTCTCTGACTGGTGCTGTAGCAGTAGTGTAACTGAGAGGGACAACCAGGACACCAGCCCCAAGCATCTCCTTTGCCAGGGGGTGCAAAAGCTGACTATGCCAGCACAACTGGCATGGCAAGAGCTGGTGCTGCCCTGTGCACTGGCAGCTGCCCCAGGCTTGGACCTGCCCTGATAGGCTTTGGTCCTGCAGCCTCTTCACTCACTCCTGCTGTTTGCTTAGAAGCTGTCTTTTGTATACTTCTACACTCCTATGATCCTCCCCCAGAAAACACCCAGAGCGCACAGCCCCAAAACAAATGCTCACTCAGAGCATCACCACCAGACAAGCAGACTAAAGTCACCCAAATTCATCCACTTTCCAAGAACCAGGAACCACTCCTTTTCCTCCCCACACATTGAGATCTATTAATAACTGTCCTGTTTGCACTTGCATGTTTCA
Source organism: Crocodylus porosus (assembly GCF_001723895.1). Taxonomy (NCBI): domain Eukaryota; kingdom Metazoa; phylum Chordata; order Crocodylia; family Crocodylidae; genus Crocodylus; species Crocodylus porosus. The sequence goes on from NW_017728915.1 coordinate 16,307,687, forward strand.
CCTTGGGATATGGGATCTGCATTGTCTAATAAGAGTGAGGCTTCATAGAATGAAATTCAGTCTTTGATGGGGCTGGGTTTGACATAGTATTTGCTTTGAAAATTAGGACTTAAGAGCTCAAACTGCCATCAGAACTGGGAACAAATGAAAGGACATGAGCACAGTCACCTCATGGAGATTGAAAGTGTTTGTTAAATTCTCAGTAACACCTTGTTGCAAATATATTGTGAAAATTTATAAACATCTTCTGAGACCTACCAAGTGCTCCAGAGAAAGCAAAAAGAATCAAAATGGGGGGTTCTGATATTTCAAAGAATTGGGGAATGGGGGGAAGAGGCAAGAAAATAACTGTTGTTTTTAAGTTGCTTTCTTTGTATACCCTGAAGTAGAAGAAAGGGTCACAAGCCCAATTAAAAAAAATATCCCTAGAAAAATAGGGCAACTTGCATCCTAATTCTGCTGTGATTTGGTTCTCAGACACTGGGTGCATCCATAGTCAATGAATGCGACACAATGAACTCCAGAGCCATTTGAGGTGGAGAAAACTGCTCCCAGGAGCAGGATCTACTCGTACACCTGGGACAGCAGCAATTTGAGCTGGGGTGAAGCAGGCTGGGCACAATTTACACCCGCCATCAGCGTCCACATGTGTTTTAGTGCAGTAAATTACTCTGCTGTAAGATAGTACTGTCTCCAACAGTACTATCTTATAATGGAGTTAATTTACTGTGCTCTGGTACACATGTAGACGGTGATATTTTAATTGATGATTAATCTAGTCTGCAGTAAAGCGTGCATTTAAATACACCAACAGTGTGTAATGTTAAGCATTTTGCCAAAGTCCTGGCAGGGTTGTGGCTTAGCATCTACAAGCTTTCCCACCAGCAGTTCTTTTGCTGTCAAATATGACAAGGACATGACACTGAACACTGTGATGTCATAAAAGCAGGAGACATCATTAGGATTTGTGGGAGACAGGGGCAGTGGAAGTATACCCACATATTCTCAAACTGACTTTTCTGTCAACATTTGTTTTTATCCCCTCAAATCTTAATAGATGCACTCTACTTGGAAAAATGCAGTCAGTGTATTAATGGGTCAGATATTTTTCTGAGTTAACTAGTAAACCAAAAACCAAAATATTTAAAAATGCTAAAAGTATATTTTACTCTCCAATAACTCAAACATCACTAAAATGATTTTCCTCAAGCATTACAAAAATGCCAAGTGTCTTCTATTTTCCAATGACTAAAAAATTGCTAGTGATTCTCTCTCATATATATATATATATATGAAGAGGGAGAAGATGCATAAACATCTCAGTGATTCCTTTATCACAGGAGCTCAAAAACCTAGCCACTGACATTGTGGCCTCCATCGCTCTACTAGAATACCTCAAAAACATAAATAAATTTAACTTCACAAGTAGGAAGTAGGAAAATCTTTTATCAAACACTGTCATAGTGTTCAGGACACTTGAAATGGCATCCTGACGTTTCAGTATTTATTCTGGGCTTTAAACTGTACAAAATGCAAGCAGCAGCTGGAACCAAGGTTTGAGCTTGTGCCCAGTTAAAATAAAAAGTATTCACTTTTGGTCCTAAATAGTGGGTATGGACAGATAAATACAATTATACTATCAAAAAGAGGGGGGAACTTAACTGTGTCTTAAGCTGATCCATTTTAACTGTAACTGTTTTTTGCCTCTGCTCTATTTTAGAGCAAGTGGAAGCAAAACTGCAGTAATCAAGCAGCTCTTTCACTCCTGTGTAAATTTTCCCTGGCTTAGTTTCCCTACTACAGGATAGGGGAAAACACAGGAAGCAGGTACAATGGATCAACTGACAAATGCTCATGTAAGTTCCTGCCCCGTTTAATTGTGTCATATAATTTTCCTATAAGGTGCTTTTCATACAAATAATGAATATCTGAAAAGGAGTATGCCTGATTAAAAGCTTTAGTAATATGCTCTTTTTTACTCAGTAAAATAAATACCCCTTTGCATGTTCTACCAGGTGAACTTTGGAATTCAGTTCAAACTTTCTAATTTAATCTGTTTGAAAATTGCAAAAAAGTCTGTATCTGAAGTATATATTTTAGTTAATTAATGTCACTTTAACAAGATGTAAAAAATAACAGCCTTTCCTGGGAAATATTTAATGGAGGACAAAATTAAACATGAGAAATTTTACATGTCAGCTGGCCAGAAACTGGCTGATTATCTCATATTTCTGGATAGTATTGAAACCAGTGGAAAAAAAAAAGATATAAAAACAAAGTGAAATTATAGTGTAATTAGATTTCAGAAATCAACTCTTGATTTGTGAAGGATTAAAAGCTTTGCATGGATTTTTTAGTATTACTTAAAGACACCAGATGAACCTCATCAAGTAGCTTTGCATTTAGACATAAAGACAGTATAAGCTTTCCCACTTGTACTCTTGCTGTGCCTCAACCCTGATGGAAAATAACTCAGGGAGTGAGAAACTACATCAGTCCTCAGTCTTCTGAGACTGCCAGCAAGGTTTGGAGCTCGTGCCAGGTGTCATGGTTTTTGTGATGTGGGTACATCTGCTGCAGACTGGACTGAGACCACCTGCTCACTTCATGTATTCCAGAAAGGAGCCTACTTTGGACTGGATTTAAATTTGCAGTGACAGGGACAAGACTCTGTATCTGTTATTCCTTGAGTGTGTTTTTGCTGAAAATCTATTATCCAGGAGAGGACAACCTTTTCAAGGTAATACTTGTTCTTGGTATACAGCATGCTGATTTTTCCAATGGCTTTTTTGAATAGCAACTGCAAACAAATCTTGGTAATCTTATTTAAAAGAAAGAAACAAACAAACAAATTTCTCTTACCTCATGTCTTTAATTTGTTCCTTTTATCTCTTATGTGAGAAAATGTCACATGATAAAAACTTACACTGTTTAAAAGGTTATCCATTCTTCCAACAGGCCTGTGAACAACTCAGTCCTTAACTTTAACATAGAACAAGTTAGACATACCCTGGATTTGTCAGTGGGTGTGTATTTTAACATTTTTGAATGCTCTAAATTGTTTTAGCTTTTATTATTATCTATGGCAAGAAACCAGTAGAAATAACAGTCATCTGTATAATATGGGATGCATCTGTTTATTAGCTGAGATCAAGGGAGGGGAAGGACAAGTTCTGCCTGGCCTACTGCTATTGAATGGTGAGAGATTCAGAATCTTTCTCCTTTAGGTAGTGAAGAAGATAAACATTTTGTATTCTTATAGTGCCTGGAGGGCTTCATTGAAATCAAGGCCCAATTGAATTAGGTGCTGTCCACGCTGATAGAGGCAATCCCCATCTGGAAGGCCTTACAGTGTTTTAGATGGATGGAGGGTTGGGGACCAAAATAGACGGTCCCCTTATAGACTTTACTCTGTAACATGCAGGCCACATCCAAATCATCCTAGTTTTTCAGTTGTAACATTTTTCAAGATTTCTTGACTGCTGCCTTGACTATTGCAATCTCATATTCACCTTTAATTTTAAAGTGTTGCCAAAGTAGTCTTTATTCATCACTTCAGTTGTATTAGTCCTTTTCCTTTGGTTTCAGTTTCTCCACTGCATTAAGCAAAGTTATAATCCTTACTTTACCATGTGGCTTTTCTGTACATCTCCATCCAATCTTTTCTCTCCCTAGTCCATAACCTGACACTTCACGCTCAATGATGCCTTTTCACTATCTTACACACTTTCACCATTGACCCTTTTATGCATGAAGCCTGTTCTCCAAATTAATCTTGCCACCACCATTAATACTCTTCACCATGATGCCAACAGCAAGTCACCCAGTGGTAGTGGCCACACCAGTTGCACATAAAAAAAATCTATGATACCTCTAAATGGTATACTTGGCTAATTATTATTTATGTTTCCATAACTCTTTGGAATCCTAATAAAGTGTCAGGGCTCCATTCTGCTAGACAGTGTAGAGAGAAGTAACAAAGGCAACAGTCCTTGTTCCAGAGAGTTTACAGTTTGGATTTTAAAAAACAATTGGTGATAGAACAGATTAACTACTGATCCTTTGCTAAGCTCTGTTAAGTGGTATGCTCTAGTATCCTATCTACTAATGCAAGTCTTCCTTACAGGGATACTGTTTCACATATAAGCTGTTGCATGCTCTAAGTTCTGCCATTGTTATCCTCAAATTTCTTGATTACTGCTGGGTAGAGTTGGGTCTGACTCTCAAAATCTAACATCACTGAAGTTCACACTTTCAATATGAATCAGACCAACTGCATCTTAAAAACCAGGTGCCTTGTCACAGATTTTCTGTCTTTTACAAGCATTTCTCTCTTGCTCAAGCAGAATAACTTGAACTGCAAGGCTGGTGTTCCTAGGAAGGGAGAAAACTATAGAAAATATACACCTCTGCAGATTGACACAATAACAATAACGACAGAGATTACATAAAAGCATGCATCTTAGCTCAGCCCTTGTCTCATCAGTGTCAGGTGGTGAAGATCATTCTGGACAGAAAGGAAAAGGAAAAAATACCCACCACCTTCTCAGATACTAGCAAAGAGTTGTCCAGATTCTCCCAGAATGCACTAATGGAAACACCTTTGGGTAACCAAGCACATTTGGAAACACCATTGACATGTCTTTGTCTTATGAGAAGGCAATGTGGTCACATTGCTGCTGCATATACACAGTTACCTTGTAACAAGGTCAAATGAATGTGTGTGATGATCATGGATCCGGGTTTTCCGTTTCACATGGAAAAACAGAGAAAACCACGGATTTCCCTTTTTTATCAGAGAAACCCATGGATTCCCTGTTTTTGCAAACAGCTCTGCAGCCTGCAAAAGCTGTTTGCAAACAGGGCGGAAAATGCCCAGCCCTGCCTGGAGGGGGAGGGCAGGGCCTGAGGCTCTCACTCTGCTGGGCTCAGCTCAGCCTTACCCTTCTCCAGGAGCCTGAGGTAATTGGGGCTTGGAGGGGGCACTGGCAGGGCTGGGAGGGAGCCAGGAGCTGGCCCCAGCCCCAACCCCAACCGAGCAGGCGGCAACAGTGGGGGAGTCAGCTCCATGCTGCTTCTGCTTCTGCTGCAGCTGCCTGCTGTTGGGGGCAGGGAGCTGCAGACTTGGGTCCCTGGCCCCATAACCCTGGCAGCTGGGGGCCCCTCCAGCAGGGCTGTGGGTGGGAGGGGGCAAAAGGCACAAGTAGGGCAGGAGGGTTGTTGTGGGGGCAGTGAGGGTCACCAGCAGTATTGAGGAGGACTTTGGGGGCAGTGAGAGGCACCAGCAGGGTTGGGGAGTGCTGCAGGGGGCTTTTAATTTTAATAAAGGATTTGGGGGGGGTGTCAGAATCTGTGATTTTTCATCAGAGAATTTGTAATTTTTTTTTAATCAGAGAAAATTGTTAAAAATGCTAATTATACTGGCTGAATACACCAGGTCCTTGTGTTAATACACTAAACTAGTAAATTAGATATCTCTAAATAGATAGGTGTAGAGAGAACTGTTGTGGGCATTTCTGCAATGCTATCCATGACAGCTTGCATGCTGGTAGCAGGCTAACACAAAGCTCAGTGTGAATTGTAAAGCCCACCCAGGAAGCAAGATAATTTCTTGGACAGTCAGCTTGTACTGCCACTGCTTGACTGAGCCACTTAAAAGCTATGACAATAGTGACTGCAGTGGCAGGATAGGTAACTTGTATGTATAGGGACCTATCAGAATCTCAATTTTGCAAAATCCATGGGGTGAGGGGAAAATGTTACTGAAAAGAAAATGCTGGCTCCCCAGAGGGAGCCAGCAGTCCCCATGACACTGTGATAGCCTACTGAAGTGGGGAAGGGGGTGGCCTGCCCACTTAAAGGGCTGCCAACAAGATGGATGCTGCCCCTTGCTGCTGATTGGTTGCAAGGGCTGCCTATCATGTGGTCCAGCTCCTCGCTACCAATCAGTAGCAAGGGATGGGGCCACATGACAGGCAGCCCTCACAGCCAGTCAGTGGCAAGGGGCAGGGCCAGTCAGCCAATTGCGGGGGGGGGGGGCAAGTCCCCCTCCCCCCATGAAGTGGCTGCCAGGCCCCACATTTTTCTGCCTGCAAAATCAGGAGGCAGCTACCACAAATTTGGTAGGTCACCACCTATGTAGAATATACATCAATAATTTCAAGAGGAAGTAGATTAAATAGAGTTTGAAAAGGAGAGAAAACACAGCTTGGGAATTACTTGCACAAGAAAAAAGGAAGTAGGCAGTTCTAGTCTGAACTCTGTCTCCAGTCCAAAAGGGTTGGTAGGAAGACCATTGCAGTGAGATCATCAAGATGGTCATATAGATTTCTAGTATACACCTTTCATTTTGCTTCCCATTGCTAGTCAGAAGTAATTATTTGATTTCTTTTCTCATAAAGGCAACAATTAAGATTTTTTTTTCAGCACTTAGTTTACTGGTGAAAAATCCAGTAAATGTGTAACAGGACCTCTAGACTAATAATCATCATTTATACAACTCATTAACATTTCACTCTGTCTTGGTGTGGTCGTTTGAAAAATATCCATTTGGGTTCTTGTATCAGGTATGTAACAATTTAAGCATTTGCCAAAGTCAGAAGCAAGTTTTCTGACATATGATGTAATCTACTGTCTGGGGTTTCTTACTATGTATGGAAACTTTAAAAAATGTTAAAAATCTTAAACTGGCCCTCCTCCCTTTCCCAGGGCAAATTATTTCAGCAAGATGGGTCAGGGGATGGTGTCTTCACTTCCAATGTTTACTACTATGCTGTCTATATTTTGGAAGTAATAACTAAGAGAATTGTTCTGAAATTTTATATTATATAACAATGCAACAGGCTTCCCCATGGCTGCTTAAGCTACTTTCATGCATTTAGCTCTAGCTGTACATGGCTTATTAGGGATTTACAGAAGAAAAATATAAAAAATTCCCAAAACCACATTGAATCTGCTCAATTAATTTTCTGACATCTAGGCAGTTTGGATTCTCCCAAAAATGCTTAGCGTAAGGCACTAAAAGTGAGTGAGGATAGTAGAGTCCAGCCTGTATCTTGCATTGCTTTTGGCCAGCATTCTGGAAAGCATCAAAGGCATTTCAGAATAAGATCATGTTTTAATCTCAGGGTTTATGGGGTTGTTACTCTGGACAATCACCTTCCTGAAATGTCAAATAATTTCTGACAACAGTAATGTATGTGGAGCTCAGTGGATGATGTTGCTAACACATTTCTGCTCTGCACCGTAAAAGAATCTTGCAAACTAGTCCACCGTTCATCTTCTGGAATGATTGTCACAGCAGGTAGCAGTTTGCTCTGGGTATGCATGAACATACATATAGAGTATCAAGAGGCAGGAATCCCCTTATCTTTTCAGAGGGATTTCTCTGCTTTTGTGCCTATGAATTCTTATTTCCAAAACCTTTTCCATTCCTCATCTTACTGAGGAAGAACATTGCTATTCTCCCACGAGGACAGCCTCACAGCATTTTCCAAACATTAATAAGCTCAGTCTTTTCTTAGGTAGGTATATAATGTACATTTTAGAAGCAACATAATCGAAGTTGGATTTACAATCCAGGTAATCCAACCTTGAATCCTGTTGTGTTTACAACACAACTCTCTTCCTCATGTGGTCAGATTCCTGACCCTATTCTTACTCTATGCTGCTTTCCATTAGCTTTTTCTTGCCTCGCAGGGCTTTCTTAGTAATTATACTTTCTTTAGACCCTTCCCCCCACTCTCAACCACCAATCTCAACTGCCAGGGAATTCTCCAGGCCCCAACAATCCCCTGGTTTCTCTCATTAACAGGACATCATAAAAACACATCTTGGCAACTCTCTAAAGCAGGGGGAGGAAAGGAAGTTAGTCATAGATGTAATCACCTTTGGTTCATTTTTTTCACCCACTCAAAAAGTATTTTATTTCAGAATTTCACAAAGTAGAAATTCTTCAACTCTGTAACTTGCCTTCTACCCTACAAGAACAAATAGGAATGGCAGGCAATATCTAAATGTGAAATCCTTTCATCCTTTGTCAGAGCATTGTTTAATTCACTGGATTTCACCAATCCAGTTGTGGATTTTCCTGTTTTTTATGCATGTCAGCTGTTTTCTGGGAACACATCATGACAAAGGAATAACAACCATTAGGCTAGGGACAAAAGTTACATATAAACTGGTTTAAGTGATTGGAAATTGGTTTAAACCTATACAGAAGTTCAGTGGACATAAATCACTTTCAAAACAGCCAAACCAGTTAAGATAAACCTGGTTGAATGTAGTATCAGACTTAACTGGTTTAGATTAAACCAGTTTATGGAACTTCTGTCCCAGATCCCTTCCTGATTCAAGTTAACTCACAGTCTCCCAGCATCCCATGATGCTTTGCAGCCCTGGGCTATGCTATCTCCTCCAATGGAGCAGGGATTGCTCACACCTCTGTTCCTTAGCCTGCTTCCTGTGTGTCAGCTCATAAGGATGGGTGGGGTGGGATAGACCCCAGACCCCCCTTAGCCAGGGTCTACACAGCATTGTGTGGGGAGGGAAAGCCCCTGCAGTGGGGGTTTTTTGGCTGTCAGCAGCCCTCCCCTTTCCAAGCTGCTAATTGCTTCATTGGCTGCCACAGGATGGAGGAAGAAGTCCTCCCAGCTTGGTGCCTGTCCTTGCAGGCCAGCATGGGGGCACCAGGGCAGCCCCGGAGAACTGCAGGGGGGGAGGGGGAATTATTTCCCTCCCAAACCCCAGAGCTGCTTGCCTTGGTTCCTGCAAGTCTCAGGCAGCCTCAGGGAGTGGAAGGAAATTCTCCTGCTCCTCTGCATTTGGTTTTGCCTCAGTTGCTGAGAGTTGCAGGGCAGCAAAAGAACCTCCCTGTGCTCCTTGAGGATGCCCCAGGCTATCCCTGAAACTTGCAACAGCTAAGGCAAGCAGCTCTGGGGTTTGGGAGGGGAAGAACTTCCCTTAGCTCCCTGGGGCTGTCTGGCCTGGGGGAGGCTCCCCCGAAGTGAGCCAGCACCTAGACAGCAGGTCCTTAACCCCCTATGCGAGGGCAGTAGGGGGTTAGGGGCATGTACTGAGGAGTCAATTGGGGACACTTGCTGGGCTGGCAGTGGCCAGCAGACTGGGAGATGTGCTCTAGCGTCCCCTGCCTACTGGCCTGGGTCAGTGCAGGCCTCCCCCTGCCTTTCCCAATTGAAAACTGAATGTCAGTTCAGTTGGTTATTGGTTCAATCACAGCTTAGAGGAAGCTGCCTATATTGAACTGATTCTGCCTTGGGCTTTTTGACCGTCTATACTTAGCCATAAAGCCTATACGGTGAATGTTATATTGTTTTTTTCCTGCTATGCTGTCATTAGAATTTTAAAAAGTTCATACAACAGCTGTATACACATTTCAACTTTAAAACCTCTGTTTGGGAAAAAGAACATAAAGCTTCAGTATTTTCTTAAGCAAAATATTTTATTTTCTCTAATTCAGCATTAAAAACAAGTGTAATGACTGCCCAAAAGCTTGCAGCATAAAGGACTGCACTATTCAGAGGAAGCAACTGAAACGTGTAAAGTGATCTAACAAGGAATAGAGGACATCAAAGAGCATAGATCATCTTTACAAGAGAGATAAGGGAGAAAAAAGGAGTCTCAACAGGGGAGAAGCACTGTCTAGAATTTAAAGAAGAAACCAATTGCTAAAACCGCTCACTTAGTAATTCACCTTCTTCTCTTTGGTCTTACTGTATATTTGAGCCTTGGCTCACAGAGATATACATTCATGTTATATAGCAATTTTAAATATACAAGTGTAAATATACAAGTGTGATAGTTTTTAGAGGTAAAGGTAAAAACAGAATCTTTGCATTGGCTGCTTAATGATGGCATGCAAATATCTGAAGGTTTAGTCCTATGTCACTATTATAGTATTACCATGGTAACTCACCAGGTTTGTGTTTTAGCTTGTATTTGAGTTCAAAGCTTATGAAAGTTGTCTTTTAGAAAGAGACAAAGATTAGACTAGGGTGTGCAGTTCAAGGGGTCATGAGGAAGATTGTGTTTACTCACTGAATGCTTTCTGGAAAAAAAACTTTCTAGCATCTCATCAGCCCTACAATGCTAAGAGGGAAACTAAATCAGGAATACGAGCAGCATAGAAAGTTTGAAGACGCTAAGAGCTGGAAGACTATTGAGGAGGTAGTAAATGTATTTCTCTTTCTCCATTCACGGCGTTATTTTTTTATATTTGTGTGTTTGAACAGAGATTCTGTATAATACTATGGTCTGTAGCTTTTTTTTTTTTTAAAAAAAAGTCTTCATACCACAAGCCATATTACTAACCCTGCAGCTAAAACAGATAGCCAAGGATGTTGATGTGCTACTTAAAAAGAGCTATAAACTAGCAGTGGCTAGTGGCAAGACAAACTATTTAAAAAAGGATCTGAAGCCTATTAACACAGAATCAATAGATGCTTGTAAAATCAGAATGATGCCATTTACACAAAATACAATGACAAATTTCTGAGACAAACATTAATTAATCTTAAAACTTCAGTAATTATAGCAAAATGTACAAATTAGACACCACTTCACTGCTGGGGTTCAGTTGCTTTGTTTCACATCTTATGAATCTGATGTCACTTCAAAATGGAACACACTGCTGAATGGGAGATAAGGTCCTTAAAAAAAAGAACAGACGATAAAGAGAAAAATTTATAGCAAAGCTGGTGTGAGCCCACTATAACCCAACAACTGATTTAAAAAAACAAAGCAAATTAGTTTGTAGTGAAGTGTTAAAGCATTACTGCAAGAGGGACTACAGAGAGAAAAAATTAGAAGGAAGACAGAATTCTTTAAAGACAGACTCCGAACTTCTACCTAAAAGAATATCCCCAAGATTTAACTTAGGGAAGGGAAGGGTTAAAACAGGCTCTAAATAACCAGCCTAACACTAATTTGTTATGGCAGTAAACCTGAATAGAGTTGATGTGATGAGGAACTGAAATTGCTTGCACATTAACTCCATATGGTTCAGGGCTTAAAACCTTTCAAACCAAGTCTGCTCTGAGCTGTGATGTTGATATTGTTCCTCCCATATTTATTTATTTTATCAATTAGAGATATTTCTTTTGGACAGGGCCAAGCTAACTTGTTTCAGTGTCTTAAATTAAACCAGAAATTAACTAATGCTTCCAATAATGAAATGTTAACATTAGGCCTACATAGTATTTAAAACATTCTGTATGATTTAAACATGCTCTTTTAACCATATTAACACAAGAAAAGAATAAATATGGTACTCAATGTAAAGCAGGGCAATAGATGGCCCAGTTTCTCAATTTGAGATTCATTAGCATTTCCTTGTGCCACTTAGGTTAGAGACAAACATTAGGTAATGCTTTCCCTGTATTTCAGGCATGAGCCCAACTAGATAATTCAATCATTAACTTAACCAGTCATGGTTGATTTTCTGTCTGGATATTTAACATTAAAGAACAGCTCTGAACAGATTATCATTAAAGATCACCAAAAGAACACTTGGCCTACTGTAAAATACAAGAAAATCCATGTATTTCAACTATCACTCCTATCCATTATTTTAAAGTTAAATTAGATAGCACAGATATGATTTACTTATTTGTCTAAGGCAATAACCATCCTTAGTAATCTAAAGAGAAAGCAACATACCAACTAACTGATGCTTCCAAAATTACAATCAATCTAGGGCAGGGCTGTCAAACAAACAGCCTGTAGGTTGTATCATTTGTAGAGCCATGTCATTTCGCCCAGGAATTCAGGAGAGAGGGGAAAAGGGGCAGGGACCAACGCCAAAATCTAGCATATGAAACATCATTAGGGATGAGTGTCAGCAACAGGGGTAAGCACTGGCTGCATTAACGCCTACAACTCCCTGCCTCCCATTTGCCCAGCTCCTGAGACAGTCTGAGGTCTGGATCTAGCCCCCAAGGGGTCTGTGGTCCGAATCTGGCTCCTAAGGTTAGAGACAGAAGGTGCACATAAATCAGTTTAAGTGATCAGAAACTGATTTAAACCTGTAACAGAACAGAAGTTCAGTGTACTTAAACCACTTTCAAAATAGCCCTGGGCTATGCTGGCTGCTCCAGGGGAGCAGGGTCTACCCCAACCCCTCTGTTCCCTAGCTGGAGCACTGTTATTTCTCTGACTAAGGAGTGGGTAGGGGAGCAGACCCCCCAGCTGACTACTACTGGCACAGGGAGGGGGGTGGATCACCAGACCGCCAGCTGGGTGCTGCTGACATACAGAGAGCGGGGAGCCTGCAATGGAGGATTGACTGCCTCCCAGAGCCATGCTCCCTTCTCAGCCTCTGGGCTGGCTAGGGGTGGGGGTATGGAGAAAGAAGCTGGCACTGGGCCTTGACTCTGCCCCGAGAACTGGGACCCAAGAACCACACCCCCTCCTCAGCCTCTTGGCTGGCTAGGGGTGGTGGGGGAAGCCTGCAGCAGGGGGCTTCATTTTGCCTCTCCACCCCCAGAGCCACACTGCCTCTCGGCCTCTGGGCTGGCTGGGGGCGAAGGAGAGAGGAAGTCCTTAGCTGGGGACTTCGCTCCACCCCAGAGTTGGGAGCCAGGAGCCAAGCCCCAGAAAGGGCTC
>NW_017728915.1:16320423-16354885 GCF_001723895.1 Crocodylus porosus
ACAAGACTCCAGCTCCACTCTGGTTCCCGGCCCCTCCCACCCTCCCTCAGTTGGCCCCCAAGACAGAGTAAAGCCCTTGGTTCAAGCTCCCAATGCTGGGCTGCTCCTGGCTGGGGGTTTGGTGATGGGCTGGAGAGGTGGGTTTTCCCCCTCACCCATTCCTCCACTGCCTAGGAGCTGAGGAGGACATGTGGCTGGGGGCGCTACTGGTCTGGGCCATTGCAGGGGTTTGGGTGCCTTTCCTGTCTGAAAAGTAAACATCAGTTCACTTGCTTATTGGTTCAATCTATGCAGTTTAGAGAAACCTGCAAAGACTGAATCGATTCAACCTCAGGCTTTTGGACTGTCTGCACTTAGCCTACGAAGCTAAGTGAGTTTGACAGCCGTGATCCAAAGGATTCCCAAAGATTCTTACTGAAGTAGCAGTTTGGAGAGAATACTGGTAGGTCCTTTAGGCTTTGAAAGAGATTTTAAGAAATCTTGGGAATCTAGCCTTCGCTACCCTTAAGGTCAGAGACATTGTGTGGTTTTCAGAACCTGTGGACTTATCCATAACCTGGACAATGGTCAGAGTTGATTTGATATCCTAGGGCTTACCACCAAGCATCTGAGGTAGCTATCCTAGGACTTACCACCAAAGAAAAAGACAAAGACAGACAAGTAACCGTAAACTGAAAGACAGGGAAATATTACGAATAAAAGAACCAAACCAAAGAGTTTGCTTTATACATCTTAGCTTAAAACCCAAGGCCTGGGCAAAAATTAGTAAGAAATGTGTCAACTGTGCTACTGTAGTAAATTACCAGTCAAAGGAATCAAAACACTTGGAAGGCATCTTCTACAACAGGGATGGGCAAAATCTGGCCCTCAAGATCATTCTATCCAATATGCAGGGCCACTAAAAAAAAAAAAAAAAAAAAAAAAAAAAAAAAAATGTAAAAAATGAATCTTTCTCTGCCCTTGGTTCCTGTCAAAAATGACAGGAACCAAGGGCAGTAGGACAAAGGGGAAGCCTGCTGGGCTCCCACAACAGTGTGGCCTACCTGGCCCCACCCCCTCAGCCAGAAGCCCCTGCCACAGTTTCTGGGCTGGCAGCGCAGGAAGCTCAGGTAAGTGGGGGTGGGGGAGGACCCCAGGCAAGGAAGGAGCACCAGGGGAGAGGCAGCCCCTCCCCACCCACACCCAGTGCCTTGCACTGCAGCTGCTTGCAGCCTGCGCGGGGCTGCCTGTGCCCAGTCCGGACAGCCCTGTGCAGGCTGCAAGTGCCTGCAGCGTGGGGTTCCAGGCGTGAGAGGGGCCGCTTCCCCCCCACACTCAGCTTTTCCCTGGGCTCCTTCCCTGCATGGAGGAAAGCCGTCCCTCACCTGCCCCATAGCCGGCACCCTGCGCTGCAGGCGTTCGCAGCCCACGCGGGGCTGTCCGGAGCAGGCACAGGCAGCCCCAGGCCGGCTGCAAGCAGCTGCAGCATGGGGCACTGGCCACAGGGTGGGGCTGCTTTCTCCCCCCAGCGCTCAGCATCACCTTGTAACCTGGCCCCCACTGTCAGGCTGGCAGTGGGGCAGGTTACAAGCTGGTGCTGAGCACAGGGATAAGTGGCCCCTCACCCGCCCTATGGCCAGCACCCCACGCTGCAGCCCATATGAGGCTGCCTGTGCCTGCTCCAGACAGCCCCGCATGGGCTGCAAGTGGCTTCAGCAGGGAGCACTGGCCGTGGGGTGGGTGAGGGGCCGCTTTTCCCCACGCTCAGCACCAGCTTCTTCCCTGCTGGTGAGCTGGGGGTCAGGGCTGAGCACTGCCCCCTGCCTGTACCACGGGGCTAGGGGGCACTAGGTGTGAGCGGGCAGGGAGCCAGCGGGAGCACGGGGCCCGCACAAAAGTGTCCCGGGGCCAGTGCCAGCAGGCCCCAGAGCAGGGTGGCAGAAGTGCACGGTCCCAGTTGCCAGGGGCTCTGTAGAGCCAGGCCAGCTCCCCTCTCCCTGCTGGTGCAGCCCAGCCCAGCTCCACAGACTCTTGCCAGCCTATGCCCCACTCTGCGCCCCACTGGTGCTGGCCCTCGGACATTGGTTCCAAGATGGTGACTGGGGGTGGGGCACCTGTCACAGAGCGGAGCTACCCATGCAGCGCTCAACAGCCTGCCAAAACTGGGTAAGTGGCCCTCTGCCCAAAATAATTGCCTGTCCCTGTTCTACAACTTCTTGGTGTTCTTTGTTTTTTGACAGCTGTAGTTAGAATGTTTTTCTGGCTATGCAGTCAGATCTAATCTGTATGCATTTTAGATTTCAGAGAGGAGGGGAGGGAGCATTCTTGAAGACTAACAACATAAATTTCTTTTCAATGCTAAGCTTTGTAATGTTATTGCATAAGTGATTAAAAAAGCGTAGTCTCCTAACTCACAGTGAAAACAGGTGTATATATTCAAGTAGAGAGATCCAACATCATGTCCAGAGAAACGTATGAAGACGGCATATGGGAATATCTCCTTTTCAAGAGAAGCTGAGAGAAGTATACTGCTTCCTTCTAATTCATACTAAGACAAGAAAATACGTAATTTTTTTGGAAACTGATTTAACTTTTGGCTTGCCAGGATTAAAAATCACAATTATAACAATTTTGAATAGAATTAAACTTCAGCCTTAGTAATCCAAATAACCTGAATAAAGTTTTGAAGCCCATCTTCTGTATTTTCTTCTATGTTTCCTGTTGTTCCAAGCTACATACACATTCCAAGTTTTTTTTAATCAAGTATTTAATTCAGGAGAGCAAAAGCATCCAATTTTAGATAATAAAAATTGCTTCACAGAGTTTCTATTTATCTTTATGCATACATGATGCTTCAAAAATAGTGAATGAATTTTAGAATATATAATGAATTTTATAAACCTTTCCCAAATGTATAAGCCTTTCCCAAATCCCAAAACTGATTTGGGAAAGGCTTATAATTCATGTAGGGTATAATTTACCCAATTATAAAAAATAGTTTATCATACCTCAATATTAAAACAGTTATTTATGTAATTAGGTTTAATACTTCCCTGAATACAAACTTTTAAGCTTAACATATGCTCTACAAGGAGGGAAGTAAATCAATCAGATTTTCGGAAATCTTAAAAGTACTTTCTACAAGTTTTCCCAAACTACAATTACTGGTCATACAGAAAGAGATGTCTGTCTTCTTTGATAAGCTTAAAGGCAACAGATCTAAATGCCAGTTACAGTCTATGCATTTATCATACTTTGCTTAGGAAACTTTCAGCTCTAGAAACAGTTAAGAGCAAACAATAACCATTAAACAGTAGCTGAACGTTAGACCTTTGTAAAATATCTTTTTTTTTTTTTTTTTTTTTTATGGTTTCCTGGCCCTACTATGCACCAAGATATAATTTTTATTACTTTCCTATGCAATTAATTTGTGCCAAAATACACAGATTTCTATACAAGGAGAGTAAACTATTTACAGGTCTCCAGATTGGAAAAGCACATTCCATCACTGTTAACATTTAGTCTCCAAGTAATGCTGCACTTGCACGTTGAAGCCAGCTTTAATATTGCATCAACCCAGAAGTTATAAAAAAAACACTGTATGAGAAAAGCAACATTAACAGCAACACAAAATTCCATTCCCCATCCAATTCTAGATTTCTAAATACGATGAAATAAAAAAATCAAGAAAGCCTTTATTTATAATCCTTTCAAAGTCCTTTGTTTTTTTAAGAAGTCATTTTTTCTCCAATGTCTCTTGATAGGCAATGAATCTTCTCAAATTCAATTTTACATTGTCTAGGACACACAACTGGTCCATGCTGTACTGTTTTTTTCCTTCTTTCCGTATCTGCAATAAATATATATATTGCAGAGAGAGAGATTATTACACACAGAGATATATACACACACACACACACACACACACACACACACACAATTGAGAAGGCAAATCTTTCAGACTGGATCAGCCAATTTTATAAGAACTCCTCTGACATCCTCTGGCAAGACACTACCGTCTTGCACTCTTTCACAAGCACATGCTTGTACACACACACACACACACACACACACAAGCACACACATACACACTTTTACACAGACTGAGCAATTTCTGTTCTAAATCCTTTTACTGCCCACCTATGATAAAAGTAGTCGTTACCAATACCATTTTTACTTGAATCTAAAATGACACCCCCACCATCAGCATGGGGGAAAACCCCACATCTTAGATTCACCTGGGGAGGGGGGGCAGGCAGGTGCCACAGCTCGTACTCTGGTCCTGGGATCAGGTCAAGGCCAGACACAGACCCAGACAGCTAGCTGCCTGCCTACCCCGACCTTGTCCTCTGCAGCTTCCACACACCCCCACCCGTCTTACTGTCAGGCACAGTTCAGCTCCTGCTCAGGCTGGATTCCCTCCTGGGCAGGGAGCACATAGAAACTCTATCACCTGCCCCCCCCACCAATCAGCAGCAATTGCACTGCTGCATAGCCTGGTAAGGGCTGCACTTCCATGTGCTGTACTCTGGGGAAGGAACAGAGTTCAAGTAGCATTTGAAAATAAAGGGGAAGGGGGGGGGGAAAGCAGAGACTCTGGGGAGTGTGTGTGGGGAACAGTGACTGGGGGAGATGCCTTATACACAGCTACTGCTCTCCTTACAGCAGTGGGGAGGGAGTAGACACATGAATTCAAGAAAGCCCCCCAGTATTTGATTCTACATCTGGAAAATTATAAACAAATTGATAAAATTTCCATATATAGAATTTAAATATTGGGGGGCTGTCTTGAATTCAGGGTCATCTCAGATTTGAGTATATACAGTAACTGACCTGTGACATTTTCAGCATCTAATTTCACAGATGCATCTGAAATGTGCTTTTATCTTCTACACCCATTGTCGTGAAAAGATCTAAATATTGGAATTCTTATATATTCTGTAAGTAATACAAAGCAGTTGTAGATTTGATAAAAAGTTGATTGGTGGAGCCTGGCACCTACTTCTGATAGTCAGAATGTTATACTCCAGAATGCCCGGCCAATTGATACTATGCAACCCAACAACTGCAAAACTAAAAATTAAAGAGTTTAAAAATGATATACAAGTGATAACCTATTAAGTTCACTCCAGTGTGTAACACAATTCATGAAACATTCTTTTTAATAATTTGCATTTTTTTCTAAACATACAAATACTTAAATTTGATGAACTGGAAATTTCAGTCTGTATTCTCAAGAAAGGATTCTTGTTTAGCTAAACAGTTTTTAACCAAACAGCAGCTGGATAAATATATGCACACTTACAAGATTCTCAGGTTAAAACAACAAAAAACAAAAAAGGTCAGACTACTTTCAAAAGAAAGTTTTCTCCAGTCCCTCAAAAAGAGATTCTGTCTGGCCCTCTCTTCCTTTGAAAAATCTGTCTTCCCAGGACTTCAGAAAGAGAGATGAGCAATGACTTGGACACCAACAGTGCTGCCTGATATAACATGGCATTAGTTGAGTCATTGTGCACATACTGTTTAAAATGTGCCAAAGGAACTGAAATGCATATTAGCAAGAACTCTGAGGTTTGTATTTTCTTCATACTCAATCCTTTAAGATTGAGTTAGCATATTTCATAATAAAATTAATTTCCCAACAGCATAAGCAACTAAACTAGTTTCAAATCTTAATTCACACTGTAAACATTGAAACCTCAAATTGCATACTGGTGTATGGGATACCTACCCTCATTTTGAAGACTGGCTGGAATTCTTTCAGTGCTGGGAGCAATTTAATCTCAACAGCTGCTGTTTCAGCTTCTTTACCATCTGCAAAAACATCAAAAAGTGCATCCAGAGCTTCTCCAGCTACCACAAGTGAAAAGTCCTTCACAGCAACCTCAAGAAGAAATTTCCCAATCATCTGAAAGAGACATTTTTTTTTAAATAACACAACATTAAAAAAGTTTGACTAAGTAAGTGTTCGGGTTCACACACACATGCACACACTTTTTTTATATATATATATATATATATATATATTACCTTTAGTGTTTCAGCTGAATCTTCTACTTTTGCCAGCACACTCCCAGCAATTCCTAGGATACTAACTACATTTACTCTAACACTTACATTGCTGCACTGAATTCCAGCTTCACATAAAGTTATCAGCTGCTCAGGAGTTATACACTGTTCAAAAGAAAAAAAAGAAACAAAAGGCACTTGTCAGATGCATTTAAAACTTCCATAGGAACACTACTGTAAGACTAATACTTAAATCATATGCTTCCATAGAAGATATTCAGACAATCCTACACCAGATAATCAGCACAAATATTATGAAACGTGAATCCCAAAGCATAAAGATCAAGTGTCCTTGCACTCTTCAAGCTATTTCTCCAGAACAATCTTGAGGCTTGTCATTCTGGCCCAGCAGAAGAAAAAAAATAGAATCATAAACTACTGTTCAGTTAATCCCTAAAGTGCCAGCCTACCTTGCTTTCTGCCTGACTTCAAACTAATTCGGTTAACTACCTCTCTCTACGCCATTAGAGTTCACAATACAGAAAGGCTTTATTCATAGAGATTGATGTCAAAAGAAACTTAGATCATCTAGTCCAGGGGTTGGCAACCTACCAGGAGTGCTGGGTTGAATTAATGCAGCATGGTCTGAAGATAGGCCATTGCTTGTGACCCAGCTGCTGCTGCATCCCCCACTGCCCAACTGCTGCTACTGTGCTCATGACATGACTGCTGTTAAATACCATCAATTCCCCCCATCCCCCAACTGCCACTGACACCCTACCTTGACACTGGCCAGATACAACTGCATGGCAGGCCACGTGCAGCTTGCCAGCTATAACTGTCAAATCTTCATGTACTCTAACATCCTGTCTATGAAAACTATGAAAGGACCTCATGAGTTTAGTAGCCCACTGAGCCACTGTGGTTAAGGCAAGATTTCTAAAATCTGTCACACAAGGCAACAATGTAGTCAACCTACCACCTGGCCACCTTTAATGCCCCAGCTCAAGTGACCCAGTAACAGCTGGATTGACCAAGGAGGGTCTTTGGTATCAAGCCATTATATTTATTTTTGTTACCCTTATATTAATCCTAAATGCCACACGTGCATGGCAGGAAGCTCAATTCTGGGATCCAGCATCACATCGTATCACGCCTCATTGCCAGTGTAGGGGAAGCTCAGGATTACATCAGCTGGGGTACTCTCAGCCACAGTAGTGCATGATGCACCCCTTCAGATGACAGCCTAGTCAGTTTACAGGGCTCCTAGCTACAAAGGCACAGACCCTGCTACACATGCAAATTAAATTTGGATAGAAACCAGCTATAAAATTATTACACATTTTCCAGCTCTAATTTTATAGCTGGCTGGACTCTTTTAAGACAGGATAGTTAATTTGCGCATGTAGTGGGTCTAAATAAATGCAATTAACTAGGTAACTGCATAATCCATGCAACATGTAGAGGAGGCCTTCTGCTGAAAACTAGGAAGATTGGAAAAAAGTCTCTCACCTGTGATATGTTCTTTGATGCCATTGTTTGCAAGAGAGCCCTCAAGGCACTAGTTACAGCTTCTAGGAACTCAGCGTCTTTAGGAAATTCTGTCCAGAAACAAAACAACACACAGCCAAAACAAGCTTCAAATTATTTTAAAGACATTACACACTGAAGAAAAACAAGGTTCCTTTTTCTGCGCCAGCCTCTTCCATCTATTAGGTACTACTGAATATTGAAAGCTAAATTTTTCAAGAGTAGACTTCTAGACTTGCAAGGGGAAACCATAACTTTGTGTTCAAGATCAACTGTGCCTGCAACAGTCACAGATTATGCCTAAAAACTAAGACCAGAGATACCCAAGATTAGGATGTTAAGTGACCCATTGTATCAGCACAAAATTGCAATCAGAAAAACAGAAGTCAAATTAAGGTTTGGCTGAGCACTGGCACCAAGCATCCAGACATCGGAGGCACAACTGCAATACTAATAGATAACCAAAGGGGAGCTTCATGCGTATTTTAAAACTTAATCCCAGATCTCTTAAACAGGTTTGAAGGACTGTCGTGCTTTTGAAGTTCTAATCTAATCCCAGAAAACTGACATCTCCCTTTGTGGACCTGTATTCTTCCCTGAGAAGCAATAAATACTGGTTCTATGATTTAAGTTGTTCTCACTGGGGGCATCTACACAAGACACTAAGTAGTCTCTGTAAAAACTACTTCACAGTTAGGGCGGCTAGGGTCTGGACCCAACTTCCAAGGGAAGTGGTGCTGGCTCCTACCCTGCGGGTCTTTAAGAGGAGGCTTGATGCCTACCTAGCTGTGATCATTTGAGCCCAGTTTTTTCTCCTGCCCTGGCAGGGGGTCAGACTTGAAGATCTATAAGGTCCCTTCCAACCCTACTTCTATGATTCTATGACACTACGTTGCTGTAGCATCAACAGGCACGGACCGTGACACCACCACTACTGCATAGTAGCAATAAGCTACTGCACAGTCAATCGTTGCTACTGCACAGTAAGGTCAAGAAAATGACCTGTGCAGCACTGGGACTCTGCAGTACTAGCTAAAACAAATACTAAATGACTGTGCAGTAACAACAAGTGCAGCTGGACACACATGTAGACACTCACTAACTAACAACCGCCCAACACCACCAATCATCTTCTTACATGTATATTAATGTAGTACTTTTTATAGTCTCATTGTACTCTTCTTAGGCTGCCGATTGCAGACTTGTGCCAAAACAGAAGCTCGTTTCTTGTCAAACTAAGCAGCTAGGCCCCTGTCCTGTAGTCCACATAATTCACCAGGTGTTGTAGGACTTGCCCAAACCTACTTTGTCTTAACATGTTATCTACTATACCTGGGAGCAGATCATCCTACAAATCTCACTACAGCAGAAAATGAGGGGCTAATATTTCCCTATTAATGTAAGCAGGCTCCTTTTAGCTGTTCTTTTTTGGCACCACATTTCTTCAACTCTTCATTTCTCAAAACACCTTTTAAAAGCTTTCTTTATTCTGATTATTACACATTGCAACATGTAGAGTCACAGAGCTCACAGTCCTGCTCCAGAAGTATGCAACAGACTATACATACACCTCCTTTTAGAAGGTTTTTACACTGAGCACCATATTGTGCATTTTGACATGTGATGGCCTTTCACTGCCTGGGCTCACAAAAGCTTATTTTATATATATATCTGATGTAGTTCGTCTGTAGCCTTCTGCCCAACTTCAGACTAACATGATTATTTCTTTCCTTTTTCCTTCAGTCAGTGTCCCTTGTAACCTGGACTATGATATTTATTATACAGTTTCTTAAAAAGGTTCTCCAGGCAATCACATTTTGAAAGACATATTAATGCAGCATTGTACTACAGTGTTGCAAGTTAATACTATACATGCCTTTCTGGCAGCTGTGAACTGAGAATTCTGGGCAGGGGGAACGGGGATTCCTAAATGTTTGCCAAGAGATTGAGAATTATTAAAGTCATGAATAAGCTAAGTTTCTTAAGCCCTGTTTTAGGACTAACATACTTTTCAGTCAGTTTCCAGAACTCCAACAGGCTTTTACTGCTCAGTAAAAGCAAGTCAGTAATGTGGAAACACACAATTTTCACCAATTTTACGACACACACTACTAAAATACAGTTATATTAAGTGATTCAGATCGCCAACAGTGTTAGACTACCTGTGGTATTCTGATCTGTACTAAGCCTCCCAATATGCTGCTGTCTTGACATTTCTATGAAGTCTAATCTTTGTGAAGTGTCCTATTTTAAAACATCATTTTTGTAAGAACATCATCCATTAGATTAATTTTTTTTTGAATGAGGACAAACACAGACCACTACTATTCTTGGAAATCTAGTAACTAGCTTCTACGCCTAGTTTAAAAACAAAATGTTAAATGCTGTTACACCCTTAAATCACTTGCCTAACTGCATTTTCCAAACTACACACCTACATGCATAAGTCAGCCCCACGAAACAGAACAGCCCTTTCCTTCTCTATTGTAATAAAACACATTAATGCTGGAGTTGCCTGCTGTAACCACTTTTTGAAAAACTTCCTTTTGCTCAAAATATGCTACATGCCAATGCTGTACATGATCAGGGCTTTCCTAGGAAAACAGGCCACATCAGTTTTGGGCATGGCACTATATTGCCAATATCAAGTATTCCTGCATTCAGAAGGGAACATAAAACATAATGGAATTGCATGTTAATTATAATAGAGGCAATCGAACCCTTTAACAATACCATCTGAAATTTACCTGACTGAGAAAAAACTAACTGGGACAGGTGCTCTGAAAGTGACTGAAGTGCCGAAGATCCTCCAAGGCAATCCACATCTGCTACTAACAAAATGCTATGGAGACATGTTAGAGCTCTACACTGGACCACATTCAACCTGGAATAAACAGCAAAAAGAATGCCATTAGTGACTCTGTACATTATTAATCTTTTTTTTGAGAAAGCAAAGAATTTACATTCCAATAGGAAGCCTAGACAGAGGGTATAATTTATGAGATCATTTGAGATAATGTACTTGCATAGAAATATTTGTATCTTGTTACTGAATCATACTGTAGGAAGCCAGTATGGTCCAATCTCGAAGGTGAGCCAGCACAGGCCTTTCCTTGTAATGCCAAGTCTTCAATTTCAATTACGTTATTAAAAAAATCTATAAATACTAGGGCTTTGTGAAGCTTCAGGTGCTGATTCAATTCAGAGGAGATTCAACCCAATTCGGTGGCCAAATCTCCAAATCCAAATCAAACCAGGGACCAATAAAAATGTCTGAATCGATCTGAACCTCTCCGAATCTTTGGAAAAGAGTCGGAGAGCTTCAATGATTTGGACAGTCCCCAAAACTCGCCAGCTCCTGCAGCTGCCCCGCCCGTCTCAGCTTCCGGTGCTTTAAAGAAAAAGCCTTCACTCACTGGGTGCTGCCGAATGGAGGGCAATTCCCACTGCCCCTTGCTGCACGAGGGGCTCTGCATGAGCCCCCTAACCCTCCCCAATGTCTCAGCCTCCCCATGGCTGCCACACCTTCCCCAGCTCCGGCCCTTTAAGAAAAGAACTTGAAAAAGCCCCTGAACTTGCCAGCTCCTGCAGCAGCCCCAGGGGGCTCATGGAAGAGCCCCACATGCAGTGTGGGGCACTGGGGATCACCCCCCCACCGGGCAGGAATCGGTGAGTCCAGAGGTTTTTGTTGGTTTTTTTCCCCTTAAATGGCCGGAGCTGGGGCAGGTGGGGCCATGGGGAGAGCTGGGAGGTCGGGGGGCTCATGGCAGCGTGGGTCAGTGGGGGGCAGTGGGGATCACGCACTCCCACACCCCCCGCAGCACCCGGTGAGTCGGGGCTTTTTTTTCCAAAGTGCTGGGAGCTGGGATGGGTGGGACACCATTGCCAGGCTGGGAGAGCAGGCACGGGATGGGCCTGGCTGATTCAGCCAAATCAATTTGGGACAGTGATTCAAATCATCAAATCAAATTGCTGTCCCCTGAATTGGCCAAATCTGAAGGGAATACTAGCCACTTTGCACAGACCTAATAAATACCCTGGAAATAAAGCATGTCAGTAAAATACCTACTTTCTAATTAATGGTTTCCAAGATGGGCTATGTGCACAGAGGTCTACAGCAACACTGTTTGGAAAAGCAGTTTTGTCAAGAATCTGGAAGGAAAAAAAAAAAAGTTTAGCAGTGAGGTTCTTTCATTCTGGTGACAACCAGCTAACGGAAAATAAGGTGTGCGCTCATCTCAGTGCTGACTGCCATTCATACCTCCTGCTACCACGCATCATCTTGCCATTGAGGGAATTTGGCATCTATTTTGTGGGTTATTCAATATTAATTTTTCCTTTGCAGATAGCCTTTAATATGCTCAAAGATGACTTTTTTTTTGGTATAAATGGGAATAAAAAATTCTTGTACTTCAGAAATCAAGTTAGATATTTTATTAGTTAAAAAGTCAGCTTACAAAGTCATGCATATCTAGGGTTTTAATAGGGTTACTATATTTCCAGTTCCAAAAAAGAAGATACCTTTCAGGGGGCGGAGGGGAAGGGAATATGATGGGGGGGGGGGCAGTTGCTAACTGTTATGGTAAATAACAAGTGTTATTGCCTCAAAAATTAAACAAAATTAAAGCCACAGCCCCCAGGGCCCTGCTAGCACCCTTCACTCCCAACCCACAGCCCCCCCCAATCCTGCTGGTACCTCTCACTGCCCCCAACCCTGCCAGAGGGGACCCCCAGCTGCCCCTGTCCCAACTGGGCTTGAGTGCAGTGGCTCCAACTTGTGTGGGCAGTGGCAAAGTGAGTCCATCCCTGGCACAGGCTGGAGGGAAGAGGAGGGGAGGCCTGTGGCACCACCCGCCCTGGGCTGGGGGTCCCTTGCCATGCCAGGTGGCCTGGCCATGCACCCCCCCGCCTCCCTCTGGCAGTATCTCCCAGCTACCACACCCATGCAAGCATGGGCAGTCAGCCCTGGCACTGCTGACCCACCCACAGAGCTCTCTGCTGCCCCCAGAGACCCCCCTTCCCCTGCTGGAGGACAGATGTCTCCCCCTTGAGCCCTGCCACAACTCCACGACCTGGACACCTTCCCCCAGTACCAGCAGACATCTGCCCTGCCTCACACCCATCCCCTCCACACACCCCTGCCATAGCCTCCACCACCAGTACCCAACTCTGGCCCTCCAACCCTCTCTCCCCATAGACTTAGCTGCATCCACTTGCCAGGGTTTTCCTGCCACCCTGCCTGGCTGTATGCCGGCCATGTGCATATGTGCTCACATGGCACCCCAGCCTCCAAGTGCCCCAAGCACCTCCTTGCTGGAAGGCTGCCAGTCTGCAAGGGGAAACCTGCAGTTTCCTCCTTTAAAGAGGAAAATCCACATTTTTCCACAGCAAATGGAAAACCCAGATCCCTGGGAAACATACACGCTGCTAGGGCAAGCTGGAAATGCAGTTCTACCAGCAAAACTCCAGATATTTGTTCATATTTCAAAGAACTGCCTGGACAGAGTTCCCAAAGAGAAGACAGGTCCAGGAAAACTCAGACATATGGTAAATCTAGTTTTAAAAAGAAATGCTAAAAGTTGATTAAAAATGTATCTTCCTGCAGTTCGTAAGAATTGGAAAAATTTCTTGGTCTAATCTAAGGTCTGAATCAAGCATGAGGAATGGCTTAAATTTTGGAGGTTCTACCTTTTTGGGAACAAGGTAGTTCAAAAGCGCAGCATGAACTTCAGCAGAAAGGCAGAGGGGAGACATCAGCAGCCCACTGCCCTCATCATAGGAATTCTCCATAAACAGATCACTTTCATCACTGCTAGAAAGCTCTTCCCATTCATCATCAGAAGGATCTGAGAACAGAGAAACAGAAGAATACAAGTCTGAGATCACATATCCCCAACCTCTGAGCTGTCACGTGCCCACCAGCACAGAAGGCCTCAAGGATTCATGTTGTAGTGAACGCTAAGTACTCATAGCCTCAAGTGCTTCATATGAGCATTACTTGAATTATTAATTCTTTTTTTTAGAAGTTAATGCTTATTTTAATGTTATTTTAATATTTTTAGAGTATTCAGTGCAGTAGCCTGGTGATGATCCAAAACATCAGTTAAAAGTCCCCTGACCTTCCTGCTCCAACTCTGACTTGTGCTGAGTCCCTGACAGCATGTCCAGCAGTGACCTCTCAGGGAGCCCTGTTGGGACCCTGCTGATCTGGCTCTTTGAGCAGCATCAGGATTGTCTGTGGCTGCTCAAGCAGCAGCACAGATTTGTAGGAAATAAATCAATTATCTGGAATGATGGTGTGAATAAGCAACACTGTACTCTGTCATGGACTAGGGGATCAAACAAAGCAATATTCATTCCAGGAGTACATATGTAGAGGACAAAAGATTAAATTTAAACTTTTTCATTAATATAAACATTTTCCCAACAGACATTTACAGAATGTTCTAATAGGTCTGGGGTACCTGAAGTGACACTGATTTTAGCATCGCCATTATTGAAAATGTGTGAAAGCCCATCCACATGGAAAGTGAAAGTGGGGCTCTAGAAATAAACAAATAGGGGCTGGAAGACATGGCCACATTTGTAAGCAGAATTCAGTGAAATACTAGAGAAGCATATAATCTTTTACATTAATGGGCTTCTTTATCTGTATAATAAATGTCTCCTTGACCCAGTCTTTCCTCACACCAATCTAAGATATGCAGTATTTGGTAGAATAAATACAGCGTAGTTCTGCTAATTAGGATATGTTCTAGAAGAGACTGGGTCTTGGGACTAAGGAGCATTTCTGGCCATAGAGGAAGCTGCATACATACATATATTACTTGCATGCAACTCCATCTGGGGAGGCAAACAGGTAATCCAAGTCTCTCCCACTGCCAAATCCTCAACGTTGTGAATAAGGGGTGAAGCAAAAGGAGGAGGAACTGCTGTCAATATCTACAAAAGATGCTGAAGCATCCTTCCTGGCCAACTGTGGTTACTCATGACTTACAAATGAGCCAACTAGGCAGTGTGTGGAGCCTCCTGCTCCTCCAGTGCCAGTCATGACCCAAAAAAGGAGGTTTCAAACTAAGCCAGTCAACTCCACCACTCCCACAATGAACTGGGTCTTTCCATGAATTCAATACATTAGCTAATGCTTGGAAATCATATTCCCAACAACTGAAAATTAAATGAACAGCTGTGTCTAGATTCTGCTTAATTCCTACAGACCTTATTCTGTCTCACTATGGATGGTAAAACACTATAGCAAAGTAAGGTTGATTGCTTTGTATTTCACACCAAGTGAACAGCAGCATATGCGGCTATCCACAATAGATTTTCCAATTAAAGGAGAGAATCTATGAATCACAGTTCACTGGACTGGATATTCTGTTTAAAAAGTACCTTCATTTACTATGTGCAGATTTTCTTGCACTGTTAAAAAAGGAAAAGAAACACTATACTGGTGTTACTAGCATTTTCATCAGAATCAGCAAGAGTTACTTTAGAAGTTATCTTCTAAATGTGGGCAACAATGCAATTAATTTTATATTAGGGTCAGGAGCTGACACTAGAGATTAAAGTGAATAAGTGAAAATTTTACTGCAGAATTTGAGGACTACTCTCTCTATTTCTCAAGATTTGAAGAAGTAGCAGAGACTAAACATAAAGAAAATTAATTAGGCAGTTGCTCACTATCCGAGAATAGTGAAAAAATATAATTATTTCTTTTGCAATTAAACAACTATTTTTCCAAGAAAAATCTTGCATATGGAGAGCCCTCCAATCTAACTGCACAACCCAAGCTGCTGTCAGTTCAAGCTTCACGCTGAAGCTTTTTTTCAAGTTACATCCTATGAAATTTGGATGTAGAAACAGTAAAAAAAGTATATAAACTGAACAGAACAACAAAGTCAGCACAAGATAATGACAATTCCATGACAAGACTGCAACTTCAGAGTGAAAGAGCAATAAGATTGAAACCCCAATCTGCACACCCACAGAATCCTGTTAGTTCTCAAAAATGCCAGGCAGGGACCAATAACACTCTGCATAGATTCAAATACAGAATCAAAGCTTTAAAGATACTGAACATCTTAGAACATCAGAAGCACAAAAGAGAAAGGGTTTATGCAAATTATAGAAGTAATCTCTTAAAAACTACCAGAACACAAAATTAATACATTTCCTTTTGTTTAATAAGTGTGTTTGGAGAGCAGCTCGTGCTAGCTAGTTTCATTCTTGGAAACCAGTAATGTTATTATTTTCAAGCATCATAAACTATTAGTTTACATCATAAAGTACAGTAAGAAGTATTAGTAAGAAGGACAATAATGTGCACTTTTCCTCAAGCTTTGTAAATGGGTGTTTATGGGTGTTTATTTCTAGCAACAGAAACAAAACTGAAGATGCAATTCTAAAGTATAAAGGAAGTGGAGGCAGGAAGAGAGGTGAGACTAGACAGATTGAATGGTGGTGCTCTCCATTATAAAACAATGCTTTGTTAGTTTTTATATCATTAGACAAAGCATTGTTTTATAATGGAGAGCACCACCATTCAATCTGTCTAGTCTCACCTCTCTTCCTGGCCCAACCTCATGGGGGGGGGGGGCACGCAGGAAAGGGGCATCACTGGCCCCAGCCCTACAGAGGGAAGGGTGCACAGGTTGGCTCCCAACATGCATGTAGGGCTTGGGATTTGGGAAATTGGCAGGGGGCGGGGAGTGGCGATATTAATGGCGACCACCCCCAAGCTGCCAGATGTCTATAACCGTGGAGAGCCCTGCAGTACACATGCAACGGTTCTGTGGGCCACATTTGGCCTGCAGGCCGGAGGTTTGTATTGCTGAAAACTGTTCTTGACAATTGCAAGATGACTAGGGAAGTTCCTGAAAAAAAGGACACATATAAAAGGAAAAGAGCACTCTATTTAAAAAACTTAGAGAAAAAATGTAATGTTCACATACAGCAAAGTCTCAACGGTTGTAACCGCCTGAAAGCTTTATATACAACAACTACTATTGAAGGCAAAAAAACACCCCCAAATGTAAAACACAATACTGTAGTATTTTTGCAGTAATAAGAATTCTAATCCACCAAGTTAAATTCTTTACACAGACAGGCCAGAAGACAGACACTCAATTTGTCAACATGATTCTGTTTCTTTAATATCACTCTTTTTTTTTTTGTAATCTAGCAAATGAACAAAAAATTCGTTCTCCAGCTCCTAAATTAAAGGCATTTCCTAAGCTGCCTTTTAACATGTTTTCCGAGTGAGAGAGAGAGAGAGACTCCAGATCCACATTCTCCTTTTTAACAGTGGGTTTTTGAAAAGCACCATCCAAAATGTCAAAACTTGAACTTTAACTGCTGGTGGAAGAGAAGCTGAGTTGTAGAGCCTGACTATACCAAAAAAGCTTTGCCAGGACAACTGTGCCAATATCTAGATGCAGTTCTAGCAGTAAAAAGTGTTCTTTCTCTGCCCCTCAGCATAGCTTATACTGGTTCATCAGGCACAGCAACAGCATAAAAAAGTGCCATCCCCACAACACAGCTGCACCAGTAATACTTTTAACTGAAGACCTGACCTTAATCTGTGAAGATCTTACACCAAAGAGGAGGGAAGTCTGAAACATACATATAGAATTAGCAATGAAAAAATAGTCAAAATGAATGCTTTGAGACTCATGCACCATAAGAGGCATTAAGGGCCACATATTTATATTTGTTCATCTTTAAGGATGAGATAATTATTAGGCCAAGCTAGATGAGATCCTAAAACCATCTAAATAAGTTTGACATGCTACTAACAACAAAAGCTATGTTAATGCTTGCAATGAAAAGCTGCCTACATACCTTCGCTACTGCACATATTAACAATGATTTCCAGGGCAGTCTGCTGAGCCATCAGTAAAGCTGTCACTTGTTTCAGCTCCAATTTATCTGACTACCAAAAGGAAAAAAAAAAGAACAAAAACTTAATTAGAGGGAAACCCTTTAGGGCATTCTGGTTTTGAATTAGCTAGATTGCCAGCAAAAACAGATTAAACATGATACTTCCTGAACCACTGTCACATTAAAAACTACTACTCAATGTTACAGCTCTAGCATGAGACAAATTTCAAAAGTTCCTGTTACTTCTAATATGCATATTTTTTAAAAAGACTAATTCAACACCCCTCAAGATCTAGGTGTTGATCTGTCCTTCCTCTTTCTGAACACAAAATAAAGCCTACTAACTTTTCAGTTAGAGTAGAACTTGTTTAAAAGTGACACTACCCATTTGCACTGGAATTTTACATGTTGGGGCTCTCTCACGGTAAACTTTACTGGAATTCTCAGCCAAAACACTTCAGCTATTTCTGAGCAAACCACTATGGAAAACTACCACATTTCCTTAAATACAATTTTTTTTACCCAAAACCCCCTCATCTTACATTTACATACAAGAAAACCTCTTTAAATACACTAGTTATCATTACACTGATGCCAAAAGCAGTGTGTTAGTGCATTTAATCAGGTTTCCATTAGCATGGCCCATATTGGGCAAACATGCTGATAGGAACCGTGTGTGTGTATGTCCCTTAAAAGGAGACAGGCAGTTACCCTCCCAGAAGGCAACAAGCACCAGGCCTGCAAGTAGTGCAATACCAAGCTGGCACTCAAGAGAGGCTGGAACAGGCTCCAAAACCCTCACCTGGTGCCAAAAATGCTGATGGGGACACGTGTGTGGTGTGTGCGTGTCCTTTAAAAACAAAAAACAGACAAATGTCCCTTCCACATGGAACTGGCACCGGGCCTGAAAGTACTACAATACCAGGCCAACACTGGGAGGACCAGAGCAAGCCCAGACACTCTCCCCTTGGTGCCAAAGAGGCCAAGATTTTTTTTTTTTTAATATTTTGGAAATTTTTTCACGTTGCAGGTCAAATTAGCCAGATCAGTTCCAAATCCTTTTGACTTAACAAATCTCAATCATTCAAACACCACATGTGGCACCGCAACCAGCGAGTATCCTCTAGCCCAGACTTTTCACCCTGGGGAATTCTAGATACTGCCAACTCTTTTTCAAGTTATAGTGAGCCACTGAACTGAATACATCTTAACTTCTTCATAACTCCCAGAGCTGAGCTCCTCCTTTCTTTCCCATTTCCAATCATTCCTGTTTCTACAACAGCCTTAAATGTCTGTCAAACATCAACAAACAGCCCTAAATAGACCACCCAGAATCCTTCTGTCAGTACATCTGATTAGTGTGGCCCTGCCCTCCATGAAGCAGATCTGGACCAGGCTGCCCTGCATCTCATCTGCATATAAGTTTTTGGAGTATGGCAAGACTGTGACAAAAACACCCAGTTCCAGTCATGAGTGGGGGCTAATTAGCATGTGTTGCAATAGCACACGGTTGGGGTTGCCATGAAGACTGGTCCCAGCCAGGCTGGCAGAGCAGGGCAGGGGGCTGCTCCAGAGCCACTGGGATCTTGCAGCAGGGGCAGCTTGGTCTGGGGCCAGGGCAGAGCTATGATCTACAACTTTCATGCTCTGGGCAGGGGCACGTAGGCAGTGGATCACAGGTATGCCCTGGCTCCTTGCAGCACAGCCGCAGTCTGCTGCCTATGCGCCCCTGCCCAGAGTGTCCAGGCTACAGATCACGGCTCTGCCCTGGCCCTGAATCAAGCTGCCCCTGCCACAAGATCCCAGCGGCTCTGGAGCAGCCCTCTGCCCTGCTCTGCACCCTGCCAGCGCAGCTGAGGCCAGTCTCCATGGCAACACCAGCCTTGTGCTATCACAACACAACTGTGGCTGGGGTCTCTATGGAGACCGGCCCAAGTCATGCAGCAGGGTCTGCTGAGAAATGGAGTCCAGCTGCCGGCCGGATCCATCATTTTGCCCACCCTGGCTTAAATGCTGTTCATTGAGGCCCGTGTCCAATGAACTATATGGTAAATCATAAGGTTTTTGGCTTTGGACTAATATCATATGTAGTTTAGCTCGTGTAACTCTTTCGCCTTGTACCATTTATAAGTAGATACAAAAGTACCTGTGCTAAAACTTGTAGTAGTTTCAAAAAGTACAAAATGCATCAATTCTAGGTGAACAAAGTATATGTAAATTACTATAGGTATGTTTATTTCAAGATCAGTGTTTTCAAATTTGCTCCTTGCTTCTACATACTCAGGGAGACTGGGGTCTGACAGTAAGGAGGGGACCAAAGGTCTGCAGGAAGAAGTAGAGGGGCTGAGGGCAGAAGAACTACCTCACCCCCGTTTTATTTTCCCTGCTGTAGCAGTGGGAGGGCAACAAATTCAAGGCAAACCTCTAATAATTAGATTTGATGCTCAGAAATCATAATTTTTCCAATTATAGGATCTAATTATTAGATGGGGGGAGGGGGAGTCATCTTATATTCAAGTAAATACAGTATACTGCTTTCCCATTTTTAAAAATGCTGGTGAGCTTTTCTTTGAAAACCTCTCTTACCCCAAGCTCTGGAGCAGGGCCTAGTGTAAAGAATGAACCTTCTGCCATGAAAAACTGGCCAAATTCATCTTACAAGCCTCCAAAATATTTCTCTCTCTAATGTACTTAGTAGTGTCCCTCAACAAGCCCAAGCTATCTGGAGGTGAAAGCTGCCCAAATGTAAACAGGGACAAGAGCCAGAACTTGGCTGAGGTTAGAAATTAGTACTAGCTGCAGAGGAGGGGAGATGTAGGAACTTGGACTGGCAATAGAGGGATTAGGACTTGCTGGGCAAAGAGACTTTTGAAGCCAAGATGAGATATTTGAGCAGTAGAGACTGAGACAGGTGGGGAAGAGATAGGAAATTTTGCAAATGTTGACTTTATGTAAGAGAACGTTATTGCTCATAGGCTCTAACACTGAGTAGCCTCCAGACTAAGGGAAGAGAGAAAGGGGCAAATCATGGGAGGGCTTGGGATTGGAAGGCAGCAATTCAATAAGGAAATTATTAACACGAGGCAAACCAGGCCCAACTTCAGGCTCTATACCAGTGCTTAATTCAACATAGCTGTTTCAGTCATTGAAGCAACAAGAAAAAACTGTTCCTCATATTTTCTGCAAGATCTGCCTGAATGAAACCCAGAGTAACTGGGATAATGTTTGAATGCCAATAGTTGGCCATGTCTGAACTCTGAAGTGTCACATGAGATATTATACTTCAGAAATAGCTTGGAGACATTTCCTACAAGATATGGATGTTGAGGGCACACAGGCTGCAGGGCAAGGTAAAAAATAAATAAATAAATAAAAACACAGCAGCCTCACATTCTATCAAGTCAGCCTTTGAAGTCCCTGCTACGCCCTATCCACATTTTTATTCCAGAAAATCCCAATGCCTTCGTGAGAGCTGGCCCCTCTTCCCAAATCACATTTTGCTCCAGAGATTAGATTCTCTATTGTTTTACTATCTATCTGTAAGAACAACAGCAGGCTATTTGTTACAGTATGGACAATATAAACCAGTCTCATTTAAAAGTTGTCCTTTTCCATGATGCACCTTCCAAACTGACTCAACTCAGTTTACTTCTGGGATTAACCTTCCCAATTAAATTTTCAGCATGCATTTCAGGCTAAACAACAGGCATATCTTTGCCACAACTGAATTGCTATGGTAATTCTCCAAATCAAGGGTGACCAACTTGCAGCACATTTGCCACAAATGAGGCTGAGTGAGACCTTGGAGTCATAGCAGACTCCAAGATGAACATGAGCCAGCAGTGTAACGAGGCCATCAACAAAGCAGCTTGTCGTGTATTAGCAGATGCATGACCAACAGATTGAGGAAGGTGATGCTCCCCCTCTATTCGGCATTGGTCAGGCCGCAGTTGGAGTAGTGTGTCCAGTTTTAGGCACCGCACTTCAAGAGGGACATGGATCTGGAGAGGGTTCAGAGAAGAGCCATTCATATGATTAGTGGTCTCTGGGAAAGACCCTACGAGGGGAGGCTGAGCGATCTGGATCTCTTCAGCCTATACAAAAGATGGCTGAGGGGTGACCTTCTAGCCGCCTATACATTTGTCAGGGGGAGACAGCAGGAAATTGGGGATGTGCTGTTTACCAGAGTGCCCCAGAGAGTAACTAGGAATAATGGGTGCAAACTAGTCGAGAGTAGATTTAGGTTAGATGCTAGAAAGTTTTTTTTTACAATAAGGGTGGCCACAGTCTGGAAAGGGCTTCCAGGAGAGGTGGTATTAGCACCTAACTTGGAGGTGTTCAAGAGGAGGCTTGACAAATCACCTGGCTGGGGTCATCTGACCTTGGTCCTCGTTCCTGCCAGGGGCAGGGGGTTGGACACGATGATCTATTGGGTCCCTTCTGACTCTATAATCTATGACATGGGCAACCTGCATGTGGCTTGTGGAAGAATAAGGGGGGGAAGGGAGGGAGACAGGTAGTGCAATGGAATCTGATCCCCAGTCCCAACAACAGCACTTCCTGCCATGCCACATGTGCA
Source organism: Crocodylus porosus (assembly GCF_001723895.1). Classification (NCBI taxonomy): domain Eukaryota; kingdom Metazoa; phylum Chordata; order Crocodylia; family Crocodylidae; genus Crocodylus; species Crocodylus porosus. The sequence goes on from NW_017728915.1 coordinate 16,342,403, forward strand.
TGAAAGAAAGTGCAATTGTGGGTTTGGGGATCAGATCCCAGTCACACCATATTGCCAGTACAGGGAGAGCCTGAAATCACAGCAAGTTGCAGGCTGGCTACCCAGTATGCCCATGGTTGGGAACGCCAGTCAGATTTAGCCTTGGGACCTGATCAGGAACACAAATGTGTTATGATTCCGTGGCTGGTTCCTACTACACCTTAAAAAGAATGTGTGGCAGAGCATTCCCAGTGCTGGGAGCACCAGCTCACTGATCACTTCTCCCAGCCCTCAGAGCACATCAGAGCCCTCAAGGGCTCCAGTAAGCTCCAAGGCTGGGAGTGCTGACCAGTGGACTGGCACTTCTGATGCTGGGAGGGCACCAGACCCCTCAAAGGCCCCAGTGCTCTCAGAGGGCTTGGAGCACCCTAGCCCAACATTCCATTTAAGGCACAATGAACCAGCCACAAAATTACTGCACAAAATGTATTATAATTTTGTGACTTATTCTACATTTTATCGTACCATTAATTGCATGAACATGTGGCCAGCTTCATTAACTGGCTAAGCAAGTCTTAAGTGTAATATCTGGCAGTGGCCCCAGGAACAGAACTCAGAACCTCCCAGTTTCTAATCCCTCCCTCAGAGAAACAACTGCTTCCTTCAGAGACATGAGAGTTCTTTATTCTCAGTTGAAATTTCAAGCGTTTCCTATAGACTTGTGATACTAAAACAAAAAAAGTTGTAGGCTCAGTTTTTAGGGAGAATTTCAGTTAAGACCGCCCAGCCATCTGTAAGAATAAGGCTAGACAGAAAAGTGAAGCTGACTAACAACTAATCAAAAACAAAATTAGAAGCAAAACACTACACTAAACCCTGTCAGCTAGTCTGCCATACTCACTGGAAGCAGATCCAGAACGTTATTTTTTCTTCTGGCTTTTCCTTTCGGTGTCTCTTCCATTTCAACATCTTCATTCAATATAGATTTGTCTGTCATGTCATCCATATTTTCCTCAGTTTCTGCCGCTGCAGCAAGCTTTAACCGTTGTGTTTCAGCTTCTTTCATCTGAATAATAGTTTCACCAGCATCTATTGCTAAAGATTCTGAGAAAATCTTCAACATAGCATTAACTATACTTGCCAAGCTATTGGATGGTATGGTATCTTTTATATTCCAGCCAGTGCCTAAACAAGAGAGTCAGTGTCAAAACCCCTTTAAAACTATAAAACATATGACTTCTTTGCAGCCATAAGCTTGTACAACTAGTACAAGCTGTGATTTTTACACTCATCATTTATAATCACATCATTCACTCAGAATATTCAAGTGTTTTTAAAGATAAGTGTTATTCCCAATTTAAGCACAATCTGAAGCACAAAGAAATTTTTGATTTTCCCAAAAAATCTTGGGAACAGAACCCAACTCTAATTTCTGATTCCCTCCTCCAAGGCAATAACTGTTTCCTTTAAAAGACCATAAGGACTCTTTATTCCTGCTTAAAATTTCTGGTTCTTCCTATAAACTTGAGATATGCAACAGCAAGAGATGCAGGCACAAACTTACTGCAGTCTGGGACTAAAACCTCGAGCTATGGCAAACCTCAGCAGAAAGCTGAACAAAATGCATCACCAACACTGCTCTGTAGAAACTGTGATATAGGTAAGCCACGAAGACTAAACTAATTAAATTAGTTTAATTTCAAACACCTTATTTTCTTAATAGCAGCTCCCTTTATCCTAATTCTGTACTTCTTCCTTAATAAGCAACTTATTTGTATTCTATATCATGCTTGTAAGTAATCAAAATGAAACATAATTCAATAAAATCCTTCCCTTCCAAGAACTGTACACTTAAGACAGGAGGATTCTTAATTTCATTTAATGCCAAAAAAATCATCACTGGTTCACCTAGAAAGATTAATACAAGATGGGATGTTTTAGCTTTTGCTTCCCAGCAGATGTGATTTTTTTTTTTTAACCCACTTATGAAAACAGTTTCTGGACTATTTCAACGATTTCAGACAAAATTTGGTTGGTCAGTCTAGACAAGCCAAACTATTGCAAAACTATTTTCCAAATCTCCATTTCAGTACAACAGTTTGACCCTGCTTATAGTGACCAAACTAATTGTGTTAGAAATTGTTTACAAAATGTTTACATTTAATAACTGTTCTGGCTAAAGGTGAGTTCAAAGTCTGTTTTCAAATTATTCAATAAGTCAAGATCAGAACAGTCTTTAATATTACTGCCTTGCTTTACTAGTAGAAACAAATAAACTGTTAACTTCATGCCAGATTGGGGCAGAATATACAACAGTTTTCAAGTATGTTCTAAATATACTGGGTATCTCATATGAGAAGGTAATGGAATGAAAATATAGAACTCCAAGCAATCTGACAAGAATATGCTTACAAACAATTTACCAAGGCCTTACTTCTAGCTGGCACTATGAAGGCATAATTTGCTGCTAAAAATTTAGCATAAGAAAAAAAACAAGTCTTATGCATACTGAGCTCTGCTGCTACATTTCACATCTGAAATGTGTTATAATGTTCCATTAAATTATACCTGCCACCAGTGTCCTTAAAAGGATATATTCCATGGCAGGATCTGAGGACAGCATTACAGATTCCAATACTTGATGTGCAGAAGAACTGAAAGAAGAAAGCAGCTCTGGATTATCTTCCGTCACTGCTTGTAGACAATTTGCTGTTGAGACAAAAGAAGAAAAGCATACTATTTTCTCTAATTCGAGGGGGTATTATTATTCTAAATGCTATTCTATTCCACAAATACAGGATAAAAGTAATTTGTGATACCACACTGACCTAACAATCAATCCTTTTCTTATACAGTAAAAGCTGTGTTAACCAGCATTTCACTAACCAGAATACTTTATTAACTGGAATTTAATAAGTTAATAAATTATTCAGCCACGCTCCAGGCAGGCGGCAGGACTGGCCTGGCACATCACACTGGGCCACATTCAGCAGTGAGGCACAGAGATAGGGAGCAGAGCCCAGCCTGCAGCTGCAGCCTGCACTTGCCTAGTGCAGATAAAACAAAAGTAGATTGAAAGAAACTTACCTGCCTGCTGGGCCGGCTACAATCCTGGCTGCGCAGGGTATAACACTCAGATAACTGGAATTTAAGATAACTGGAACCCACCTTACCCCACTCATGCTGGATAACAAAGCTTTTACTGTATTAACAAAAAAAATCCTATCCTTTGCTCTTAATTAAGGAAGCATATAGAGGACTAAGTGACATAAGGACCTTGTTACAAACTCACAATATTTAGAGGTGTTTGTGGAATGTCATGCAGGTTTTCTTGAATTCATTTTACTGATATGGTATATGCGGTTTCTACATAATGTCATGCTGTATTTAGTCTTCTTATCCTTATGTTTCTTTGCATTGTGGCATTTGTTATACAGCAAAAGCTCTGTTATCCGGCACCCATGGGAGATGGAGGGGTGCCAGATAACCAAATATGCTGGTTACCTGAGAGGCCCAAACAGGCATCTTTCCTTGTTTGGGCTGCTGCCCCTCCCACCGCGTCTGGTGCACCGCTGCCCCTCCCTGGTGTCAGTTTGCCAGGGGACAGGGAGAGAAGCCCCACAGAGGCTGCTGTGCCCCAGGCTGTGGGGGCTCGGCAAAATCAGAAGTGCCACAGCAGGCACTTCCGGTTTCGCTTTTGCTATGTCGACTGGCATGCCAGTTAATGGAGCACGCTGGTTTCTAAGGTGCCAGATAACACAGCTTTTACTGTAAATGCATTGTTTACATGTTTTAGTAGGCCTAGATTTCATAATTTAATCATGATTTTTAGGTGTTACTCCTCAGACGGTGAGTTTTCCTGGGAGATGATTCAAGCCTAAATAGCTGAGAGAAGTAATCATTGAGAATTAGCATCTGACTTAGCTTTGTTTAATGGCCAGTCAGACTGACCCTTGCCAACCTGATTTGAAGCCTCTGAGTGAGGCCCTTGGAAACAACCATGAATTTACATTGTAAAAGGAGAGAACTGTAGCAAGAATAATACTTGGGAACAGGCTATTCAGGAAAGGATATTTCTCACAGTGGGGAAATTAAGTAAGAGAAGGTATCCTTAGCATGTGTCTGAAAGGATGCACATTTTCCCTGTGTCATAATTGGAGCAGGAAAGACTTCTGCTCTCATAAACAGATGCACCCTAAGGGACAGGAAGTTATATGTATAGTATGTATGTAATATATGTAAACAGCCAGATAAGAAACCATCCTTAAGTTTTGCCATGAGAGCAAGTGTTTGTCTTTAGTTTTCTCAGACACTGAAAATGACTTTAGATCTTCAGCCAAGGGGCTGAGTGTTCTGGCTGCAGAAGTTGAGGGTGCCCTGAGAAGAAGATCAGAGGCAGCAGCTGCTTTCTAACCTGTGAAGCTGAGAAGTGAGAGTTACATTCTTAGACCTTAGGGCTAAGATGGAGGGATAAGGCAAAATCGTCATTCTGTTATCTTTTGTTTATTCTTATCTTTCTGTCTGCATCTTCATATATGGTTATTGATTTCTTATGATTGCTCTTGTTTTTATCATAAACATTCTTATTTTTTTATAACAGTACTGTCAGTGGTAGGTGTGACTAGAGACCATTTGGCCACACAAACAGTCCTCTTCTTTGAAAAGGAGGATCTAAAATTTCTGAGCACATGACCAGACAAAGGTATGATTCTTTTACGTGCCAAAATCCCTCCGATTAAAAGCTGACAAGATGTGGGCAAGACAGGTAAAGCTCATGGGTCAGCTTGGAGCATCTCAGTCTGTTCACAGTGGTCAAGCAGCAGTCAGCAGAAAGGGGTCTGGGATTGAAAGGCACCCAGGAAGGTGTGAGACCACACTAGCATTGTCTCAATGGCTAATCTGATCAAATCTGGAGTCAGCCTGCATTACATATTATTCTTGCAAATACTTCTGCATGAATAACTTCACCTATAGGATTAGCTGTATTGACTTCTGTTACTCTTACACAGAAGCATTTGCCAGATCAGACCTTGATGGACTATATAAAGAGAAAAAGTAACTGGTTAGGCAAAAAAAACAAAGAAAAAAGACAAATCAACCATAAATCAGTTTTTCACATCTTTTGAATGTCCACAATACTTTTCCTCCCATAGAAATAGTTAACTACAATGGAAGAAACAAGCACAAGAAATTCAACCTCATAAGTAGTCAAACATTTTCAAATTCCTTTCTGAAGTCTTGTTTTCCATTTGTAAATGTATAGCATCCCTAAAATGTCTGTGAATTGCCATGAGACATCTCTACATTTCTAAAATTAAACTACATTAAGATCACTACCATCCTCTTTCATCACTTACCTGCAGAGATAGCCAGATCTACATTTGTGGAGAACTTCTTCAAGTACTGTAACATGGCATCCAAACAACCCTCTTTATTGAATATAGATACTGCTGTGCCATTGCACTCACTAATATATAAACAAAGAATAATACAATACTTATTAAAGTAAATGTTGCTAGTCAAAGACAAAGCTGTATATAAGACAAGACAAATGAATATACAAAATCCACAGAATTTTTAGACAGGAAGTGTTACAACCAACAAAAGGTAATTTGGACTGCATGGAAATTTGTGCAGACAGGTATCTGCAGGAAAGAGGATATGAATGGCCTTTATATCATTGTGTTATTGCACTGATCTTCGCACATAAGGAAAGTTATTCCCCTTTTCCCTCAGTTAATATATACCTAGAGAAAATATTTTTCAGGGCAACTAAATAATTAAGAAAAGCCCTACCCAATTTGATAATTACACAGTGCTTACCATACATTCCAAAGCACATTAACAGCCTCATTGGCTATGTCTTCAATATAATTTTTGTTTGTATCTTTGCATTTCTTTGGGGAGGCCTGGTTGGGGTCGAGTCCAGCACTGCACTGTAAGCAAACATACACAGACCAGCTAAGAGAAAGGCACACTTAGAAGCAGAGCAAACTAGAGATCTCAGGTCAACATCTTACAGTTAGCATGCAATTCTCCACGGGAAGAGTCGGGTAAAAACCAAATGGTTACCTTCTAAAGGAGAGCAGCAAATGTTTACAAAAATCACCTGGTATAATATCTGTTTTCCATTCTGTAGTTTTCAAAAGCGCTATTTTTGGTAAACAAATGTTTAACAAATTTACACCTTGAACTCTGCTATACATGTTACTTACAAACACTGTCTTCACATTTCCATTAATTTTGACAACACTAATTAGAAATGTACTCACTAGTCACACAGTGCTTTACTAATGTTGTTATTATCCACATTTCGTAAACGGGGAAAGCAACCAATGAGGTCAACGGATAAATGGAACCATGATTTGGCTTTAAGTTTTGTGTCTTAGCTACTGGATCAAACAGAAATTATATGGAATAATTAAAGATGTTAAGAATATTTATTGTTCATGGTTACAAAAACAGTAGTTTCTTCAACTGTAAATTCAGTCATTAATGTAGATGTTGTTCATCACTGTAATACTCATTAGAGATAGGATGCAAGTTTGAAGGTGGATCTGAATTGTCCCACACAGGTAAACATTCAAAGCCAGGAACCCGAGTCCTCATTTTGTAGTCATATCTATCAGCATAAAGCTTTTATAGCCACATCAAGTCCCAGGAACTTGTGGGACACTACATAGATACAAGCTGGCAAATAAGACAGAATCAAGTCCTTCCTTGGAATCTCTAAATTTATCTCTAGGGCTCTTTAAACAAACCATGCCTGAAGAGTTCCTCTCTGGAAAGGATTTAGTTGCAATTCTTAAAAGGAATGTTGTTATGGACATCCTTTCTGAATCTGCTTGCTGGATATCAATTAAAAATAAAAGAGAAAGCCATTTATAAAAATAAGACAAGGAGACACATGAATCTTGCCAGATCTCAAGCAACTCCTCTAGTGTAATCCTGCCAGTGTTGCAGTTTTAAGATACAATTAAGGTCTTGTAGCCATTTTCGAAGGGGAAAAATTTAGTGACTGGGACAATTAAAAAAAAAAAACCTCGGAAGTAAAGAAACAGGCATACCTCTTTCAAAAGTGCTACCAGGGGTGTCATGATATCTTTAGTCACCATGTCATCACAAACTTCAAAATCTCCGCAGGCACTGAGATTTCTGAAAGAAGTGAAATGCTTTTAATCAGATGTTACCTGGCTTTATTTAAAATGAAATGTATTTACGAACAATGAACTAGAAGGGGTCTATGTCATCAAATCCAGTCCCTTGGGTTCTGAGGCAAGAGACTCTGTTAATCCCCATTAAGGGATGCCCATAATCACCATGTTAAACCGTCACATTCAACTGTGAGATACAATACCCAAAATACCATGAACAGCCTCTAACATTCCCTAGGTTAAAGCCAGGCAGATCAGGATGCTGACAATAGCCTGCTGCCAAAACAGCAGCAAAAGTGTGGGTGAATATTCGCTTAGAGGATCCTAAGGAAAAATCAAAACAAAACAAAACCTGTCCTACCTCTACAAAGAAAGCAAGAAAAAAAGTAAAATGCAAGCAAACCACAATTACTTCTACTGTAACTGATTTAAAAAATATGCTAGGTTTAACTTCTAAAAAAAATCTTGTTTAACAATTTACATGCTACTATACACATCACCAACTTTGGTCTATAATATTTTTTAATGTAGAAATACTTTAAGGATAAAATTGGAAAGATGACATTCTTCTTTTTCTTATACTAGAAGCCCTTTGTCTTAGCTATCTATCGAAGTATTGCATTCTTACATTTTTTATTTATTAAATGCTTACCGGAGAGCTCCAGCAGCTGTCTCACGAACAGCTAAACTTTGATCTAGCAACATAGGGCCTAAACACCGGACAACATCTCTCTGCAGAAAATCTGGGATTGTATGCTTCTGCTGCAACAGTTTTGAAATGCTGGCACAGGCAAATTCCCTTACTTCAGCACTTGGGTTTTGCAGCTAGAATAGATACAAGCAAGGATGATTAGAAATTATCAGGGATCCAGGTTTTCTGTTTCCCACAGAAAAACAAAACAAAAACAAACCCATGGATTTTCCCATTTACCAGAGGAAAAAAATGCAGATTTTTCATTTTAACAGAGAAACATGTGGATTTTCTACTGCTGCAGAGAGGTCTCTGCAGGCTGGCAGAGTTTCTTGCAAAAAGAGCAGCAAACCCTAAGCCTGGTCCCAAGGGGGAGGGAGATTGGGGAAGAAGCATGGCCTTGGCTCAGGCTCACTTTTCCTTCTGGAGCTTGTGGGGTAAGTGGAGCTTGTAGGGGACTAGGGACCCCCTTCAGCAGTGCTGGGGGGCTATGAGTCAGGGCTGGGGAAGCTGTGGACTGTGGGAAGAGCCAGCAGGGCGGGGGAGAGAGGGGGACAGGGCGAGGGTTTGTCAGTGGGGGCTGAGGGAGCAGGGAGGTGTCCACAGGCACTCTCAGGCTAGCACAAGAGAACCCAGGCAGCATGCCCATGCCCCACCAGGGGTGGGGATGGGCAGGCAGGTGCCTAGCAGTGTTAAGCACCAGGGCACTTGCCCCGTCGCCCGCTCCCACAAGGAAGCAGCAGTGGTCACAGCACAGCACTGCAACTCAGGGGATGCTGCAATGTGCCAGAGACCTGGTCAGGTGCCAAACTGTTGCACTATTGGACTGGGCGGCTGGCTCCACGCCTCCATGTGGGGCTTCCAGCACTCCAGCAGGAAGCTGCATGTGCAGGCAAGCAGGAGCCCTGCCAAACCCAATGGCACACTATGCCATGCCTCCATATGCGCCATCAAGCCAGGCAGGAAGCAGCGCATGGAGGCACGGAGTCGCATGCCATCAAGCCAGGTAGGCTCCTGCTTACTTCCACATGTGGCTTCCCGCTGAAGTGCTGGAAGCACAAGTGCATATGGAGGCACAAAGCCTGCCCAGCTCCATGGTGTGCAGCTCCTGGTTCACATGCCATCAGGTCGGGCCAGCCAGCTCTGTACCTCCACGTGGGGCTTCCGGCACTCCGGTGGGAAGCCGCACATGGAGGTACAGAGGCCACCCGACCCGATGGCGAGCGCCTCCCACCTGCAGCGCCACGATCCGCACCTGCTGATATGGAGCTAACCCAGTCTGGTGTGAAGGTACATGCCAACAGGCCAGGCTGGCTTCCTGCCAGCACGTGCAGGGCCTGGGACTCTGCCAGAGGCACACACTGCCAAGGGCTCTCACAGCTATGAGCGCCCTGAGGGCCCACCACCTGCTGCTGCTGAACTGCCGGCAGTGGGAAGTATGCACCACAACCCCCCACCACAAAACCCCATACCCACCCACAAGATCCACACACCCACCCCCGTGCACCAGGATGTGGTGGGGGAGCTGCCGCTGCTGGGAGTTAGCAAGTTGGAGGTAGTCAGGGAGTGAGGGGCACTGGTAGGGCTGGGGCAGGCTGGGGCTTGGGAGTGAGAGGTAATGTTATATCAGGGCTGCTCAGCACCACAAACCAGTGGTGGGGAGAGAGGAGGAGACAACTGCAGCCAGACTGGCAGCCTGCTAAGTGAGAGGGACAGCAGGACTTCTGATTTCCCATGATGAAAAATCCAAAATCAAATGCCAGAAGGTATTGTATTCAAAATGTATTTTATTGTAGTGACTGAAGCACCGGTAGGCTTCCAAACTGCTTTAAAGCAGTAAATCTATCAATAAAACATTGCGTTCAACTAATACCTGTATATATAGTGGCATTTCTTCACAGATTTTGGGTTTTTAATCCAAGATTTTGCAGTGGGTTTTTCTGAGAGAATTTGCCATTTTAAAAACAGAGAAAACTAGGATGTCTGGAAATCATGTTTGATGGAAAAAAGTTACATTTAGCAAAGTATAAAAACCTGCAACTCCAAACAGAATTGGATTAGCAGAGCACTAAGCATGGCCCGGGTCCAGGGTATGACTGTAAACTTTATCCAACTGGAAGGCCTGGGGGCAACAGGGTGGGGCTACTCTTCTAGAATATACCACAATGTTGCCACTTCCAGACCAAGGCAAGTACAGAGCACCTCAAAATCCTGAACCTCACTGCCTTGTGGCTACTCCTTGGGTGGAGAAAAGCTAAGGGACATCACCCTAATAGAAATGTGCCCTTGCTGAGGCATTGGGGAGTCAGCAGCAGTTCTTATTTGTTCTCAAGCTGGATAAAAAGTAATGATTTAAAAAAAAAAATCACATTTCTTAAATTTAAATAACTTTTAATCATATTTTTTATTTTTTTGGTAAGATACTTTAAAAAAAACCCAACAACCTATATAAAGGTAGTTTTAATCTAAGGTGTGTTAAAGCTCAAAGACATAATCATGGAATAGGGATTATAACTTCTAATTATATACCATTTGAGGCAATATATTCATGTAACTTTTTAGAAAAGTTTTATCAGTAAGTCACAACAGGCCATGGACTATATCAGGGGCCTGATCTAATGGGGTTCCCAGAGGCTCTTCTATAGATTAGTAAATATTAAAGAGAACTACTCTATTCTGTTGGACTCAGTGCTCAGCCTAGAAGATCCCATTATGTATCTCTGTGATGCTTAGTTTCAGTTCTCAGACTGGATTTGTCTCTCCAGAGATAACATCCTTGTTAACAGCAGTATATGGAGATGAGAGATAACAGACCTGATTACCTAGCTATCAGCTCTCTTCTCTCTCTGCAAATTTGTGTACACAGTCCTTACCTTTCTCTAAAAGCACAAAGCTTCAAGAAGTTAAATGAATGAAGGATATCAAACAAGAAGAACGCACTTTTCTATAGAAAACAACGATTAAACCAAGGCTTCCTGATCAGTGACTTAAATTACTTTGATTTAAATCAGATCCACCCTGTCTGTCCTTCTCTAGCAGAAGCTACAACCATAGAGGCACTGAACATCTGGACTCGGTCTGGCCTTTGGATTCTGTCTCAATGGTCTAAACCAGGGACAGTAAGTCTTGGGCAGTTGCCACTCCATACTCTTTCTTGCCTAAGGGTACACGTTGAAAGTCTTGGTGACTAGTTAGTTTTTAAAAAGCTAAAATGTATTAAAACTCTTCATCTAAGCTTTAAGTCAATAATGTGATACTATTAGGAGGTGGGGAAGCTAGGAACCCTTGCATGTATGGGAAGCCCAGAAAAAGATTTCAGGGTTCTAGTGGCTCACACACAAATACAACTGTGCAAGACATCATTTCAAAAAGGCTAAATTACCTCTGTGCTGTTTCCCCAGGAGGGATGAATAAGCCACAAGAGGAATATGCACTTTTTTGGCATCATGCTTTAAAATACACAGACAGTGAAGGTGGTCCACAGGGCCTATGGCAGACGTTAAATTTTAACATGTTGACAGGACAAATGATTGGTAGATACTTCTGCGCCACAACCATGAACAACGCATGCCCCTGGAGGCTGGGGGTGCATGGTGACCACTCACAGGTAGTGGCGGCGTTAGTAAGCACGGAGTTCCTGCAGGCAGTATCAGTGGCAAGATGCCACCAGCGGTGTCAGCAGCAAGTGGGGAGGGATGGCAAGTGGCGAATGCCCACACGTGCCGCTGGCAACATCACCAGCGGCCAATCTCAGGGGGTGCACATGCACACCCTATGCGTTGCCAATGTTTTTGACCAGCAACAACTTAATGGCTGGTCCACCATTTTAATCCAGGAATAAACTGGTCTGACTCCTGACATGTTATGATTCATTGCCCAATAGTTGTGTGCAACACATGGCAAATATAACATGTACCAGAGGCCATAAGGAACATGATGAACAATTGCCCCCACAGGACAGGACAAGAGGAGAGCAACTTCCGTTGCAACACAGATGATTTAGGCTATTAGAAAAAATTTTCCAACTACCAGGGAAGCAAGGCAAGAAGCACCCTGGAGCAGATTCTCCTTTGCCATAAGTTTTGAAGAGCAGATTAGAGACCCCCGTGCCCAGGAAAATGCAGATCGCACTAGCTGGACTAGACCAAGGGAGTTCACCCTTTTTCCCCGGTGGGCTGCATAAGCAGTGGCCATGTCTGCAGGCCAAATCCTGCAGGTGGTCCTGATCCGACTCTGCCAGCGGTAGCAGGGACCACCAAGCAGCAAGAAGAGGGGCGGGGATGTGGCCGGAGAAGGGGGCACGACTCCGGCCCAGCTGTCACGGGGCCCCAGCAGCGCGGAGCGAGGAGCTGGGGGATCCGGCCCGAGGCTGCTCCGCCTGCCCGGGAGCACAAGCTCGGGGCCCTGCAGCGCCGCCGTCTCAGGCACGGCCCGGCGGGAGCCGCAGGCAGGCCCCGCACACTAGCAGCAGGCCGCGCTATCCCGGGCACCGAGGCCGCCCCACCTCCAGTCCCACCAAGCCGAGCCAAGGCGCCCCGGCCCCGCACGCGCCCACCTTGTCCAGCAGCTCGGCGGCCGCGCAGTCCACTTGGCCAGGCTCGTCCCCGCCGGGCCCCACCTGCGTCCCGGCGGGCGAGAACGGGGCCCTCGCGAACCGCC
>NW_017728915.1:16354985-16357267 GCF_001723895.1 Crocodylus porosus
GCGCGAGGGGGGCCGGCCACGTGGGCGCGGGGCCGGGGTCCGACCGTGACCGGGCTGCGGCTGCAGTTACTTCATGATTCCCGGTTGCTTTTTCAAAGCTAATCGTTACAGGCCTGATTGAAGGGGGTTAGTATTAGTAATGAAGTCAGCGCGTCTGAATGTCACCATTTAAGAAAAACATGCTCAATGCCTCAAGTACATCAGGGAGGAGCTGAGCTGAGGCTGGGGTTATTGTGGCGCAAAACTTTTCGGGTCCCCTCAGCCCACTCGCTTCCAACACCCGAGGGCTCTTCTGAAGACATCTGAGCAGGGCGGGCTGAGGGAGCTCGGTTTGCCTGTGCCAGCTGCCAGCCGCCCAATGTACCCGTGCGCAATGTACCTCAGCCCCATTGGCAATGCATGGGGGGGTGCATGTGCGCTCCCTGAGCTTGGCAGTGCACCCCCTGTGAAACGGCGCCGATGCTGCTGGAGGCACCTGCAGGCAGTTGCTGCTCACCAGCCTCCCCCTCCAACACCACCGGTGGCAATTCCAGGTGGTCCCCAATCACAGCTGCCAGTGGCATCTGTGGGTGGTCACTGGCACTTGCCACCCTCCCTGCCGCTGACACACCATGGTCACCTGTGGGAGCTCCCCGCTTGCCGCCACGCACCACTGCCGATACCACCTGTGGGCGATCACCGTGTCCACCCAGCCTCTGGGGACACGCGGCATTCATGCCTGGCCCATACAGAGAACTGAGTTTGGGCTGAGATTATGGAGCAAAACCCACTTTGGGTCACCAAAAACCCATATGTCTCCATGCCTGGAGAACTCTCCAGAAAAAGTCTGGGCAGGTTCCAGCCCAACCCAAAGCTGGGTTTTTGCATGCCAGCCTGTCAATTCATAAATCCCCAGGCCTGTATGCAGCATATATAGCCCTGATTCTGAGCTGGAATTAAGAGTGAAAATCCTCGTTCCAGGATCCTTGCCCCAAACTGCATGTTTCTGCCACAAGGACAGGGGCCTGTGTGCTACGTACATTGACTGAGTTTGGACTGGGATTATCTGACAAATCTTTTTCAGGTCACCCCAAAACTCACCTCTCCACCACCAGGGGACTGTGCTGAGGAAGATTGGGTAGGCCCCCTCCTGATCTGAAGCTCAGTTTTCACATGCCAGTCTGCCAACTCAAGGCCCCACATGTCTGTGTGCCAAGCGCGTTGCCATGAATAAGGAGCTTGTTTGGGCTGGGATTATCAGGCAAAACCCACTTCAGGTCACCCCATACCACACTACTCCACAATTGGGGGACTACCCTGGAGAAGCCTGGGCAGAGCACGCCTGGCCCAAAGCTTGGTTTTTGCAAGCCATCCTGGCAACCTAACACCTCTCCACCCAGGCCTGGGTGCTATCGATGTACCCGAATAAGAACCTGAGTCTAAGCCCAGATTGTTGGGCAAAATCCTTTTAGAGTCACCCCAAAACACGTCTCCACCAGTGGAGGACTGTCTTGAAGAAGTTTCATCAGGTCCCTTTCCAACCCAAAGCTAGGCTTTTGACTCCCAGCCTGCCAGTTGATAGTCCCTAAACCTGCGCGCTAAACATTGGCCTGAATAATGAACCTTTAACTGTAACTCAAAATCAATCACAGCTGTAGCAGCAAACCAACCTGGGGAGCTACCATCTAGCCCAATCACTTGGGAAAGGAATCTCACTCAGGGCTGCCATCCAGGGGCTCCAGCACCTACACCAGCTTAATAGCAAGTGTTGGGTAAGGGAGGCCCATCCCAGAGGCTCTGTTGCTCCATGCTGCCAGGTGGTGCCACCCTTCTGGGGCTTCAACCACCTATGCCAGCCAAAGTAGCAAGGGCTGGGCAGGGAGGCCTGTTGGTCACCGATGCTGTGTACTGGTGATAATGTACAATGCTAGGGAGCACTGCTGTGGATGTTGCCTCCAGAAAACCTGTTTTCGCAAACCACTAAATTTGCAAATATGCCTGCTGTTCTGTTGAATTAATCAGGACTGGTTACATATTTAACTAGCAACATTCCATCTACTTAAATACATCTCTGTCATGCTGCCAGGGGTCCCTGTTGCTCCTCCATGCTGCCAGGGGTCTCCTCCATCACTCCTCCACACCACCTGAGATAACCATCATACCTTTGTCCTGCCAGTGTTTTTTGCTGGTCTGCTTCAGATTGCCACGGAACCTCAGATCTTTTAGGCTCTGCCTGTATCAGTGATATGCTCTGGGATTTTTTTCAGCTGTTTTTACTAGTGAATCTTTTTTTTTTTTTTTTT
>NW_017728915.1:16358143-16397321 GCF_001723895.1 Crocodylus porosus
ACCTGCTCACCATCCCACCCACACACATATACACCCCAACACACATACACACAATATACAAAAGCAAGACTTTATTTTTGAGCTATTATGCAATCACCTCTATATACACTACACAAACACATGTAAAACCAGGACAAAATATTTTTTGAAAGAAAATTAAAATATGTTATAGTAAATATTTGATTTTTAGTATATGATTTGGGTTTTTTCCAGTTCCAAGATCACAATCCTCTCCCACGACGAGTACTTCTGGTGATAAAGGTCAGGAGTTAGGGCCAGACTTCCAGTCTCTAGACAGCAACCAGGGTACAGGGCACCTGTTAAGGGGGGGGGGCGGCTACCCTTGCAGCCCTGAACAGCTCACCAAAACTCATGAAGTGGTCCTCCAGCTGAAGTAACTGCCCACCCCTGACCTAGACCCACTACGGTGTGCTAAAAAGCACTTTTAATCTAAGGAGTTGATTGAAGATGTCCAGGGAGTGACTCCTGTCTGGAATCCTTCTCCTTTGCCCATACTTGTGCTTTGCACCAAAACTGAGGGCCGCTCCAACTATTGCATGGATTCCAATGACCTTTTGATCATTTTTGTATAACTTGGCACCAACAATAGACTTCACAGACTTGGAAGGGAGGCTTGGTAGACAACATTTCATCCGCCTTTTAACCTGCCTCTCACCTAGGATCAGGCAGTTGCATGGGTCAGGGATCGTGTAGGGGATAAGGCAACCAACAACTTGCATGAGACAACACTGCAAGGGTCAGGCACTGGCCTACCCAGACTTCCTCATGAGAGTCTCCCAGTGGCAGTGATGAGCATTTTGGGGTGACCCAAGAAGGAATTTACGCTGTAATCTCTGCCCAGTTTCTTATTTGGGGCAATGTACATAGTGCACAGGCCTGAGGCCTGCCAGTAGGCTGGCCGGTACTCAAAAACCAATCTTGGGGTCAGGCAGTGCCATGCCCAGGTTTCCTCAGGAGTCTCCCAGTGCAGAAGGGTGTGGTTTGGGATAACACACAAACGATTTCTACCCATAATCCCAAGAGCAAAGTCAAATGGGGTCCAAAACCAAACCAATGAAGAAAAGTGGAAACCATTACTGCTTTCCATGCTGCTCATATCTTGGTGACTTCAGCACCCAGGATTTTAAGTGACACTTCACAGAAGTACAAAAAATTAACACTTTGTACACTGGAGTTTTCAATGGTTTATAGCCATTACTTTTGTAATTTTCTACATTTCCAAATTAATTAATTTACAATACAAAAACAGTTGACATACTATTTATATATAAAGCATTTATTTTATGCACATATGTATCTACAATATTTACAGCAGTTAAAAAATAAGGGAGCTACAGAAGTACATAACTTCTGAAGAAAAGAATTTACAAGCAAAAATTTTAATGCCTCAGCTGAGTGAGTTTACACTTGTTAAACCATGTTCCTTAAGAGGCAGCTTTGCTTGTATAAGGGGTTCCTGTAATTGCAATAGCTTTGTATTCTTTAAGTCTCATATTCAATTAAAAGAGAATTTGAAACAGGTAAAAAGGCACCTTTGTACACTTAAAATTAAGCTGTTATGATTATTGTAACTATTATGTACATACATAACAGCCACACTGAAGTTTTTTCTTTTTTAAACACTTCTTGAAAATAAGTTTTGTAAGTTGACTTGTGGCACTGTTTACATAGTTTCCTTTACCAAATGATTTGGATCTGAAGTTAAACATTTGCAATACTAGTTTCATGGACAGACTACCACAGCATAAAATCTGCTCTTAAAACAGGGGTATTATGGAATTCAGACACTGTACATAATTCTTACAGTCAAAAGTATATTTAAGACAGTTTTAAAATGCTAAAATTGTATTAAAACAGGTTATACTGCAACTCAGATGAAACCAAATGAAGTAAAATAAAACCACAATGCAAGTGGCTGAAGTACTGTATGTAGTTTGACAAAGTAATATTTTGACATATTTTCAATATTCTTAAACATAAGGCCAATTTTTTCATCAGATTGTCTTATTATAACATCTTTTTGTGTTCCAATTCCAAAAGGACTGTGATCAGGGATGGAAAAAAAAAGATGCAACTAATAAATGTTTTAATAAAAAGCTGTGGGAATGGCAGGCGTTGCTTTCAATACTGGCTTACGAGAACAAGAATCTATACATGTATTACTCTTTGCTTAACATTGGCATTGATTTGCTATTTACAGTAGTTTGCAAAGACATAAAACAAATGAGGTTTGATTTCCAAGTTTAACTTAGAAACCAGTTAACATACTTCAACCGTATGCTGTTTTGCTCTAGCAGAAATACAAAAGTGACACTAATACTGAAAAAAGAGGTAATCAAAAGTAGCAAAAGCACTGGTGACACAAGAACACTCAAAAGAGAATTTGGATAAATATGCCAGAAAGTAATATTGCACAGTTTGCTGTCACTTTTAAATAAGACTTTTACTCCTAGACAACTGCCAACAGTCCCATTTGGCTTTTTGCTGCCACACTACCTTGAGAAAGAGGTTGTTTCTGGTGTTCACAGCAGTGAATAGACTTGAAGGAAGATTGTGGTTATTGAACATGAGGCCTAGGTTTCAAAATTAGTTTTCCAGTCTGCAAAACAGAAGAACAGATGCAAACAAATCCTGAAGTTTAATACAGCCCCACTGCAAAGTCATTACACAAGTTATTCTTACCCCTATACTTAAATGAGGAAGAAGAGTTAAGTATATTTTTGCATTTATTTGTAAAATGTAAATAGATTATTAAGCCCCTCCAGAGACAGATCTATTTGCACCTTCAAGTTTTGCACGTGTATTAAGTAAAATTCAAGTCACTTACATCATCACAAGACATATTGTACTCTGCCAATACAGTTCGACATCGGGCTGCTATGCTGTATGGATCATGTCAAAGGAAAGTGCTAATTTTTGGAGAAAAGTTTAAAAATGAGACAGATTTAGTGTGGCTGCAATTACCATTAGAACAATCACCTTTCACCTGACAAATGCTATCAAAGGATACATTGATGGTGCCACCACTCTTTTGTGTATTCCAGCAAAGAACAGGCCTATTAGAGTAATGCAGCTGATTGTGAAGAAAGGATGATTCCACAATGATGTAAAAAAAGATACCTAAGAAAGAAATCAAACAATCTTGAAGGGAAAAAGAAAAAAGGTTAAAAAAGTGCTACCATACCTGTAGATTATCTTTTCTAAAGTTTGGGGTTTAAAACTAACTTATTCATTATAATAGCTTAGCTTAAAGACAGAAAATGGATCTCAACATTAGTCCTCCATATTACTTAACAAAAAAAGTAGCCGATTGCTCACTTCTCACTCCCCCACCCCTCCATTGTTCAATAGAATGCAATTGCTCTACTTTTGTTTTACTGCTGGAATGTAGAAATATTTGTTTAAATAAAATAAATAAAACAAACCTTTCACCACACTTGCATCAAGATGGGGGTAATGTAAAGCTCTTACATTTACTCAAAAACATACATATTCTCCCTATGAATAAAGTTAATCTGCTCAATAGCTATCCCTCTAGATGCATGTCAGAGATGTAAAGTTCAGACACAAGTTTTATCATTTCAAAATGAACTACAGAAGTTGGTGCAGCAAATCACAATGCCAAGGCTCAGGTACTTCACCAATACAGACTAGGGGAGGGGAAAAAAACAAAACAAAAAACTACACCCCCCCTCCCCCCCGATTGGTTGCCTTAAAATGTTCACATTAAACAAATACAGCTACCTATGTATTTCAACAAATCTATATTTTGGCCATTTTAGTTATCCTTCTGCCAAAAATTAAGAAGTTTGGGTTAGAATAGAGCCAGTTTTGTACACTACAGCCACAGAAGGAAACACTAAGTTAGGATCCATTAACCTATCAGTGTACTCTCTGCTTTTGATTCTTTGATTCTGGATCAGTCCCACTGACACTGACTTCAGTAGGCCATCCTTTACTGTCACAAAGTAGAAAATTATTCTTCTAGAAGAAAAGAACCCCAGATTCAGCACAGCTGCAAAATGCACCAGAAATTCTTGCAAAGTCTCAGCAAAAGTCTAAGCATTGCCTCTAAGCAAAACCTACATGACCCTCTTCCTGTGATACTTTAATTTAGGCAAGAAGCCAACCTTTCCATTAATGAAGACAAAATCCACAACTCCTAACTACAACACTTAGTTTATTATCCAGATTATATACTTGTATTGCAAAACGAAGGAATCCCAAAAAGCTTTATCAGATTAATATCACTTACCTTCTGGGTTTCAGGATCTATTAACCAGTTCCAGGCACCAGTTGCAGTACAGACGGATACGAATATAAGGATCACTAATGGGAAAAGTAAGAGTCATAAATAGTACCATATATCTGATTCATGTTAATTCAAAGATATCCACCCTCTCATTACAAATTGACAATTGTACTGTTCTCTCTCCTGGCTCTTGATGTTCAAGAGCATCCAAAAAAGAGCTAGATTTCTCTGCCTAAAGAGGTCCATCTGCATGTTTGTTTCACCACCTGAAGTTCCACCTTTTTATTTGTGAGGTCCAAGTGGCACACAGTAAAAAAAGTCTAAAACAAGACAGTCTTTTAAATATCCTATTAAAAAACTTCCTGGACAGAACAAAAATAGTTCCAGAAAGCATTTGAGCTTCTAAGGGCATTCTGTTGCCTGGACAAAGAAATAGAAAGTTTCCAAGTAAATTTGGAAACTGGGGGTGTATCTACATGTGCCTATTAATGTAAAAAAAATAGGCTCTGAAGCTTATTGCTACTGGGTGTGCAGGTCTGGACCACAGGATGTTGAGTTGGGGGAATCTGGGAGTCAGCCTGCCAGCCTGGGGCTGTTTCCCCTGACTCAGCGTGCTGTGGAGGAGCAGGCTGGGGCACGAGGTTGCTTCAGTGTGGGGGCTGCTAGCCCCTGCACTGAAGCATCTTCATGCCCCAGCCAGCCCCTCTAGCATCTGCACATGCATTGCTACAGAATTTTTTAATTTGCAGCAGGATAGTACTTTACAAGTACAAGTACTTACAAGTACTATCCTCATCGTGCTTCAGAGTAAATTAGTTTACCCCAGCCTAATAGGGGTGAATGTGTAGACGCTGAGATGTTTGCTGGGCAGCTAACTAGTCTACTGCACAGTAAATGTCTCATGTAGACGTGCTTATAAGATGGAAAAAATTAAGGAAAAAGGTAACTGGGTAACCTTCCATGCAATATGCTGCACAGGTAATATACTGATATGCTACTTTGGACTACTGTCGACAGCCAACTGCACCAAGGCCCCAGTCCTGTAAGCTGAGGCATGCATTACAGAACCAGAGCCAACAAGTTAAGCTTTACAAGTTAAAAGTTGTTATTGTGCTATCTCCAACAATATGCTGTTACTACCAAAACAAGATTGTAGGAAGTGCAGGAACAAAGATTAACAAAAGAAAGTCTGCTGGCAATAGCTTTTCAAACCCTCCTTGGGCACTTCTACATGATCTTTAAAGCACTTTTGCTGTGCATTCAATTTAGTACCTCCATGGAGAGGTACTAAAAAAAGGCACATTAGCCTATTTTAATGCACATTAGCAAAAGCACACAGCTTTTTTTTGACATGTTAATGTGCATTAAAATAGGCTAAAGCACATTAAAACATGCGTGTAGATGCTCTCTTAGGTTCTGTGAATTTCTTGTTACTGACTTCTCACATGCTATCTGAAACTGTGAACCAGGTATAACCTCAACAATCAAACTATTGTCTGCAAGATGGACTCAGCACTTTTTCATGCTGTAGTACCAACAGCACACTCTTTGTTTCAAGTTACATCCACCAAATGGACCATTTGAGGAGATGGAAAAGGTTTATTAGATCAGTAGTTCTGAAGGCATCCCTTAGGAAATGCCATCTCCTACTCTTCACTTGTTTTTCTGATTATGAAAAAAATACTAAAGTAATACACCTGTAGCAAAGAACTCAGAAAGTGTCAACAGCATTCTGACTTCTTGTGGTCTATGAATTCCTAGTTAAAATCTTGGGTTTCTTTTCTGGATCATGTTCGCACACCTAACAGTGCTAGCACCATGTGGCATCCATGAAAGGATTTTAAGGCTCCCCCAGGATGCCACAAATCTCTGGCTAGATATGTACATTTTTTTCTTCCATTTTAACAAATGGAGACACTAAAAGCTCTACCTCTCAGAAACAAAGCCTTTTTATAAACGTTTGAATGATAAATTCACTCAGTACTTGGTTCAAATATTTTTCCCTCCTTTTTGAGAGTTCACATTAGATCAGAAAAACTTTAGTCTACATTTAAAAATATTTAAACTGATATGGGAGAGGTTTCCAATAGCTGGAAAGTGACTATACATTAAAAAGTAAATGCTATAGATTAGTGAGCTTATAGTGTCGATGGAGGGAAAACTTTAGAAGATACACTAGAAAATAACTTAGAAACCAGAGAACCTAGAAAGTTTTCCTTCTCAAAAGATATGATGGTTAAAGGAAATCCTACACAAGAACATATAGACTTCCTCATAAAGCCTCAAAGTGCAAACTTGTTTGGAAAGGGAGTCCCTTAAAAACAAACAAAAACATTGCTATTACATTGCCACCTATTTCTCTTCAGATTCAGGTAGCTACTGCCTCAGTCTGCCCTCAGTCAGAGGGGATCCCCTGACCTCAGGAAGTATTAGCTGCCATGTCAAGTGTTTTCTAGGTAGGTTAATTGCTCAGATATAGAAAGAGGGAAAACTTCAAAACAAACACAACCAACCAACCAAAGCAGTTCTGTCCACCATTGGAAATACTTCCCAATGCCTCAATGTTAGAGCAGGGAGGGCAAACATTTCCTTCAATGTCCCTGCTTCAGGACCTAGGGCAAGACTATCTACCTCTGCCAGCTGGCAACGGATCAGTGTTCATGACATGCCAACCTTCAGTACCTGGCCCACACCAGGGAAAGTAATGATCCTCTTAGTCCTCAGAATTCAGTTTGCTTTGAGGAATCCTGGTGTTACTGCCACTGACCACCCAGATGTCATATAATCTTATGGTTTTCATGCCATGGGGCCCACACTCCAAACATTATAACTTAACATCAAGGGCCTGTCAGCTGCCAAGCAAAGCTCTTTCAGGTTTACAGGGATGACTTGATCCCATCCTAAATAGGAAAGCATATCACAGGTTGTCTGACTGAAGGCATTTAGGTGAGCAGGACACTTGCAGTCTCAGTCTTCAAAATCCCATTCAACCCTGTTCTCCTTTACTGAACTGGCTATCAGTTAGTTATGCTTTCAGTATTGTTGCTCTTTCCTATATCAACTGTTAGTACAAGACGTGGATTGGTTTGTTTATCAAGAGCACAAGCTATTTCTGGCCCCTATACATTGGCTCCAAAGGTGGGCAAATGCTGTAATACTATTGTACAAATAACATTAAATCATTATTTTACTTTTGGTATTTCCTGGTAGCTTGTGCATGTTTAGTTAGGAAGTTTACCTTAGGCCCACACACACGATACAGGTATTTTATTAAGCTGCAATTAACTCACAAGGATGTAGATATTCAAAATTCAACAGATGTACTTATGAGTTAATCCAACTTCTCTTAAATATTTTTGAACTTACTTCTCCAGCGTCCTGTAGTTGGTTGCAAACATGCAATATATTCAGTAAGTCTTCTCTCAAAAGCCTTGAGATCTGAGAAAGAGATAAAGAAAATAGCATATAATCTATGTCAGGGTGCCCAATTTCTAAGTAGCTGGGGGTCCCACGCCTCACAAGCCACAGCAGTGGAGGTGGCTTGCTGCATAAGTTGCACCGGTGCAAGCTAGTGGTCCCTAGAGCCACGCTGTGTCAGGGCCTGAACCTCACACTTAGCTCTCAACCACGCTACCCTATTGCACCACTCATGCAGGAGCCCCAGGCTGTGGTCTGCACTGTACTGCTCCCTGGGGTGGAAACAGAAAGTGAAAACAGGAGAGAGAGCCTAGAGACTCTGGCTGTTCCTGCAGCTGAAGTGATGGAGGGGTAGGGGAAGGCAAGGACTGGGTGGCAGTCCCAGGGCCACAAATCAACCCCTTGAGGAATGCATGCAGCCCTGGAGCTGCCAGTTGGACAGCCCTGATTTACATGATCGGTTTGGTCAGGTTTTAGACCAGAGCTGCTTTTCTATATTTAATATTTGATAATATTTCTAAAGAATATTTAACTTGAAGTTGTTCTGTTTAATAAAGTTAGTTTTGAGGCTCCAAAATACCACTTTAAGATTGAATTTGCTCTCAACGAAGTCCATACTTTAAAAGCATCTCAGCTTCAAATGAGAATAACTGTTCTTTAAAGCATTTCATGTTAGAGAGCAGGGGCATCAAAACTCATCTGACCCTGTAAGCTGGATGAGTGGCATGGGGCTGGTCTACAGACTGGACTGGGCCCACAGACCCCTCTCCCTCACCATGCCAGATCCACCACACAAGGGCACCCACTCTGGGATCTGTATTAAACATGGCAATCACCCTTGCCAGTCTAGGATCCTCACTGCATGCAGCACCCCCACTCTCCACCCATCCCTATCCCCGCTGACCTGGGACACAAACGTTACACTGCTTTCAGTCCACAATCTACAATGCACATGGTGCACATACTGCTGGCCTGAGGGGAAGTGTGCCAGGTGGAGCAGTCCTGGACTGGCTAGGGTGGGTACCATGTGTAGCACGGATCCTGGAGCAGATGCTACATCCCAGGCCCCAAACAAAGCTGGGCCACCATATGCCGGGTGGAGCATCTCGCACCAAGGAGCGGCACTGGGTGATGGAGCTCCATGAGCCATATCTATGACACTCCTATTTCAGAGAAACATATACAAGCTGATAAAAGAAAAATATTATTTCGAATTATATTACATGGAATTCTACATTGACAATAAAAGCTTAGAGAACCATTTGCATTAAGATCACGGCTGTTATGGAGATATATGTTTTAATATGCGCACTGACATAATTTCTTGAAACAAAACACTCTTCTTCGGCCACATCTACACAAGACACTGACCGTGCAGTTGTTAAGTACTTGTACAAACAAGTATTAACTGAAGTTACTGTGCAGTAGTGCCAAAAATGGCTTTTTCGTGATGCTGACTGCACAGTAGCATCACATCACACTTTCTGCCACGTGACGCTACTGTGCAGTAGCCACAGGCTGCTATGCAGTCAGCGTCTCGTATAGATGCAGCCACTAGAACTTTTTGTTAATCCCATCAGTTTAAGCACTTTTTAAAGCAAGCACTGAGATACTGTTTTTAAGCTCTTCTTTGAGCTCCTCTTAAACTCTTGCAACCCATCTTGCAAAAACCACATCTTAAAAGGCATTATTATTTTGGTATTTAAATGCTTCCCAGTTCTCACCAAAAGAAGGAACGTTTTACTACATATTCTATAACATTACTGCAATAAGTGATTAAGTCACCTCAAAAACTCAATTTCCGTTACCACCGTCAATATGCCAAGACCTTATACATGCTAGACCACTAACGGGCATCACAACCATGAGACTTCTGTATTTATTTTTTTGGCAGAGGCACAGAAAGCAGCTTTCGAGTCCCTGACAGCCCTTCACAGGCATCTGCCCGGCTCTACCGAGCATGAGCTCCGCTACAAGACAAGAAGGAGGCTCAGCCATCTGTGAGCTCTAAAAGGCAAGAGCGGCCGGTCCCGGCTGCCGCCAGACTGTCCCGGAGCCCTGCCGGGGAGGCAGCGCCAGGCCGGTGGCACAGGCGGTGCAGATGGGACTCTCGGGCCAGCGCCCCGCTCCTCCAGCCACTCTAGCCCCCGGAAAAACGGAAGCAGGTGCAGGCGCGGGCCCGGAGCCGCCACCCGGCACGGGCAAAAAAGGGGGAAGAGCCAAAAGCTGCCCGGCTCCGCGCGAACCAGCCCGCGCCGCCCCCAGAGGTGGGGCCCGCTTACGAGCTCGGGCGGCAGCCCAGGGCAAGCAGGAGGAGCCATGGGACCGGGGGAGTCACTCACCTTCCGCCTGCTCCAGCGAGTTCATGACGGGGGCAGAGGAAGACCTCACAACCACCCCGTCCTCAGCTGCTCGAACCCGGCCACATAGCAACCCGGACCGACCCCCGCCCACCACCCCGTCACAACACCAACAACGCCGCGCCTCATTGGGCGCCCTCTCACACTGCACCCCCCCTCCCAGCAAACTCGGCTCTCATTGGCTAGTGCGGGAGCGCGGGGGCCGTGCTAAGGCGGGCCCGAGCGGCCTCGGAGACAAGCGGCGGTGGTGCTTGTGGGGCAGGGAGTTCTGAGGAGCACAGACACTGCAGGGATTGAGCGGTGATTCCGCGGTCCCGGCCTATGGAGCATAAAGAAGACACAACGGCGGGGCTGGAGGTCACCTCGGGACAGCGGGGTCAGAGGCTCGCCGTCTTGGCTGGTCCCCGGCTTGTTTTTCCCTGCCGCTGGGAGGATGCAGTCCTTCCCGCCAGGGTTATGCCGGCACGGTGACTTTTTATTTATTTGTTTGTTGTTTGAATTTTAAGATAAACCCTGTTTCAAGAAGGTAGTGTTAACAACGCACTTATTTCCGTGGTTGTTTTTTCTTAACATCAGTTATTTTTCCTGTTGTAAATGAGTTGGATCATTTGTAGTGCTTTGGTTGATCTGAGACCTAAGTTTCCAGTGTAAGGGAACCCGTTAAACAACATCAATATTTACTACAGCAGGAGGTAGTTTTCACAGTCATCTGAAATGACCCTTAGTTTAAACTGTTTCCTGACATGTGGCAGAGACTGTGGCAATTTGCAGTGTTGAAAGTCACTGGCAAGTGCAATGAGTAGGAAATGGAAAACAGACCTCAAAACAAAACCCCCTCCCTTGGGTATTTGCTTACTCTAACAATTTTGTTTTTCCCCAAACTTCAAATTGAGAGGTTTGTCTAGATTAAGGTGTTCCCTTTGTCTCCACCTGCTGGCAGAAGCTCTCATCAATCAGTGGATGAGCACTTTATGCTTGGAAAACTATAAAAATGCTTGGCTGATAGGCAGCTGCCACATTAGTGCTACTGTGTTGAATCTGGTACGCTTGTAGGGCTCTTCAGAAACATGAAATCTAATATTCAAGAGTGTTAAAATCTTATTAATTTCTGATTAGATAGAGGAAAAACCTCTTGAACTTTAGATTTTAAGTTCTCATGGCCTCTAAAAGCTTAGCTGATGTCTAAGAAAGATCTTGGACAGGCTACTCCCTTTTTCCCATATCAAAGACAAGATTTTCTACGATATAAAGTGACCAATAGTGTGACCATTTGTTAGCAAGTGTCTAATAGAAAATAGGAGGATTCCTTCCTACACTGAATCCTGAAACAGAGTCAAAACATGAGGCCATTGTGTAGAACCTCAGAGTCTGCTGAACCTATCAAAGAAGATGCAAAACTGCAAGGTACCACTAGGTAGTTGTTCCAGCCCCACAGAAAGTCTCTCATTGCTCACAGATTTGGCGAGAAGAAAGAGCAGTGGTATGGCTTGGTTTCAGAGATTACCTTTCTTTTTGAGCATGTCTACATGTTGCCCTACAGCAACGTAGCAACGCGCTACATTGCTGTATGACGTACAGGCCTACATATGATCACCAGCTACATCACTAGCGGCACACTCGCTGGTTATAGTGGCAAAATCTAACTGCGTGCCAAAACGAAGTACTAAAGCACAACGCTGTAGCAGCATCCCTGTATGGGGACATGGAGATACGCCCTTTGCATTCTTTAACTGAAAGGGATCTTAGGTCTGCATGCTTGCTAATGAGACATCAAGGAATGATGCTTTGGGGTTTTTAACTAGTGAATGCTATGTGGACACTTCTCCTTTGTAAATCCAAATAGGTCCCTTCAAACCAAATCCTAGAATAGGGACTCTTGTTACAAGAAGGGAGGAATATGTGACATGTGATGGAAAGACAGCTCCTGGGTTAGTGGGTCCAGTTTCATTCTACCACTAAAATATCAACCATATCATACACTCCCTTTCTAAACTCATACCTTTGAAACTGAAGTCAGTGTCTAGGCCTCTGTTGGGTGCTACAAAGTTTCACACACGATTTTCAGCCTAAATGTGTTCATGGCCGCTTTAAACGTGTTTTTTCTTAAGCCAACATTGTCCTTTAACTCAAATGTGTGGTTCTTCTCTCTCCCTAGGATGCCAGTTCATGACAGTTTTTATATTTTTTACTTTGTAACCCTTCTGAGCACCTGTCAGCAGCAACAAGGGCTGAGTTCAATTCTGGAATACTAAATATATTTCACCTTGGCTTGAATCCCCACCCAGACTACCTGGGAAACATTAAATGAATCACTTGGGTGTCCAATAAAACCAACAACCCTTCCCTCGCAAGCACTGTAAACACAAAATTCAAATTTATTACAAAGAATAAAGAAAAATCAAAAGTAAACACTAACTATAATTGTAAAACACTATAAACTACAAAACAAAGTCTATAGGTGGGACCATCATGAGGAGGCGTTAGCCATACCCAGGCAGTCTGGAACTTGGGGTTCCCTCATGGGTAGTTCTGGGGGCCTGTACTCCTATACCTGTCCTTTAGCAATGGGCTGGAGAGGGGGGCTCACACTGGAGAGTCCAATGAGCTGCTCCATGGGTCTACTGCACCACAGGGAGCTGCTAGAGAGCATAGGTCTTTCTGCATTGTAAGGGCCCCTCAGTGCTCCCTGCAAAGCTGTAGCACTTATCTCCACTTCCACATGATGGTTTTGAGGAGTTAACTAGTTTTCATCAGCATATTGCACCCCAAAGTTTCTAGTCCTAATCCCAGATCTGCTAGGGCAGGAAACTGCAAGAGAACTCAAAGAAAAGCCAGTAAAAGAGCCTGAACTGCAACCAGCACCAACCATGATGCTTCATCAGGACACAGAGCTACATGTGCCACGCGCAAAACATGCCAGGCCCCGAGCCAGGGCCAGACATGCAGAAAGCATACAGAGGGGCTCAGCAATACAGCTATGCTGAGATACAACAGCTGTAAAACAATAAAAGGGGGACTCAGGCCTGTCCTGCACCAGGGTCTGAACATACAATGAAAAGGCACCAGGCCTATTCCTGCACTGCTGTGCTGAGACCCTACAACTATGAAAACAACAACAGGGGGGCCAGGCTGATCTTGGCTTGGTCTTAAATTACAACTAACACCCAACCACACGGCTTGCTTAGGGCATAAACTACAAAGGGGAAAAAGGAAGGCCCAGGCCTATTTCACTGGGCCTGAAATGGGTGGCAAAAAGTCAGCCAGGCCTACTATACAGCACTGAGGCTTGGATAAAGGATAAGAAGTGCTGGGGCAGGCTTCACCTGGCCCAAATCTACCAGCCGAACATATGGCTGGGGTTCAGCCCCACTCAGGTGGGCTGCAATGCAACAGCTATGAACAGCAAAAAGGGCTCAGGCTTACAGCTGCAACCTAGACATGAAGTCTCAGCTATCCCACCATGCTGAGACAGTACAATCCCCAACACAGGAGCCAGTATTGACCAGGACCCAGTTCCAGTCAGTCTGCACTGGAGAATAATACTCATGGCATCATCCTACCCAAGGTCTGCATGGCCAAAACTGCCAGCAAGACACGCAGCTGGGGTTCAGTGCACAGCTATGCTGAACCCAAAAGAAGTTCCAACAGCAACTGAAACCTGCCAGGCTCTCAGCCCTGGCCCAGACCACACCAGCAAAACTGCCAGGCTCTAACCTTGGCTAGTTTGCTGCAGGGATTGATGCCCCCCTCCAGCATCATCCCATTCAAAACCCAGAAAAAAAAACAGGTTTCAAGCCCTGAGACAGACTTTCTCTCCCTGAACCTGAAGCTTTCCCTTCTCATAGCTTCAGTTTGTTTCTCCAGTGAAGAAGTGGGGGAAACCCCACTCCCTTCCCATGGTAAGCAGGCTTTCTAACTCTCAATTCAGCTTTCAGCAGCCCCAGAAGCAGAAAGAAACCACCTGATTTAAGGCCCAGGTGGCTTGACCCTTAAATCACTTTTCTGGCATCCAGTCCCAACCAGAAATGGCATCATTTGACACTGCTAATGCAGACCAATCAATTCAAAGGTGGTCATCACTCCTGAAGAAGCCAGTCACCAAACTGGTTGCATGGGTGCCTTGGAGGGACTCCTACGACAAGGAGGGGAGAGGAGGTAATCTTCCAGTCCTAAAAAAGGCACAGTATACAACACAAACAAGATTCACAGCAATATGAAACTAGAACACACTTTCCTACATATAAACCCAAGTGTGTAGGGATGTTACAACTTCAAACCCAAACCTCTTCCACCTGGAAGAGTCTGTCAGATCCAGCAGGTGTCCACAAGATGTGCTGTCCAAACCAAATCTACAGAATGCTGGTTGCTTACAGAATGCTGGTGCAACTAGGAAAACCGCCTGGGCAGTCACGCTGTTTCCCTGCCAAGTGACTTGCTTACAGATAACGAGGCCTCCTGATTTAAAAAGCGCTGTCCAACCCGAAAGCCGGCCTGAAGAGGAATCTACCCATCAGAGGAGTCAGTTAAACCCCCTAGACTCAGTAAAATGCCCCTGTCCTCCACGGGCAGAGATGTGGCGGCAGGGTGGGCCCCGCGCCCCGCACCTCCCCTTGATCGGGGCTGAGGAAAACATCCTGAGGCAACCCCTGGCTCCGGAGGCAGAAGCCAGCCTGCCCGGGACCCGGATCATCCTGATCAAAGCGGCCGATCCGCTCAGGCCCAGCGCAGCCCCGCGCCCGCGCGGACGTCGCGCGGCGCGGGAGGCGCGGAGAAGCCCGCCCTGGGTGTAGCGCCGCCTGCCGCCGGGTGAGGCGCTGTGGGAGAGGCCGTTCGCGCAGCGCGGCCGTTCCGAGGGCGGAGCCTGCCCTTCCCCCCCTCCCCCTCCCCGCAGCCGCCGCCGCTGCTGCTTTGTGTGCGCTGCGCCGAGCGGGGCGGGTGCCGCCGGGCTGCGGAGCGTGAGTGCGGGCCGCGGGGCGGAAGGAGCAGCTGGCAGGGCCTGAGGGAGGGTGGAGCTGAGCGCCGGGGCGCGGGCGGGGGCTGAGTGGATGCCGCTGCCTTTCGCAGCCGGGCCGGGCAGGGCCGGGCGCGGCGTCCCCGCCTCCTGGCGCCTGGGGGCTCCGCTCCGAGCTCTTGGGCTGCGCGGTGCTTCCCCCCCATCAGCTGAAGGGGCTGAGGGACGCCCCTGGCTGCCGTCAGACTCGGGGGCGGCGGGTGTCGAGGTCCCTCCAGGGTGCGGGCAGGCTCCGGAGACCAACCCAGAGATCCTCGTGGGTGAAAGCCCCGGGGAAGCTGCGCTCGTGTTTGTCTGTCCTGCCCAAACCGAGGAAAGCCCCGAGCGGGCGTTTTCCAAGGGCCTCTGGAGTGGAGAACGGTGGAGCCCCCCGGCTCTGGCGCCTAGGCAGCGATTCTCAGCCGGGGAAGCTGGAGGGCACCGCGCGGCGTTGGCACTGGTAGGCGCTTCAGAAGATCACCCCAGAGGTTTCAAACAGGAGTCTGCAGTGTGAAAAACTTTCTGCTCTGCTGTGGTCTTTGCAGCAGAGGAATTGCCCGTATTGTTTCTGTCCTCAAAAAATGAATGAACTGGTATTTTCCAAGGGGCTTTAAATCTAAAGAGGCTGTGACCCACCCACCGCCTCACTTGCTGGGATGATGCTCTAAACCATTCACTTCGTTTTTGTGTATCCATGTTTTGAATCCAGGCCAGAGTTTGCACGTACCCAGAGCAATCTCTGCGCTCTCTTGCTGCTGAAGTTACGACGTGTAGTAAACCGGTACTGGATTTCAGTCTAGACCAGTCAAATTTTAGGCCGTTTGTAGATGTGCTCACCGTTCTCTGAACTGATTCGCATCATACAGTTTGAATCAAATTTCAGTTCAAACTCAAGGTTAGTAGATGATCACTGACTATCAGGGTGGTTTTTGTGCACGTCTGCAGTAGAGACAGCAGGGGCTGGACACTGCCCACCCCTCCCAATCAGGGCCACAAAACTGCACTCATTTGCTATGCCTGGTGCTGCGCACAAGCAACAGCAAGCTGGAGATGCATATACATGTTAATTAGTACAGTTTTAAATTGCCTATTTTGGACTGCCCTAGCCTACATTAACTAATCTTCACTGAATGAAAATTAAAATTAATTCGGGCTGGAGCCATTTTTAATTCGGACTACAGACGTTCACGTAGATACAGTGACAGCTGTGGTCCAGATTAAATGTAGAAAAATGTAGTATCTATAAACGGCCTTAATGACTGTCTCGTGTTTCCTAGTTAACAGATCTCTAGTCTGGATTTACTTCTCTTTAATTAACACCTAATGGATAATTGGTGGCAAACACATCAGAGAAAGAGTAGTGCTGTGCTTTTGCATAAGATTATACTTTGTGATGTATTCTGCAGTGGTAATTGATGTGTCATACTACCCACAAGTCAGGTACAGCAGGTGGAATAGTTAGTTATATGCAAGGACTAAGAGAAGAGGTGGCTTGTTTATCTGCACTGAGCTGATACTCGGTTTCCCCTGAAGTTACTGGAATGACTTGCAGATGGCAGAACAAATAGCTATAAGCATCAAAGCTGCTTTTCCCTTTAGGTTAGGAATATATTGTATTTACCTGAATCCAAGTCAGAGTTGTTTGTTTATCTTCCCCCCCATTTAACATGGGGGAAGGGGAAATACCCTTCATCTTGGATTTGAGTGCAAGTGGTGGGGCAGGCAGCAGCTATGGCTCTGACTCTGGCCTTGACCTGGTAATAACTCTCCTTCCCTCCCGTCCCCCACAAGATGATCATGATCTGTATCCTGGAGAGGGTGCTTCAAAATGAGCAAGAGAGCGATCTCTGGAACTTGAAGAATAGAGCTGGTCAGCCAAGAATGAGAAGAGATAACTTGAATGACAGAGGAAGAGCTACAGTCAGGAGGAGCCCTGAGTGGGCACTGAATGTTATTCTGAAAGAACTTGCATGCCATTTCTAAATAGGAGATCCCATCAACTAGAGGGTCCTTTTGGGGTGCTTTGGGTCTGAACTTTTATGTCATTTTTAAAACTGGCAGTTAGACAGGAATTGAGGGAGGTGAGATTGGTAAACATACTCAGTATTTGAGAGCACTAGAATTTGGAGCAGTTTTAGGGGAAGCTGAATATAATTTATAGATACTAATCTTAATTTTCATTGACTAACTAATGCTTGTAGTGATCAAAGGAACATTTGATAGTGCCACTATAGCTTCATTCTTGCTTAGAAGAAAATCTGACTGATATCTTTTAGATCCTATGCAAGTGTGGATTATATGAGGCCGCATATTTCACATATTTCTAAAAGACAGCTCTACAAGAAACAAGGAACTATAACTGTGTTTAGTTTGGATTAAACACTCAATTCAAAGCTTCAGTGACTTTTTTAAAGAAGAAATGGGGGGGAAGACATTGTTTTGCTTAGGATAAAAAAGTTATGAATTGTAATAAGTGAAACTGGTCCAACAATGTGAAGGGATTTATTTTTAGGAATTATGAACAAACAGCATCACTGATCTCTGAAACAAATGTTTTTAAAAATTGGCAATACAGCAATTCTTTTGAATTTACATATGCTAGAGATGTTTTAAGAATGATCTCTCTTAACTCAGGCAGAGAAATTAATGCAATGTATTCCATTTTCCTAGGAATTAAAATGTCATCATGGGTCAAAGTTACCAGGGGTCAAGTTCAAAAACCTATTGTGGATAAAAGGTAAACTATACATAAACCTTTTGAAACAGAGATTTGTTGTTTATGGATGCTTTTTGTACAATAAAGTTAGGATTATTTTAAAAAGCTCAGTTGTGATAATTTCATTATTTTCTAATTCAGTCACTTCATAGTTGTTTTTTGTTTGTTTTTTTTTAAACAAAACATGAATGAAATTAGAAACACTTGTATTAATTCTAGGTGGACATAATTCAATGCAGAAACAGTGAACTTTTTAATTATTGCCTCAATCCTGCAAAGACTGAATTATGTACCAACTTTGTGTACAGTGAATAATTCCACTGATAATGATGGAATTGCTTTGTGTGTAAATTTGTGCATGGGCTTAAGATTTGAGCCTTTGTTTAACATGATTTAATGATAACTTACTCCTGTAAATACAACTGCCAGATACTGAATTCTCACTTAATAGAATCAACTACATGTTATAATCTAAGCCAGATGCTAAAAACATTGTACATTTTCCCACCATTTATAGGTATCATGTTTTATAGAGTCAGCCCCTTGCCATAAGCAAAATCTTAAGCAATCACCTATGCATATAAGCTGTTTTTTCTATCAGTTAATAGAATCAGTTTGTAAAATACAATGAAATACTGAATTGTACAGACGGCTTTGCATGGGCTTTCTGCTTTGCTAACTAGCGGTGCACCAATAAAGATTTTTTGAGCCAATACTGATGGCCAATTATTAATGAGCCATATTGACCAATATCGATCCAATTACTGGTATGCATCCTGACAGCTTGGAGAGCAGCATCTGGCTGGTAAGCCTGTTGCAGGAAGAGGGAAGGGGTATGGGGGGGAGCAGATCAAGGGCCCATGGTGAAGGGAGGGAGTGGGGCTGGGGTAGGTGCTGCTCAGTCATGGTGGAACACAGGACAAAGCTGTGAATGGATCATTGCTGGGGAGGGTGGTGGCTCCCACCGCTGCATGCACCCCCAGGGGAGGCGTGTGCCCCCTGGAACTGTGCATGGGGCAAGGGTGGACTGCCTCTGCAAGGTGGAGCCTGGGCAGCACCAGGCTCTTCCCAGCGGATGGTTTGGGCCTATGTTATGCTTGGGGCGGGCAGTGGTGGTGCTGGGAAGGGGAGCCATGGTGTGGGCTACGTTGAATTTTGGGGTGGCTGTAGCTCACCTTGTAGCCCCCCTCCTAGCACCACAGTTGCCACCCACCTCAGGCACTCTGGCCCAGCCCCCCTGCTGGGACGAGCCTAGCACCACCACTGGCTACAGAACGCAGTGGCAGCCTGCCTGTGCCCAGTGCACAGATCTGGGGGGAGATGCTTCCCCTGGGGGTGCATGTAGTGAGAAGAACTGCCCCCTTACTCCCCATGCATCCCCAGGACAAGCCACTCATGGCCCACCCTGGCTGGGCAGCACCTGCCCCTGCTCCAGCCTCACTCCCTTCCTTACTGTAGGGGCCTTGATCTGCCCTTGCCCCATCACTACTTCCCTTCCTCCACCCTTTTCCAACAGCAGACTTACCAGCCAGATGCTGCCCTCCAAGCTAACGGCCTAACCACATGCATACTGCGGCTGTGCACATACACGCAGCATTTATTGGTGACATTATCAGCCAAAAAAAGCCGATTGCCGATTATGTCAGTTATCAGTACCAATCCGATATAGACCAATGTGTTGGTGGACCTCTGTTGCTAATTTTATTCTGTTCTTGCTTATTAGAATCACCAGGTATGAGCTTTAAAAGTATTTTACCCAATATGATGTTAAATAACCAGCATGTACTGTAGCTGAGCATTTAAAATATAATCATATGTTTCATCTATCTTAATGAAACAAGAATTAAGCTCTATATTCCTTTCAGTTAATACGTTTTATATTTGCAGCAATGTGTTGAAAACAGCTTTGTAGCTAATATGGAAAACAGTTTGAACCCTTTGCTGAAATTAATGTTGCATGTACTGTTGTCAGTGTCAAACTGATAATCGGTGAATCATGCTATCAAGTTATTTCAAGTAATGATGTTTGACCCTATTCAAAAGTCCCATCTACTCAGGGCTCTGAATTGTAAAAGGTGCTTAAAACTCAGTAATGGAACACTGCTTGAACAGTACCTTATTTTCAATCAATTCTAACATGTACAGATGAAATTCATCTTATGCAAAAGGCTCATAAAGCTTATATACAGTGTACTTTGTTTACGTCTATAGTCTTAGGACTAAGGAAGAACTGAAGCCTGCACTTCCTGAAGTTTGTGTGAGCAATCACTTAATACTGGTCCAGCCTGCACTATGTTTTTCTTATACCTCATTAAGGCTTATTACTTTTTTCCAGAGTTTTTATGCCTTTGTTAGTAGCCTTGAAATTGACTGTTCATCGAGGGTGTTTTAGAAGCCTTGATATTCACAGCTCTTAATCAGTTATACAATTAGGTTAGAGTACAGTTAGGTACAGTTAGGTTACAAAATAGTGATACTGAAAGATGATACATGTTTAAGCTGTTTAACTGGAACAAATATTAATTATTTACATATGAATGCAGACATTGTGTTATACAGTTAAATACATTGGCTGCTTACAAATATAATTCCCTCCGAACCTCCCCAACAACAAAACAAAACAAAACAAAACAAAATGGTGCTTTGCTTTAAGCTCTGCGTACCCCTGTGTTGAGCCCAGCACATGCCCAGACCAGGCATCACATTAGTTGGACTCAGCTCACCCAACGTCTGTATAAATCAGGCACCTCAGCAAGGGTTTTTGGCACCTTTATCTATTAGCTGATTCAGTCAGCTATTAGATAAACATGCCAACATCCCCCCACCTCCCACCCCCCGCCAGCTGAAGTGCCTTTTTTGGTGTTTTTATCTAATACCTGATTGTGAATCAGCTTTAGATAAAAGTACCAAAAAGCCCTGCTGAAGCACCTGATCTATACAGATGCTGTGGAGCTGGGTTGAACTAATGCAATGCCTCTTCTGGGCAGGGGTGATGGTAGGGGGTGCACATGCACCCCCTTCAAAAAAGAGCTGTCAACACTGTCAGCAGCGCCTATGAGTGGTTTCTGCTCGTCACTGCTGCCAGCACTGTCAGCAGCATCTGTGGGCAGTCCATGGTTACTCCTGGCTGCCACTGACATGGCCAGTAGTGCCTGCGGGTGGTTGCCAACCTATGGCCAGCGCTTTCTGCACCCCCGCCGCCGACCGTGCTGGCGGTGTCTGCAGGAGCTCACTGCCGCTGTGTTCCAGCCACTGCCAGTGTAGCCATGCCCCCCTGCTGCCAGGGGCACACACTTTTCATGCTTCAGGCCATGCACTGGGCTTGGTGCAGTGGTGCATGGAGTTTCAAGTAAAAGTGCATTCTTCCCCCCAACACATGTGCACATACTTCTGTCAGCACCCTTAATGTGCTTATCTAAGTGTAAATGGCTAGGCAGGTACTAAACTCCTAATTCATATGCATAGACCTTATAGTGGTCCTTTGTACAGATAGATTTTAGCCTCATGCCCTAATTTTGCAGTTTTCAATGTATGTATAGACTATTATGCCTAATCAGAAACCCACTGAAATGAATGTGACTAGTAGGGCTGTGCAAAATTTCAGCAGCCATTTCGTTTCGGGGGTGTTTTGGCCCATTTTGAAACATCTCCATTTTGAAACAGCTCTGAAACATCTCCAAAACAAAACCATCTGAAATGTTTCAGAGGCATCCCCAGCAAGAGTCTGGCACAGCCCCGCAGCCCTCATTTTAAAGTGCTGGGAGGCTGGGTGGAGGATGGGGCCAGGCAGGGCAGCCATGGGGGGCTTCTCCTGGATCTCCTCCTGCTGGAGCAGAGGCAGACACAGCCAGAGGAGGTGTGGGAAAAACCCAGCCGGGGGAGAAGCCCCCATGGCAGCCCTGCCTTGCCCCATCCCCTGCCTGGCTCCAGCCTCCTGGCATTTAAAAAAAACAAAACAGTCCTGCACTCACCGCTGCAGCAGCGGCATCAGGCCCTTTGAGGGCTTGTGGCAGAGCCCTCCCACACCACGGGGGGCAGCAGGGATGTTGCCCCACCTAGCACCCGTGTGGCAGCTGCCTCATGGCACAGGTACAATGGAGTTTGGCAGGGCACTGTGCACTGTCTGGGAACTGGGGCTGCTGGGGCTGAGCGGTACCTGGCTCCAGCTGACAGGTGGAGCAGCCCCAGCTCCCAGACAGTGCACAGCACCTTGCTGAGTCACACTGCACCTGCACCATGGGGCAGCTGCCGCATTGGTGCCAGACCGGGGGGGAGTAGTAATTCCTGCTACCCCGTACTATGTTGGGGGAGCTCTGCCATGAGCCTTCAGAGACCCTGATCGCCACCGCTGCAGCCAGTGAGCGCGGGACTTAAAAAGAAAAAAAATGCCTGGCTGGGCAGGGCAGCCATGGGGGCTTCTCCTACAGCTTCCCGCACCCAGGGAGAGGGAGGGACAGCCACAGGAGAATCTGCAGCCACCCAGCTGTGCCTGCCTCTCCCAGCTGAATCCAAATCAGCATCGAAACTCCAAAACAGATTTGGCTGAATTGAAATGGAACAGTGATCCAAAACACTGAAACAAATCGCTGTCCTCCGAAACGGCCAAAACCAAAACAAAACATAGCCATTTTGCACAATCCTAGTGACTATCTAGGATTTATAGTTTACTTCCATAGTGCTGGTGAAAAGCTTTTTCCAGATATATCAAGGATTAAGTACAAGGTATGTAAGAAATTTGAAAACCAAACTAAATCACTTCTTGTTTTTCAATTGGAAACAATCGTTCTGGAAAGCAGTATCTTTTTATACTTTCATAACTCAAAAATAAAATGCATCATTGAACTGAGATTAAGCATGAAAAATCTCATCCACAAGAATAAGTTTGACATTCTAGTGGAAGATCAGTTTTATAATTCAATGAACTTTGGCATATCTTTCAATAAATATTTGGTACACATTTCAAAGAAGTAGGCACAGAAGTTCAGAGTTAAATGGAAAACTGACAGTAGTAAGTACTAAAGCTATATTAAGCATTGATTCCTTCAGAAGCCTCACTTCTAAGCATTATGAAGAAAAAAATTATAGCTCACTTCTATATTTATAGTTTCCTTAAAAGGGCATTACCATGGCTAACACTAGCCAATGTCTTCAAAGGTTTTGGCTTCTCTGTATTTCTCTCTTATCTGTATGTATAGCAAAGAAGGTTAGGGGAGGGAAAAGCCTACAAGATCGCTAACTGTTCAATATATCATGCTTTTTCTAATCTAAAATGACTGAATTTAAGACTACTCCCCCGTAATTAGGTTCTATGTATGGAAAATTTATACATTTGTTAGTTGGATTCTGAACCTGGAAAATGCTATCAGAGGGTGGTTTTCAGTTCACCCTCCTCCCCACCCCCTGCTACAGCAGGGAAAGAAGCAATGGGGGAGGTCAGATGGCCCCTTTGACCTCTGCCTCCACCCTGCTTACTGTCAGACACTGCTCGGACTCTGTTCCCTCTCTGGAGCACAGCATGTTGAAATGTAGCCACTGCTGGCCACGCAGCAGCACTGGCCCTGCTGACTGGCTGGGTAGGGGATGGAGTTCCATGTGCTCTGTGCTCAGGAGGGAATCCAGCCTGAGCCGGAGCCAGGCTGTGCCTGACAGTAAAGTGGTACGGCATGGAGCAGAGGGGTGGGCAGAAGCTGTAGAGGGCAACTGAGGCAGGGGGAGGGAGGACAAGTGACTGCTGTGGGTCTGACTCTGGCCCCAAACTGGGCTCAGGGCCAGAGTTAGAGCTATAGCAGCAAGCTCTACCACCCCCTCCCTGGGTTTATATGCAAGTCTAAGATGATGGGCTTTTTTCTCCATGCTTCTTGTGGTGTGGGGAACCTCATCTTGGATCCAAGTAGATACAGTATATGGTCTAGAGTGTGATATGCAATAAAGAGAGAGCTTTGCAGAATAAAATGGAAATCCGGACTATATGCAATACCTGTTGAACAAACTTACTGAGGTTCACACAGTAACAGAGCAGCTGGAGCCATTATCACTCACCAAAAGCACCGAAGTTTAAAAATCTATGGGCACCTATACACGTGACAGACCTCTGCTCCAACGTATGCTAATTAGCATGCTCAGCAGCTGCCGCCTGTGCTCTGGCTGTGCTCGAGCTCCAGCTGTGCTCCAGCATGCTAACTGGCATGCTTCAGCAGCCTCTATGTCACCTGTATTCAGCATCCCCATGTTTCAAAATGGTGGTGGGAATGCTTTAAAGCTTATCAAACAAACTTTAGTTAAACTGTCCCCACCACCATTTTGATGCACGGGATGCTGAATACATGTGAGGCTGTGTGTGCTTTAATTACAGCAGCTCTCAGAGCCACTGTAACTAAAGCACCCCCAGAACATGCATATAGACACCCTGTGTGCTTGTTCACAAGTAGGAAAGTTTTTCTGAGTATGAATTGAAATCCATCCATCTTCCTTCTTTTTTTCCTTTCCTTTTTAAACAAACCAGCAATGTTGTGAACATGACCCACTGAACAATATTGCAGCGGTCTTTCCTGAGTCTGCAGATAACTCCAATATATCATAGGTTAGCCTGGCAGTGGTGTGAAAATTAGAAGAATAGTTGCTTCCATTGATATTATTTAGAACCCTGTCAGCAGCAGTGAAATACTTGAGAATATTGACTTTGCTTTGTTGGTTCTTAGGAAAGACAACAACAACATATATCAACATTAAAATTGTTTCACACAATTGAAATCTGGGGAAAGATTAAATAATAGGGACATTTCCTCTCTTCCTTACCTTTGTACCTGAAAGCTGGTGGAGCTTTAACATTTTCACATACCAGGAAGTCAGATACTCTTCTGAAAAATGAAGCTCTATATTCATCACCAGGAGGAAATTTACACCAAGTTATTCTTCCTAGCATTCACTCATGTAGGGAGTCCCCACATAACTCTTGTGTCTTCCTCTGGCTAATAGGGTTACTCTTGCAGTTAGATACTGATAATTTTCTTCAAGCTCTGGTCATTTGGAGACTCAATGTATTTACATAAAGAGGCAAATGAAACAGTGCGAGAAGAGAGAGTTTTGTAGGTGAGACCTTTAATTGGTTGAACTGCTTGGCTGAAATAGACAAGCAGTATATTCTTTTTCAAGTTTGAGGAAAAAACAAAGTAAATGAAGGAAGGTGAAACAGCTGTTCTAACACTACCATTGTGGTCTGAAGAATTTGTTTCTTAGAATTAATGGATCTATTGGTCTGCTCCTAGCTGTCCCTTTTCCATGCACCTGTGGCACCTTAAGCCTAACAGCCTACGCAGAAAGGTTTAGAGTTGATTTGGATTGTTACATAATTATCTAAACTGATTATCCAAAACTGAGGATCTGAAGAAATGTTCATTATCAGTATAGAATGATATGTCATGTATCTCTTCTTTAGTATGGGATGCAAGGGGAAATCTCCCTTGAGGTTCAGGAACTTTAGTATCTGTTTCTCTATCTCATATTTCTACTTCAAGCATAATCTGATGCTCTTAAACTACTGCCTGTTCATGTTTTTGTTTTTCCGATCTTAAAATTGCTTTTTCTCCTATATAAACCAGCCTCTCGATGCAGGATATCATTTCATAGGTGGAATGTTAATGTTTCAAGACGTGACTGACTAGTATTTATGGACTGTTGCAGGTAGTCCAGCTTTTTTAATAAATCCATCTGTTTACAACAGCAACTATTTCATCCCAAGTTGAGGATAAAGCATCTAAAAGAACTAAAGTTAATTTAGTAACATGAGGTTACTTTCTACTCAAATTGTAATACTAAATGAGTCTATAAAGTGTTAAGTTTATCAAGAAACTACACCTTTTATTTCTTTCCAAGTTCTCATTTCCCTGAAAAGTTTTTTAATATACATATAGCTACGGACATTTTTGGTAAAAAGATCCAGGTTTCCTGTTTGGGAGAATAGTTATTCTAGACAACTGAATACCAAATTATATTACAAAAAATATGATTTGAAATAAAATCCATTGAATTCCGTCTAGGATGTAACAGGTTTATCAACTACCCTTCATTTATACTTAAATGGCAGATCTTTAGTCAGATATCAACAGTGCAGCTACTTGGGTCATCTCTGTGGATTGTATACACATATATAAATTCCTTTGTGTCCATTTCTTGAGTTATGTAATACTAAACTACACTTCTAAGTGGAGAATTAAAGACAGTTTGCCCAATCAGTGAAATGTAAGGGTATAATTCATGGCATGAAAAATGAAAAAAACAGTGATCAGTGTTTGATTTTTTTTTTTTTTTAATTTTTCAGTCCATCTGTGTATTCTATTTATTATTTAGATTTATGTTCTGCCCTACCTGGAAAGGCTCAGAACAGCTAGCTCCTCTTTCCTTGCTCTTTTTTCCCCCCCTAGGATTGAGGCAAGTAGATTTTGCATATATGCACTTCTACATACTTAGCTTAACTTCGTTTTTTTTCTTTATCTTATCAATCATTCTTTAAACCATTTAGTGATAATTTAAAAGCAAGTTATCTAAAATCTGAGCAGATGAAGAAAGTTGCACATTTTCTAATATACTAGTGACTAAACTGCTATTTTACTATTTGTCTTCAACATCATTTAACCCAAGCTCTTTTGATTTTTGGGTCCAGGTGTAGACCCGGATGGAGTCCACACCTTCTGGAGTAAGTAATCTGTAACAGGTTTGTTGAGTCTGGAACAGTCTGTTTTTCCTTCATCTGGCTTTGTATGTAAAGACACTACTGTGCATTCTATTTGTAAGTGTTAACTTGTTTGCTCTTCTCAGTATCTTATTTTTATGACACCAAATAAAACTCTTCTAGAAAATGTTAGAGAGAGCTGTATTACAGTTCTTGTTCATTTTTTTCTTAATGTTCCCTTAATACAAGTTTGGTTGAGTTCTTGATCGGTCAAGTTGCAGTATGTGTTTGGCTTCTTTCCCCAGTTTCTACTCCCACTTGTTCCATTCCCAAGAAGCTTCTTTCCAGTCTCCATCTTCATGCCCTTCCCAAGTTTTCATATTTTGTTTATAATGCTAATAGTGACTGCAGCATTTTTTTTATTGGTCTGATTTCTTTGAATTTTGAGAGGTCATTAATACTTCTAATGAACTTTTTAGTATGACTGTTTTGAAGAAATCCCAAATTTTAAGGTCACACAGGCTTCCTCTAAATTCAGTTTATACAGGCTTCCTCTAAATTTAATTTTTTTGGTAATAGGTAGAATTAAAAAAAAAACAACAAGGTCTTTATTTAGGAGAACAATGTTTTATTTAGAATTATCCACTTCAGCTTCCAGACCAATACCATATTGTATCAAAAAAAATTGGATTCATAAAAAACTCAAACTATTATTAGAGAAATTAAGATTTTAAACTAATCTTTTAAGTGTGGAAGCATCTCTTATTTTTGGCTGAAGAACTTGGGGACAGATATTAGGACCATGATTCATATGCACTGTTATCCTTGTCTTTTTTTCTACCTCAGCAGTAGCAGCAGCCAATACCAGCATTGGCTATGAAGTGCAACAGAGTAATATTGTAGGGTTTCTATCAGTCTTATAGCTGCCAACTCCCTAGAAATTAGCACTTCTGTGCTTGCACACCTGCTAATTTGTACCATCTGCTGCTGGCACCATTTGGTCTGTGATAAATTGGCCCAGGCTAGTCAAGGTGCATGGCCTGTAGCCATGCATTCATGGTGCATCCAGGCCATATAGTGAATTCCTGGATAAGGAAGTCCGAAGCAGTTTTTCAACTAACAGTACCATCTTGCAAGTGTTGATGATTTGTAATTTTGAGAGACAGCCAAATTTAATTTTAAACATGCTACTGTATTTATTTCAATTGAAGTCATATGTCTTAATTTTTTCAAAATTTCTTCTTTCCTGTAAAGATCTGATGCTTTAATTTTTGCTTTTCTTCTAATTGCCTCTTGGATTCTCAGTACACATTGAATTTCTTCTGGTCTCTCAAATAACGTTTTAGGTATCATCCTATTCAGTTTTGGATCCCATTCACAGCAGCTTCTTTCAGTGTTTACACTGAGCCATTTGCTTATTCATTTTATCCTCTAGCCTTCCTATTGTACGCTGTCTACTTGAGACAAAGAATTGTCAAGTATAAATACTCATTTTAAAAAAAGAAAAATCATCCTTGACACTTGGTCCACCGATGTCTAATGTTTCTTAACAGTACTCTTCTGTGGCCACCTCAGTGTGAATCTGTTTCAGATAATAATTCTGATCCTTCCTGTCTCAGAAATTCTGTCTTGCTCTTCTCTTAGGGGTGGAAGTTAAGTGCTTTATAGAAGCTAGAGATGCATTCTATTAAGGCTTCTAGTAATTTTCCTTGCCTGTTGAGGAAAACGTAATTCTTCCAACTGGAATACATAAACTAAACTCAGTATTCATCTTGAAGGCAAATCTAGTGCAATAGAATGTGTATGTTTGTGTCAATAGATATTTTCTTTCTCATTACCACCCTGTGTATGTTGCTTGTTTTCAGTAGTAAGTTCTTTTGGTGCAAGGACCTTGTTTCATTGTTAATGTAATGTATAGTGCGGTTGGATCCAAATCTCCATGGAGAAACACTTGCCACCCATTGTAATAGAAGTATTAAAAAGTGAAGTGGGACTCTCAGCTATGACCTGTATGTGAAAAGAGCTTTAGATTAGCTAGTAGGGGTGTGCGAAGTAGTCCTTATTCGATTCAGATTTGGACAGAATCAGGGACAGTAATTTGATTCGTTGATTCAGATCACTGTCCAATTTGGCAGAATCTGAATCTGAAGATTTGATGCCAATTCTCAGAATCAGTGATTCAGACATAGACACAGCTTTAAATGTTTTTTCTACATACCTCGAGGTACCAGGTGTGGCTGGTGAACCCTGTGATGCTGGGGTGGATGGAGTGTCCCACAGGAGCATGGGGGGACCCTCCATGTGTTTGGCAGCGAACCTGGAAGTGGACTGGAAATGCTTCTGGTCCACTTCCAGGTCTTTCATGGAGCATGCTGGGGTGGGGGGGTCCCACGCCTCCCTGG
Organism: Crocodylus porosus; assembly: GCF_001723895.1. Lineage (NCBI taxonomy): Eukaryota > Metazoa > Chordata > Crocodylia > Crocodylidae > Crocodylus > Crocodylus porosus. Next base: position 16,386,970 of record NW_017728915.1, read on the forward strand.
CTTAGTGATCAGCTGTGGGGGGGGCCCCCAGGGCGCTCCCTGGCAGACCCAGAAGTGCTTCTGGTCCACTTCTTGGTCTGCTGCTGAGCGTGCTGGGGACCCCCTATGCTTCTGTGGGACACTCCATGTGCCCCAGCATCACAGCATTCACAAGCCACCTGCTACTTAGGGATACGTAGAAAAAACATTTAAGCTGTGTTTGTCTGAAACACTGAGTCTCTCTGAATCAAATGGGAGGGTTCCAATTTGATTTGGAGAGATTCAAGAGTCCTCTGGTTCGATTTGGAGATTCGGCCGCTGAATTGGGCCAGTCTCCACTGAATTGAATCGGAGACCGAAGCTTTGCACAGCCCTATTAGCTAGCATTAGACAGCTCATGATATATAAGGAAATAAACTGGGATAAAAATGATGAACTATTGCATTTGAAATACCGTGCTTAATTTACATTTATTTAAGCAGGTATACTTATCTTTTGAGGGGAAGTCAGTGAAGTCTTAACATGACTTTTTTTTGCATCCAGGAATTCACACGTGCTTAGGTGTATGAGCTTCAAGTTCTAAGTTTGGTTGTTTGTATAGGTTCAAGGGGAAGTGGTGGATCATCAAAAGCTTTAGGAAAACATCTGTCAGGGGTTGCAGCTTTCACAATAATTGATATGTTATCAGTAGTTGTTTTAGTCTTTTTTTTTTTTTTAATGGACTGTCAGAAGAAACTGACTGTGGATAAAGTGTAACTACTTCATAGTATATCACAAAACAGTTATCTAAGATAAGCAAAGGAATGTGGCAGATTTTTTTTAGCTTAAAGCTCAATGAGAAAAAAATTAAGCTTTTTTTCTTCAACTTTAATATTTGCAGCTGTTACATAAAACAGCACCTATAACTGTATTCTGCAATTAAAACCAAATATGATGGTTTTTCCAAGTTGTAATCATGTTAGACTATCAATGTGTAAAACAAGACTTTTTGATGGCAGCCAAGTAAAGGTTCACTTGGTAGCCTTTACCTAATCTTATGTTTCTTGCATCTTTTAGTATGAATCCTTACAAACCATACCAGAAGAGTGTTTATTCTCCTCCAGATGGTTATTCAAAGGACTTTGAAGATCTTAATAGGTAAGATGCTTTCAGTACAATAATTCTAACATTATAAAAGCCGAACGAAGTCTGTCACGCCATAAGTCCAACGGAAACAGCCAATCGGAGTGCTCCAAGCATAGGGGAGCACTGCCATGATTCCAAAGCTGAGCCGAGGACTGGGCAGAGAGCAGGGCAAGAGGCAGAACAGCGGCAGCATGGGGTGTTAGGTGGCAGCACTCCATCCCGGCCCCATCCCCTCCCCTGTCACGGGCAATTGGCTAGTCATTTATAAAATTATCTAAAAGTTTTGTGAACTTCCAATGTATTTAGTACCAAAAGCTTTTAAAGACTGTAAGAATGAAACTCTATTAATCTGTTCACTTTATGTAGTGCTCTTGTGCACTTTTTAGTTCTAATGTACCTAGTGTAACACAGTTAGCTGTATAAGTACCCAGTGGTATAACTGGTAGGGTTTGCATTGTGAAATCCACAAAACTCTAGACTGTAAGCTTTCAGAGAATTAATTCTGTAGGAGAAAGCTGTCTATTGAAGGTACCATGCTAATGAACTGTAATACCAGTCTGAGTCTTGACTGGCTATTAGCAGTCTACTCCAAGAACTTTAATGGTGTTATAGATTTTGCTTAAGCCCCATGGCTGTGTCTACATAGCAAACTTAACTGTGCCTGAGAGTGGTACCCTTAAGCACACTGCACCTAACATGCTGCATGAAAACTGAAAATACGTAGCCACATCTACTTTGTGTCTCTTTTGGACTAATTAGTGCAGTGTCTGAAATTACTGGCCTGAATAAAAGCCTGCATATATGGCTATATTGCTTCTGGTTAAGAGGCAAACCTCCTGGAACAGGGCGGCAACCCTGAGGACTCGCTGAGGGACACAGTAAATTCAGTGTGGTCTGTTTTTTGTATGCAAATGCCATGGTTTTGTACTATGTTCAGTTATACTAGGAAACAGCCCGACGCTTCCTCCTCTTCACTGTTAGAATTCTATTATTTTATCCAGTTCATTTTGACAACTTAAAAATGTTTAGAGGTGGCTGAATTTCTTAGCACCTTGCAACTAATCAAATGAGAGATTAGTAGTAATAGTGCCCAGCATTTCCCATACCCTTAAAATCTGTAATCTCTTTCAGTTTTACAAAACAGAATGTCACCTCTCAAAATCATTTTTTATTTGAAGTTAACATTTTTAAATGTTCCCTACTCAAGTGCAGTCCTAACTGTAGAGTCTCTGGAGCTAAAACGTTAGAAGCAAGTTTTTTTTAGTTTTCAACTCCAAATGGCTTTAAAATCATTTACTAAAATGGCAATCACTTTTGTTTTACTTCAGGAAAATCTTGCCAATTTACAAGTTAAAAGTAGTTACTTGAGGGAATGTTTGTGTGTGATGTGTATTAAAACATATATTCCACTAATGATGTGTACACCCACTGCAGACTTTTAAACAGCAGGGTGCATTGGGGCTGCATGTTTCTTCATGTCTTCATCCAAGTACTGGATGACTGCACTTGCCCTTCAGGTCATTCTAACCAACCAAGTATGCTTCAAATGGAGATCTGGCATCTGTTCAGAGCACTGAACAACCTTCTTATTTGTTTGTAGATATTGTATGCAAGATAGTTTTATAGTTTAGTGATTAAGGTAATGTTTTCTACTTGTTCTCTAGCTTGGGGATTCTGTCACTTTCTTGAGAGGTTGGCCATTGCAGTGCAATGGCAAAGCAGCCTCCAAAGTTTAAACCCTTTTCTACAGTATGAAGGTCTGCTGGTGGACCTAGATCAGCTAGAGCCATGAAAATATCATGTACTACAGTCACCATAGCTCTTCTGGCAAATTTTCTTTTCCCCATAACACAGATCTTTAAAATGGTCCGGAGGTGTAATGCCTTGGTATATGAGACAGAGGGGCACATAGTTGAGAGGCACTCAGTTTTTAAAAAAGGATTAATGTGTCCTTCCTCAGAACCTAGAGACTGATTAGGGTTGTACAAGAGAGATTACGTAAGCTCCTGCTCATCTTGCATTTCATGACAGTCTCAATTAATGAAAGTCTCCCAGATCCTTTACAGTTGCACAGACAGGCATCAGTTCTTTAGGACCAGTGTACAAATAGGCAGTGTTGACACCAAGCATCGTCTGCAAGGTTCAGACCACTTCAGATGTTCATCTCACAGATCCCTATGATGTTTCATTCCATCATAGACTGCAAACATCGAGGTCCCTCAGACTTTTGTTCAGCAGCCTGTTTGTTTGTTTGTTTTCCAAACCTTCCAAGAGCTGGGGTGAATGAGAGAAAATCTGTTTTAATCCCTATTCAGAGAATACAGTTCTTAGGAACAGTTTTGGCATTTAAGTACAGCAAGGGCTTACTTTTCTCAGGAATGTTTCATGACACAGTAAAGTAATTGGTCAACTTCAAATGCGTCTTCAAATTTTACTGAGCGCTGGTTTCAGATACTTTAGTCACATGACTTTGTCCATCTGTATAACTCAGCATGCTAAAGTTCACCTTTGTTTTGTGCCATTGTTGGTTGAAGGTAATATATTAATCCAACATACATCAGCTAGAGAAAAAAGTGATAGTTCTGTCAGGAAGGATCCTGTGAATGTTTGCAAGGAAAGGTAGTTTGTCTGTTGCTACCAAAATCCATCCCTCCAGCAGTCCAGGTTGGGTATGAACAACTCCATCTGCATTATGAACATCAAGAAGTCTGGCAGTACATGAACATTGTGGAGTGAAAAAAAAAATTGTTTTGCTTTCATAGCCATTCCTTCTAATTCTGAGAGAGTCGTCTAGTCAGATATTGATGGATGGCACAGCAGAGTTTTATACAGGAAGGAACAAGATTCACCCCTCCATATCAAGGTGCTGTGCATCTGTGAACAATTATGACATGAATTCTAGTTGTTTTCCCCATACTAGATCTACAAGATGTTCTGGCCAATTATGAGAGCAGGCAATTTAAAAGCAATAGTGAATGAATGGGTAAATAGCTGGTTGACTATCGGGGTCAAACCTCCATGCATATCTGTTTGCAAAAATGAACAGTGCAGGTTTCATTGCAGACTAGGTATAGAACAGACTTTGTTTCAAATATGTTCCTGATTTCTTGCTATCCTACCTTCACGTACACAGCTTCTCCACTTCCTCTAATTCTGAAGTGAATTGGAAAACTCAGGTAGGTGTCTTGTCTAGACACTGCCGTCACCATCTTTGTCAGGACAGTTTTGGTACTTGAATCTTTTGACTGAGATCCATTCTTGCTGCATCTTCAACCAGACCTGGTATCTTAAGAGGGTGCCATGCTCCCCAGAAGTCTTACCGTATGGATGCTTGATGGCTGCTGGCAGAGAAGATCTTAATCAGAAGTCCAAATACCCCTTACTAATAGTGCAAAAAACTCCATTCTGTTTTGCCACACTGAAAAGTTTTACTGAGTGGACCAATCCCTACCAATGATATCTTTTTAGAGGTTCTGTTTTCAGATTTCATATAGTGTCTACTATTATTATAGAACGTGGGGCTGGCTATGATTTTTCTACTTGTTGTGTTGATGTCTTTTACAGAAGGGTCTACTTGGAAGACAAGTCAGCCAATCGCCCTCCATTTCAAGGATGCTCAGTTTTCCCCCCTCCCAACAGTATGAAAGAAATGCAGGTCCTTAAGGCAGGTCTAATCCTATCTTCTGTAAGGGCAGGGTAACTTTTTAAGAATTTTTTCTCAAGTATCTTAAAATATCACAACTTCCATCTCATTCAAGTGATTTCTTCTCTGAGTCATATTCTTGCACTGAAGTGTGAAGCTCCACACTTCAGATGTTAATACAGCACTGCCATTCTATTTAGATAGGACTAGGCTGTTGAGGGTGTCTCCTTAGAGTATTTGTTTATGCAGAAATATTAAAAGGTTAGCACATTTTGTCTCAGATTTGTCTAATTACATTACTGGCTGCATTAGATTTATTTCATAAATTGACCGGTAAACTCGCTAGAAAAAAGTCTTATCCCATTTCAGTAGGGCTCAGGTGTCCACAGTAGACTCTTTTGAGCAGTGTGTCTATAGTAAAAACATTCAGGGACAGCTATTTGTTGTATACTGGTATTGAACTTCATTGTAGAAACGTACGTATAATTCTTATTTTGACTGAAATGTCTTAGGCCCGCTCTACACATACCTGTTGCACAATTACCTTGTTAGTTGCTTGATACATTTAGACTGACTGCACAAATTAACACTCTCACTTTAAAAGGTCCAACCAGATATAAAGTTATTGCTTGAAATTGTGTAAAAACATTATAGCTGGTTTCTGTCCAGCTTTACTTTGCATATAGAGGCATGTGAGATCTCAGCCACTGCAATCTTTGAGCCATTGAGATCTCTCAGCTGTGGATCCTGCAGCTGCAGGGATGGAGAATCCTGCAGCTAACAGGACTTCTGGTCCTGGCTGTACCACATAGGAGTGTGGGACTTTTGGTCCCAGATGTGCCACATGGGCAGCAGGGACAGGAAGTCCCACCAGGTCCTGCTTGCACGTGGTCCTTGTGGCTGGGAGCCCTTTCAGCAAAGGGGCTCCAAGTCATGCGAGTCTGCTTCTTGCTGAGGCTTCCCCAGCATTAGCAATAAGGTGCAACACTATCCAATGCATTATCCGACAGTCATGCCCTGTGGTGCAATTGTGTGGATCGTGCATCGGATCTGATTGTGCCTTTACCTGCACGTGTAGAGGGGGGCTTAGAGTTAGTAGTCTTCCACCCACTTTATAACATTAGTTCATTGTTTGGGTGGAATACAATTGCAGAAGCCCTCAGAGAAGTGTATCTTTACCTTACAGTAGCTGTGTTTCTCCCAAATGCATTGGACACCTATGCTGTGACTGGTTAGCAAAGGAACTGAGAAACATTCAGGTTGCTTTGTTTTTCTGCCTTCAGTTAGATGCACAGGGACATGACAGAATAGAGGCATAGCCACCCACTGGTCATTGCTGGTTAATGAAATCTGGACTGGAAGGCATAGGATGCTTGCCTGCTATCAGTGGCATATATAGTCAACACACTTGGAAAAGCCAAAAATACTTTAGATACGTAACCTTTTTTTCTGGGTACTTTATTTCCCCAAGGTCATCCTGCAGGTTTTTTGGTAGTTCTGTAATCCCACTTTCCAACCTTTAAATGACTTTTCATCTGTTGCTGTGATACTCTTTTAGATAGGAGAAATTGATTATCCAGTGCAAACAGTGAAACTGACTATGTAAAATAAAACACAAAAGCAAAGTAACCTGGGGAGAAACACTGTAATCTAATTTTCAGTTTTTGCCAGTAATAGTAAGTGATTTTTGTTTTTATGTTGACAGCACCCTATTTGATAATTTTAAACATGTAAGAAAGCTTGTTCAGGTAAATTGAACTAGAATTGTGAATACTATTACATGTTATTAATTTGAAAGATATATATGTATTCATATTCTATAGAAGTATGTTGGAATAAGATTATATGATTGCTGTCCCTGTAGGGCTGTCATGAAAACAAAGTGTAAACTTAATCAGAATGTCACATTGAAATATTTTTATTTTAAAAATTGAACTGCTACACAAGTAATGTAAAAATATACTAAAGCTGAACAGTTTGACGGCTATAATTTAATGCCAAATACATTGATAATGTGTTTGCCTTCAAGTTGGATTAAAGGTTAGAGTGATTTAAATTGCAAAATAACTTGGCTTTGTAACTTCTGATTGATTTTCTGGTCACCCAAAATTAAACTTTAAATATAAGACTGACTATCTGAACAAAGTACTGCATCTGGTTCAACTTGTACAGAGTACTCAGTTAACTTAAGCATGAACGTCAGTGTTTGCAGGCTTAAATAGAAAGTGACACTGACGAACATAATGTTTTTTCAGGATGAGGAATGCAAAAGAATGCAAAAATAACCAAAGCAGTATCACACACAATAGCTGATTCATTTTTTAAATCCAAAACATAATAAGGGTAAAGAAAACTGAAGATGTGGTAAGCTGCCCTTTTTAAATATTGAGCTGAAAGGCTGACATTTAGGAAAACTGACTTTAAGATAAATACTTCTCCTTGTTTAGTCACATGGATGAACAACAATGAACATAATTTTTGCTCAACAGTGCTAAGGCAAATGAGATTTCATTAAATATAGGCAATGGATCTCATGGAACAAGCTCATATGCATCCAAAAATTTCTGATCTCCTAGATCTTATGCCACAAAGCTGTAGAGTTTAAAAAAAAGAACTTGCTTCCCAACTGAGGTTGGTAAAATGGAGATATGCAAGCTGTTCTTTTATGTGGAGAGTTGACTTTTCCTGGCCTCTTCAAGTGTGGTAGTTTTTTATCTTGCCCATTTAAAAGCAACAAAACATAACCCTACTTCTGTGTTGCTTTCAAAACAGCATCCTGGAGTGTCAATAAGAAATTCTGTAACAAGAAACTTTCCCATTCTGGGTAGTTTCATATTATAAACCACAATCATCCAGTGCACTGAAGTGCAGTGTCGACCTCTTCCTGAGATAACTGCATTGCAATCAAATGGAATGATTCTTGTACTTGCTAGTAAGATTTTAAATTTGTCTAAGCATAGAGATCTTGCTGTCTCTTTCTTGTATCTCCTTACCATATCATGTAAGCTGTCTGAGGTAGGAATTGTAATAAATGTTTTTAATGTACTTAGTATGTTTTAGTTAAACATAAAATGCATATTTTATATTTCTTAGCTTGTGGTTGGTGCGAGCTTTCTCTTCCCTATGCTGAAAGCTGAGGCTTTAGACAGATGTTCAGTTAAGAGCATCATGGGATCTGATCCACAATCCCAGCAGTTACACCTCCTTCCATGGTGCACATGCATGCCAGGACATGCAATTTTGGGATCAGAAACCAGACCCCAATCACACCCGATTTTGCTGTAGTACAGGGGGAACTTACAATCATGATCTTAGGCTCCCTGTTTGCTGGTAAAAGGTGCCCTGGCTCCAAAAACCCACTGGGCCAGTTTGACCCCTGCAGCCAGATGATCATTGGCTAGATGAGGAGCAGCTGGGTGTTTCTGAGGCTTGAACTGGCCATGGTACCATCCCTGCCAGCTGACAATCGACTGATGGTTGACAGCATCAGTGTGGCTGCTGATGCTGCTGTTCATCAGCTGATCACTGGCAGGTTCAGGACTGGTGTAGTCCCTGCCAGCTGGCAGTCCACCTGATTGGCACCCTGATTTATGAGCCCTAATGCAGTCCCTGTCAGCCAAGGATCAGCTAACTGGTAGCAGCATTGGGACTGCACCAGGGCTCAAATGGGCCCTGGTGCCATCCCAGAGCTAGCTGATTAGCAGCCAGCAGGGACTGGACTGGGATGCATTTGAGTCGTGGTATGGTCCACCCTGTTGCACATTCAAGGCACAAAGGAAAGCAGACACAAAATTACTACACAACTCTTGTGTAATAATTTTATGGCTGGTTTTGTGTTTTGTTGCACAATTAATTGCATGAACATATGGCTGGGTTTAATCGCATCTTAAGTATAATGTCTGGGTGGGGCCTGATATAACAGTTTTTTGTCTGTGTAAGAGAAATGGAGGAATAGGTAGTTGGTGTGTGAAATTCAGGGAACTTATGTGACAATGAGTTTGAAGAGGGAGAGTGGATTGGTTCTGGGACTTGAAGGAACAGGAATCCACAGCAGTGAGTAGCTGCTAGTGCCTAGGAAAAGCTGGAAGAAAATTAATTGAGTCTGGGTGAGTAGCAGCAGCTTTATGATTATGATTCCTGTAGCATCAGCTTATTGCCTGCTGAATGGAGGAGTAAGACATCCTTTCTGAACATCCCTGGACATATCTGGTGAAATACTGGGTAACTGAGGCTTACAAATAATTTTAGAGTCTCCAACACAACCATATCTGGCATAGGTACAGACCCTACTTGAACACCCCCTGTCTGCACAAAAGAATCCACAGGTTTTAATGACAGAGCTTAGGGTAATTGTGGCACACTTGGGGAAGGAAGGTGGGTGCATGAAAATGAGGGCGGGTTTTTTTTTTTTTCAAATCTTTTTTCCTTTTGTATAAATGTATAATTTGGCTTTAGCGGAGGGAAGTTTCCAATGCCAAATGTAATCTTAGACAAAACTTGAAGTCAGATAATATTATATGTTACATATTACATTTATCACTGGTAATTAAAATGTTTGTGTAAATTTCTTTGGTGCTTTTGGGTAGCTGAAGACACTTATCAAACATACCAGCTGACAGGAAAAAAATGTTACATGTGAATTTAGTTCTGGTGAAGCTAATGTTGGTTTCTAAAATCATTTAAAATTAGAAGTAAGTTTAAGATTTATGGAAGGACTAAGAACCCTGGATTAACTGACACTTGACAGTTGTGACAACTACAGATAATTTGTAGTACAACTATTCAAAACCTCTTTTCCTCTAAGCTTTTGTGGGGAATGTGCATGAACTGGCCTGCTGTCTTTAATTGGGGAAAAAATACATTCAAAACATATTTTCTTCTTAGTTTTGAAGAACTACTTGGGCAACAGTATGATTATTCAACAGGGAATGAAGATCACTATGAGCGATATCAGTATTCTCAAAAAGGTAAGAATCTAACTAGTTAGCATTTCATTTTGTTACACTGCACAGCAGTGTGTAGTGTAAGGGGTGAGGAGGGATGATGCTTTGTCTGGAACTGCAGAGGAAATATGGCTGTATGGCTTTGTGATAGAATGGCTGGTTCTTTAAGGAGAATTGCACCCAGCATCAGCTGTGATCTATCAGTTACCTTCTAGATCAAACTAATTATCCAGAGGTCAGGTGACTGAGGCCAGCAAGTGACTAAGCTGGAGTAGAGAGCTGGCAGAAGCAGGGAAGCTCTGACAAGATGTATCTAGCCAGGGTAGGGGAAGCTACAGGGAGTATGTGGATACCTGAAGGCAGCCCCTTAACCAAGATTATTCTTAAGCACATGGTCAAAACATCTGGGTCCTGTAGGGAATCAGTATGCCCCTGCAGAAGACCCTAGACTGAGGTAGTAAGGAAGATTGATAAGCTATACAATAAATCATAGAATCATAGTATCATAGAAGTAGGGTTGGAAGGGACCTTGTAGATCTTCAAGACCGACCCCTCGCCTGGGCGGAAGAAAAACTGGACTCAAATGACTCTAGCCAGGTAGGCATCAAGCCTCTTCTTAAAGACCCCCAGGGTAGGAGCCAGCACCACTTCCCTTGGAAGTT
>NW_017728915.1:16397811-16462509 GCF_001723895.1 Crocodylus porosus
CTGCAATCTTTCCCTCCCTACTAGCGTGCTCACCTCACCCCAAATTTTGGTACCATCAGCAAATTTAAACAGGTTGCTTTTCACCCTGTTGTTCAAATCGCTGATGAAGAAATTGAACAGTGCAGGCCCAAGGACCGAGCCCTGGGGGACTCCGTTACCTACTTCCCCCCAGGTTGAATATGACCCGTCCACCACCACCCTCTGAGTACGACCCTTGAGTCAGTCTACTATCCATCTGACTGTGTAGGCATCAGTGCCACAGTCACCTAGTTTTTTAATGAGGATGGGGTGGGAGGCGGTATCAAAGGCCTTGCTGAAGTCTAGAAAGACTACGTCCATGGCAACACCTGCATCCATTGCCTTTGTGAGCTGATCATAAAAGGCAATCAGGTTGGTCTGACATGACCTGCCCCTAATGAAACCGTGCTGGTTGCCCTTGCGCATCATCCCCGAAGCCGGCCCATCACAGATGTGCTCCTTGAGGATCTTCTCAAAGAGTTTCCCAAGTCCTCTCTCTTCCCTTTTTTGAAGATGGGGACCATGTTAGCTATCTTCCAATCATCTGGCACCTGGCCCGAGCACCACAAGTGCTCGTAAAGCCATGCCAAGGGCCCTGCAATAACCCCAGCTAGCAGTAAAGCTGAAGCCCTGAGAAATGGTTTGGAACCAGATTTTGAACATAGTGTCAGTCCTTCCTGAGTTGGAGAGAGAGGCCAACAACTGACAGGCTTCTTTAAGGGTGACTTTTCTCTTTCCCTTCCTTGTATTAGCATGTCTTCCTCATGGGTTGGAAAGAACCAGGGTAACCAGTCTAGTAAAAGGAAGAGTCAACCATATGCTCTTCACATCCAGAGAGAGAACTAGGCTGTAGGAATGTGGGAAAGAGTTTTATCCCTTTAAACTCAAGATCATCCTTTGGGGTTTTCTTGATCAGATGGGCCTTTTATGGGAGGAGTTAACATTGGAAAATTCTAAAGAAGTTAGAATTCACATGTGTCAGAAATGTAAGTCCACAGAGGGCTTCCTTATAGAGAGTCTTTGTAAGAAATAATTAATAGAATTGCAGAACTGGTTATGTCCATTTACACCCGACCTGTAAGTTTCTCCTAGGAAGGTGCATGGTGGGGATTAAGCAATACTCCCCACCTGTCATTTCCACAAGGAAGTTCAGCAAATTAGTGCTCCTGGAATTATGTCTATAGTTTATTAATTGAATGCTCTTGCAAATATGGTGAGGCTTTGCAATCCTGGAGCAAGTCAAGTGAAATGTGACTTCAGATTGGCTTTTCTGGTACTCTCAATATACCCTTGGGATTCTAGCATTCTGGAGTTTTATTTTGAAATTCAAGCTTATTTTGATAAGGCCATTTTAAGGGGATGGTAAATATCCTGCTGAACATTTGACGAGTTTAGCGCACTGGTGATGCAGATTGAAGTACAGGAGCTGGGTTTGCAAAATGTAGTGTAAACAACCTAGATGATTTTCTGTTTGTGGGCAAGCTGGATCATGAACTGTATAACTGCATGTAGGGCTCATTTCAAGCACTGGCTGGAACAATGGAAGTGGGAGGAGCAGAAGGAAAGAAGTGTCTGTCCATCTGTCCCCATTCTCACCTATTTTGTTATCAAAGGGAGACAAGCTGGTATTACTGGAGTTCCTGCAGAGAAGATTGGCAGAGTTAATGGTATTGATTAGAAGGGCCAAGCAGTCCTGAAGTTTACTATGTATGAACTGGCCATCTTAATTTTGCATGGATACAATAGGATGACACTTTTGTACCCAGCTACAAGTCACCCTTTCTGAAATAGTTCTCCCCCAATCTTTTGAAGAGTGAATAAAGATATTGAGACTTATGTAGGGGGATAGTTCTTGGATTCATGTAATAGAGGGCTTTTTGCAGAAAGAATAAGATGCTAGAGGCTGACCTGAAAGTTCACACACATGCAGAAGGAGCATCTGGTTTGGAGTTTAGACTAAGGCAGCTATTATGTTCTGAGATGACCCACTGATTTGATGGCAAGGGGAAAGGTAAAGGATATAACACTTCTGGAATGTTAGTTGCAGTGCTGTGCAGAATGGAGAACTTCATGAAAAAGAATAAGATTCTGAAGCGGCAGTGGCTCATTTCGATAGCTGGTTCTGCAGATTACTGCATTATGAGGTTAGTGAAGGTCTTTGCCTTCTATTGCAGAATCTCTTGTACTGCTGAACGGTTCTTGGGATGAATTATAACTTAGTTATAGGGGTGTAGGTTGTGTAGGCCCTGATGGAAAATACTAGGAGAGACCAAACAACAACTGCACACCAGAATGAATGCACACCCGAAATCTGTCGAAGACAGGAATACCCAATTACCTGTGGAGGCACATTTCTCACAAGAAAACCACTCTTTCTCCAACCTCTCAGTTGTAATCCTCATAGAAGACTTACAAAACACTTCCCAGAAACAAGCCTACAAACTCCACTTCATCACCCTCCTGGATACTAAAAATCATGGACTAAATATAGACATTGGATTTATGACACATTATAATCTGCCTGACATCTGACTTCCCAGGTATCTCTCCACTATTCATCCCCCTTCTCTCCCCACCACCCAGCCTGTCTCTTGTCCATTGACTCCTCAATCTACATCTTCACTGACTGCCTATCTCGTATGCATACCAACCCAGCCTTTGGCTTCTTTACTTTTCATTCCATCCAGGAAGAGCACACACCAACTGCTGAAACTCAGCCTGATGAAGGGTATTTGAACTCGAAAGCTTAAAATTTTTTCCCCCAACTATTTAAGTTGGTCTAATAAAAGATATCAGATTCACCCAAAGAACCTTGTCTGCTTATAATATAGCTGATAGTCTTAATTAAATTATACAGATGGTCACCAGAAGCTGATAATGAAGAAAAGGATGCTGGCCCTCTGGAATCTTAGATTACAGGTATTCTCAGATAATGCAAACATCAGCATCACCACGAACCTTTTATTGTTCATTTTTAAGGAAAGAAAGGTAGCCTGCCAAAGAGGCATGAAAAGTCATTTTGATCTTTGGAGCATCAGAAACAGGTTTGGGAGGTTTAGGTGAGTTCCATAATACTGCAGAAGTGTGGGGGAAGCAGAGGTTTGTTCAACTGAAGAAAATCTGTGTGGTGGTGTGGCTGGATAGTCACGGGCAGCTTTTTCTTCACAGAACAGCATAAACTCTCAAAATTGCAATTTGTAGGCATCTCTAAGAGGGCTAAATGGTAAATTTGGATCCTGTTCTATCAGAGTTGAAGCAGTGATGTTTGCAGCAAAATGAGGAATAGGGGTCTGTTGAAGGATGCATGGTGCTGTTCAAATGCATATGCAAGCAGTCCTCGACTTGCAGCGTTTCGAGTTGCAACGTTTCACACTTATTTATAAATTGATGCCCTGTTTCAATATTATGACATCAGTTTCAGCTTGCAACGTTTGATCCGATGTGATGCCATGCCAGTGAACAAATTTGCTGTGTTGCCCATCTCCCTGGAAAACTTCTGTCCAAACTTCCTTGGACACTTTCTTTAGGAAAGCAGACACGACTCCAGAAAAACTTGCAGCCAAAACTCCTGAGAAGACTCCAGCCAAGAGCCCTTCAAAAAGCCCAACCAAGAGCCCTTCAGAAAGTCCAGCATAGTCGCCTCGAAGAAGTCCTTCCAAATCAATATGATTGTTATTTACAATATAAATACATTAATGTAGCTATATTACTCATCTATAATTGATTGAGTACACAATTCTGGGGTATTTTTGGTGAAAATAGGGTATCAGGCCTTGGTTCAGGAACCAATCCCCCATTTATAACATTGTTTCTTATGAGAATTGGTTCTGGGTTGCAACGTTTTGACTTAAGACACAGTTTTCAGGAACCAATTGTCATAAGTCTGAGGACTGCCTGTAGTGTCTCTGATGGCCTGGGTGTGAGTGTGTTTTGCTTTTCCCCTGATTTTCAGAATCAAGGGGACAGGGAATAAAAGCCACTGTCTGATTCCTAGGAAGAGTATTGCGTATTCAGAAGTGAGCAACTGTCTCTCAAATGTTTGTAATTGGGTTTTGTGAAGGGAAACATTGCTCTCAGAACAGTTGATGCTCTTTTGACTAATTTAAATAATTATTGTGCACCTGAGTGAAAAAAATATGAAACTTTCTAATAAAAACCTCTGCAGCAAAGAGTATGGGGAGAGCTGCCATCCCCCACAGGTTGACGAGACCAAAAGAGGTGGCTGAACTTGTACTGAAGCGAGGAGTAGCAGTTTTTATCCGCTGAAAATCTATTTGGTGTTTGAGTTTTTCAGGAATGTAGGAAGCTGGGGGCAGATGTATTCTTGATTAATACTAAGGAAGATACTAACCATCTGGGAACCTGACTCAAGATTGGACAGCAACCACGCTAATTTCTGATGATCAGAGACCCTGGTTTTCTCTGTTTAAAAAAATCCAAAATTTTCTGATTTGAAAACCCCAAATCCACGTTTTTCTGTGATTAAAATAAAATGCCACTATGTATGTGTGTCAGTTGAATACAATGTTTTATTGATATATTTACAATTTTAAAGCAATTTGGAAACATACCAAGTGTCTCAATCCTTATAGTAAAATAAATTCTAAATACCTATGTATTTTGGCATTTGATTTTGGTTTGTTTGTTTTTTTTTTACCATGGAAAATCAGAGCTCCCCCTGCCCCCTTTGCTCACCAGGATGTGGGTCCAGCTATGGCTGTCCCCCGTGCTGCTTTGGCACGAGCAGCTCTGATATACTGGTGCTTCTGGCTCTGCCAGTGCCCCTCACTTCTGACCCACAATCTGTCCCCCTTGTTGGTGCACCTCACTCCAGACCCACAGTATGACCCCCCCGCCCCCAGCTGTGCTGGTACCCTTCATTCCTGACCCATTGCTCCTCCCCAGCCGTGCTGGTGCTTCTCACTCCTGACCCACTGCTCCAGTATGTGGGGCTAGGCGGGTGGGGTGGGGGTGGCCATGAGAGGCCACTCCCCCCCAGATTTCTGCACCCACAGTGGAGCATGGGGCTGCAACCTAGCCAAACTGGCACTGGGCGGGAAACATCTCCATGGTCCAGTGAACAGGCCCTGGCATGGGAGAGAGAGCCATGCAGCCATGACCGCTAAGGTGAGGCACCACTGTAACAGTAGCACAGAGTTGTGCCCCCTGCTGCTGCTGGATGAGCCTCACCTTGGCAGCCATGGTAGCATGGTGCTTTCAGCAGCAGAGTTGGTGGCAGCAGCATCAAGCCTCCCTGCCCTGCTCTGCCCTCCTATGCTGGGTCCTGCCTACTGGGGTGTGGAGGTGGCTCTTGCCCAGTGTTGGTCCGGCCAGGCTGTAACCCTGTGGAACAGATTAAAGAGAAAAGGCTTGCTTGCACTAAATGGGATAATTCCTAGGCCTGTTAGTCAATTGTAGCCTAGTTAAACAGCTTTCCTGTGCCTTATGTCTTCTTTGTGACACACATGAATATGTATGTCTTGTGCAAGAACTATTTTTAGTGGACTTTCATCTTTCAACAGCACTGAAGCTCTGACATTGGCTTTCCGTCAGCATTACCTTTTAATCAACTTGTGCTTTGATTTCAGATGATGACTACACCAGGGATGATCGTAGGGAGAAGCTATACCTGCAGTTTTACCAACAGATACAGAAAGAATATGATAAAAATAGACCTGCTGACTGTGTCATTGTTGCCATCAGCAAGGAACAAACGTAGGTTTCTATTAACATGTTTAGGCTAATTTTACTCTATAGGTAAGAATTACCCAGCTGTAAGTGCTTTATCCTTGGGAACTGAAGGTATAGGTAATATTGAAGATTAAGCTTAAACTTCTCTTTTTGAAATTCCTTAACATACTCTGTGTAGTTGAAAGTACAGACTAAAGTAATTATACTTCTTTTGGATTACGGCATATTTAAGAATGCATGGCATCACCTGGAAGAACCTTTTAAAGATAGTTAACTCATTGACTTCATTCCTAAACTCATTTTTATAACAATGCTCGAGTCACCTTGGCCCTTGAGTTGTCTTGGCATTTGATGTGTTAAAAATACACTTTCCTAATTTGAAAACTATTTTTCTTTACAGCTGCCAAATGAGACCTGCACAAACAAAAGGGAAACCTTGCTATATATAAGATGCTAGCAAATGCACAAAATAACTTGAAATAGGTTTTTTCTGTTTTAATTATCATTTAGTTTGTTGGTATTTTCAGCAAAAATTAAATTGAGCATTTAGGAAAAGATGCTGACTCTTAGTATATTTAAATTTGAAGCAAAATTTGATTTTGTCCTCAATAATTTTTCTTCACCTCTCGTAAGTATTTCTTCAAAGGTTTGCACTGAAGTATTGCACTTTCTCTTTAAATGCCAGAGCAGTGTTTTAGCAAAAGTGATGTAAAACATTGGAATATTATAAAATGGATATGTAACTAGGTAGGAGGGCTAAATGAGGCGGAAGACTGAAAAAAATTATCAGCTAATTAATTCTTATTACTACTAGTATACACCTGGAGATGATGAAGATCAAGCCAAATATCAAAGTCTTAATCATCCTTGATATACAGAGCTTGTTCTTTGCCATAGAGTTGATTTGAGAACCAGGAGGTGCATAAAAGCTCACCTTTTAATTTCTGATGTTTCCATGATGTCAGTATCACTACTTCAAAACTAGATTTATCCTTCCTCTTCCTCCACGGAATGTTTCATATACAGTGTTCCATACAAAAATCACTATCCACATTATTTTTAAATGGCTTAACTATGAGGAAACTTGTAGCTATGATAAACATCACATGCTTCAGTATCTTGCTCATTTTCTGGTTTTGGAATATCAAACTCAGTCGAGGACGGTTCTGAGGCTGTTTTTCTCCTGAGAATGTTGAATTCTGCTTCTGTGACTACAATATTCGATGCCCTTTCTTCCCTCTTCCTCCCTTCTTCCCATCTGACATACTAGTCTTGTTAATACTTGGATATTATTTGGATTACACCAGAGGTCTTGCTCATCTCTTAATTCGTGGCATCTTGCCAAAGATTTTATGGTGGGTGATCACCTCAGTTTTGGCTGGCAAATGCTCAGCCAGTACCCAATGTAGCACAGTGTCATGAATTGCTTCTCTGTGAAATATCTGATCTGTAATTCAACAGCAGAGAGACTTGTAATCAGGATGGAAACACTGTAGCTGATATACCTTTTGTCTTCAGAAACAACTTGATCTGTTCGGTTGATTCACCTGAAGTTCAATGATCATGCTTCATTTTAAAAAAAAAAAAAAATTCAAAGTAGGTTTATGAACTGACTTTTTTTTTTCTCATTGCCAAACATTAGGTTTAATTTGATGCATCCAAAGGCTACATACACATTCAGATAATCTCATAGAATTCTCCCAGGTTTGTTTTCTTGGTAGACGTAGTTACCCAGAGCCACATATACAGACATTCGAGTGCTGAGGCCCTGAAAACTGAAGAGCTTGCCGTGCAGACACTGTGCAGCTGGAGGGGCCCCTATGCACACATCTCCATGTGCTCTGTGGCCTGGCAACAAATGGCAGCAGTGCAAAGGGGTCAGCCCTGAGTGGCTGACCCAGACTGCCCATGGTCAGCCTGTGTGTCCCTACAGCACAGTAAGGAGAGTTGTGAAGGAGACATGTTCTGCTCCTTGCTGGAGTAGCAGAGTCCAGTGAGCATCACACTTTCCCTGCTGGGATGCTGGAGGACTGTGTTCTTCTGAGAGAATTTATGGTATGTACAGACATTCACTCTGCCAGGAGAGTGATTTAACCCTGGTTGTTGCCAGGTTATTTTTCTTCTGAAGCAGCCATATTTACCTTGGGAGACAGCCTGAATATCTGTACACTCACGGTTTTTTTCTGGGAGAGCAGTGAATCTCCCAGGAGAAACTGAATGTCTGTATGAAGCTAAAAGTGAACTGTATGTAAGAGCCTCTAATAATTCCAGGGTACTGGAACCTAGTTAGCGGCTCTATCGATAAGGCAGAATCAAACAGACATTGCTCTTCTCTTTACCCATGTTGCCGCCAGAGTGCTGGCAGCAACAAAACTTTTTTCCAATAGTAAAATAAGCCAGTAAGACTCAGAAGGCACCTAAGGAGAAATCTACATGTGGTGCCATATTTTCTATCTGTTTTCTGAGCACAGGCACTATTGAACTTAACTCTTGATGCCCCTTTGTTATCATCAACACCTGGGAAAAAAACCAAAAACAAACCCAACTACTTAAACTTACTGAAACAATAACACTAATACCTACATAATCACCTGTACAGTTTTGGAAATAGAAAACTAGTTTCAGTTGAACATGCCTTCAGTATACTGGGATGACAGATTAGCAGAAATAAAAAGGTAAATATAAATAGTTTCACTCATTAAAATATTACACTTTCAAGAATAACACTCAATCACGTGACTGTGCAGGGATCCTCAGTTATAACATTCCTATTTATGGAGAAATCACTTGTTGTTCCCAACTTGTTATGCCTTAAGAGTCCTATTTTCCAAAAATATTGGATGTGCCAAAAAACAACCACAATCGTGCCCAACAATCATAACTCCTTTCTGCCATCTTAAAAGCATCATCTAATTTTCAGGAATGTGCCATTTGTGGAAAGAGAACAGTTTCTTACACTTCCCTTGTTACCTGTAACATACAGAGCATACAGTACACGAACAAAGAGCATGGCAAAAACTAAGAGCGACACAGACTTGTATTTGTAAATAACCAGCCTCTTTTTTCTCTTTAAGGGAATATTCAACAGCCATAGGCCATCGGTTGCAGGATCATGGCCTTGTGGTGGAAATGATATACCTTACATCTGAGTTGGGTCTCACACGCGCACTCCAAGAAGTTAAAAATGATGGTTCCCCATTTTGTATTCTTGTTGAACAGTCAAATGTAGCACTTTCCTCTTGCACCGCAATCATGCTTCATGAGTCTATCAAAAGTAAGTTTAGCTTCATTTAGAATGTCACTTAAAATAGTCCCCACTCAAAAATGCAATTTAATTTTCCTTGAACCCATTAAAATATTAAGCACTGATTCATCACAATTTTTGGTAATGGAATTTGACCTAGCTAAGATGAGACAGCTTGGAGAGTTCACTGAATTAATTTATAGTATTTCACAATACATTAACATTTGTCCTGAACTGTTTCTTACAAAATGGCATTAAATACAGGCAACAAAATCTATTGCATATAGTAAGTAATGGAGGCTGTTTATATATAAATTACTTGATTAAAAATTCTTATTCTTACATTGTTTGTACATGGGTAGGTCCAATTTAAAATTCATCTTTAAGTCTTCAGTTTTCCAGAATTTTTTATTTTAAATTTAGATTTCACATCTTTCCCCTTATTAGGAACACAGTAGTAAAAAGGCACTTTCTTCTGAATGGAAAGTAACTGTCCTGTCCCTCCACTCAGGTAAAATATGTTCTGAATTTAAGAGAAAAAACTGTGCTAATACTGTTCCTCTTGTTTCAGTTAGGTGTTTGTGCAAGTGTTCAAGTATCAAAAGAGTCATTTATCTCAATTTTCAGATCACAAGTGGTCTGAAATCTTTTAATTGTGGTGGTAGCAGTTTTAATACTTATTTAAACAGTGTTTCAGATAGCTGTATTGAGTCAAGCTAACCTCTATAATTACAGTGACATACTGATCTCAAAAAAGGAACCTTTTAAAATTTCACTCAGTTGAATTACACACAAACTTATTTAGCTATATTTTTCTGTGTTTTTTTTTTTTGTACATGTGTAAAGTAGATGAGAACACAAGACTGATAAAGCAAGCTATCTCTCTTCTCTGTAGTACACCGTAATATGCCCATGGAGGATGCATTGGCTCTGGTAGCTAAAGCATTTGGGAAAATTTTTGCTGAGCGCGAGCAGCAGGAGCGTACCGAGATTTCACACAAAGCAGCTGATCTGGCGGATGACTACCTAGAACGGGAGCTCTATGAGAGTTACAGTGTGCCTCTGGGCATTAGACATCTTCTCTTTCTGTTAAGTGAGGGAAAATATTTATATCGGGAGGAGTTGAACTCAATAAGTGACTACCTGAAGACCAGGAAAGATGAGCTTGAAGGTATTCATGCTTTTTCCCGAAAATACAACTTTAAGCTTCTTTTTAAATCAGCCTGGTACCAGACCAGTTTTTAAGTACATTCCACGTAAACAGCCTGCAAATAAATGACAGAGGGTAAAGCGCCAAAGTTTGTAAAACATCAATGTATACATTAATGGACATGTATTTGTATTCTAAAATCAGATGTACACACCCTATAAGAAATGGACATACATAAAATGCTTGTATTCAAACCCAGTAATGGGCGATCACATTCCCAGAAGATTCACTATTACAAGTAAGTCTTTGCTGATCTTCTGCTAACACTTTTGTGCATTAAAGTTTCAATAACGTTATACACACAAAAACATTTTAAATTAGTCATATTTGAAGAACTAGTAAGCAGATTTTAACATATGATTTAATAAAACCTGTAATTCAGCTGTTACATATTTTACAAGTTATACACAAAGGTTAAAATTCAGTAGAACAACTTCAAAAGATAAACCAAAAACTTCCATAAATTACAGAAAATAAGAACTTTGGGCAGAGTTTCTGGTGTCCTCCTGAGCATAGGAGCAACCTTATAGAAACTTCTTGGATCTCCTATTGAGAGGGAAAAATTCTTGTAAAGGTATTGCTCACATATTGTCTTTAACCATGTGTTCTTAAGAGTTGCTAATTTTTTTATTTTCTTAAACTAGGCCTTGTTGAACAAACTAATCCTTCCACTGAAGTTGATGACACGATGTATCAAGCAAATGTGAGGCCAAGTACAAGCACTGCCACCCATACCTTAAGTAAACCTCCTCCTCTTCTTCCAACACCAAGCAGGAATGCTCTATTAGGCCTTTCGCCCCTTCCTCAGGTTAAACCGGCATTGTTGGGTGATAGGCCACCTGGGGGTCTTCTTCCAACACCAGGTCAGCAGCAAGTTAACTTGTCCATGTCAAATTTTGTATTTCAAACTAATTCAGTATATTTACTTGACAGATTTGATTGTTTGCTATCATGCTTTAATTATGTTGCTCAATAAAACAATGAACAATATTAAGGGAAATGAGGGGAGGTAGAACCCAGAAATAATGAGAGCTTGCAGATGTTTACAGTAGTGATTAAATAATAGTTAACTACGTTACTCTTTGGGATGAACTTTCTATGAAGTTCACTGGTCTTTTTCTACCTAAACATTAATCCTGTGTAATATTCAAAGCCTTTCGGTTCCAGTGCTTTTAAACTTTGTGTTATCACTCTGATATCAGATCCTCTTGCTGTTTTTGGTTGCTTTGGAAGCTCCTGTGGAATGAGAAAAACCCCTTAAGATTTTGGAAGACTTCTTGTTCACTGAGAACTTTTTTATTTGCATTAAGCTTTTTGTTTTTGTTTTTGCCAAAATTGAGGCATCAGCAAAAAGATACCTTTTAATTTACTGAAGCATATAGAAAACCAAGGAGACTGCCGGTGCAGTAAGAGCAGTCCTGAGTCAAAGTTTTAAGTATCAGTGCTCCTAGATGCTTAGGATTCTTATGTACTACTGATCCATAATGTCATGTTAATTTAAAATTAATTATTAATTGCTTTTATGATTAAAATGAATGTGTTAATCAACAAAACTCATGTGAAATGAGTATAATTTAACAATTTTAAAATCTTATTAGCCAGCAATATATAGGACTTTCTTATATTCACTATTGGTATAAACATTAAATCTTAGTCACAAGATATGTGTAGTATTTGCCCTGAATCACAGCTGATACCCTACAGTACTGTTGAAATAAGTTACTGGTTAGGACCTGCCTGAGTCTTTTGCCTAAAATGCTTGATGTGAAATATTAGCCCACCTTAATTTAGCCTTGTGTTGTTTGCTTCTCTCTATACTAATTTAACTTAAGTAATAATGTCATATTACCAAGTTAGCTTGTTAATCTGTCCTCTAATTCAACCATGTTTACATGTCAATGGTAATATAATGGAAAACTGTTTTTTTTATAGCATACAGATGCTAAACACTCTGAAATGCATGCTGGTTTAGAGGTGTTGTATAATCACAAAGTTTTTACTTGTAATCCCATGGAAATACATCTTTCAGTAATAGTATTACATTTTAGTACTGGCTATACACGCATGTATTTGAATGATGACATTTCTGTTTACATCTCTAGTGTCTTAGATAAATGTCAGCTAGTCAAACAACATTTGCAAGTTCAGTTTTTGTGTATTGTATAATTTATATGAGCATCCTGTGCAAAACCAATTAAATTAATACTTTTGGCTCAAAAAAACCAACCTATTTCCAAACAGGGATGTCAGGCACAAAGAGTAAACCTCCACCTCTTCTAGCAGGACCTCCAAAAAGACCTGGTCTTCTAGGATACTCACCCCATCAGCCTTCAAAACGACCACTGCTTGGGGAGAAACCAGGCCTTCTGCCAACACCAGGTGAGAGTGGGAAAGCTTTGTGTCACTATAGGCAAACCAACAAAAGCCTTGAAACATGGGATTACCAGACTCCTACCACACTACAAGAGTACGTATATACTCTAACATGGGGACTGCAAAAACATGACCTCACATCTTACTGATTATATATATGTGTTCTATCATACAGACCCTTCCATAAACTTACAAGTTAATTCTTGAAGCAATTCAGTTCTTTGCCTGCACCTAATTCAGAAAGCCATTTCAAAGCACTCCTCTGATAGTTAGAATCTCTTTCTATCTAGCATTATCTGTTGCCAGTTTATAGCTGCTTGATTTTTGTATTGAGGTTGTTTTTCAGCCTAAAAAGCTGTTTTCCTTCCCTATAATTTGCCCCTTGAATGCATTTATAAAAAGCAATTATATCCCCACTCAGTCTCTCTTTTGTTGATCTTAAACCAGCCAAACTCCATAATTTCTTATGAAAGATTAATCTCCATTCTGTTAAACAGCTTTGTGGCACTTTATTTTTACTCATTCTCATTTAAAGTAAACTCTTTTGAACACTTATGACCAGAACTGTACATCTCTTGTAAACGAGATCTTACCATTGCATTGTACAATGGGACCAGTACTTCCTTGCCTCTAGTGAATACACCTTGCCTATTATACCCTAGCGTTGCATTAGCCTTTTAACACCTGTATCCCACTGGCAGTGTGACACAGGAGGTAATTCTGCTTTACTTGTCACTGATAAGACCTTAGCTTGCTCATCTTATTCAGTAGTAGGCACCACACTTTCAGAAAGATGTAGGTAACTTGGTTAGATTCAAGACCAGAGCTGCAAAAATAAGTTGTTTAGAAAATGACCTATGAGAGAAGATTGAAGGACTGGTTGAAGGTTGGTTTGGAGTAGAAGAGAAAGCCAGGGGGTGCAAAAATCTTCCAGTATATAAAAGGTTATCATATGGAGGATGGTGATCAGTTTTTCTTACTGTTCACTGTAGGGGTAGAATGGAAAGTAATCATCTTAATCTTCAGGAAAGACCATTTCAGTTAGATATTAAAATAAAATTAAAAAGTTGTAATTGCAAAACTATTGAAGCACTGGAACAGGTTGCTTAGAGAATCTGTGGAATCTCCTTCACTGAAGGCTTTAAAGCAGGGGCAGGCAAAATGTGGCCCGCAGGCCAGATGCGGCCCTCCATGTCCCTCCATTCTATCTGGTTCGCAAGACCACTAAAACATTTTGAAAATTAATTTATCTGCCCCTGGCTGCCTATCATGCAGCCCTCGATGGCTTGCCAAAACTCAGTAAGTGGCCCTCCGCCCAAAATAATTGCCTGTCCCTGCTTTAAAGGTAGGGCTAGATAAATTAAATATCTGTCAGGGATGATCCAGGTATGCTTGTTTCTTTCTCAGAGCAGGTGGATTTATTAGGTGGCATGCTCTTGTCCCCTTTAGGTCTGAATTGCTTTGATTCTATTGGTAGAAAATAACACCATCTACTAAAGTAACAAGACATCTTGGTATCACAGGTAGGCTTGAAACCTGATTTTAAGATGCAGGATATTGGTTGTTCACAAGACAAGTGCAGTTGGGACTGTTTTGCAGGACTATTTTGTTAGCCTCTCATATAAAAACAAAAAAACAGCTAGTCTGGGGTGCTTATTCTGTGACCAGTTACAGTATAAAACCTGTAGCGGTCTGTGGTCTTTGCTGAAATAAACATTGTTTCAGAAGACCCTCAACTGGAGATCCCAATTAACCTTGTAGTTGGGGAAGGAGAGGAGGAGTGTACACAATAGTTAGACCTAGCTGGGCGGGAGCAGATGAACAGATATTAGAGCACAACAGTCTTACACTGTTCAATTTATTTTGTCACAGCTGTTCATGTTAAACCAGTGCAGCACCAGCGGGTAGTTAAACCAAAGCCTTTGCTTAACTAAGAAGACGTCACAGATGCCATGTTTAATAATGGAATACACCAAACCAGATGGTGACAATCCTGTTCCAAGACGACAGAGAGCATGATAAACTTGTAATGCTAGTGTCTGCACACTCAGACCAACTTAAATGCGTCTCATTTTCTGTTGCACACATTCCCATGAAAACTCTTTTTAAAATTTGAAGAAGTTCTTCTGTTAAAAACAAAAAAGGTTTGCGGAAGGTCAGTATGGCAGATTCATAATTTGTAGTCGTTTTCTTTTATGACTATTTAAATATCTATCTGTTTTACTAAACTCATCACTGATTGCTTGTGGTAAAATTTCACCTGACTCTTCTGTCTAATAATTTTATATGTAAGTACGGTCGGACTTAATTTTGGTACTCATTCTGGGCAAGGATGGACAAAACTTTTTTCTTGTTAAAAACAAAATCCGTGGGGTGATAGGATCTGATGTGCATTTACATTCAAAGTGTTCTCTATTCTCTTTGCAGCTTTCTTAACAAAGGTGAAGACACTCTGAACATACCACAACTCCATATTGAAAGTGTCTTTTGCTTAGCTGACTTCTAATAGTTTTGAAATATTTTTAAATGAGATCTAGTATTTAATACTGTATTATGCTACAAATACTTTACCTTTTCCTTCTCTTGGAAAGTCTTTCAATTTCTATTTATAATTTGAAGTTTCACAGTTAGTAGGGTCAGAAGGGACCCAAGCAGATCATCAAGTCCGACCCCCTGCTATGGCAGGAAAGAATACTGGGGTCAAATGACCCCAGCAAAGTGATTGTCTAGCCTCCTCTTAAAGACTCCCAAGGTAGGAGCCAGCACCACTTTGCTTGGAAGTTGGTTCCAGATCCTAGCTGCCTTGACAGTGAAGTAGTGTCTCCTGATGTCTAATCTGAATTTACCCTCTGCCAGCTTGTGACCATTATTTCTAGTCACTCCTGGCAGTGCTCGGGGGAACAGGGACTCCCCAGTGCCTGCTAGTCCTTTCTGACTAGTTTGTAACAGGCCACTAGATCCCCTTCAGCCTTCTCTTGTGGAGGCTGAACAGGTTCAGGTCCCGTAGCCTCTCCTCATAGGGCCTGCCCTGCTGCCCCCAGTCATGTGAGTGGCCCTCCTCTGGGCCCTCTCCATGTTGTCCACATCCCTCTTGAAGTGTGGTGCCCAGAACTGGACGCGGTACACCAGCTGCGGCCTGACCAGTGCTGCATAGAGGGGGAGTATCACCTCCTTGGACCTGCTTGAGATGCATTTGTGGATGCATGAGAAGGTGCAGTTGGCCTTCCTGACTGCATCCCCACACTGCTTGCCCATATTCATCTTGGCATCAATGATGACTCCAAGATCCTTTTCTGCCTCTGCACTGATGAGAAGGAAGTTAAGGACAAGAGATAGAAGCCTTAAGAAAATGTGCTAATTATACTCATAAATTTATTTTAGGTAAATGATGTTGAAGTCTACTTTAATTTTTGTTGTTCCATGCAAGCCAATAGTGTACTAGATCCAATTTAATTTGGAGCTATGAAATTGCACTTTTATAAATATTAAATTTGAACAGCCATTCTACTGTGTAGTTTTAATTAACACATGAAAAATAGATGACTTTCATGTGCCAGCAACCAAGGCTAACTAATAACACACTTTACCTAATAACAGGTAAAGTTCAAAAAGTTCTAGGGATACTGTATTTAGTCTGAATTTGTGGATTTCCGTTTCCTTTACCCTGTATCCAAGATTCCTACACAGGAAAAACTGTTGAAATGACTGCACAGACAGTCCTTAGTACTACTCATTGTAACTAAAATTTTACTTTTAAAAATCTGTTGTTATAAGTTATCACTTTGTACAGTAATAGATAAAATGCTTTTTTAGACAGGAGTGTGACATTAAATTGGTCAGAATAAGAGCCCAGGAAAACATGGATTGGGGAAAAAAATGTATAGCTTTTCTGGCAATACTCAACATGTCTTCAGAAATGACTTTAGCCCATCTAATTCCTACCTATATATTTATTTTGTTGCTAACTGAGGACCCACAGCATTAATAAAATTGTCCTCTCAGTACCCGTGTAAGATTAGGATATTACACAGATGAGGCTCTAAGGTACAAAGTAAACAACTTCCCTATGGTCACCTGTAAAGTCTTGTTAGAATTAGTAATTGAACCAAATCCCCTTGACCTCCCAGATAGTGTATTTTAATAACAAGATCATTCTTTTTTAAAGGATTAAAAGTGAGTAGTCTATATTCATTAAGACTCTAATCTTACTCCTGTGAAAACCAGTGGAAGTGAGACTCTGAAAGATGTGTATTTGTATTGAGAGAGACACCTCAATGGAAAAATCTTAATAGAAGAAAGATACTATAGTTCTTACCTGAATGGAGTTTGTTGAGGTAGTACCCTGCTTTGCCTCTAACAGGCTATTATGCTGAAAGAGTAAATTGCATTGAAATATCAAGTTTGCTATTGCAATGTAAACCCAGAGGGTTTTTTTTAGTGAAAGAGCTTTAGTGGGTGTAGCTGAGCTGCTGCTCTAACAGACTCAACACATTAAAGTAGTTCGGATCCTTGCTTCCTTTGCATTGTTAGTGCAGGCTCTTAAACTGTTTTAAACTCAATTACTCAAGAAGAAAAATGGTTGCTTCTGCCCTTAATGGAAATCTGGCAATTGCAATGGTAAAATACTACTTATTTTTAAATGAATTAAATCAAGGCAGAACTTTTTTATTAAAAGATCATTAACGAACATTTACTGTAATGCAAACTGTATTAAGACAAAGGCTAAATGTAAATCAGGTTAAGCTGAAACATTTTGTAAAGCAGTTCTAAGATCTTAATAGGTGTATATTACCCAGGACTCTCATTTTAAAACAGTTGAAACTGTTTCCCTTCAGGGAAGTAGGGTCTAATAGCTGAAGAACAAGGCAAGAAGATAGATCAGGCTTCTTCTCCTAATATTGTCTCCTGTAGATGGTATCGTGAGGCTTCAGCGAGGATTTTGAAAGTTTTGGAGATTCTTAAATAGGATGCTTTGCTCATCTGTGGTGCCTAATGTACCTGCCAAAGTTAATGAAGGCCGTCTTCCCCAACCACTAAAGCAGTGCAGGAAAATGTGTTATTCTAGGTATATGTGTAAATTGAACCAAACCTAGACTTCACTTTTGAAAGAGAAATTAATTTCCAGTTGTTTTATTGTAATGCTAACTTGTAAGTCAGCAGGTGGCTTTTTGGAGGCTTTTAAAAACCTTTGTTTTACTTTGCTTTTAAAAACCTTTTACAATTGTATGTGCTGGTACAGGATCCACATAGCTTCCATTCTGGTTTTTTTTCTTTTTTAAACACTAATTATTTTGGTAACAGTAATTGTTTTAATTTCACTGGTAAAGCTTTTAAGTTGACCAGTATTCTTTGTCCTTTACTTTCAAACTTTAACATACTTAGTTGAGAATAAATTATAACAGGCCCATTGCCAGTTATCAGAGACTCCTCTGGTTATATTGTATAAATTGGATATTAATTGTTAAATTTATTCTGTTCAGCTCTCCATTCTAGTGACATCCTGCAGTTTATTTTTCTGAATAGTCACTATAAACTGGACTTGGGGGCAGAAAAAAAGTCAGGTGAAATTTTAACCAGAAATTGAATTTAGTGCTAGACAAAAAATGACAGTAACTTTCACGCGAATGTCAAGCTAATATGGACATTGTGTTTGCATTTATTTGAATACTTTTCATGCTATCACCTTTCACACCATCACCATCATTTGACTTCACTGTTCCTGAGCTGCCCTAAGGGCTCTAGAATTTGTGTTCTGTCTTCTCACAAAGCTGCATTTTGCTTCCTATTCTTCTTAATTTTTAGTTGGATTTGCTTTACTAGTACATCTGAATTGTAATTGCTTCTCAGGTACATGCCCACATCAGGTTGATCTATTCAGTTCCAGCTTGGATACTGGAGTAAGGCAGAGGTCTTGTGGCTGAAGCCAAGTTTTCTTCCTAGTTCTAAGTTCTAGCAAATAACACTAACTTTAGGGAACAAATGTTAATTGTTTTATTTACTTGACTTCATTTAATATTAGAGAAGGTGCTGCAGATATTTCTGACATTGACTAACTTTTTTGCTTTTTTTACCAAAAAAAAAAGTCCCTTTGGGATGAAGGATCTCATTTTTTCCCTTTTGCAGTACACCTAATACAGCATTAGATTGTGATGAATTCAGAACTGTTCTAACATTTGAATAGCAGCACCCATGAGAAATTGTGGTGAAGAAGAGCGAGAACCATGGCCTCTGCCCAAAATAAATGGAAGAGGGACTGCCTACTGAGCTCCTTTGAAAGATAGTAGAAGTTGCAAAGTAAGCTACCAGGGTGAGAGCAGACCTGTCATCCCTTCCAGTCTCACTAAGGCCATGGTCACACAAACAAGTTACTAATGGGCAGAGAAGGTGGGGCTTTTACCATGTGTCAGCTGCTCTGGGGTAACTGCCCATATGCATCTCCCTGCTCTGTGGCAGATGAGACCTAACCCAGAGAAGTTTAACTATCCTATAGAGCAGTGATTCTCCTTCAGTATGCTGTTGCACACTGGCGTGCCATGGGATATTTTTAAGGGTCCTGTGGGGTGCTGCACAGTATTAGCACTGTTAGGTGTGCAATACCCACACATGATTTACAAAATAAACCCATAAGATTCCAAATAGAAATCCATAGTGTCAAAAACATTCTAACCTATTGTGGTCTTTCTGAGTTCTTTGCAACAGAGGAATTGCTTCGTTACTTTTTTTATAGTTGAGAATCATGTGAAAGCTAAGAGCTGGCATTTTTCAAGGAGTACCTTATACTCAGGCAGGAATGGTACAGAGACTTAAGATGCTGAGATTTCTTTACAGTAGCAGATCAAAGAGTTTCTAGAAGTTTAGAGAGAGCCCAAGCAGGGTGAAGGAGGAAGCAGGTCACTTCCTGCCCTGCCATTAACTCTGTTTACTAATAGGCAGAAATGAATGTGTAACTTTTTACCTAGTCTGAATGGAAATTAGAACAAGTACTACACTCCTGTCTGTACCTTCAGTGAGCTGTTTGAAGCAGCAGCTGGTTGTCTGCAGGTGAAAAGTATACAGGAAACATCAATATTTTAAGAGAAAAAATTAGGAGGATTTTGACATCCCAAAGGGAAGTGGTTCAGACATAGAAAACTTGGAGGTAAGGTTAAATTGGGCTCTGGGAATGAATTAGGCACTGTAACAGCCCCTCTAAGTGATACCATGCAAGAACAATGCAATTATAGATGAATAGATTCATAGATAAGGGTTGGAAGGGACCTTGCAGATCTTCTAGTCTGATCCCCTGCCCTGGGCAGGAGAGAAAACTGGGCTCAAATGACTCCAACTAGGTAATCATCAAGTCTTCTCTTAGAGACCCCCAAGGTAGAAGCCAGTACCACTTCCCTAGGAAGTTGGTTCCAGATCCTAGCCACCCCGACTGTGAAGTAGTGCCTTCTAATGTCTAGTCTGAACCTACTCTCTAACAACTTATGACTGTTACTCCGGGAGACATTCGGGGGAACAAGGTCTCTCCCATTCCTTGCTGGTCCCCCCCCAGTAAGTTTTATAGATGGCCTCCAGGTCCCCTTCTCTTGTGAAAGCTAAACAGGTTAAGGTCCCATAGCCTGTCCTCATAGGGTCTGCCCTGCTGTCTCCGAATCATGTGAGTGGCTCTCCTCTGGACCCTCTCAATGCTGTCCATATCCCTCCTGAAGTGCAGCACCCAGAACTGGATGCAGTACTCCAACTGCGGCCTGACCAGAGTTGCATAGAGGGGGAGGATCACCTCCTTAGCCCTGCTTGTGATGCATCTGTGGATGCATGACAAGGTGCAGTTAGCCCTACTAACTGTGTCCTCGCATTGGCGGCCCATGTTCATTTTGGAATCGATAATGACTCCAAGATCTCTTTCTGCCACTGTGCTTTCGAGAAGAGAGTTCCCCAGCCTATAGGTATGCTGCTGGATCTTACTGCCCAAGTGCAGCACCCTGCGCTTGTCAGTATTGAATCCCATCCTATTCTCATTTGCCCACCTCTGTAACCTGTACATTATGATTAACGTATGATTGTGTTTGCAGCCCTGACTTAAACTAATTCCAGGCATTCAATTTTCATATATTTTTCTCCTCATGGTGTCACTATTGGTTGCAGTTTTTAAACTGTGACAGTCTTGGCAGTAGGGGGCTTTACATGGATGAAAACCAACCTGTGTGGATTGTTTCTGGAGATGAGGGAGGAGGAGGGTTCTTTAAGTGGGTCAGTGTGGTTGAGTGGGAATGTAGGAGGTCAGTTGGCTGCCAGGGATGTAGATGGGAGGAAGAAAAAGCCTCCAAAGAGGGATATCTTGTCTTGTGACATGTGGTCTGTGCATTGAGCTGAAATAGGCAGTGCAGTTCTACTTTGCCTTAAGGAAGGACTGCAAGGGAAGCTGTTCAGATGCAGACATGGCACTTTGGCCCAGGTCCTCAAAGGTGTTTCATAAATATGTTTTAGTATCTGGAACTTGGGGACTAGGTTCCTGTGTCTTTTTGCCCAGAAGAGCTCTTTATGAGCCTGCAGTTGGTTGTCAGGGGCAGTTTGTGAAAGAACAATAGCATAGATAAGAATGGATGTTTGGGAGGGTCCCAGCTTACAGAGGTTTGAAAATCATTTACAATAAAGAGTACATAAAAGAGCTTATTTGTCTAATGCCTGTGCTCCAACCTCCAGGGTATATGTATCAAAACAAAGCTAAACAAAACCCTGGCATTCACACAGGCTTCTGTTTGGATGTGCCACCACCCACCCCTGCTTCTACATCCCTGTGCATAGGAATACTAGCCTCTTACACATTTCCAGACCTTTGCAGTCCTGTAATGGTGTTTGACACCATGGACCACAATTCTATGTTAATATGTAGGGAAGTCATGCTTGGTAAAATGGCCTCTGTGATAAATGTGTTTGTAGTCTCAGTAACTGTAAACTACAATAAACTGGTTTCAATTAACAGAGTTAAAGGAACGAATGTGTTAAGTGTAACCTAAAGGTGAGGGAAATGAGCTTGTTCCCATTTTCTGCTTCTTTGTAGCATAAAAATAATAAACCTTGTATTTTTTAATGTAAGCAGCATTGCATTTGTGTTATGTTAGTGGAGGAAAACCTCCAAGAATACACAGAGCCCTCCCCCCGAAATCAGTTGTGTGCATCACAAAAAGGAAAGAAAAGGGGGGCTACTTTCCCTTCTTTCTATTAAAGTCATATTTAAAGCTGTTTGAATGGGAAGCATGAGTAAACATGTTAAGAGTTCAGTTCCTTTCATCATGCCTGTTATGGCAATAACAAGTCTCTGAACTTTTGTGAGACACGTATGTTGAAAAATATATTTATAGTTTAGTTTTTTGTTTTACTTCTTACGAGAAAGTGACAGTATTTGCTTTTACTTATTAATGCATGAGGAGACGTTTGTAAATAAGCCTGTTAATGTTTTAAATACATTTTTGTTAAATATTTTACTAATTCTACCTTCTTCCTCAAATTGTTGTTGTGCAGCTGTCTATCGTGGCTAATCAACTATGGGATAAGTGCACAAAATATATTTTTTAATTTTGACATGGTTAAAAAACAGTAATTAAAACTGAGCTCTGTCAAAGATTTAAAAAAAAACTGCATGGGTAGTGAGCAGGAAATACTTTGACATGTTGTTATAAGTTAATTATGTTGTATGGTGCTTGATTTCCTTGGATTGTAGACCAAATTAAATGGTGTGAGCCTAAAGTCCTTATGCTTTCTTTTGTACTCATTCGTGTATTGTAAACTTCCTGACAATGTTTGTAAAAGTAAATATTTTATTGTGTATTTTTTCCTCTTTGGTACATCTTCCTCATTTTCTCAGCCTTTTATATCTAATATTAATGGACCGTAACGTTGCAAGATATCTAAGCAAGGAGGTATATAGGGAGAATTTCCATTCTCGGGTCTGTCATGAATGAAATGGTATAAAGTGTTTGCTTAACAGCACTTAAGCTTCTTTGATATCTTAGTGGTTTCTTAATATCCCTTCAGTGAGAGCTAGTTGTTCAGAAATGCTCGCTGCCAAATTCTAACTTCCTCTATAATTACAGTTCCTTATTTCCCTGGTAAATCAAATCTTAGAATGAATAGCAGCAGTTTCTGAAATGAATAGAAGAGCCACGATTAAGTTAAGATTTCTTGGCAATTGTGTACTACTACTATGGCACATGAGAGCTTCATCAAAATTAGATGGAGGCCACAAAGTCAGACACTTGGAAATGCCAAAATTAGGGTTTCTTGTCTTCGTCTTGATTTGTTATATGCTTTATTTATGCTACAGTCTTAATGACATATTTTTTTATGCAGAGGTCCTTGTCTTCAAGAGCCCTGCCTCATTTGTTGTAATAATTGGAAGGTGCAAAGTGAATGAAGCAGGGGAGTGTAGGAAACAAAACAATGTCTTCATGATAGAGACAGCTAAATGCTGTCCTAGAGAATTGGATTTTATCTCTGCTTCCAAGGAATCCTGGGAAATTACTTACACTTTCTGTAGTGGTCACTGATTGCATGTTCTTCATATTCTGGTTCTCCAGCTTGGTTTACTAGGATTGGATCTGGAGGAATGCTGAGCACTTAAGGTTGCAGCTAAAATCAGATGTACCTGTGCTTGGAAATAGTTAAGCAATTTGCAAAATTAGGTCCTGGGATCTCAAGTTGGATGCTCAAAAATGGGTGGATGCTTTTACCCTTAACCTGTATGCATCGCTTGAGGAGTGAGTGCCATGGAAAAGTCTGTAAGGAAATTAATGTTGTTTTCAGAGCACAGTTTGAACAGTATGCAGTAAATAAGACCAGATTAATGAATATAAAACAAAATAATGAGTCCTGTTCATTCTGTCTGCTGAATGAGAGAGGTCCTGTGGAAAAACTGTTTGTGACTGTGTAATTAAAAATCATTGTTATAATACAGACATGCCAGGGGATAAATTAAGGATTCATATACACCCTTGATTTTGGCATTTTCTTTCACTTCCATGATCTGACCTCACAACCTTAATGTTTGTGTGTGTATGTATTTGGAAGGAGGTTCTAAATTTTAAATAAATCAAACTCAAAAAATTTGTCATGAGACCTAGAAGTATTAGGTCTAGTGCACAGATCTCTCCCTTTTGAGCTAATGGAGTAGCGAATAGCTGCAGCAGTTTCTCATCCTTAATATGGACTGATACTGAAAGAGAATGAAATGTATACTTTTCATGTGGGTTTTTGCAGATTTTGGATTCTTTGCCTTGCCACCTTCAGCTGCTTCCCATCCCAGTCCAGCCTTTTCCCCACCCCAGGCCTGTTGTTCAAGTTCCACTGTTGCTCACCTGTCTGCTCTCGGGCTTCTTGTGTCAGTCCCAGTATTTTTGTGCAGGTAGCCCTAATGTACCTTTTCAGTCTTATCATCCAACCACCTCCCAGTTTCAGTTTTCCTAACCAAGATCCTGGTCCAAGCTCACTCTTTGTTCTCCTGAAGCTCATTTTTTCCAATTTCTCTCTTCCCCTTCCCTGACTCCTTGTTCCAGTACATATGCTCAGCCAGTCCTATTGCTGTGCTTACACCCCAGCAATAGTGTAACGGGGAAGGGCAAGCAGACCTCATGCCCAGGGTGCTTGCCCATCATTCCCCACTTAACTTATCCTTCCAAGCTGTATGTCAAAGTGGCACAGGCAGTATGTAATTGCATGCAAGGTGTGCTGGGAATTGTAGCTTTGTAGAGTGGCTGACAGGGAAATGAGGCTGGGGCTTAATACAAATTAACAGTGGAGGAAGGAAACAATGAATAGGTGTGGGGGGGAAAGACAAGCTTGGAAAGAAACCCAGGGACTAGAAGCCAGTGTGCTTAGGATCTGACTGAGCTGGTTGCCACTGGTAGAAGAAATGACCCTGCATTTTTGCCATGAAAATCAGCAATTTTTTATCCTCCTGACATGGTCTTCTGTGGCATAAAAACGGGGTGAATGTTCTCACACCCCACAGCAGTGAACTCCCTTGACACTCCAGGGAACTACAGTTCACAGCACATCTTGCACTTCATAACATGCTAAGCTCAAGGCTGCTGGCTGCTGCTCCTTTATGCTGCCTCGTGGGGGAAGGGTGAGGGTGGGTTGCCCTGGGCATTGCCTCCCAGTTGCAGCCTCCCATTCTCCAGCTACAAGCCTCATTTCCCAACCAGTTAGAGTCCCTTTCCCCTTGGTTTCCAGTTCTGTTCACTGTCCAGTCACTGTATTTCCCCTACCCTAAATTCTACCCTGGTCATTTGCACTGGATTTGTTCCAATCCCCTCTGCCTCTGAATCCTACAGTTTCTTCTATATTGCCTTTAATGAATACTTTGTGTTGGTGTTCCTGCATGCAAATGATGGTGGCCCACCTTGGCAGATGCTGGGGGGGGCGTGCTAATGCCAGCCAGTGGTCAGTGTTGAACTGGTGAGGAAACACTTAGAGCAGCTGAATGTCTTCAAGTCAGCAGGACCGGACAGACTACACCTGAGTGATGAGGGAATTGGCTGAAGTCACTGCGGTACTGTTGGCAAAGGTATTTTAAGACTCACGGTGCTTGGGAGAGGCCCTGGAAGACTGGAAAAGGGCCAATGTGGTGCCAACCTTTAAAAAGGGAAGGAGGGACGATCCAGGAAACTATGGGTTAGTCTGTTTGAGCTCAACACCAGGTAAAATTTTGGAACAAATTATCACGAAGTCCACTTGTGAGAAACTGGCAGAAGGCATGATACTGAAGGAGAGCTAACATGGTTTCGTGGGGGACAGTTCATGTCGGACCAACCTTGTCTCCTTCTATGATCAAGTAATGAACTTAGATGTGGGAGACACAATTGATGTCATATACTTGGATTTTTTAAAAAAGCTTTGAAAATGGTTTCCCGTTACACTCTTATTTAAAAAAAAAAACCTTAGGGGATTGTGGGCTGACAGAGGCCATGGTAAGGTGGGTTGGGAACTGGCTAAGGGATCAACCCCAGATAGTGTTAGTGGACTGGTCTGTATTGTTTTGGTGGAAGGTGGCCAATGGTGTCCCGCAGGGTTTAGTTCTTGGCCCCGTGCTGTTTAACATCTTTATCAATGATTTAGATGAGGATATGAAAAACATACTGGTCAAGTTTGCACACAATACTAAGTTATGGGCAAAAGCAGTCATGCTAGGGGATCGGATGCAGATCCAAGCAGCCCTGGACAAGCTGGAAAGGTGGGCAGAGCAGAACTCAATGAAGTTCAATAAGGATAAATGCAGAGTGCTTCATATGAAGTTACCAATAACATTACTGTAGGTTAGGAGAAGCTGTCCCAGCCAGCATAATGGCTGAAAGGGACCTGGGGGTTATAGTTGATCATAATGAACATAAGCCACCAGTGTGATGTTGTAGTCAACAGAGCTAATAGCATACTGGGATGCATTAGCTGATGCAGGGCTATGGAAGTGATACTTTACTTGGTATTGGTGAGGCCCTAGTTCTACACAGTGGACTTCAAAAAGAGATGTGGAGAATCTTGAAAGGGTCCAGAGAAGGGCCATAAGAATGATTAAAGATCTGGAGGACAAATCTTATGAGTAAAGACTAAGGGATCTGGGACTGTTCAGTCTGGGGAAGAGAAAACAGGGGGAACTTGGTAGATGTCTAAGTATGTAAGGGGTGAATATCGGGAGCTGGGAGAAGAACCAGTGGCAGTGCGTAGCAGGTGCCAGTGTACCCCCTGACTGGCCACACTTGCCGCTTAGGCAATGGGCAGGAGAGACAGGTGTGGGTGCCAGTGTCCCCCCTGCAAGTGCTGGCCAATCACTGCAATGGCTGTAGCCGATTCCAGGATCACCCGCAGGTGACGCCATCCCAGTCAGTGGGACAGGTCTCGGGGGGGGGGCCTTAGGCAGCACCAGTCACCCATGAGAGAAACTGTTCACTAGAGCACCCCAGCAGAGGTCAATGAGCAATGGCCATATACTGTTAGAGTAGGGGTTGCCAACCAGGGGTATGCATACCCCTGTGGATACTTGGGAAGGCCCTAGGGGGTACACATGGGGATGTGGGGACAGAGCGCTACCACCCACCACCCTGTGCCACCACCTCCCAGAAGCAGGTCCCGGGGGGCGTGAGAGTAGCAGTGCCCCTCTATGGGCAACACAGGCCCTGCCCAGCTGGCCAGATGTGAGGGGCAGGGAGGGGAGCTCATATGCAGTGCCTGCTGCCACCACCCTATACTGCCACCACTCCACATCTAGCCATGCACACCCCCCACCCCCTGTATCTGGCCACATGATAACCCCCCTCCCACTCTGCATCCAGGTGCTGGGGGTACACATATTGAAAAGGGTTGAAAACCTTTGTATTAGAGGATGGTTTCAGGTTGGATGCAAGGAAAAACTTCTTTATGGTAAGAGTGACCAGACTGGAATAGACTTCCCAAGGAGGTGGTGCAGTCTCCAACCTTGCAAGTCTTCAAGAGGACTTTGGCCAGACACCTTGCTGGGATCATTTGATCGTGGCAGTATTCCTGCTGAGAACAGGGGGGTTGGACTTGATGAACTTTCAAGGTCCCTTCCAGCGCTTAATTTCTGTGATTCTTAAGGTGCCAACTGGTGGTTGTTGGAAGAGACTGGCTCATTGCTTTTGGCTCCGCTGCTCAACCTGGAGTAGCTAAGAAACATCTCGACAAGAGGGAAAAAAAAGGCCATCTCTAAGGCAGGGGCAATGCGTAGGGGGTGCACACGGGTGCCTGTGCACCCCCTTGTTACGCAGGCACTTAATTAAGCACTTAATTAAGCACTTAATTAAATGAGATCACTCAGGACCTTATACTGTCCGCTGTGTTTTGTGGCCCTGAGACGATAAGCTGGTAAACCAGGATATATCTATCACTACCCAATTTACCAGGCAATTAGATGAAGTTGCCACACACACACAATTAGCTAATGAAATGAATAATGCAGTTTATTAATAATAAGAGCAACTAACAACATTTAACAAGTAATATTAACCACAACTAATCAACAAACATTAACCAATTAACTATACCAGGGAGGAAGGAGTGGAATACATTATAGAGGAGCAAGAGTCATTTTATTTATCTCTGCCGCTGTCTTATCAGTCATCAGCTGTCTGTCCTCCAGTACAAGTCAGCGGTGGCTTACCTCCCACCTCCCTGCCTTTCTAACAAGGGTACTTAACTAATAAAAGGACAGAAGAAGGAGGGGAGGGATTGAGGTGATACTTGCTAATTAAGTAAAAGGGCTGCTCTGTGTCAAAGATGCATACACCCAGGGAGGAAAAGTCTCGGGAGCGGACTCTATTTACTTTGATGTAGGAGCAGATCCGGAGGGGAGCAACTGCAAGGAGACATTTGAGTCTGGAGTATACACAGCACAGCCTCCACAGAGCTGTCCTCTCCTTCAGTCGGTCTCTCCTTATGCTCTCACACCCCGGCCAATCTCCAACGTGGGCCCCAATCTCTCTCACTCCCTTGACCACGCTATGCACACTCACGTGCCCTCTGACCACAGACCCAAAACCTCACAGCCACACATCCACCCCCAGACACACCAAGCTCCATCCACACACCCTTTATTGGCTATGTGCACATGGAATGGCTCTGCACTCGGCCCCCAAATCTTCACATGACACCTTGTTCAGGGGGCAAGGCCACACAGTTCACTTGGTGACCTGCTTTCCATCTGTGTTGTGGTACCATAGTGTCTTCATCCTTGTACATAGACCCAGACCCTAATTTTGGCTGCACCCCCTGACCATGGCAATGCACCCTCTACACAAAGGTGGGCAGTTGCGGCTCACAACCCTTCCTCACCCCACCGCTGATACCGCCAGTAGCATCTCCAGGCGGTCAGCGATTGCCTGCTGGCTGCTGTCGACGCTGCCAGTGGTGTCTGTGGGTGGTCACCAACCCCTGGTCAGCGCTTGCCACCCCACCCTCCGCTGACTGTGCCAGCAGCATCTACAGGAGCTCCCGCTTCCGGCTGCTGCGCTCCCACCGCTGCTGCCGGGCCCCCCAGCCACCGGGTGCATGCGCTGTTCGTGCCGTAAGCCCTGGTGTTGCAGCATGTGCGTCACTTTCTTGGTATGGCACAAACGGTCATCATCAGTAGGAGCTCTGAGAAACTCAAACATGCTTGTGAGGATGGAAACTTTGGAGAGATGAATTGTTAAACTGAGTGATAAAGAGTCTGTTTATAACGTGGCTGACTTTGGACAGATTTTTATAGGGAAGGCAAAAGCCACATCCTTGACATAAACATCTACCACTCTCTCATGCCCCCTCCCCCCCCCATGCAACAAATTTGGTAGTCCCTGCTCCAAAAGCATAAAATGTTCAAGCTGTTCAAAGCAAAGGTTGCAAGTTTCTTAAGGCTTATCTAGGAAAATGGCTGAACCATATTGGACAAAAAATTTAGGTAAAAAAAAAAACAAGGAAAAATCATCCTGAAGCAACACCTGGCAAGTCAGATGTTAAAATCTGGCAACATTATACAATTGAAAATAGGGGTTTACAACGGGAAATATTGGGCAACCTTAATAGATGCTCCAGTCCCACAAATAATGACTATTCTATTTTGATTTCAAAGGAATTGTATAGCACATGTTGTTAAAGAAATAGCTTGGAGGTTAATGTGTTACTCTAACTGTAATCTTGTCAGACTTAATGGAATTGTAAAGATATTGAAACTGAACTGAGAAACTCAAATGCTGCTACTGAACTTTATTGGTACTAGCCTCTAGGGCTACTGCTTAATGCTGTAAGTGTTAAAAGATGCACTTTTACATAATTTAAAAGCTTCAACTCCCAATTATCAGCAAGTGCAGTTGTCACAATCTTTCATTTTTTATAGATTTCTTGACAGCTTCTATTCCTTTTAACCTGTCAGAATAACATGCTTGACAGCAACAACTGTAGCAATCCATTTTTATTTGCTTAATAGCAATTCTTAAGTGCAGTACAGTATAACTATGGAAAAAGAGTAGTAATTTCCTACCCTACTTCTCTCTCTTTTTTTGTTTTGTTTTGTTTTTGTTGATGAATTTGCTTATACACTGACCTTTTAACAGGGACAGTACTGACCATGGTTTAAGGATATTGGGCATAAGTAAGGGAGCTGACTGTTATAGCATGAGTTGGGAAATGGGAACTTGTCTGATGGAAGTTCTTCTGGCTGTTCCATTGAGTAAGGTGCATTGAAACTACAAAAGCAAATAAATCACTAACTTCTAATAGTAAATGTAAAGTCTCAGCCATTTTAATTTTTCACTGTAAACATTCATGTTCTTTCATTAGCGGTTTCGTGAATTTCTGTCACTCACAATGCCCTACAGTATTAAAGTATTTTTTGCCTATTATTTATTGTGTTAAGTTAATAATACATTTAATATTACCCAGATAAAAATGGATGCCACATTTTATGTACATCTGCTTATGGGTTTATGTAAGAAAAAAGCTGCACAACATAACCCCTGCCCATGTGGGTATCAGGTAAAGAAGTGATATGAGAAAATGAATATCACAGGTTCATGGACTTGCCCATAACTGCTTGCTTTTCCTAATTCTTGAAAAAAGTCTTGTCAAGAAAAGAAGATAGATTTATTTGACAGAAGTGCAGGTCTACCTGATAAAAAAGAATGTGATACATGACTTCGGCTTTTTCAAAGGATTCAACTTGGATTAAACAGTTTACATTAAATAAAACTAATACAATTCACATTAGATTAATTAAAAACTGGCTTACCAACCCATCTTCAAATATTGTTAAATGGAAGATATTGATGAATGTGGCTGTTTTCATGGGGGAAAGAGGGCCCTGAGAATGGATTTTTGTTCAGTGCTACAAAGTATTTGTATTTTCTAACAGTATCATCCTTTACCTGATGATATAAAATCTCTGAGACAACGTATACAAAGGGAATATCAAGTAAATGGAAGGATGTAGCCAATGCTGTGTAAAGACCTTTACTAGAACACAGTGTCCAGTTGTGGTGTCCTGGATGGAGTTCAGAAGATGGTAACAATCATTATTCAGAGGCTGGAAGCAAGCCTAAAAAAGAGATCTGATTGTGTCAGTTTTCAATCTGGCTGACAAGGGCATAACAAAATCCACTGGTTAGAAATTAAAGTTTGACCACTTCAACATTGTAATAAGACCCAATTTCTTATCCTTCAGTGTAAGTACCACAGGCAATTTACTAGTGATTGTGGTAGACTTACCATTGTCTTCAAAATGAGTATAAGGGATTTTTTGGCTTGGTTTGATTTGGATTGTTGTTGGGATTTTTTGTTTGTTTGTTTTTTGGTGTGCGCTGTTTTAATAATATGCTTCTAGCCAACTTCCGGGAGAAATTCTGAGGTCTGGTGTGTGTGTTTGTGGGACAGGAACAGATTAGGTTGGATCATTGTTGTGGTCCCTTGAAAATGTCTGTTCATTTCCTTCATGAGTCTTGGGAGAACACAAAGCTCTGCCTTGTCTTCTGCGTACTCATTAAATGTTCAGCTCTTGTGACAAAGATTATAATTATATCATGTTTCAGAGTTTTAGCTGGTGGCATGTAGGAGTCAGGAAAGATTTTTTTTTTCTTCCCTTCCCCTCCCCTTGCCCTTTCTGCCACCCCTCCCTGTAACGTACAGTTGACTCGTATGGCTTTTTTCCATTTTCCTCTTAAGCATCAGAGATTCTCCATAGCTGGAGATGGGACACAGGGAAGGGTGAATAAGTGCTCAGGGATGGAACTCATGACTTGCTGAGGCATTCTCTGATTGCAAGATTTGGGGTCACAAGGAGTTTCTCCTTGGCTAAATGGGCAGATTGACCTTGGGTTTGGTTTTGTTCCACCCACTCCTCTTCTTTTGGCCTGGGCAATTTAACTGCAAAGCATTATAGGAGCTCTGGACCTGGTGGTACATTCATTTTTCCTATTCTTAGTCTAGCACATAATTTAGTCTCCTGATGATTAAAATGCTTTACGCTAATCAAAGTCTTTGGGCTTAATATAGGGGTACAATGCAGAGATCAAACCAGCCAATCTAACACTTTCTGACTTAAATCTCTGAAAAACTCCATGTGCAACTATGATGGAAGAAGACTATTCATAAGTGAGATTAAGGGTGTAGTTCTGGCTCTGTTAAAGTGATAGGACTTCTGCTCCTTTCACCAGGCCCAGGATTTCTTCAGTTCCCCAAATGTATTCTGCCTGCAGGTTATAGTTTCCTCTTGGGCTTAAAGAAGGACTCTTGATGGGAAACATGGTGGATGTGAATTTTTGGGTCAGATTTAGATAGAAAGCAGTCTAAATAGGTGGGAATGGCCTGGATCATTCCCCAGGTTATATATTGACATCATCTTTGGGAGACCTAGAGAATGTTACTCTCTGAATATTTTATTTAAATCTGAGTTGAACTCTTTGCGTGAGGACCTGACTGCAAGAAAGCATCCCTACTGACCAAATATCATACAAAATACCAATTTTGTTACTTCCTTGTTCTCTTCGTAGCAGGGATGTGGCAATTCAAATCCAGGGATTTTTCAGCCTTTTATAACTGCCTTTTTTTCTATGCTCTTTTAATGGGAAGGTCTAAAACTATAACTACTCAGTATTTGTTTAATCTTTCTATCCTCTTACAATGCACTTATAAGTAGTAAGCTTACGACAGTGTATTCCTGCTGGCCATTGCAATTTAAGCTGTCCCCCATTTCAGAGAAGAAAGAGATGCTTGCTTAATTTAAGACTGGACAGAGCTGATCACCACCACTGAATGCTGCGTTCACTACTGTCTATTTAAGATGGTTCTTGGTGTCCCTAGTGACCTAGCAAGTAAGTGGAAAAATTCCCATCCATGTAAAGAAATTCCCATCCATGTAGTGTATTTTTTTCTAAATTGTTTGCCAATAGATCCTTTAGCATCTGTTTCTTCTAACCTGTTCATGAACGCCCTCATTTTCTCCTTTTCTTTATGAGGATGCTGTATTAATATTTATGTAAAAACTTTTTGTTCAAAGGAACTGATGAGTTTTTGCATGGTCTATAAACGGATTCCCCTTTGTATTTTTTAAATGGTCTCTTTTTCCACTTTTATTTGGAGTTTGAAGATATTGAAAGAGGTTTCTGATCACTTGCCTCCTATGGAATTATGGGCAAAAATTTCAAGGCTGTCCAGAAAAATGATCCATTGATTTGAAATGGAACAACTTGATGAGTACAGAAAGGAGAGGAGAGAAAGAAAGGAGATTGTGGGGGAAATTAAGTAATAAAAATGAATGTTGCATTGAGTCAGCAGTGGGGAGCGAGAGAGGCATGGGTGGTATAGAATCCCTAGCTACAGGTAAGTGATGAACAAACTGAAAACTGCGAAGTATATTTCAGTGCTCCAGTAACCTAGAAAATGTTCCTGAGCAGAAGAGGGGGAAAAATAGATGGGAAATTCTCTGAGCTACCCTAATCTATGAAACTGCTTAATCCCACAGTCCTGCTCTCGCAGATCACTTTCAATTGACTGAGCACATCCAGTTTTGTTTTAACATAACAATTAAAAATGCCAGAACACTGATAAGTAGGTAACTGGATTTTTTTTTTGCCAACAGAAAAGATACCACAGTGTCCTAAGGAACAGCCTGTTTGGCTCTGTTATTTCTGCAGTGCTGCCAATATAAAGATATATTAAAAAGCCACATACTGCCTCCCATCCTAAAATATTCAGCTTGTGCTTATATTATCACTTTTCTTCAGAGTGCAGAAATGTTGTTTATGTGAATAATGGACCCGACATGGACATAGGAGCTAGATGTGTGTGAAGAAGTTGCGTGTGCATATGCAGGGTTTGTGCTAGGCTGATTGTGGAGCTAGTTTAAGAATGGTAACTAAGAGTTCTTAAGACAATTCATGCATTTACCAATGGGGGTTCATTTAAATACAACATTTTTGTACAAAGGAGTGGTTGTGGGGAGGAAGTAGTAGAAATTAACAGAAACCTCTTGCTCCTTCAACCAGAGAAGAAGATCCTGCTTTGTTTTTCTAGCCTACCCAAATGAATTTTTCCAGCAAAAGCTGGAAGGGAAGCCAATGCTTGACATTTCTAAAGTGGTTAAAAAATGTGAGGCAAGATTTGAACACACCACAAAGAAGCATAGTAATGTTACCCTTGCAGTTTCCACAATTGCAAATGGCAATTTGTGAAGGCTTTGTACTCTAAATTCAGGAGCAGAATCCTAGGGCATAATCTCCATTGCTGAAGCTTCTCGGGAACTTTCCTGTCCTGTTTCATTTCCATAAAATTCAGAAACTAGGGGGATGCTGCTGTTTCGGGTCTTTTGCACAATAATAATAATAATATCCTTATGACTTCCATATCATTATCCTTCTGATTACTCTGCTTGGGACTTCATATATATATATATTTTTTTTTTGGTCAGAAACCTGAAAATCAAAAACTTTGGCTAAAAATGATAGGTTTGTTTTTAATCAGTTTGCCCCAATTTAGTCCTTGGAACAAGGCATTGCACTTAAACTTGGGCTGAAACTCAGGAGTCACGGATA
This sequence comes from Crocodylus porosus, assembly GCF_001723895.1. Classification (NCBI taxonomy): domain Eukaryota; kingdom Metazoa; phylum Chordata; order Crocodylia; family Crocodylidae; genus Crocodylus; species Crocodylus porosus. The sequence goes on from NW_017728915.1 coordinate 16,431,899, forward strand.
CAGAGGAGAATAATGTTTTTTTCTACTATTTCTGCTTTAGGTAAAAGAAAAAAGCAGAATATTGAGGTGATTTAAAGAAAGAAGAGCATGGTTAAAATATCTTTTGTACCTCATCTCTCTTTTTCTTTCCCAATCACACCTCCAATTAAAAAATTAAATACTACCAATAATTATGATACAGGGGTGTTTCAAAAAGCCTTTTGAATTTACAGACACTGCGGTTGTACCATATATTATAACACTACTTGGCATTCTACATTCTCTGTCTTCATGTTTTCAAAACTCTGTATACACATTAACTAATTACATTTTATTTCAGTGAGCCAAAGAACAACTCAGCCACAATTCCTTTGTGAATTATACCATCACATCATGCATCATTCAAATGAGAGCGCATTTATAGTGCCCCTCTACACTCATCACACACTCTGCTTACCAGAAAACTAACCTTCTACCAGAAGGGGGCATCCATCATCTAAAAAAGGGACAGTTACATTTTGTGTGCAAAAGAAAATGGTATTACAATATTATAGAGTAAATTTAATGATGTGGTAATGGAGAAATAGCAACACTTTTACGTATTAAAAAAAATATTCCCGGCTATAGAAACAACTATACTTTCAAACACTAGAAGAAATCCTATTAGTAGTGTGTGACTTCTGTACATTTAGGGTTTGAAAGGCATGTGTGTGTGTTTAACTGGGTCTTAAAATTGTTTAACTAGTCCATCAAAGGTATATCTAATGGTGCCCTTGTTTATTCTTTCCAGACTTTGCTTGGTCAGAATGATGCTTTCAATTCTAGTAGGAGGCTCCCCTATTTCCTAGCCAAAATGGGCTCAGATGGGCTGTACTTTTCCCTCTGCAAACTGCCTCGGGCTCAGCCTTTTAGCAGTTTTGTGGTGCATCTGCTTCAGGAAATCTGTCATAAGTTCTCTCTGGATCTTGCTGCTTTTCTCTGAGGTCTCAGATTTGTTGCACAAATCTATCCCTTTGTGAATTAAGAGAATGGCTTGGGCTGCTCTGAAGCTCAGAAGACCTTAACAAAGAGAATAAAATATAGCACTCCTCTTGCCATAACATTGAGGCTTTATAAACTAAAATGTGTGTCCAAAATATCTAACTTGGGTAAAAATCCTGAAAGGGCTGTTACTACCAAAGCAGAATTGCATTTTTTTAATATGATGATATTTCCCGAAACATTCTTTTTTGATAATCCTTTTTAAAAATATTTTTATGTCAATGTTAAGGTATCCTAAAAGACAAGTTAACAAATAGCAATGTTGGTGAATTAAAAATAAAACCATTAGATAGTATTGTTTTGTGTTTAAAAAATGAAACAGCCTTCTTAATCTAATTTTAAAATTAAATCACTAGGGCCAAGTGTGGCTTATTTCAAAACACAGAAAAATGCTCATTCTATGAACACAGAATTGTCCACCTAGTTACACAAACAGCTGTTGTATGTTTGTAGAAATTAAATCACTGGATTTTAGGGGAGAGGCTGTGGTTAGGGATGCATTGTGTTTGGTTTCCACCCTGTCCCTCCAGCCTTTTTATTTTAGAAGGAAAAAATGAGCCCAAATAGTAAAGGTTGCAAAAATATTCAAATATCCTTACCCCTCACATAATTTCTGGACCATCACAGCTACAACCTCACTCTTGCACTACCAAAAACATTCAAGAAAGAATCTCAATGTTGAAAGATGATGATGTAGGTAAACAACATAAAAATACCTATGATACTAGATAAGGCATCAAGTCTAGCCCTGGGACAAAGCATTTTAATCTGGGATCCTACAAATGTGCAAATCCCACTTCAAGTATCTGTGAAGTATCTTAAATAATACTCAAGCTGTGTGTGTAAGCAATTGTCTCAGCCCTTTTCTTTGATGGGAGTCAAAGCCCAGGACCGTCAGACCAACCCAACACCTGTTTTTTACCCTTAGACTGAGTTGTCAGTGGTGGTTTGCTTGATGATTCTGTATCTGACTTTCTTGCCAAGAATTTTCAATACAGGTTTCCCTTGCTTTATGCTGTATCTGCATTCCTGGAAAATGGCACATAACTCGTATTAGCATAAAGGAAACCCACTTTACAATGCAACAAATAGGGATACATTCCAAGACCTTGACTGTACTGACCCCCCAGGCCTATTTCTACCACTTTTACAAGACAATTTTGGTACTCACGAACAGCAGACAGTACACACAAGCACAGGGCACTATCATAATGGGGATGGCAACTACAGAAACATGTCTCAGACAACAGGCAAGTAGCACAGATCCACATAGGAGACTCTATTCTGGTATGCGTCACTCCCACAATTCACAGCACAAAGCAGCTGACTGTGGGCTTCCACCACACCGATCGCATAAAAGTGAATTTACCTTCAATACAACAAATTTTTTTATATAAAAAGGGTTATCTCATAAAAGCGAATTCGCACATACAGAACACACACAAAGTCCTGGAAACCTGTATCATTATTCAGTGGATGATTTAGGTGGTTCCCTGGCTGAAAAAAGATGTCACATTTATCTTGGGATAAAACTTTTTATTCTGGGACAATATGCAATCATGTCAGGTGTCCAGGATAAATCATAAAAAAAGTTTCCCAGCTAAGAGGTAATAACAATTTTTCTGGAATGTTACAAAGTATGTCTATGGTTATCCCAGGATTGTATCAGTGATTAAATGGCAGAAAAGCAGCACTGCATTCAACTGCTCACTAAACTGTCATTAGAAGGGTGATTGTATATGCATGCCAATCCTGGGATGTTTTTGTTCTGAGAACACAGGTACAATTTATCAGAGACAAACATCTGTGTCTACTCCTTGCAACTTAAGCAAGAAATCACTAAGAAGAAAGTTGTAGTGAAGCAGGATTTAGAAATAAAAATATAGAAACTAAAGTTGTTGGCTGTAGAAAAAGGAAGTAGACTGAATTCCTTGCAGACAGCTGTTTATGGTAGCTCCAGGTACTGTGGGGTAAGAGTTACCTTATGAAAACACCCTGGAGGAAAAAAACACGTATTTTATTCCCTTAATTCGCCAATCATGTCTCTTCTGAAGTTAGTGCTTTTAATGGCACAGGTCTGGTTGATAGAAATGGTGGCAATGGAAATGGTGGAGAGAAAGGTGATCTTGGTCTTTTACTCCTATAAATATTACTTGGGATCTTGTCTCCAACAGTGTGGTCTCTCTCAAACTGCAAAATAGTAACTGGATGGAAGATAGGCAGAGAAAACGTAGGACAGCACAATATTGGATTTTTCAAATAGAATGGTAAAATTAGGTGAAAAAAACCCACAGAACAAAAAGGCAGCAATCAGAAATGCAGGAGAAATAGGGCAGTTACTCTTCTGAAATTTCCAAAAATGTTCATCAGTAAAAGTTTTCATAGCAACATAATGGTCTGCAGAAGTTGTTTTTTTCAGTGCTGTTATTTATAAATACAGGGCCTTGGGCCAATGATGACCAAATGCACAAGACAGTTCACAGATAATATGAGAAACTCCAACAAAACGTAGAAGTGGGAATATCAAAATATTTCAGTGACAAGTTTTTTTTCATTTGGTACTGGAAATGGAGAAAAGGAGAGATGCAGAAGTGAGAATGAAAATTGAGCATTTTTTATGTCTGAAAAATCAAGATTTTATGGTTAAAAACTGAATATTCTGTAGAAAAACAGACAAAATTATGCAAAAATTTTTTCCTTCCAAAAACAATTCAAACAAAAAAGTTATGTATCAACAAGCTGTAGACAAACAGTGTAAAACCAAAGGTACTCCCCTCAACATAGGGCACAAGAGTTCAGTGGAAGTGTTGTTCGTGTAACAGCTTTTTCTAAGTCCCGTAACTCAAAGCTTCTCAGGAGGAAAACAGAACATACAATATCCTGCTTACAAGGTAAAGTATAAGTCCATTTGAAGAGGATGTTTGCTGTGCTGAACAGTAGCAAGTGTGTGTTTATTTGTTTGTCTTCTTAAGAATCACAAATTCTCTCCATAAATGCCATTGAAAGGTTTCTGCATGTTAAGTGCATTTACAGTTTTAAAGCATTTGTTTAATGATGAATTTGCCTCATTGAGGAATCTCACTTTGGACAATGGGCTCCTTCCTGTAACAGCACCGCACAGCACATTGCTGTGTCAGCTTATACACTGCTTTACTACAAATTTCAAGAGACATTAAAGTAGAAAGTAATGAAAACATTGAATGTGGATGCAAATGCAGGAAGCTAAAACAATAAGGATCATCTCAGAAGTGTGTGTGGTATAGTACAGCTTGTCCTAGGATCCTGGACTTTTTATTTTTTTAGCATATAAAGGAAGGTTCAAAGTAGCCTTCATTTACATAAATGGAGCAGCATGTATCTACTGTCACCTTTGAAGGGCAGGTGCAGTTTGCAAAAGTGGTGATCCATCCTGGTCCAGGCAGAGATGGCTTAGCTCCAGACAGAACGTTTGTGCCAGAACCTGTGGTAATCCTATATGGGGGTACCTCATAGTTAATCCCTCCATGGGCTATGCTGCCATAGGAAAGATGAAGCCAGCTGCAAATACTACTGTAGATAGCCCTGTCTTTACAGTACAGTCCACCCTGACCTGAACTTCCTTTAACACCTCTTCCCTCTAATTCTCACCAACTTAGAACTTCATTGGCACACATGTGGGGAGACATATATTACTCAACTCTGGCTCTGCCACCCATGAGTAACAGTCATTGCATGTTCCTGCCAATGAAACAATTAATTTGTCTGGTGAGATCCCTGGAGAAAGGAATCCTCTTCCACAATCTGAGGGCTGGCATAGGCTCCATGGCACGCAAAGCTCCTAGAGGTGCTGTGTAACAGGAGAGCCTCCAGCCCCATGCCTTCCCAGCTACCGTGAATGCAGAGGGGCAGGGGCCACTTCTGTGCAGTCTACCTATTTCTTGTCCTCTCCTACATTGCTTTTGCTGCTAAATGAAAACACACAAGGCTCCAGAGGCAGATTTTACTCCTGCAAATATTAAGACTGAAGACAGTGTGTTTAGCCTCCAAAAATTCTCATTTAGTAGAGAGGTGTATTGATTTAAAAAATGAATGGATTTAGACACCCTGTAAATCAAAATAATAAGTCAAGCTGGAATCTTAGCAGCCTGAAATAATGTTACCTGCTGCACTGTAACTCAGTTTAATTCCAGCATCTAACTAGAAGTAAAAATCACAATGTGAGAACAATGCAATTAGATTTCAGACAATTAAAAAAGATACCATTGCTCTGTCATAAGATTTGCCAAATTATAATAAAGCGTGTTCATATGTAATCTAACTGGGGAAAAAACATGTTTAAACCAGGCACAAGTCCTGTTTGTCTGACATATAATAAAATGTCAAGCTTTTCCTTTCCCTTTCCCACTTCCTTGCTTTCTTTCACTTTTTCATATTGCTGACCAGAATCAAGTGTGCTCTAATTGTTAGAGCAGGATTTCTAACATTTGTCTAAAGGGTTTCTAAGCCCTTGGAAATTGCATCATGTTGGAATGTGTTAACACTGCGTAAAACATGACTTGGTGTAGGCAAGGACTGTCCTGGTTAAGGTCCTGTCAGCTGATGGTGTGTTAGAAATAAATACAACCAATTCCTCCTTTTAGGGCTCCTACAGTTTATGTTCCTGGCTAACTAGCACTTGAAATTAAGCTGATTTTGAATAAACCACTCTTACTCCAGAATGTGTGTGTCCAGGTATACAGGGAATAAGGAGTAGCTATTTCACTTCTGATTCACACTAGCTTAATTCACATGATTTTCCCTAGGCAGACAACCCCTTAAACTAATTGGGCCGTGTCAACATGAAGTATTTCACACACTGTTGGTTAATGCAATGCAATTTCCCAGTTAAGTACCAGATCTGCGTGACTGTGAACAAAGTCCTTGAAGCGTCTGTGCCTCAGTTTGTCCATCTGTACAATCATAATAGTTCCCTAAAAACAGGGGATTGTGAATGAGTGGCATTTAACTGAGGTTAAGCATTTAACACCATTCATTAAAGGATTTCTGTCTGTCTGTCTACAGTGCTGTTACTCAAATTATTTAGTGTCTTCAGACAGGTAGATATTTCTTTTGCCATTGTGTTGACTTTACCTCCATAATGAATAATTTGGGTGCTTGTGTTTGGTGCTAATGTTAGAAAACTGATGCTTCATTATGTTACAGAAAATTGTAATTAAAAAAAATAGAGATCTCTCTATATCCTTTAATGCCTGCATTTTAGAACAGAGCTTCTGAGGCTGCCTATGCCAACCTCGTTACTGTGTAGTGTAGTTATCCAAACACTATCAGAAGTCTGCAGTAACGCACTAACCCCTTGAAGGTTAACACAGCTGGATTTGTCAATGCTTGTTGAATGTAGTAAGATATTTGTTCTTTAGGGAAGTTTCTAAAAAAAAAATCCAACTGTCTGGTCTTTTCTCCTTTAATGAAAATGCTAGAAAAAAAGAAAATATCACTTTTTAAGTTTTGAAAAGCTTAACCTTTCTTCAGGGACATATTGCAGCTTTAGTAAGAGTCTTAGTCTGAATGGATTTGGTCATGGCCGACATCGTCCTTCAAGCTGACCCTGTGGTCATGGTAGAGACTACCATTAGTTTTCTCCTTTAGCACTAACAGCTGTCTGAAGCTTCTTCTTATTCAGAGGGGACCACTTCTCCCAGAGCACTTCTTCCCTCAAGAGTAGTAGCTTCTTCATTATAGCTTACTGTATCTTCTCTTACAGTGCCCTCTGAAACCTTTTTCCCTTAGACCAAAGCCTGCTAGATCTTACTAGTATCACCTTCTGTTATGCTTCAAAGCATCTGACTGGCTGAGACACCATCACTGAGACAATCTGAAGCATCACTGAGATGCAGGCCATTATGGTGTCTATATACAGATACTCATGCCCATCCCAAGTGTAACTTGCAGTTGTAACTGTAAATTGAGCAAATGAAAATGTTACTGAACTATGGAGATAAGAGTTAGATTTTGATGTCTACATGAATAAAACATAGTAGGGAAGTTATTTCATGGAGAAATGATGCAAGAGCAAATTGCCATGGATCAATTTAATCTAATTTCTTTGTCTTGCTTCTGTGATCTAAAAAAATGTTTTAATAATTTATTGGGGGGGGTGCATTTAGTAGGTGGGAGGGAAGTGAAAAAGGATACTTTAATATGAAGTAGAGAAGGAAAGCAAGGCATTCAAGTTAGCCATTATAAGCTAGCTGGAATGTAAGCAGTTAAAGCAATGTGATACACAGGGGAAAAGACAGGCTTGTTGGATTTAGAAAGACATTGTACTACAGTACAGAAATTTGAAGGGCTGTTTATTGTTGCTATGAAAATTCTGAAGGAAATAATGAATTTGTGCCCAAACAACAGCAGCAGCAAAAAGAATATAAACTCATAGGTTGAAGTAAAAATACATGATCACCAATCTGAGTCCTGCATATATGTATTTAAAATTCAAGTGTTTAGGAAGAACTTATTTTGGGGGGGGTGGTACTCAGCCAACCCTCACTTGTCCGTTCACTTCTCCTCCTGGGCTTCTGTATTTATTGTAACTTTGGAAGATTTTTTATTTAAACTGGATGTCCTGTTTCTCACCTTGTCCATATATGTATGCAAGTCATGCTCATTTGTAGCCAGGCCGTGCACGGTTCCTTGTGGTGAACTATCTAGTACTATATGGCATAACAAGCCAATACTGCTGGCCTGCCCATTAATTTTGTGCCAGTATAACTGCTTTGGTGAGGAGAGTCAGTAATGTTTATACACCACAAAACTCCTAGTGTGGATGTGGTTATATCCATATAGAGCTGTTTTAGGTCTTGTCTACACTAGGGGCTTCTGCTAGTATAACTGTCATTCAGGGTTTGAGACAAGATGTGATCCTTAACTAACATAGTACAGTTTTCTTCTCATGGTAGAGAGCTGAAATAAGTAATACCAACGAAAGTGCAGTTTGCCATTATATGCTGTGTTTGCAATAAAAGTCCCAGGTAGGAATATTGGTTTAGCTTTGGCAGCAGAAGTATACTTAGTATAGACTTAGCCTTATAACAGTATAGCTTATCCCTCCTCTTCCTATCTAGGAGAACTGATACCACTACAACAGTTTGGCCCACATGTAGCTATGTCACTTAGGAGTGTGAAAAAATCACACACCTGTCCAACCAATTTAGATGTGCAAATGAAAACCCTAATGCTGGCAAAAACATCCTGTTGCTGATATAGTTTATTCCATCTGGGAACTGGTTTATCCTATGTTGGCAAATAAATCTTTGTCTAGCATAAGTTCCATTTCCACTAGCAGGGTTTGCTGGTATAGTGCTCCAGCAAACCCCTTTAAGTGCAGACAATTAGTATGATGGGGTATAACTTTTGTATGTAAACAAGTCCTAAGAATACAACTGTTCTTACTTATTACTGAGTGGTATCCTTAGTGTGAAGTGGCCAAAGGAATGTTAATATGTTCCAATTTTGTCCATTTTTATTCACTATGGTGGACAAGACAGCAAGCATCTCAATATTTGGCTATGTTCTATTCTGCGGTCTGTTTCTTTACAATATTTTTGTGACATTTCCTGAACTAGCTGGAGCAAAATCTTTGCTTTTTTTTTGTTTTGTTTGGTTTTTTTTAGTTGCATTAATGTTGTTTCATTATTGACTGTTAGAGAAATAGTTTGTGTTTGATCCTCCTGGAAATCAGACATATTAAACTCCAAAATACTCCTGATCTCCATTAACCCAAAGAATGGGAATCTCAAGGTCACCCTGTGCCCAGGTCTCTGAGCATAACTGTTCAATATACTGTTGCCGCTTAGCTGGGCTAGTTAATTTTGCCTAATTGATTTTTGTGTTCTACTGAGTTTATGCATAAAGCTAAAAACAAATAAACAAAAAATCCCAAGATTTATTACAACTAGGTATTTTTATTATTAATGCCGCCCATCCACATTGACAACATCATTAAAAAAAAACAGAAAAACATCAAAAATAATATCAAGAGGGATCCACCTTTACTGAAATTTAACCAACCCTTCTATTCAAGTGGATGAACATAAACACTTAATTGAATTCCAGTAGGATCATGGAGCTAGGAAGTCTTAAGCTTTGCTAGTTCAATGTAAGTGCAGAAAGTACAATCTAGTTTTAGTTTTTCCCAAAGCACAGGATTGGTTTCAACTTGCCTTTTCATTGTGGGTTTGTATACCAGCTGTGTAAGTTACTCATCCTAGGATAATTCTGAGTCTGTAGTCCACACACTAGGTCTGTGTTCTTTTCCTAATACCATACAGACTTTATGAGAAGCAACTTGGTTCCTTTACAAAGATACTGGACTGAAGGCTGGGAGACCTGGGCACTGACTTGTTTGGGAAAATTGTTCTGCCTCAGTTCCCCACCTGTAAAATGGGAAGAAAATAATGCTCATTTATCTTTGTAAAGTGTTTCCAGATCTCTGCCTATAAGTGCTATTTAAGGATGATATAAAATTTACTAGAAGGAAATTAAGAGAAGAAGGATGGTCCAGTGGGTAAGGTACTAGATGTGGACTTGCAAGATGTGGCCTTAAATTCCTTCTCTAATAGACATTTATGCAAGACTTGTTTATGTCTCAGCACCAATCTGTAAAGTGGGGATAATACTACTGTCCTACCTCACAGAGGTGCTGTGAGGATGAATGTTTAGAATGTGCAGTACTCAGACACTATGGTAGTGGGGGCCAACATAAGCACTACAGATAAATTTAAAGGTTTGCTCAATTTAGCTCCCTATTTTGTACCCAATAACCACAATTGAAGTTCACATGGAGCTGTAATTTGTATTGATTCTCTAAATGTTTTTATGTTTAACATTTTCAAAAGTTTACTCTGTAGAATAACAATATGGATCTATCTTTTATATAGTTATAGATCCTTCTTATTTCAATACAGGGTACTTGATAAATTCTTTACATACTTTGTTCCATATTGATAGTGCTTTGTTGTCAATGTGTACTGTAAATACTAATAGATTTACCAAGCCCTAATTTAAAACTGGATTTTCTGGGGAGTAATAGTGGTTTTATAATATTATTAGAGCTGAGATGAATTTCAAATAAACTCTGATTCAAATACAGTTTTGCAATTTGGGATTCAGATAAGCTCTTGTGATACCAAATTTTGTTTAAATGCATTTAGCCATGCAATTCCTCTAGCAGATTTGTTCAAAATGTTGTATTTTAAATTTGTGTACACCTGAAACAGGCTGATAAAATCTGGATCAGAGAGAGGCAGTTTAAACAAACAAAAAAAAAGTAATGTTTTGCAAGATTGTATTCTAAACAAAACCATTCCTCTTGCTCACCTCTAATTACCACTGAAAATGCTTTCCAGTAATAAGTATCCAATAGTTAACATTTCTTGTAAGGCTTTCCTCTCAGCATTTTATATGGAGCTCTGAGGCTGTTGATTGGATAAAAACCACAATAGGAAAAAAAGTCATGACAGAATGTATGACAGAAGTAATGGTTTTGCTTTGTACATCTGTCAACTAATGCTTAACTAATGCTGAATTACTGTCAAACTCCTACGGTGTTTGCTTTACATTCCACCTGAACACACAATGAATGACTTCATGGCAGTGAATTCTAAATACATGCATAATGGCTGGACATTTAGAAAATTAGGAGAGTAAAGAACTTTGGGCTGGATCCAAAGGACTGTAGTGCCTAGAGGAGGACGTAGGCAGATTTAGGAGCCTCAGTCAAAAATCAAGACCCAAAAACTTCCTGCTCAGTGGTTGCCAAACTATGGACTTGTTTAAATATGGTAGCTATTTTTCTTTTTGACCTTAAAGTCCCTTAGGCACCTCCAGTTTTGCCTCCAGAAATATCCCTGTGTTCAGTGTTTCTGTTGGCTAACCCAGCACACGGGCCTTCTGGGTCACCTTTCTCAGAGGTTGTTCTCTCCCCACGCATTCAGGAGACAGCTTGACTTTGGGTTTTGGATTCACTCCAGAGACCAGATGCTGAAATTAGGGGCTGTAGTGTTTCACTTGGAGGTGCTGAATTACTGCTTAAAGCCTGGCCTTTTGGGTTTTTTAAAGCATGTTTAGAAGGTGCTTGGAACCTTAGGTTTCATATGTTTCTTAGGGAGCAGCTGCTTGACATCAAAAAATCCATTGTGATCATTGGCACTTTTGCTGGCATTCTCAGCAGAAAGGGCAACGATGGCTGTTATGTGAAGCAGTGTTTCCTAATGAGTAAAGCACCAACCTATGTTCTGTTTCTGGATCAACTAACAGTCTGTTGGATAATCTAGGACAAGATGCTTCATCTCCTGCTGTCTCAGTTTGCCCGTATGTAAAATGGTCCCTGTGCTCCAAGCTGGGTTCTTCCATTGTTACTGGTGACTAAAGCTTATTCAGGCTGTGCTGTGTTCTTAGGCAGACCCAGCCAGCACCCACCACCCAGTGGTTTTGCACGGGTATTATCTGATTGGCCTTTTAACTAAATTAGTCTGGTGCACAAGAAGAAACTGTATCCAGCTAACTCCCTCTCAGCTGTGCTCTCTCTGCAGGGATAGCAACATAGTTAAAAACATATTTCAGTCACTTTGGGAATGTAGTTGCCCCCAGATGCCTAGATCCTATACCTTGAGATGCATGGGTTTTGGATACAGCGAGCCAGATCATGCCCTCATGATCCATGTGTAGAAAGGGCTTTCCCCATGCAGATCTTCCTCTTAGGCAAGGTTCTTTGGGTAGATGTGATATCTTTCATTAAAACAACTAAATAGTTGGATAAATTGTTCTTTGCAAGCTTTTGGGCACAAACACCCTTCTTCAGGCATAGAGAGAGTTTGCTGGTGTTTTGTGTGCTCTCCTAGGTAGACTAGAAGCCAATATGCAAAATGCAGGTCTGTGAAAATACAGATGTGTGGCAGTAAGGATCAGAGGGAAAGGGAAACAACAGGTGTGAGACAAGTTGCATATTGGCTTATATTCTATCCAGGAGAGCACACAAAACACCAACAGATTCTCCCTGTGCCTGAAGAAGGGTGTTTGTGCCCCAAAGCTTGCAAAGAACATTTTTTCCAGGTATTTAGTTGGCATAATAAAAGATAATACATTTACTCAAAGAACCCTGTCTGCCTATGTCCTCAGACCAACATGGCTACAACCAACAACCCTAAGAGCATGGATCTTCCTCTTATGCAGCAAAGGGATAAGTCTTCCATGTTGTAGGCCTCTGGGAAAGTGGGCATAGCAGGACCAAGTATATATTTTGCATTCCCTCAGAACCCCTTCTACAACTGACAACTCTCCCTTAAAAGCAGTTCTGATGCTAGGCTTGGTCAGGAGAGTTAGTGTCAGTAGTGCCAGGCTGCCAAGAAGTCAAGGTAGAGAGCTACAAGGAACGACAGCCCTGGGGCAGAGGAATAGAGCTTATGTGTTCCCTTCTTACCCAGAAGACACACGCATCACAAAGGAGCCAGCAGATTTGAGGACTGGCCCTTTCCTTCTTTTCACAAGGCAGCTCAAACCCTCACTCTCAGTGGAAGGAATGCCTCAAGAATCTTCTGCCCCCATGTGAGTATTAATACACAGCAGCAGCATCTAAACCACTATTTGTGTTTGTTCATTTATCTGCATGTATGAAACACCCATCTCTTGCCCCAGGCTGGTGTGAAGGGGTAAACGCTAGGCAATTCAACAAGCCAAAAGATCTACAAGAGAGATTCTCCCTTCCCCCAACTTCTGATTATTTGCCTTTGCAAGGAGTTGTTTTACTTGAAACCCAACTCATTCTTCTTAGTTTAATGACTGCTTAAATGATTTTGGCTTACAGCAGTACCAATGGCAGAACCAATATATGGCAATAGAGAGCTTAGTCCCCTGTGCCAAGCAGATTTGTTGGTATTCCCCCAGCCTCTGTAGAGCAGTGTAAATGGACAGGGCATTCTTAACTTCCTGCCATAAACTGTTGGGTATTCTGCTATGGTGGATAAAACAACTGCAGCATTTCAACCCAGAGGGAGCTTCACCACCATTGAAATGCAGCTATTGCTATTCTGACATCTTGTTGTCTAGTTTCCAAACCCCTTTGGAATCGTGTGGGAGGAAATATGCCGTCTCAGTGTAAGTCATTACAGCTGCCCAGTGCAGGAACAAATAATGGATAGCTAAGATCTGCATGGGTGGAACTTGTGTGGGCCAGTGCGGAGCACCATGGAAGCCAATGAGGCTCTATGCTAAACCGAGTGTTTGCCCATATGAAATGATTGTAGGACTGCGAGCTGAGTAGCTTTGCTGACCAGTGCTCTGAGCAATCAGCCCATATGAAAATATCTAGCAGGTAAGGTGAACTGTGAAGTATGATGAGGGGGTTCAAAAAGGCTGTGTTTTGACCAAGAAAGGGGAAATGAATTCCCAAGCCAGTGTGTTCTTGCAGAAACATATCCCAGTTAGAGCAAATGGTTTCAGTTTTTAAGTGCTTCCTTTCCTCTCGTCCATCAGAATAGCTGGGTTAAGAATGTGAAATTTTTAGATCTTTATTCTGAATAGAGAAAATTTGAAATGTAAAACATTGCCACCAGCCCTGTCTGGCCAAATTCAACACAACCAGTGTGTTTCTAATGTAACAGTGCAGTACCCTTGGTTCATGCTTTGGGCATGCCTGCGCCATTGTGAAAATGCACCCAATTATTCTGTTCAGCATGTACCAAATGCTAAAAGTATGATAATGCAGCCACTGTTTGGTGCATGCACAATAACTCTCAGGCTCAGGTGTGCTCAGTGGCACGTGCCCAGAGCAGCTCTAACAGCAGGTACATTACATTTGTATGGCATTTGCCTTGAGTGCTGGAGTGCATTTTCACAGTAGCAGTCCCTAGCACAGTCAGAACTGGTGTTGACATGCCTTTCAGTACCATAATATTTGATCAGAGATGCACAATGACTTTTGTTAAGGCACATTTTATGGAAAAATATATGCTAATTCCTTGCCATAAGACAAGAATAAAGAAAAAGTTAGCTGGTCAGCAAATTTCTAAGATTTTGAAATTATAATGAAAATGGAAAACAATTTTTATGAAAAGTTTCTGGATTCCTACTTCCTTCCTCCCCAGCTCCCAGCTAGTCCTACACAAAATATTCAAGAAGATCTTTCCAATATCCTATCGGTATGAAGTACATTAAAGAAACATCCTGTAGGTTTTCACTACAGCCACTAGGGAAAAATGCAAGCCTACATAAAACTGTACAGTTGTTTTTAAAAACCAGCAATGTCAGAGATGACTAGTGTTTAGTCTTTGAAAAGATGCATGAAGTGAATGCTTGAAAACAAAAAAAAATATGACATGGTAACAGAAAATAAAGAATGTACTTGCAAGAGTCTTTTATAGAGTTATTTAGAAGTGGCATGATCTCAGCCAGACAAAATACAGCGTCTAGTAACTGACTGCTGTTTAAGACTATGTTAACTCTACTATGGGTATTTTGGCATGACTACATGATAGAATTTGACAGGCATCACCATGTCTTACAGGAGTCAGGAGACTGATCGGGTACAGTGCCTAACTGACAAAAGTTGTGCAGCAAAAGTGCTTAGAAAAGATGCAGCTATATCGGCAAAATTATTTTTTTGGCCAGGACAGCTGGATGGGGGCCTGGGATAAGGCTGAAGTGCACTTTGCTAGTGTAAGTTGTGTCCATACTTACAGCACTTTGTCAGTGTAGCTATACTAGCGAAGAGCTCCCAGTGTAAACGTCATCTATCTGTATCCCAGTTTCAGTAACAGAACAATGTAACACATGCCTGCTTCCTAACATATTACTAGTCTCATGATGGTAATGGTAGCTTTTACATAGTGCCTTCCATCAGCAGACATCAGAGCTTTACAAATGAGAGTGACATCATTATCTCCACTTCACTGAGAGGGAAACTGAGGCACAGTAAGGCAAGTGACTTGTCAAAGTCACCAAGCAGGCCAGTTATCAGGTCAGAAATAGTGTTCTGTACATTCAGCCAGCTTGCCTATACTCAAAGCATATCTGCCTGCCTCAGCTTCTTGTTTCATATCAAATGACTGAAGAATCATTAAAAACAGAACTATAGATCAGATCCAGTGTGAGTATGGGCTTGATCCAGTGTTAATTAAAGTCAATGAGCGTCCTTTCTTTGACTTCAATGGGTTTTGGATCTGACCGTCTAAGAATAAATGGACAATGCTTCCTATTAACTCATTAGTAACCACAGCTGGAACTGTAGGATGTAATGTAGATGTTAACACATAAAAAGAAAATACTATTCAAATACCATTTAAAAATGTCATTAATAGAACATTTCATTAATGTGCTATATTGCATCATGGGAGAGTGGACATAATTTTAAACAAATACATTATACATAAAGATTTATAAGAAATATTTACATAAACCAAGCCTTTGTAGCAGTGGACCCACTTATGTTTTATGATGATACAACCAGTAATAATTAATTCCTCTTGAAGAAACAAGTCTATTAAGGGAATACATTTTCTGTGTACCAAACAAAAATCAAATCTATAATGCAGTGACGCTTTTTCAAATGACAAAGACTTAGATTTTAGAAAAGCAGAGACTGTTAGATGTAATTTTAAAATCTATCCTCTAAAAATGTATCTGTAAACAGGGGGGCACAGTCTCAGCATCTACCAGTCTACCCAGTACACACAGACCCAAACCAGTTAGAGTATTAGTATACTTGTGAGAGACTGCA
The DNA here is from genome assembly GCF_001723895.1 of Crocodylus porosus. Taxonomy (NCBI): domain Eukaryota; kingdom Metazoa; phylum Chordata; order Crocodylia; family Crocodylidae; genus Crocodylus; species Crocodylus porosus. The sequence goes on from NW_017728915.1 coordinate 16,447,665, forward strand.
AGGCTAGTTATTCACTGTGCAATTTTGGCTACCTCCCTTCTCCTTTGCCTACTGGTCAGGAAGTCAGAAACTACTCCATAAAGTGACACACCTCTCAGTATTATATGATCTCCCTTCTCATCATGAGTATGCAGACCGCCAATCCTCCCATCTGTGATTTCAAAACACACTATGGCAACTACAACAGTGGCTTATGTGGAAAAAGTGATGAGGTTTCCTTAGAGCCCACAAGGATGATTAAGTGCACACACTGGGAAAGGATTCTATGCATTTGTTTTGTCTTTTTGATAATCTCTGTGCTACTATTTAGGGTCACCTGGAGGCACCCTCCAGCCAGACCAGCCAACCTGGCAGTGGCCTAGCCCATCCATACCAGCTCCCCTGAACCCCAATTACCTGGAAATAAGTAGGTGAGCTAATGTTATGTGACCAGCGGGGCTACAAGCAAATGTTGCACAGACTGGTGATCCTTGCCACAGATTGAGACTTCCTGTACTGCCCCCCCAGAACTACTTCTAAATACCCCAAGCCTCTGTATTCTTGCTTGCATTGTCCATCTAAAGACATTTTTATATTTTCCTCAAATTTTCAGTGGCTTGACCTGCAGAATAGACCATGTTAAGTCCTGGAGCAACAACAGTTTTAAGGTCCATTATCTTGCAGTGTGCAATGGCAGAGTGGTTAAAGTGTCTTGCTAAAGCCTCCAAAGGCATGAGGCTTGAGCCTTACTCCAGACTTGTGTTGAAGGCTGCCTGATGTTGATCATCGATTGGGCTGGAGAGCCAGCAGTGGCTTGACTTGTTACCAGCCTCATTACTCTCTGGCATGCTGTTTGCCCAGCTAAACTAGGTTGGATCTTCTCATCCATCCTGGCTAGAAACAGGAGCTTTAATCTGGAATATTTCTAGGCTTTTGAAAGATACAAGAATTGGGGCTTGTTAAAGCAGGTCCTTAAAGCACAGTGACCATAGAACTGGTATTGTGGGATTCCATCTTTACTGTAGCTCACTGATTCCAAATCCAATCTGCTAATTTTGATAAGTAAAGGGATAGTTTTTATAACTTCCGGCCTGTGAATAAAGTTTGGGTTCCTGGCTTGTTTCCTTATCATGGACTATTATTGATAACAAAGATTCTGCAGGCCAAATTAGACCCTCTGAGATACCTAGGCTAACACCGCTGAGATGTGCAGAAATCAAAGTGTAAGTGAAGTGTCCAAGCGCGCTCACATTACTAACATTTTTGTGGAATTTTGTACCACCATATATAATTACAAAATAACCATTACAATTAGTCTGAGTAACATACACCATATTGGCACTCAAACAAAAATATTAGTACAGATTTACTGGTCAATAGTCTCCTATATCAGGTTTCATCTTCTACAAAAGGAGGGGAAATTTACCAGTCCTCTAATCCTATATTCTTGTTACAGGCGAAACTCCCACTGAGTTCTCATTGAATTCAATGGCAGTTTTGCCTGTTTTAGAGCTATGAAATCTGGTTGTTTACTCAGCTAAAGTGTAGTTTTCTTTATAGTGGAAGTAGAAGGAAAGCTGCACATTTTTTCAATGCATGTTGCACTTCTGGGTTATTAATGATGTGTGTGGAAGGGCTGGGAGACAGTGGACTGGTTTCTTCTCACTGGGGTCCCAAAACAACCTGTCCTAATGGCTTCACACAGCTGCCACTGGTATGATTTAGTTGTAGATATTTTTCCCCTACAGATTTTATGAAAAAACAGGTTGAGTTGCTTTTTGTATAAACTGAGGCAAGTGTGACATTTTTACAAGAAAGCCCTGCAGATTGATAGAAGTCAGGGTTTCTTGTACATTGCCATGGTCTTAGGTGGGGACATGTTCTAAGAAAAAAATTGAAGTGCCCACCCTGCAAATTTCCATTGTCAGCCCTCCTAATCTTCCATCTGAGTCAAATGAAATGGCAATGTTAACTTGTTCAACTCTTAAAGGACTCCTACACCTCAGCTTCCATCAGAAAATTGAGAGACACATATTCATACACCTGATTTTTCTTGTTTCCTGGACCAAATGGCAGTGACAGTCGCATTCAGTTGTCAGTGCATGCTGCATAATGGGAATAGGAGCCCCAGTCTAGTCCTGGGATCAGATTTGACATCTAGCCAGCTATTTAGATTTATTCCCTCCACTTTTTTCAATAGCTGCTGATCTTGTTAGAAAAAAAAAGAAAAAAAATGAAACAATTTTGCAAGTTCTGTAATGTCCATTCTCTCTTTTACGTTGCCTCTTTTGAATTTCAGGCTCCACACAGACTTGTTCAGGTAGTTCCAGCAGACCTAAAAAGTCAATCTTCATCTCTTCTTGGTACGGCACCATCTACAGAAATCAGAGCATAAACGTAGAGAGAGAAAGGGCAGCAACAACAAGAGGAGAAGAAAGCAGTATGCCTGGGAGAGGGATATGAGGAGAAAAAGAGAGGATTGCCTTTGATGTATTCGTTTCCTCTTATTAGTATCCTTCTAGTAGTGCTCAGGCTGAGATAGCTGACCTGTCCAAAAGTTAGTGATCCACATACAATCCACTCCCAATAGTGCAAAAGTACAGACATCATAGATGAAAATAGCAGAAGTCAAGATAAAGAAAGAAACCATGGGCTGTTAGATATGAGTGCGAATAACCTAAGTTCACCCAAGTGGCAGAGGTACTATCTTAGTTTGTGGAGAGTAAGGAAAGAATTTCTTAACAATCTCATTCTCTCACCGATAAGCACATCTCTCCTGTTTTCTATGCTGCTACTGATAAAGCCTGCCCACACATGAAAGGACTTGGCAGGGTACAAGGTCAACCTTACACAATTTCCTCTAATTGTGTGGGTCTGGCTGACCTTCTTATTTGACAGCAAGGAAGGATAGCTGCAGACAGAGATGACAGGAAAAAGCCTGGCAAAACTTTTCCTGCTACTGTTGTAGGATGCTTTCTATTATTGCAGCCCATGATTTCCATAATGTAGACTCATAAACACAGTCTATCAATAAGCAGGACTCTAAATAGGATTGTCTGATGCCTATCAAGGCAACCATCAAGTTGGGAAGCTCAGCCATCTCACCCAATGGCAGTTTTACAAGGTCCTGAGAAGACTGAATGAAAGTTAAAGGCATCCTTGAAAAGGAAAGAGAAGAAAAATGACAAGTCTCCACTTTCCTGCCCATTACTTCAGCTTTCTGAATTTTCACTTACTTTTACATAAAAAAAACATGAAGTAGAAGAGGAATACAAGAAAATTATATACTGGGTGCGTCTACACATGCCGATTTAAGAGTTTTCTTTTCGGGTCAGCTTTATTGATCTGGGGCTATATGATAGAGTTGTTTTGTTCAAGTTGGTATCTTTTATTAAACAAACTTGGAGGTGGGTTGATGTTTCTAGCAATCTTCTGGATAACACAGTATCCTTTTTTAGCTAAGTGGAGTGCAGAAGGGGTAAACTCCTCTGTGTATACTGGGTTGAACTGCTCTGAGGTTAATCATACATGCATGGGAGGGGGGAGGAAATTTTTTTTGTGGGTTATGGTATGGGTACTTGGTATGGTTGGGGTTTAAGCAGACAGTAGCAAGGAAGATAGCTCATGTCTCTGTTCAGTCCATAATTTTTTGTGTCCAGAGTGGTAATGAAGTTGAGTTCATGGGCATTTCTTTTGAAGGTGTTATGTAAATTTCCTTTGAGGATAAGGACTGATAGATCTGACAGAGAGTGGTCATTTTGGGGAAAACGTGCCCCTCCAGGCAAATGTAGGTTTCTGTCTTTGTTGGATTTCCTGTGTGTGTTCATCCACGATGGCAGGTTCTGGCTTGTCGCTCCAATGTACCTGCTGTCTGAGCATTTTGTGCATTGGATAAAGTATATCATGCTCTTTGATGTGCAGATGTAAGATCCAGGGATGGTGATGGTTTTGTTTTCTGGTGTAGATATTTTGGGGGCTGTGAAGATGTGTTGACATATTTTGCATCTCTTTTTCTGGCATAGTTTGGATCCATTTGTGGTGATTTGGGCTGTGGGAAGTTTAGTTCTGATGATGAGTCTTGCCAGATTTGGAGCCTGTTTAAAGGCTATGATGGGTGGGTCAGGAAAGATCTCTTTTAGTTTTGAGTCTTTTTCAAGTATCAGTTGAAGCTATTTAAGGATTTTCCTTACTGTTACAATGGAGGGGTGGTAGGTCAATACTAGCAGAGTATGCCAATTTAAGGTGCTTTAGCCTGATTTAAGGTGCATTAAGGACACATGTCTACATATGCATGCCCTTAATGCAGCTTAAAAATGGCGATTTAATCTGCAAAAGCAGGTATCAAATTTAGGCACGAATAGCTAAAGTGCATTAATGCACATGTAGACACATTAAGGTGAATTAACACAGTGTTTTGACTGACTTGAAACTAACTTTAGTCCCATGTCTGTCCGCGCATATGGTATTAAAGCACTTTAATGCATTTAATGCATTTAGGCTCACATGTGTAGATGTGAGTGTAAAATGCCTTACTGTGCATTAAACTAATGCACATTAAATTTAGGTCCACCTAGATGCATGTGTAGACATGCATATTGAGTGTGTCCATGTACTGGATCTGTTAACTTTATCAGGTCTGTTTTACTACCTTCTTACTTAAAAGAGCTGAAAAAGTGTTTTTACTTAATTTAAATCAAATTTATTAATATTCAAATCTCTTTTGTTCAATTTGCTCTATCTTCCTTGAGATCTGAATGTGCATTAATGCTTGAGTTACAATTTGTGGGTTAGTCCAGCCCAGACTTTAGCTGTTTGGCTCTCAGTACTGGAACTCTTCTTGGATTCCTCTGATGTGCGGGCTCTCAGCGATCAGGTAGAGAACCTTTTACCAACTTTTTCTAGGAGCTTTCTTGTAGTATTGCCAATTCTACAAAGATACCTAAGGGGGCCCATTAACATCTCAAATGTTTATCTGAATTACTCTCAGGAGACAGGATGAGCTTTGTCACTGTTTGGCAGGATTGGAATAAGACAAGAAGAGATCTCAGAAGAGGTAACTCGGTTTAAGCTTCCACAAATATCATGCCATAACAATGTATCCTGATGAGCTGATCATCAGTTCTCTGGAAGTAAAGTCTAGCTCAAGTAAGCAGAACATGAAAAGTTGGCACAGGATATCAGTGATCATATGTAAAGCATCACCAAGAATTTACCCTCCACCAGGGACCCAGAGCATCACAAAACATATTTGTAGTTTTATATATGAAAATGTGGAGCTAAGTATTTTTATATGTGGAAATGCATTGCTACAGTAAATCTGTTGTGGCCAGTAAAAACTTCTGGGAGCATCCAGGCACATTAATAACATTAAGAACAAAGTGTGACTTCACATGAAAAATCTTGTCATGTGGACGGTGCTCTATTAATTCCAGCTGACAGTGTTTTTAGGCTCTGATATATTTATCATATTTTGTTTATGGGAACCTAGAAATAATAGTGGATTCAGTGAGTCCTGCTGAGTTCACTGTTTTTCCATCAGTATCTGTATTATTAACCAGATCATACGATCTAGACACTGTTCCTTTCGTTCCATCTTACTCCTCCTTATGAGACATTAAGCCAAATCTGAAATGCACCTGCAGTGCTTATTAACTTCCTTGAGAATTGCACGTGTGCATCATCTGAAATTTGAGCTCACAATATTTTAGAATTACCTCCTTAAACTACAGAATCCTTTACCTAAGTAAAAGCCAATGTACAGCATTTTTAATTAGAAAGAATGGAAACATGGATGACATATGCAGGGGGTATTTATACCCAAATTGCCTCTCATTCTGATATGCAGTGTCTTCCTCTTTGTTTGTATCTATAAGCATGGGTAATAATCCCAGCTTTCCCATACATGTCAGTATCTCTGTGCCTTCCTTGAATGTCCTTTCGAAAGTGTTCCTACTCCTGCTAAGAATCTCTGTTCATGAAAATTATCATTGCCAATATATATCTGTGAGTAAAGTGATGTTCACACCATGTCGAGTTCTTATGCTGTATGTGTCCTTGCCAAAAACCCAGATTTAGATAGCTAAAATGATGGAATAATTATGTTCTGACAACAGGCCTCTGCTAGGTGGTACAGCATTAGCATTGAGATTTTCAGGGTAGTGGAAGTTACAGTGATGAATCCTAATTTATGGAATACTTACCTTTTGCAAGTTTTTACATGGAGGCACTGACTAGTTACAGCTTCCATAATCAAATAATACAACAACTATCCAGAAAGTACATGAACCAACATTTCATTTTCAGTCATTTGAAGTACAACCATGTAAATATTTGGTGCATGATCATTCTTCGGTAAGCCTATATAGCATATGCATTAGAGAATAACTATGTGGATTAGTTTGAAAGATTTTTCTTTGGGAAGCCTGCTTTAATAGGAAGATTTGCAAGATTTGGATGTCACTGCTAAGTATATGTGCAAGAAAACTTAAAGTTTGTTACCTTAAGTTTGTTCTGTCAAACACTGTAAAAGAATTCAGACAAACTTAGAGCCACAGAATCATAGAACGGTAGGGCTGGATGGGACCTCAGGGGGTCACCTAGTTATGCCCATGCTTTGAGTCAGGATACATTAAGTAGAGTATATCTAGACCTTCCTGACAGATGTGTGTCTAACCTGTTCTTAAAAGCTTTCAATGATGGGGATTATGTAACGTCTAAAGGCAACCTCTTCCAGTGTTTCTCTGTCCTTAGTCAGGAGGATTTTCTTAGTACCTGGCTTAAATCTCCCTTGCTGCAAAGAAAGGCAATTAATTGTGTCCTACCCTACAGTTGGCATGCAGTACAATTGGTCACTCTTCTTTCCTTCACTCATAGGTCATGTTTTCTAAACCGCTTACCATCTTTGATGTTCTCCTGTGGACTTTTTCCAATTTGGCTACATGTTCCTTTAAGTGTGGTTCCAAAACTGGACGAAGTACTCCAGCTGAGGTCTCACCAGTACTGAGTAAAGCGGAATAATTACTTCCTTTGTCTCACATAAGACACTTGCTTATACATCCTCTTTTGTAACAGTACAGTGGTGACTCATTCAGTTCATGGTCCATTCTAGCCCCCAGATGCTTCTCTCCCATGCTTCTTCCTCACCAGTTATTTCGTATTTTGTATTTGTCCATTTGATTTCTCCCAAGGAGTGCTTGTCTTGGTTGAATTTCATGTTATTGGTTCTTCTGGCTAGGTAGGCTCAAAAAGCACACTTAGTTCTGCTTCATACAGGCAGGGAGAATTCCCACCCTCTTCTGCTAAGTCTCAGACCTGATCACCATGCTTTATGCCAGTATTCTCAGCTAAGGTGCTATGGCGCCCTGGGGTGCCATAAGATCCTTTTAAGGGTAACATAAACAGTATTAGTGCCATTAGGTGTGCAAAAAATGAGACAAGATAAATCCAGAGATTTCAAATAGAAATCCAGAGTGTCAAAAGAATCGGCCCTGCTTTGGTCTTTCTGAGTTCTCTGCAACAGAAGAATTGCTCTATTATTTTTATGTAGTCAAAAAATGACTGGCATTTCCTGACAGGTGCCTCAAGTCTAATGAGGTTGAGAACCACTGTTCTGGGCCCATTAAATCCTCATACAAGATTGTCAATAAGGTGGCGTGGCATTAATTCTGGTGGTGCATTTTGTGGTACAGATAACTTTTCCTTTGGCAACTGGACTGAGGTCACCAAGCACATTTCTTAAAGGTTACCAAAGATGGTTACCATCAGGTGGCATTGATATTTGAATGCTGTAGCCCTGGGCTAGATTTAAATCCACAATCCCAAAGTTAAAGCATATCCCATCACCAATTCCCTGCACTGTTCAGCCTCAGGGAACTGCCCTTATGGTTCGATATTACAATTAGACAGACAGAAATGTATTCAGGGATTACATGAGAGAGTCTGTGTACAAAAACAATCTTGAACTAATCATGAATATTTTCTGAGCTCTGCTCTTTCCACAATTGTATTAAAAACTGCTAATAAAGTTGTTTGCTTCCATATGTCTGTTTTCCTGCTTGTGGTGCCATTTAACAACTGTAATCCAAACATACCTTAAAGAGGAAGGGGTTGTTGCAACTGGTGAAATAGTCTGAGAGAGGATTCCTTTACAATACCTATATGCATGCTTGCTTTATGCCTTCCACCTCTGTTTGGTGCATGAGAGTCACTTCTTGTTTGCTGAAGGTGACTATTAAAATATTGTATTAGTAAACATACCAGCCAAATGTGAAGAGGAGGGTAGGCGCATTAAAGTAGAAAGATTCGAACTGGGCAAAGTTGGTATAAAAGGCTGCAGAGGACCAAGCTGCAGAGAATCGCAGGAGGAGTTTTATAAGGTATGCATTAAGTTTCAAACTGAAGAGCACCTGTAGCTGAAGGCCAGTGCACTGGACCTGTGCCCCGGGTAGCCAGTGGAAACCTGCCCTGATGCTTCTTTTCATGGCAGCTGAGCATCGTCTGTCATTTGCCCCTTCTCTGATCAAGAGCATTTCTTGCAGGCAGTCCCAGTTCAGGTGAGGGATCCCAAGTGGATTTCTCACCTCATTGAAGTCAGTGAATATTTTGCCATTGACTTAAACGTGGCCTGGATTTTACCCACAGCGTTCAGTTTCATTTTAAAAGGTCTAATCTTTCTCCTACTGAAGGAAACATGAACAGTTTAAATGAGAGCATGATTTGGGCTGGAATTTCAACCTTCCTCCTCCCTGGGCAATTGCCGATATGAGACCTCCTTGTAGCCTAAAAATGAGAGAACCAAACCATTTCTAAGACTGACATTAATACCATTAGAATCAGCTTCTTGGAGATGCGCAGAAGTGAAACAAATCCTATTCCCTCCTTGGAGAGTGAAAGCATTGTGTTACTACAAAGCCAGCAGGCTGGATCCACCTCAGTCTTTTTCACTCTTTGTGCTACAGTCCCATATTCTTTCACATAAACCCTTAATGTATTTAAATTGCATTTGTAAGATATTGAACCTGACAATTGTACCTGTCAGTAGCATGAAATAGCTTTCCCTCACCCTACTGAGGAGATTATATTGCAGTCTTGTTGGACCAGTTTTCAAAAGCAGCCTTGAAATTTGTGCACCAAAAACTGTATGCCCAAGAATGGGTAAGAGCAATTGTGGACACTCAGGAACTTGAATGGGTGGATCCAAATGGCTTCTATTTAAAGAAAAAACAGGTAGGTAGCATTCATGCATGCTCCATTTGAAACCTAAATTTGTAGGTGCAACTGTAGAGTTGTGTAGGCGCCAGTCTGAAAGTATGGCCTGTTTATGACTTTGTGCTATACATATATGTTGCAACTATCCTGCTACGGTATGCTAAGAAGATAAGAACTGGAAAGTTAATATATAAAGCTTATGGGATACTCTGATTTAAGACAGAGTATAATGCAAATGTCTCAATTTCAGGCAATACAAGGGGAAGCACAGATTTTCTGGTGTGCAGGCCAAATCCTGAAGTTCTTATGCAAAGAAGCTGATCCTCAGGTGCTATAAATTAAATAATTTAAGATGAATGCTAGATGCCCTCAAATTTCCACCAGCTACACCTTGAGGCCGTGACCGATGCTTAATGTAACAGCAGGAATGAAGGCACTTGTCCAGACTGTGATTAAACACTTAAAGATTTAGCACAAATATACGTAACAGCATTCATGTATATGCTTTACCAACTGAAAAAAGAAAAGACAATGAATGCAATTTTTTTATTGCCTTGGTAATGAGCTTGGTATAAATACCTAGACAGTCATCCTTCACTAGCAGGAAACCTGTTCTAGTGTCTTGCTGGGATTTGGGGACCAGATTCCCTAGTTCGTTGCACCAGTTTCCTGCTAATGTAATTTAGCTGAAGTCAATTGAGGTATTACCCTAAAACTCACATCATAGTGTGGGGGGTGATGCCCTTTCAAGTTTGGAAACAGCAAGCATACTAAGTTTGCAAGAGGAGAGGATGAGGGAAAGTACAAATACTCTGCAGCTCGTGCTCAGAAAACAGTTGAAAATGTTATTCTTTAATGATACATAACTGATGCTAGTCCTATAGAGGCTGAAAACCATAGCCAACTTTTCCCTAATGTAGCCTTCTCAGCATACTAACAATTAATCGGTCTTTAGCAACAAGTAGTCTAAAGCAAATAAAATGTGACCCAAAGACTGCATGAAACTACACCTTGCAATCAATCATAAAATCTTACATGTATTTGTGATTCCAAAAGCACTACACTTTTCTAACTTCAAATAGTCTTTGGACTTAAATGTCCCTTTTTAAATGGGCCATACCTGGCTTCTTGTTAATTTCTGTAATTTTTTTGTAATGCTGTGCAATGGAAACTAACATGAATGTCTAGAAGTGTATTGTTTAGAACAAATCACAAATGTATTTTCTATGACGATATTTCAGTCTGAATAATCACAATTTGCCACCTGACATGAAAGTTATGGTGATACACAAGGCAATTCTGTTAATGTTACAAATACACGAGGAATAAAATTCAGCAGTTGTTTTGATAAATATATTTTATTGTGGTCTACGCAGAGATAAAATAATCCTCTCAGACTGCAGTTTTGACTTTGCATGTTTTACATGCTTTTTAGGTGCACTTTCCTTTTTTATATGCACAAATACATGGAATAGGACTAAAGGGAGCCATGTAATGAACGTCTCTGTTAATCTGTCTTTGACATAATACTGAGATAGTCCTACCTGTGGATTTAAGAGCCTGATTGTAGGCTTTTCTCTGGAAAGCTATTGGCCCAGACCTTTGGAATAGTAGCATGGCCTATAAGAATGCACACTAGGGTTGGTTCAGAAGATCCTGAGATGGATCCCAATGTTTTCACTCACTCTCTCTCCAACCTTGAGCAAGTCATTTAACCTGTATATGATTTCATTTCTTCTTCAGCGAGATGGAGCTTTTAATATCTACCTATCAGAAAGAGGCTTTCTGAGGCTTAGTTTGATGTTTGCACAGCACAGTGAAGAGCAGCACTGCAGACATGCTAGGTTCTATATTGCTTAATTTCTAAACCAGTCTGAACTCTTTGAATGCAAGGCACTACGTAAGTACAAGGATCTCTTTCCAGGCCCAAGGCTTTGCATATTAAAGAGGTCCCCTGCTTCTATGGTTTTGGTTAGGCTGAGTCATGACATAAGTGTAATGGATTTACTCTACAAGGAAATTATAAATCAGGACTATTTAAATTCCATTAAAACAAGCATATCTTGCCTTTACTTGGGGTAGGCAATTTGGCAATTACTAGGTTTTCAGTTAATTTTAGCCATCAAGAAAACCCATTTATTTCTGATTGCTTTCAATGCAGCCATTTGAAAAAGCGCAGTGCATTTTCATTTCCAATGATCTGTTTTCCATAGGGGTTATTACAGTGTGTGCACTATTCCATGTAGCTCTGTTAAAAACTGGAACTATTGTAATTAACATATCAAATTCTTACTTCTGATGTCATTTAATTCATTACATTTATACAGTGTGAAAGTATTACAATGATGAACTAAAATAGTCTATGTTAAAAATACTCAATTAAATTAGCCTCTCACCACTGAAAGTCATTTCTAAACTCTAGGGCCCAGATCCTGAGCTATGGCATAGGAGCAATCAGTGCAGTTCAGAGGAAAGTGCAAAAGCAGATTTACATATTTATATTCCCTATATTTATATTTCCCAACTGCTGGGTCTGTCTGCAGTCAGCAACTCTGTCATAAATTAGGGTAAGTGAAATATTTCTCTAATTTGTATGAGCTGCAAATGCCCCATCAAGCCTCTGATGTTTTGCGATGGTGCAGGGATGGCCCAGCCACAAGTTCTTTCCTCCTGCTTTGCCTCCCACCCCAGCGAGGGTGAGGGAAGGTAGCACAGGAGCTGCTTCAGTGGCTCTATCTCCCCTGGGGGTTCTTCACCACGTGGAGGATCCTCCAGTGGCTGTATCCCCTGGGCTCAGGTCTCTTTGTGGAGAAAAACTCAGGCCTTAAGTGCTCTAGAGAATTTTAAAGCCCTCTGATATTTCCATTTTGGTGAAAACAAACACAGCTAACACAAAAATGCTGCAGTAAGAATGACAGGGGCACAAAGTGCACAGAAAATCCACCTACTGAAAACGGGAAAATCTACCCACTTAGACACATTTTCTTTCACTCAAGCCCAAATAAGACTTATGCGTGGTGAGGAAATGGGGAATGGAAATTACTGACAGCTTTCAAAAGAAAATGTCAAGGCTGGAAAGTGAAATGATACTTTAAGAAATGCTGATAAAGCCTGTGGAAAAATGTGAGAGTATTACCACTGAGCCTTGATATTTCATTTTTCTTTAACTCCTAGCCTTGAAGTTAGCAATCTGAAGTACAGATTACAAATCGTGTATATTGAAAATATTGCTGTAGTCAATTTACTGAGGAATTCAATATGAAAACCTGAGATAATCCTCTTCCAGATTCTGGCCTGAATTTGGCCTAAATGAATACTCTGCCTTGTGATTAAATGCCCTTTTATGGAGCAATGTGGGAATAATCAGAATGTTTCAACTGCTTATGGGCCTGATGCAATGTTTTATTAACATTTCCTTTATTCAGGGAAAGACGGAGTAAATTCTCAATGAGGCTGACAGCTCTGGTAAAGTGCCTCCCTCTGCTCGTATTTGCCAGGCCAGTGATCTGGCGGTAAGTCCTACATGCTGGATCCACATATATGTAAACTTCTCTTTACCTGAGTAGGCTCCAGCCTTGTCTTTTTGCTTGTTACCAGTCCGGGGCACAGACTCCGACTCTCACAAAACTGGGATGTCATGATACAACTGTTCTAGAGACCCCAGCTGTATAAGCACATCCTTTCCTAGACTTTGTGGGAACAGTGGTTTACAGCTTTCCTCTCCAGGTACAGGTAATATTGCACAGGCTTTGTAAAATGGATGTAAAATAACTGCTCTTTACTTTAAACAGTACAAGAGATACTAAGATCCAGACAAAGGAATAAAAGCTTTATGTACCCTTCTCTGCCTTAGTTTCCTCACCACTCCAAAATGTTATCTGAGCTCCAGATGAGCTCCATGGTGCTAAGGATTGCTTTTCCTGCCCATAGCTTCTCCTCTCAATTATGGGTGGGGGGTGGAGTGCAACAGGGACTGGCTCTTCAGCTTGTTTAGTCTTTCTTCTACTTTTACTACTTACTGTAGCCAATGCAAAATGTTTTCTGGTATAGCCTGCAGCAGCCTTTAAAAGTTAATCCTTTGATAAACCCTTGTCAGGAATCAAAGGCCCCCACCAGGTGACCAGTTGCTTAGACTGGACCTCCTCTTCAGACTGGTTCTTCTGAGCAGTAACCAACTCTGTCCAGAAGTGCTTTCATTTGAACAACACCCAATAAGCTTTAATGACCTTCTACAGTTAGCCCTGTGCTCAGTGGGAATTAGGTTGCTAAATACCACTAAGGATCTGGGTCACTTTTTCCACAATACCCTATGCACATTTTTCTACTGTTATTTTTACCTTTCTATTTCAGCACCCTAAGCTTTTCCGAGCAGGGTTAAAACTAACTGATCCCCCAAAGAAACACAAAGCACTGTTACCTAGTTTCTGCCATAAACAAGGTGTACCACTTGGGTGGCAACAATGTAAAAATAAAGCTTCATAATTACCAAGGATCTGGGTTTTCTATGCTACAGAAAAACATGGTAAAACCCAGATTTTCTCATTTTAAGGAGAAAAACCTGGAGTTTCTCCTTTAAAGGAAAAAATGTGGGAAACAGTGGGTTTCCTCTTGCAGGCTGGCAGAGTTTCAGCCTGAGGGGAGCGGGAGAAGGGCGATCAGCAGAGGGCGCCATGTGTATGTGCGCATGTACACTACACATGCACATGGCCACCAGGCAGCCTGAAGAGCAGCTCCTACAAGTAAGTCTGGTGGGGGAGGGTTACTGAGGTCCCCATAGTGGGGGAAGTAGTTGGGCAGGGCTGGTGCTGGGGCTGCTGATGTGATCCAGCCAAGCAGTGCATGGGGCTTTGAGCCTGGGGCCAGGGCAGGAATGTGCGGCTGCAGGGCCTGGGCGGGGGTGGAACGGAGCCACAGGCAGCTCTTCCAGGGAGGAGCTGGGGGGCTGGCTCTACTGTGCCACTACTGTGTCCACTCCCAGGAGCAGGGTAATGGGGGACATGTGCCCCCCATATTTGTGCACAGGGTAGATGTAGGCTGCTCACTGTGGGCTTGGGGCCTCTTATGCTGCTGCTTTCTCTTGGGGCCTCTGTGGCCCCATGGGTGAGACCCAGCATGGCAGGACAGAGTGGGGTGGGAAAGCTCAGTGCTGCTGACACAAGCCCTGAGCTGCCATGCTGAGGTCCCCCCTCCTCACCCAGCAGCAGTGGGAGGCACAACACTGCACCACCACTCCTGCTATTGTTGGGTGGGCAGGGGCACTTTGCCATGGTGGCATGGGGCTCATAGTGGCAGCATCAAGCTTCCCTGCCCACTCTGCCCTGCCCTGCCACTCTGGGTCTCACCCACTGGGCTGCAGAGGGCCGAGGGGGAAAGCAGCAGGGTGGGAAGCCTTGGCCTGTAGCAGCCAGCCTGCATCTGCCCCCACCCCCCGCACAGGCTCCACTCTGTCTGTGCTGCCTGTGGGGGAAAGGGAAGCAACTGCTGCCTCCTGTGGCTGGGGCTTGGGCTGTGCTGGAGGGGCAGGAGGCTGTGGACCCGGGTCACTAGCCTGCTCTGGCAGGGCTGGGGGGCAGAGGCCTGTGGGTGGGGATTGAGAGGCACCAGCAGGACCCAGGGTGCTCTGGGTGGTGAGTGAGGGGCACAGGTAGGGTTGGGGGGG
>NW_017728915.1:16462609-16481358 GCF_001723895.1 Crocodylus porosus
GGGGGAAAGGGAAGCAACTGCTGCCTCCTGTGGCTGGGGCTTGGGCTGTGCTGGAGGGGCAGGAGGCTGTGGACCCGGGTCACTAGCCTGCTCTGCCAGAATGGGTGGGTGGGGGGCTGTGGCTGGGGCGTGAGGAATTTCTGGGGTTTTAATCAGAGAATTTGTGTGTGTGTGTGTGTTAGCAGAGAATTTGCAATTTTTAAACAGAAAATCAGGATCCCTGATATAATGGATGATATAATGTATGCTTATGGCTACACAAAAATATAGTAATAACAGCGTAACTTTTCATGAGGCTGTCTCAAAGTGCTTTTGTCTGTGAGTTCACTGTGGAACTATCCCTGTTTTACAGATAAGAAAACTGAAGCACAGAAACGTTAAGACTCCTATTTAGCAGAACATTTGTGCTTAATTCCATCCTTATTCAGAATAGCAATTAAATGCATGCTTAACTCTATAATCATATGCTTAAGTACAATTGCTTTTAATGGAAGTTAAGCACAAGTTTAAGTGCTTTGCTGAAAAAAGCTGGTTTGCTGCATCAGGGTCTAAAGGCTTTGTCTGCAAGACAAAGTTGCTCCAGTTTAACACAAGGCCTAAGTATAAACAGTCAAAAAACCCAAGGCTGAATCAGTACAATCTTTGCAAGTTAGTCTAAACTGCATAGATTAAGCCAATAAGCAAGTGAACAGACATTCATTTTTGATGCTGGAAATGCAGACACATGCCTGCAGTGGCCCAGGCCAGAAGCTGGGGGCAATAGAGCACACCTCCCTACTTGGCTGCAGCAGACAGCTTGGGTCAAGGCTAGCCCACCCTCCCTGTGAGCGGGGTTTGTAGTGGAGGCGCAAAACATCTTGGCATGCTAGAGTACCATGAGTTAACTTGAATCTGGAAGGGATCTGGGACAGAAATTCAATAAACTGATTTAACTCAAATCAGTTAAGTCTGATACTGCATCCATCTGGGTTTATCTTAAACTGGTTTCAGCCATTTTGAAAGCAGTTTATGTGTACTGAACTTCTGTTGTGTTACAGATTTAAACTGGTTTCTGATCACTTATATTGGTTTGTGTGTAATTTCTGCCCCTGGCCCAGGAGTGAATTTAAATTAATTTAGTTGAAATGGTGCAACACATTGTATAGACGCTCCTGCTTCAGTTTAAGATGGGGAATAATTTAAAAGCTGATTAGAAATAGGCATATGATGAACTGAAAAAAAACTAATACATTCAAATATGTAGTCTGAAATATAAACCTCTACACAGGGGTTTGTACCAGTTGAGCTAAAATAGTTTTAAAAAAACAATTCAAGTTAAACTGGTGCACATTTTTCATGCCTCTGAGATATAAATGACTTACCAGGGACCACATATCAAGCCAGGGAAAAAGCTTGTGCCAGAATCTAGGCATTGTGCTGATCCCTACCACTGCTGGGTCACTAACTTCCTCCTGGACAGAGCAGAGCTGAAACTAGTTATGTGCCTGCATGTGAAAAGAATCCCAATTTTTCAAATACTTCCATACTTACACAAGAGCTTTCTGGTGATGGGTTTGCTTAGTTTCATTTCTGGTGAAAGAGAATATGTCGAGGGCAACAGAATTGTTCTGGATGCAAAAAGTCAGCTACATACTAGGGCCTTTGATGCCCTAGATACATCAAACTGCATAATGTTATCTCCTAATAGGAGCCCTGGGATTACACTTGAGAAATTTGCAATGTTTGGTCTGTCACACCCTTCCAGAGGATTGAATACCGAGGCAAGATCAGAATATATGTCACAGGTGCCCACCTCCCCTTCAACACGCTGGGGACTCCATCAGCCTGGCCCCATAGAGTGTGAGGGTGAAGCACAGTCTCAGCATAAATTTAAATTAGATATCCTGAAACCTCACACAGAAGGATCCCCTAGGTATCGCGCTCCCAAAGGATCCCCAGTGGCTTTAATCTATCTCACATCTTCATGCCGTTTTCACTCAAGAGAGTTGTTTGTAATGGAGTTGGAGGGTGCCAGTAATCCATAAAAGAATGACAGGCAAGCTGTTATATTGTTATATTTTGCTACCTATCATTTTAATGTCACTTTTAATGTATGAATTATACCCCCATTGTGTGTAATTATATTTCTCCTCCCAACCCAGCTCAAGGAACAATGAAAAGATGGTGCTGTTAATATTAAAAACAGCACATCTTTCACAAAAAAGTTAGAGGTCACACCTTAATTCCTAGTGCATGAGCATAGTTAATCAAAAAATGATGGGACTAGAATGAGTATGGGGACAGAAATATCCTGGACAATTTCTGATGGAATTTAATTAGAAAGCATATATTAATAGCATTTACATCTGCAACTCTATTTTGCCTTGTTATTTGAATATCCTTACTCAAACCTGAGTTGATAGGAAGTACATTTAACTGCTCCTTTAAAAACAGAGAGACAGAGACAGAGAGAAAGAAAGAAAAGCCTTCTTTCTTATGGTGTAAAATAATGAGCAAAAATCAACCATAATGAAACCTAATGGTGATAAACCCCAACAGGAATCTACTACTTCTCAGCTCTCCTTAGAGTTCCTCTTTTAGGTCAAGAGATGGTACCAATCAATGAGGCATTTTACAAAAGTTTCCTTGTTCCTGCCCCAGTAATGAACCTTCAACCTTTAATTTTCTTAGTGGCATAAAGTTCCTGAATGTGAAATGAACCACTTGGGCCTTAATGTTGAAGAACCAATTATTTATGCTAACTAGTATGTTCCTACCCTTCTGACTTTTTTATCATATTGCTTAGACAAGTTAGTTCATCTTAGAATGAAAAACTGCTTAGTGCATGAATATTACATTAGGATAATAACCTCTTAACTAGTTGGCTTAAAGACCACACATGATCATTAGTTACCTCACTGCAAAGACAGGGGCCTTATTCCTGATTTAAATTCATGGAAATTATTGGTGTGCTCTGCTGAATGGAATGACTAGGAGAATTTTATGTACAGATATACATAATTTATTATAAAGAGAACTAGGTTTCCCTCTCTTCCCACACAATATGGATAGAGGATTTTTTTAATATTCCTTTTTATTAATTTTTCTTATACAGAAAGAAAAATAGATTTAATACACTCAATATATTTTATTACATCTGGATTTCAATTATAAGATCATATAGAGGACTGTGTTTCTTAATTCATTAATTAAGAAATGAAGTCTTTGTTAATTAAAGTTGAATTCAATAAGGTTTGTGAAGTGCTTTGCTCAGAAAAAGTGCTACAGAAATGCAAAGTGTTTGTATGATTTATTTATTATTGTACTTGTTTTCCCTTCATCATTATTATTTACCTAGACTGCAATAATGACTAGAGGTCCCTGTGACAGATCAAGGTCCTTTTGTGCTAGGTATTGTACAGACAAGTCAAATAAAGGTAGCCTAAACCCCAGAGAGCATATAGTTCTGGATTCTGGCTTGTGTTAAGAGGAACATAAACACACATGGAAATAGGCTTGTGGAGCTATGAGATGACAGTAAAAATGGTATGAGTAGTAGCTCAGTGGCCAAAGTAGTCACAGCATTAAAGAAGCATGATGGCATGGTGATTTCGGGGCACAAGTCAGAAACTCAGGAGCCCAAGGTTAATTTTCATGCTCTATCACGGATTTGCCCTGTAACTATGGGCAAGTTACTAGCTTCTCTTTCTTTGTCTCTCTGAAAAATGTGGATGATAGCACTTTCCTACCTCACAGAAGTACTCTGAGCCCTGATACTTCAAGGACTGTGACATGCCTAGAAACTGCAGTTAAGGCACCCACACTGGTATCCTAATATGGGCAATAATTCTGATACGATTTTCTGTAGACCGACCAGAATATTCTGAACCTGAAATCTTTGTCATCAGCATTGTCCATTGTTTTGGGTAGTCCTCTTGATTTGAAACTGTATTTAAGTAACAGATCCCAGTGCAGAGGGAGGTCTGTCTTTGCCTGATGCCAAGACCATTTTGTGTAAAGATGACTTGTTATGGGGAATCCTGGCAAGTCATGATAAGTGGAGATCTTTTTAAATTGCAGATCAGGTAAAGCCCACATTTCGTTCCACCTGAAGGTTAGTAAGACGTAGTCCCTCTAGCAAGTCACGTCTAGTTACTTTTATTTGCCATGACAAAACTGGTAAACAGCCACAATCTTAAACCACAGTCCTCACTCTTTCCTCCTAAACATTGCTCTTTGGATCAATGAATAACGTCAAAACATATGCTGATGCAAAAACCTTTGGTCCTGTGGATTCAAGCAACCATAGAAAAATGAACTACAGTGTTATCAGAGGATGATCATGTCAGACTAATACAATATCTTTGAACAACAAGGTACAAATGAACTTCTTGGATAAGGGTAATGCAGTATACATAATTTATCTAGGTTCAAGCAAAGCATGCAATACCATGCCTCTCAGAAAATTATTGGCCAAATGGATCATGATCAGCATCAGTGCTACAATGATAAGGTGGATAAGGAGTTGCTTTAGTTAGAGACTACAGCAGAATATGTTGAAAAGTGAATTACCTGACTGGGAAGCAGTTACTAGTGGTGTTCCTTAGAAATTGGTCATAGAATGTACCCTGTTTAACATTTTTATTAGCAGCCTTGGCACTGCAATAATGTGTGTCCTCATGAAATTTGTGGATGACACTAACCTGGGTGGAAGTGTATTGCCAAGATAGCAGAAAGTTTGATTAATATACAGGAAAAAATTAGGTAATCTTGCAGAATGGAGCATTTGAAATAAATCATAGAAAATTAGGGTTGGAAGGGACCTCAGAAGGTTGTGTAGTCCAACCCCCTGCTCAGAGCAGGGCCATCCCCAACTAGATCACTCCAGCCAGGACTCTGTCCAGCTGGGCCTTAAAAACCACCCATGGATGCTGATTCCACCACGTTTCTAGGTAACCCGTTCCAGTGCTTCACCACCCTGCTAGTGAGAACGTTTTTCCTAATATCCAACCTAAACTTCCCTTGCTGCAACTTGAGACCATTGCTCCTTGTTCTGTCATCTGCCACCACTGAGAACCATTTAGCTTCATCCCCTTTGGAACCAACCTTTAGATAGTTAAAGGCTTCTGTCAAATCCCCCCTCAGTCTTCTCTTCTGCAGACTAAATAAGCCCAGTTCCCTCAGTATCTCCTCAGAAGTAATGTGCCCCAGCCTCCTCACTATTTTTGTTGTCCTCTGCTGGACTCTCTCCAAGTTGTCCATATCCTTTCCATGGAGGGAGCGGGAGGCAAAACTGGCCTCAGCAGTGCAGAACAGAGCAGAATAATCACTGCCCTCTATCTTCTGGCAATGCTCCTACTAATGCAGCCCAGTACGCTGTCAGCCTTCTTGGCAACAAGAAAACACTATTGGCTCCACTGTAACCCCCAGGTCCTTTTCTGCAGAGATGCTGTTAAGTCAATTGGTCCTAAGCCTGCTGCAGGGCATGGGATTCTTCTGTCCTAAGTGCAGGATTTCACACTTGTCCTTGTTGAACCTCATGAGACTTCTTTTGGCCCGATCCTCCAATTTGTCTAGGTCACTCTGAACTGTAACCCTACCCACCAGCATATCTGCTACACCGCAGCAACTTGGTATCATTGGTGAACTTGCTTAGGATGCAATCCATCCCATCTTCCAGCTTGTTAAAATGCTAAATGGGGATGTCCCAGGGTCAAAACCCCTCCATGCTGCAAGGTAGCAGTGCAGGGCACACCTGCATGTGTGGTGTGTGACATGGGTCTGCAGCGCCACATACCACATGTCTGCACTTGTCTGGATGCAGCCAAGGAGGCACTAGGATGGTTATATTTAAGGCATCAGTAAATTCTGATCATCAGTGTTCAAAACAGATTAACTTAATCTGGAATGAGTTTATATCAGGGCTGCTAGGACAGCTAAGGGAAGGGAGACCTTTTTTTTGGAAAAAAAGATTACAGGAGCTTGGCTTATTTAGTTTAGCAAAATGGAAATTTGGAAGGGATATGATAACCCTTTATAAGTACATTTTTGGGTGAACATCAGGGAAGGAGAAGAGCTGTTTATGTGGAAAACAACACCAGCACAAGTTCAAACAGCTATTACCTGCCTACTGATAAATTTGATTGGAAATTAGAAAAAGATTTTCTAACTATCAGAGGATTGAAATCTTGGAATGGTCTTTTCAGCGAAGTAGTTGGGATAAAGAAGCTGAGTCATTTTACATATGAACTTGGTAAGTTTATGGAATGGTGGGCTGATGGGACAGGGAGGTCTGGCTCAGCAGACAAAGTGTATGTGTGTGAGATTGTGGAGTCATGTGTTTGCAACCCCAAGGCTGGAGTATAGAAATACCTCTCTTGTGCTGTGTCTGGTAATCCCACACGTCAAGGCTTTTATTGGTTACTGATTAGGGCCAGGAAGGAGTTTCTTTCCTCTCATTAATATTACTGACCACTGGGAGATAGCACAGGGAGTTTTCCTTCTACTGAAGGAAGGATGAGGAAGTTTGCTCCAGCTAAGGCTGGAGGTTTTTGAGTGGGGTACACTGTTAGGGTCCTGGCTAAATGGTGTTGCTCAGGGTTATACAGGGCATGTCTACATGTGCATTAAGGCACTTTTCCAAATGTGCATTAAATTTATACCTCCAGTGTGAGGTACTAAACAAATGCGCATGATTTTTAAGTGACGCTTAACGCTCAGTAGCCTATTTTACTGAACTAGCATAATCACATGTTTTTTAACTTGACACTTTAATAAGCAGTAAAATAGGTTCCTGTACATTAAAACACACGTGTAGACACACCAACTGATCCACAAATTTGAGGTCAGGAAGAAATTTTTCTCCTAGGTCAGATTGACGCCCACCGACTGGGAGTTTTTTCTAATCCTTCCCTATTCTCCCCTCCACCCCACCTCCAATGTAGCACGGTCCTTTTTCTTGGATCTTCTGATCATATGTTAACCAACTACTTCCCTGTCATTGCAGGGCTTTGGCACTGCCTATACCTCCCCTGTTTTGGTATACTATATGATATTGATCTTGATGTTTTGGCTATAGTTCATTGTAATTGTGGATGAGAATTTGAGTTTGCAATTTGCTTTGTGAACACAAGGGCCTGGACTCAGTGACCCAGGAGGTCCCTTCCACTCCTGTGTTCATAAAATTATTCCTGTTTTTCATTGACTTATTTCCAGTGATAATGATTTTAGCATTTAGCCAAAGAAGACAGCATGTTCAAAAGAAAAAAAACCCAAAGTGTGGGTAAGACAAGAATTCTTGCTGTACGTTTAGCCTGTGAAAAATGCCACGTGGTATCGCCACAGGACCACAAAGCCATCTCGTGAGAGGTGAGGTGATTCACTGCCTTATAGTAGCCCTGGCATTCATATTAGAGACATAAAGGGGTAGCATAAGAAACTATAGTTTGTGCTGAAAAGCAAAGGGCATGTCCTATGTTCTACATCCAAAACAGGCCTAAGGAAAAATACAGGAAACACACCTTGAGGTGACCTAAAATAGTGGTGTGCAGAATGCTTTATTCCCTTTTGTGATGAGCAGAAATAATTGTTTTTTTCTTGCTTTTCCTTTCTTCCTCCTCCCTCCTTTCCAAAATATCGCAAATGTGGCATTTGGGTGATTTCTAGTTGCTGTCAGAGGATCAATTGTCTGATTCAGAAGGGTATTGGGAAGTTTCTCAGTCCTCAGTTAAATGGAATGCATACGTATTAAATCCTTAAACAGAGCTTTTCTCCCGAGGGCTTTATTTGAATGTGTTCTACAGTGTTTTCAAACAGTGTGAATAAAACTAGCTTGCCTGCTCAGCTAATGAGCTTTAACTTCTTTGCTCTTTCTGATGTCATAAACCTTTTTATTTTCAAATCAGCCACAGCATCTTCTAGGGAAGACATGGATTTCTACTATAAAAGAACAAAAAAACAAGCACCTTTCTACAACCACCTCCGAAAATAAACCCAATAAATATAACAATCATTCTGGCCCCCCTCCTAAACTGAAAAAAACCCAAAAGGGCACAAACTGAGTATATATCCTTTATGTCACTTGGCTGTCACAATAGAAGCAAACCCAGCTATTTCAATGGTGAAAGTAGGATCACGCATATGGAGATGACAGAGGTAACCGTTTCCACACCAGTTCTCCCTGTGAGGAGGGTAGTGTAAGACATATCTGATAACTGAGCTGCATGCCTCTTCTTACCTAAGCAGCACTTACGCATTGGGAGCTCCATGATTGTACAAAATTGGCCTTAGGAAACAATCATCCTACAAAGGAGCACGCATGCTTCTTTCCTCAGTGGCTAGGATTCCTCACAGAGAAGAACATGTTATTACACCAAACAAGGACACTTACAACATCATGTGAATCTTGTTATGACAATTCAGTGGAGGCAATTTTTAGAAAAATTAAAAATAATCACAGAATTACAGTTTCCATGAGGGAACAGATCTCTGCTACACAGTCACAAAAGGCATTTCTTCAAAACCTGCCTGCTTCCTATCACACAACGTTTACGGGATCAAGGAAGACACATGTCTGACCTCCATAGCACACTTTCACCTTGGCAGAAAAAGGCACTATGTATTCCAAGCTCCAATTTTTTAATTTATTTTCACGTTACCAATCATGAAATTGAAGAAGGCCAGGCTTATAATACAAATAAAATTACATTCTTGAATCCTCCAAGCTAGACTCTGGCTATCATGGCAGTTTAAAAATGCTGTTCCTCATTCCAAGTGTTGCACAATCCACGAGGAGCGGGAGTGGCCTTTCCAGACGTCGAAGTCCCTTATACTCTTCGTATAGCAGCCTTCAGAATGAGGCTGCGGCAAGTTACAGTGAACCTGCTGTTTCTGCCTTGCCTTAATCTCTTTACCATGGAAGGCATGTTGCATATCACAAAATACAGCAATCCCCTCTTGCATTCTTGCATGAACAATCTTCGTTCTGTTTTGTTCTCAGACTCAGGAGCTGAAATCCTGACCTCGCTGAAGTCATTGGGAACTTTGCCACTGATATCAATGGGGCCAGGAATTCATCCATGATGTTTGGAAACAATGGCTATGATGGAACTGTAGCCAGTGCCCGATAGGTAAACCACTGCTTTAAGCACATGCTTTAAAGTACCCTGTCTTCCATGATTTGGGTTTATTTTTGGGTTTAACTGTAATAAATATCCACCTCTTGACAACAGCTGATAACCTAGACATAATAGTTCATTTAGTGATCAGTGCCTAAATTCCTATTGCCAGAGTTGATGTAAATAACACCAGTTCCAGTACTGGCATTAAGCAGACAGTCATGTGGAAGGCTAGCCCGTGAGTATAGTGAAGTACAGAGTCACTGCAGATTTAGCAGCTTTTACAAATCAGAAATAATACCAATTACATTAATTAAAAAACCCAATTCTTCCCAGTGATACTAGGGTGTACTTTCATTGAGCTAACTTGATATGGAGTTATAAGCCTATGCCTGATATAGAAATGAAGCCAAAGCTTTTGCTGTGCTGCATTTTAAAGTGACAGTGCTTCATCAACAGCTTTCTTTATAGCTCTGATGTCAGGAGTCAAGATTTCCCAGTGTAGCAGTAATGTGATAACTCCTTAGCAGCAGGGATGTCTAGAGCTAAAAGAGATGCGTGCAATTATATTAGCAGACAGCTATTAGGAAGTGAAAACATTTGGCTATCTCAGAGCAAGAATCTATACTTATCTTAAAAAGAATATGTTTGCAAAGGAAATTTATTTTGACCTTAAGATAAAGATGACCTCTTCCAGGCAACCAGTTTCTTCTGAAGAATTGTTTAAGACAGGTTTCATGGTAAAACTGAGACTATTTTTACATGCAGCATACAGTGAGTGATTCCTGACCATAGCAAAGATTTAAAAGGTACACATGTGAGCAAAAGTAATCCATACATTAGTTTCTGGGCATAAAGTCCTTCTGGGAGCATAGCAAATCCCTCAGCTCCGGGGTCTACATTTAGATTTCTGACTTAGCAGAATGCTTTGTAGGATCGCATGCAGCTAGGCGACACTCTTATCGACTAAGCAGCTATAATAATAATAAATAATTAAATATTTTGCATTTGTATAGTGTGCTGATCTTCTCATCCAAAGGCCCTCCAAAGGTAGAGACAGCTCATGCTTGTTGTATATTCCACCAGATGGTAGTGTAGAAATAGCTTGTGCATGGGTCTGAAATGTCATGCTTTAGGGCAATCTGTGCCCATTGATGGGCTGTTTATGCACAGCTGCAGTAGGCATTAGGCTTCTCTGTCCTAACGTGTTTTTGGAAAGATGTCAGAATCTCACTGGAGCTCCTGCCTGGTGCAGAGACATTGCTAGCTCCCAAACATAGATTAATTTTATGGAGAGGAACCTGTGTATCCAAGGGCAGACTTCACCTCTGATTGTGACTGGCTGAAGAATTCTTTAAACTTTGCTATTTCCTAGTGTTACCATTAACCCCATAATTGGATGGGGAATAGAAATGGGTACAGGCCTAAAAAAAGTAAGGATTGATATGCTTCTCTCAGTTGAACATTTTATTCTGAAAAGATGTCAATGGCTGAGATGTGAACAGGAACAATGGATGCTTGCTGCACTTTATGAGATGGCATAGGTAGGTTCTGGCACTAGAACTGCTACAGAGTGTTATAGAATTCCATGTCCTTGGCTCTCAGGCTTATACAGACACTTGGGCTCCAATTATAGTGATATCTTGCTCTCAGACCAATTAAAATTTCATAATCTCTCCACTAGTCTTGGTGGACAGAGTGTTACACCAGGTCAAGAAATATCTTCTAGCTACAGTACTTCTCTAGGAAGTTTAAGGCCCTTAAGGAATTGTACCTATATAGAACCTATGAAGAAAGGCTGTAAAAACATAGAAATTGCAGCTTCCTTGCAGCCGTTTTTGCAAGCTATTTTATTCTACGTTTGGGGGCAGGAAAATTAGGCTTTGAAATATGAGTTGTAGATAAGGCTGTGAGGAAGCTTAGGATCACAGCCTTAGGTGAAAATAAAGCTGTAATACATAAAGCATTAAAAAGGTGAAGCATAATGGCAGCCTCCAAAGACTTCTGAACAGCTTCAAGGAAGCCTGCCTTATTGCTGTGATTTTAACATGAGTTATATGGCACTAGGAAAGACCTGCTTCTGATTATAGAGAAACAGTTACATGCTTGCTTTCTGCAATGTACTAAAGGGCTTTATTTTAATCAGTGGTAGGCACCATTTGGCCACCTTTTTGTTAATAGGGTTATTGATTACACAGCACTGTTTGCCAGCCTCAAAGCACTCTACAGAATTAGGGGAACCTCAGGAGCAAAGTTTTTTTTCTTCACAGAATAATTTCATCATAGGCCGCATCTTGAAATCCGTACTTGGGTTTCATTCACCTCTCACTTATGTAAAATTCCAGTAGCCTTTAGTGATAGTATGAACAAAAACTGAATAAACATTTAGTAATTACCTCAGGATGCAATCAGTGGAAGCTTTGCCTGAGTAAGATGAGTGAGTAAAACTGTTAGGAATTTGTCCTATAAGGAAAGAGTATACAACTAGATTTTTAATGCATTGCTTTAGAACTATTTGGGACTTGCATCCTATGCTGTAAGCTAAATAGCAATGGAGTAATAAGAAGCAAACTGTTACTACAGAAATTTATACCACCCAAATTCACAACAGGTTCATTTCATACCTTCCTGGCATTTTCCTGGTGTGCAGTGGCTTTTTGCTATAGCTCCAGAGCTGTGAATCCAAAGGGCACCTGCAATTCACCCAGTTCTAAGTGGGTGACTGGTCATGCAGGCTGGGGAGTCAGAAGTAGCTGGGCATGATACTAGACACACGACTACACTGTGGGATGTTGGCTATAGAAACGGGTGTCCCTTTACCTCATTAGGCTTGGGTAGCTGTCTGAGATGTTACCTTTTTGAGAAAACATTCTCTTAGCCCCTGCTTTGTGAAAGCAGTACTGTTATGTGTCCCCCAGCCCCCGAGCCATTTTTGCTGCCCTCCACTAGACCCTCTCCAATTTGTCCACATCCTTTCTGTAGTGGGAGACCCAAAATTAAACACAGTACTCCAGAATTGAACACAGTGGCCTACCCAGTGCTGAACAGAGGGGAATGATCACTTCCCTTGATCCACTGGTAACACTCCTGCCAATGCAGCCCAGCATGCCGTTACTCTTCTTGGCACCAAGGGCTCACTGCTTGCTCATATTCAGCTTATTGTCCTCTGTAACCCCCAAGTCCTTTTTGGCAGAGCTGCTGCCCAGCCAGACTTCCCCCAGCCTGTCCTGGTGCATGGGATTGTTCTGTCCTAAGTGCAGGACTGTGCATGTGTCCTTGTTGAACCTCATGGGATTTCTTTTGGCCCAGTTCTCCAATTTGTCTAAGATGCTCTGAATCCTAGCCCTACCCTCTAGCGTATCTACTACTCCCCCCCAACTTGGTGTCACCTGCAAACTTGGTGAGGGTACACTCTATGCCATCTTCCATGTCACTGATGGAGACATTAAACAAAACTGGCCCCAGGACCAACCCCTGAGGCACTCCATTGGATACTGGCTGCCAACTAGACATCGAGCCATTGATTGTGACTCTTTAAGCCTGACACTCCAGCCAGTTTTCTGTCCACCTCAGAGTCCATTCATCCAGCCCATACTTCCTTAGCTTGCCCGCAAGAATGTTGTGGGAGACTCTATCAAAAGCCTTGCTAAAATCAGGGTACACCACATCCACTGGTGTCCCCACATCCACAGAGCTGGTCAGCTTGTCACAGAAGGCAATCAGGTTGGTCAGCATGACTTGCCCTTGGTGAATCCAAGCTGACTGTTCTCAGTCACCTTCTTCTCCTCCTAGTGCTTAGAAACGGATTCCTTGCAGATTTGCTCCATGACTGCATATGGTGCTTTCTATCCAGGCAGTAGTCCTAAAATGCTTCATAAGAACTAATTTAATGAGTCATCTTGATTTGCACGCCTGGTAAAACCTATAACAGCCATATAACGAGCCATTTCCATGTCCAGAGGCTCATACTGACAATATAGTGTGTTGGAAGATATTGTTTTTTACCTCATGACTTGAATTAAAAATAGTACAAAATATTGAACTGTTACGTGCAAATTTAACTTGCATAGTTACCACACAGAGCTGAGAGGCAGAAGAACCACGTTCAGGAAAAAGCCTCTCTCCAAGCCCTTTGATGGGCAACTACCAAGAATAGGGAGCTTTGTATTACCATCTGTTGGAGAACATCAGGGCATCAATTGTCTGCATAGACAGAAGCAATACAGGAAAGCAGCTCTCAGCCACCATCTATCGGTGAACAGGTGAAAATCTGGCTACAGAGGGCATTTTATTTTATGTAAGCTTTCTACTCAGAAACACTCCGAGAGACTCACCATCATGAAGGTTAAATCTTAGATTGGAGGCGTAATAAGAATAACTGTAGACAGAAAGAGACGGGGTGAAGAAATGGGGCTATTATTCTGTGGCAAGCAGAACGTTCTGGTGGTAAAGATTTTTGTTACACATTTTATCTACTATTCATTCCAATCTGCTACCAACTTTGTGAAGGTACGTTTCAGAGGTGGTACTGTGGTAACATATGACATCAAAATGACTGCTAAAGCTGCAAAGCCAGAAGTAACTCAACCCCATAGCTAGTTTAGGTGATAGAGCCACAGGAGAGGACCAGGCAGCCTGTCTAATGCATGAGAGCCAGAAGCACCTGTGTGCATCTCAGGACCTGGCATTACCATCTGATGTCAAGCTGTGAGTGAGATACAGTGGCTTACTGGACATTCATACTGGCAGGTGGGGAACTACATGGGACAATGTGATGCCATAAAGAGATACCTAAGCTAGCTTGAAATGAGATGGGTTAGGTACCAGAAGCATATGATTGTGTTAGAATGGCACTCTGTGGCCGTGTCCAGATGAGCATGGCCGTGCAGTATACGGTGCCACAGACACATCTGCAGTGCCACGTACCACCTGTATCAGCTGTTCTCTGCACTGTAAGATAACAGGACAGGATTTTTTTTGACACGCTGCCTAATCACTGCTGCTGCAGCTCCAACAGGCCTCCAGGACGCCAGGTAAGGCTACTGGGGCCAGTCCAGTGTTGGCCTCAGCTTCCCCTACCCCACCCAAGGTAACCTCTCATGTACCAGAGGGCGCATGGCACAGGCATTCCCTGGGGACAAGGAGCAGCAGCACAAGGTGTGCCACCGCTTCTTGTCCCCCGGGAAACAAACATCCATGCATGTGTGGACATGGCCTGTGTGGTTAACTAGCCCTAATAAGAAGCAGGGAAGAGAGCCCTGAAAACAGGGTTATACTACATCCAGTTCCCAAGCCAGCACATACAGATCTCAGGATATCTAAACAGCTAGGTTGATATACTTCAAATTAAAGGCAGGGCAGGGAGGAGGTAGGTGTTTTACGTAGTACTCACACATATATAATTCTTGCTTATGCATTTTTGTAAGCTGATGATTTGTCTCTTTGTCCCCTAACATATTTTCCTTGTTTTGTATGTAGACTCAGTGCATGTAAGCAGAGAAGCCTGTTAAAGGCACTGATGGAAGGTTTCTAGATGGTGTCTTAGCTGATGGTGTTTGCTAATTTGAAGACATCTGAACCTTCCTTCTGTTGGTGCTGATAACCCCTGTTAGAAGGGTAATACTTCATGGAAATAAAAGAGTTATTTTTTAAATAGCAACCGAGGACCGACTACAGCTTGGCTCACGCTGTCCAAGTTCCTTTTGGAACAGGGCTCTGATCGCTCCCATAGTTGCTTTGCCTGATCACAATATGGTAAATAATAGTAAGTGACAACTGCAATCCCTTTATTTTAATGTGAGTTTGAAGGAGAAAAAATTGTAATAATTTATTTAAAGGGAAATCTCCTTTCTAAAGGAGAATTGTATATGGCTTTTTCTTCTTTGTTGTCACCTATTCCTACAGCCCTTTTACGAATGGATAATTCTTGTTCTTTTTTCCCCCTACTAGAGATGTTTTGTTTTCCTGTTGGCTGATGCTGTCTGTTCAGTCTATGGAGGATTAACCTACGCGCTGTTGCTAGGTGGCCTTAAGCAAAGAAATAATGCAGATCATAGACTCCTACATTCCTATAGTACATATCTGCCCTCATATTCTGCTGCATGTGTGGCTTCATCTGTGTATGGTGAATTTCATGTAAAATCAGGAGATGCTCAGGTAATTTTAGCAAAAACAATGAAGTACAGCTTTGTAAAATAAACTTTATTTAGTCCTGGAATTTCAAAGTGAATTTTATGACAATTTCCATGCCCAGTCCTCGGCTTTATCCCTTCTCTTGGTTCTCTGCCATGTTTTCCATGTTATTTAAATCTGTTGTTCTGATTTGAGGTTTCAGTCTTGTGATCTACATGGTAGCAAGAAACTTAGGATGCAGGAATGATGAAAGAAGGAATAAGCCAGTGTGATGGTGTGGAAAAGAACAAGACTAGTGGGTAATAGGGAAGTGAAGCATCCTTTGTTATATCAGTCTGATGATACTACAGATGGAATAATTCAGCTTGGATCAGGGTATCCCATGACAAAGAGAACAGAGAGGACAGAGGGTTTAAGGAAGAGCTGTAAAAATGATTATGGGGCTGTCGGGACTGGTTGAAGAGAAATGATCAAAAGTACTAAATACTTAAAATTGTCTTATTAACAGATAAATGAGATATAGCTGTCTACAAATATGTATAATACTACTTGGTATAACGTAATATTTTTTCCCCCAAAGGATTTCTGTCCTTAACAATGCAAATGGTAATTAAGTCTTACAACATCCATACCAGGACATAGGATTATTGGTACTATGAGTGAAACATAGTGTATGTCTACATTACAGTCAGCATTCCCTCTAAGCTGTGTGCTTGCGTGGCTGTGGACAATGAAAAATCATTCCATGCAATAACTTTTTAATGCCATGCACACAGTGGCGTACTGGGGGGGCGGCAGCGGGGTAGGCAGTAGGGAGCCATAGCCCTTGGGTGCTGGACTGGTGGGGGTGCCCAGTGCCGTAGCAAGGGGGCGCCAATGGTCTCCCCACCCCCACTGGCTTCACATCTGGCCACTCGCCACCCCCCCACCTGAACACAGGCTGCTGCAGGAGGGGAGAAGGGAGGGCACACTGAGATACTTACGCTTTCCCAGCCAGGATTGCTCACAGATCGCTAAACCATAGCAGGAACATTGATTACAGTGCTGTGCAGAGATACCTAAGCTAGCTACCACCATCTGTGGGCAAACAGGGACTGTAGCTTGGGTACTACAAACAGTTTAGCCGCAGCAACAGTGGCTAATTTACCATGCCAGGAATCTAACTTGGGTATCTATGTTACACTATAGATTACAGCCTAGATTTACCAGAGCCAGAGAGATGCTTTCATTATGGGGACAAACAAATGGCTTGCAACTGCATGTGGATATGAAAGTGGAATCCCTTGTCACTAGCCCACCAGTATGGAATATTGCCTTCTAGCTGCTATGATAAAAAGGCACTCTTGGCACCAGGCCGGTTCTTCAATATCATGCAGAAATCATTCAATTACATACTTTTTATGAACTAAAAGTAGCAATAACTTTTTTTTTCCAGAAGAGCATTCAGTAGTACCTGCCCGTCACAGCCCTGAAAGGTTTTTTGGTCATTGAGGACATCAAGGACTCATTTTCTTACATTTTTTCTTGGCTTGTTGATTTTTTAAAAAACTTTGGCCTACTATTGTTTGTACCCTTCATCATGATTTATAAAACCTCCTTTGCACTCCTAGAACCCTGATCAGGGTGGAGCAATCAATTCACAAACAAGGCCTCTTACTGAGATTTCCTGAAATTATTTGTTATTCATGAAATCATTCTGAATATCTTCTAGGACATTGGACTCTGTACATTAACTGTATATTTTATTTTGGATCCTTATGGTGTAGTTCTGATTGGTCATATAAATCACATGGTATTATTTCTACTTCTTGGCTAGATAAATGGAGCAGTGTTTCAGGTGTGAACACACACATGAAAATATAAATGTCAATTTACATGACTATTCATGTATTCAACTCTAACTTTTGTTTGCCATTAGCACCTTGCTCAGTAAAACTCCAATCATATGTACAAAGTGGAAAGCAAATAAAAAATAACCACAGATGTGTACAGTTTAAAACAAATAGTAGAGAAAACATTGCTAAATAATACTGCTGTTATTTTTATTATTAGCCAATTCCTACCTCCAATCAACAGATACTTGATTGTGTGACATGGGACTGCAGAATGCTTATTGTAGATACATTTCTTCTTCCTGAGCTTTTGTTTTCAGATTTGTTCACATGTTGAATCTGGCGGTTTGCATTAATAAAATAGGTTTGTCTGAAATGCCCACAGGATTTTTTTCTCCTAGCACAGTGGGGTGGTTTTTTTGTATATACAAAAGACTCTGATGTAAAAATATATACTTTTACAGAGCTCTTGTATCCTTTCTCCTGCAGTTCTTTAGTTCAGTCACCCCAGTGTGTACTCAGCATTCAGCATTGTGGACATCCACAAACTATAGGTACAAAGTCACAAAGTGTGGTAATGGGATCCAGCTGGATATGGACTTGACTGTGCTTTGCAAATACAGATAAAGGAAGGGAATTATCTTTTTGGACATGTAAAATACAAAGGCTAATTCTGGAGAGGAAAGATGCTCTTATAGTCAAGGTAATGGATTGGAACTTGAGAGATGTGCATTCAGTTCCCAGCTGTATTACAGACTTCTGTATCACCTTGGGCAAGTCCCCTAACCTCACTGTGTTTTAGGGGTCTATTTGCATAATGGAAAAGGAAAATAAATAAGGATAATATTTCTTCTCTTCTCTTCTGGCTATGGAGATTGTTGAAAAGAGGATAAAGCTGAATTGTCTAAAAATAAGACAGGGAATATGTGTACAATGATTTTGGCTTGCAAGAATAGTTTCTCACGCTTTGGTCATAGGACAGAAGGAAAGGCAATACTGGTATTTTGTTTCTTCCAAGATCTCTTCAGAGATAGCAGGGAGGGTCTCTTTATCAGCAAGAAGCCAATTCCAACAGTCCTGAATTGGCACCTACATGGCCTCTTCCCCAGTAGAGCTGTATGACAACTGCCATTATCTTTTGGTCAACTGCTTTGTGAGCCAGTGTCACATAAAAGTGTCTATAAATGTAAACTCATATTTTGACACCCTGGTAGACAGCTTAGTCATACAGTCAAGTGGTTTCTGCCTAGTGCTAAGTGTAGTAATGGCTTTGTGATATGAACAAGTGTCCAACACAGATTAGAATAATTTTTGATAGGCCATAAATAAGCCAACTCATGGCAATTAATTTGGGCCATTGCTATAAAAGTTAGAGCAACAACATGGAAGTAAAGGTCAGTGGGGCTTTTGCCCCTTAGGAACAGTTGAAAATCCCATCATAAAACCTCTCTGTCCCATTGTGAGTTCCCAGCCGTAGCTTCATGGAATCATAGTATCATAAAAATAGGGTCGGAAGGGACCTTGTAGATCTTCAAGTCCGACCCCCCTGCCTGGGCAGGAGAAAAACTGAGGACTCATCAAGCCTCTTCTTAAAGACTTCCAGGGTAGGAGCCAGCACCACTTCCCTTGGAAGTTGGTTCCAGCTCCTAGCCACCCTGATAGTGAAGTAGTTCTTATGGATGTCTAATCT
>NW_017728915.1:16487123-16504623 GCF_001723895.1 Crocodylus porosus
AAATCACCCATGACAACTATATCCCTTGCCCTAAGTGCCTCTGCAAGCTGGCCCAAAAAGTCCTGGTCCAGTTCCTCCCCTTGGTGGGGGGGTCTGTAGTAGACCCCCACCATTAAATCCCTCTCCCCACGGCCCCCTTGTATCTTGACCCAGAGCACTTCAGTTTGCCTTTCCTCTGACCCCGTTCTGCAGGCAGAGGATGTGTATTGCTCCTTGACACAGAGCACCACACCCCCACCTTTCCTTCCTTCTCTATCCCGCCTGTAAAGTCTATAGCCCCTAATGCTAACTGCCCAGTCGTGGGATGAATCTCACCATGTTTCTGTAAGCCCTATTATGTCTGCGTCTGAACTGGCTATTCTGTGGGTGAGTTCCTCCTGTTTATTCTCCATACTACAAGCATTGGTATATAGGTATTTAAGGCCTTGCCTAGCTGCGTGTACCATCTCCCCCGATTTGGGAGACTGTCTGGACCCCTGTTTCTTACCTGGGCACGCTTTGCATTTGTCACCTGTCTTGCTTGGGTGGCGTCTCCTCGTCTTCCTGCGGCCCCCTCCCCCCGCAAGGCTAGTTTAAAGCTCGCCGTATGAGATCAGCCAACCTGGAAGAGAAGACACACTTGCCTTTAGGAGAGAGGTGAAGCCCATCCCACCCCAGCAAGTCCCCCACCCAAAAGCATGGGTCATTATCTAGGAACCCAAGGCCTGCCTGGCGGCACCAACTGCATAAGCCCCGGTTGACCTCCCCAATGCAGGCCTCGTGTCGCCGTCCCCACCTACTCACCAGAAGAAGAGAGGAGAATACCACCTGCGTCCCCGTCTCCTTAATCTTGTCCCCCAGAGCCTTGAAATCCTTCATAATGCGGTCAGGGTTGCCCCTGGCCGTGTCACTTGTTCCCACGTGGATGACAACCATGAAGTACTGATCTGCAGGTCGGGTGTAGGCTGGGATCCTCTTCCTGATGTCCCCAACCCAAGCCCCAGGTATGAAGCAGCTTGTTTCTAGGGAAGTCCTGAAAGTGAAACAAGTCCTTTTCCTCCTACTACCTGTATGAAAGGTAGAGAGCACTCTCTTTCGTGGACTCATTACTGTTGTCTTAAATGTTGAATGTTAGCACAGAGGTAATGCCAGGTAAGCTTAGTAACCTAATAGTCAAATAATATTCTCCTTTATTGGAGCCTTTTGGATAAGACTGCAAAACAATGCTTTGCTATGCTAGCTGTGACAGGCAGCTCAAAAGAAGAGCTAGCTAAGTTGTGGGCAGCCAACTGGGACAGAGTTTGAGGCTGTCTGGGTGGCAATATTTATAACAAGAAGCTCCTTCTTGCCTGCACCCACCATTTTGTGCATTTCCTTTTCCTTCTGAGTACTGGCAGAGATTTAGTACACTCATTGCATGGGTGTGGCAAAGCTCAGAGCAAGCCAGAAAGCTGAAGTGCTTCCTGTAGGAGAAACCTATAAACTGCATCTACATATCAACCGAGCTAAGTGTCCCGAAAGAAAACAAAAGAACTAAAATATCCAGTTCAAAGTCTGTAAATATAGCCTGGTGCTAACCTAACTCACTTACTGTCCCCAGTAGCCTTTGACCCTCACTACCTCACATTGCATTTTTATTTATTTCTCCCAGTGCATTTTTATATTTAATCTGTCTCAACTTTACCATGGCATTTTGTATTTTATATTTTATACTTTTAAACCCTTAAGGAATATACTCCCTGTAGAATTAAGTTACACCCTGGACCATTGTTGAAACTGCATTGAAATTGTAATTTTAGAGTGATAAAATCTGCTATATTGGGCTGGTCCCCTGAGTGAATGTGAGTATGTATGAATCAGTAGATAACTGAATGGCAAAGCAAGAGCCTCTGGCTAATGATTAACAATAGCCTAGCCAGAGGAACTTACCATCACAAAACTCTACTAGCCATTTTAAGCTAATCAAGCCACCTGAAAACTGCAAGGAAACAGCCATTGAATCAATCAAGTCAAGGGTGGAGTCCCAAAACTTCACCATTGGGTGAAACCCCCAGTGACTGTGACTAACAGCTGTCAGGCACTACTCAAGACCCATGTGGGACAGTGACCTCCAGATTGGGCAGCCATGATGCTGGGGGATCACACAGGTCTGCCAGAAAGGGATAAAAGGCAGTGAAGTGTGACCCTCAGTGGTGCCTGAACAAGCAGGCAACTGCTTTCTGGAGAAGACATCACTCTGGAGGAAGCTGACCATCACAGCAGACTCCAGTGCCCCAGATACAGTACTATTGCAATAACTGTGTGCATGTGAGTGTGTGTATGTGTGTCAGTGCATGTTAAGGTGGCCAGTACCCCTCATAACTCAAAGTTTGCATTTAATACTTTATTGGTAACGTCACATCCTGTACAATAAATTAGAATTCATTATGATCCTGTAAGATGGTCCTTTGTAGCCAACATATGCACTGCAGCTGAATGCTTATCTTGAGATAAGGGGTTAGGGAACAACTGCCCTGGTTTTTACACACCCTAAACACCAGCCCAGGGCAGATGATCTTGAAGAAAATCAGCAATATGATTTCATCCCTTGTTTTACATTTTGAAGCTCTCTGGAAGCTAAGATGCTGGCTACTTCCTTTGTCATTTGCTTTAGGGGAAAACTGAGATGATCTTGGAGGCTTGCGGCATTCTAATCTTGGGACTGGAGAGCCATCAGCTCTGTCTAGCACTTATTATGAAAGGCTGGGAACACTGTACACTGCATGACACACAACTCTTCTCTCTGGCGGTAGCAGCATAGGAAATAAACCTGAATGGGTCAGGTACAATCCTTCTTCATTTAACTTTTTAGCTATGTTTTTTTCAGACATTGAGTAGAAACAAAGGAAAACATGGTTACCCTTCAGATGAAATCAAAGTATTTTCTAAATCTGTTTCTTTGGTTTGTTTTTGTTTTGTTTTAATGAAAGGACTGCATCCACACTGGGTTGACCTGCAAGTACAGAAATATTTAAAAATTGACCCTATAAATACTGCAGCCCTTCAGAGAGCCTGAAGTGGTTAGCTACCCATTTCACATTGAAAATCAATGGAAATTAGGCACTTAACCTCCTCAGGCCCATTTGAAAATTCCAGCAGCTTCAGTTCCTAAAGCCAGATTT
The DNA here is from genome assembly GCF_001723895.1 of Crocodylus porosus. Taxonomy (NCBI): domain Eukaryota; kingdom Metazoa; phylum Chordata; order Crocodylia; family Crocodylidae; genus Crocodylus; species Crocodylus porosus. Next base: position 16,490,264 of record NW_017728915.1, read on the forward strand.
GTTGCATTTAAAAAAAGTCAGAAACAGATAGGAGAGTTGTGGATGTAATTCAAACTCTAATTTTTGAAAAATTTTCACTGGGTTTGTACTGCATCAGGGACATTTACCCATTGGTTAATTAATGATTACACAGCACTCTGGGAATGAATGCAAAGCTTGATATAAATGTTATATCTTGTTACTATTGATTGTACATAGGATGTGGCTTGTGAAGAGTATGGATGAATAGGTTAATCTTATTAATTATTTATCACAAAGTAACTAGCTTGATATTTAATGTATCTATTTAGATGGTGCATCCACCGCTTCTCTGCTGTCTGATTAACATTTTCTTCATAGACGGGAACAATGTTTGCATGCAGCAAAACATCTTATTTAACATGAAGTCTGGTGATGAAACAATCATGTTAATTAGCAAAGCTTAGTTACTCTAGGCCCAATTCTGATCCTGCTCAAAACAGTGTAATTTGTGGGCTGCAGTGGAATTGTTCTTGGTTTGCACTGGTTCAAGTGAGATCAGAATGGGTACACAAGAAGCAAATGCTGCATTCCCCCGTGAATCTGCTCCCTGCAAGGAGGAGCAATGCTGTTAGAATTCCTCTGGCCATAAACCAGTGTTTTAGAGGACTGTAGCCTGAAAAGGGGAGGGGTAGTTAATCTGCACCTAAGGCAAGAAGCTCTGGGTTGTAGCGAAGAGAGCAGCCAGCCAGCTTTTGGACTCCCATTGCACAACAACTAATATTAATAAGAGACTTTATGGAGGGGAAAAAAAAGCAAAAAAAAGCATATAGAATGGAAGACAGTGACTGAGATACATATTGTTTTCTAGGCTGCATTGTCCTCTTCCATGTGACACCCCCATTTGACATTATACTGCTATTATGAGAACTGGCATCCACCATTTAAAGAGATAATAATAAATTGGAGCTTGGAATTAATGCCTGATGGGTGGACATAAAGAACGTGTGGCTGTTATGGAAATCAGTCACATCATGTGCTTTAGATCTCAGCTACCTATTAGATTTTAAGTACGTATCAACAATGCTTTTTTTTTAATGTTGAAACATACACGCTATTTTTTAAACTTAATTTCAGGACTTGTTTTAAAGTTAGAATAAAACGCTTTAAGCTTTGGTGAAATGATTCACAGCTCACCTAAAAAGGCATAAATCAAAAGCAATTAGTTTACCTAGAAATCAACATGGCTGGAATGGTTTAGGCTAGTTAACATGAGCCTCTCCCTTTCCAGTTGTCTCTTGTTAATCTTTTAGACCTCCAGCATTTCCCATCCTCCTCCTTTCCTGTACCTGCACTGCTGTAAGACTTTCTAGTTTTACACTTCTGTGTCCTGTGTCCCCCAGTGCTCTCATTCTCACCAGACCTGTTCTCTGAACTCCTCATTTCCCCACTCCTGGTATTCTTGATCTTCTTTCACCTTTGTCCCTTCCCACTGTCCCCAAACTGCTCCTTCTCCTGCTCGCCTCTTCTTCTCTGATTTCCCTTCCCACTGCTTTGGACCTCTCCCTGCTTCTGTTATGCTGGATGTCCTTAGCATTCCTGCTACTCTGAGCCTCCATACTTACTGCTGCCTACCTTCTCATGGCTCCTGCTGCTTGATTTTTCTTCCCCTTGACTCCTGTTTATGGTCTGCCTCCTGCCCTCCACAGATTCTTTGCTGGGCCTGCTGATCTGAATCTCTGCCTCTTCCTTTGCTTGTGTGGCACTAAGAAAATAATTAAGAGCCATCTCATCTATGAGGCAAAGAGCAAGAAAATGGCACCATTTTTAAGTACAGCATTGGCACCATTTTATCTTCAGTGATACTTGTCCTGCAGTTGACAGTCAATTCAACTAATAAGCCAGATTCTGTCTTTAAAGAATTAAAAAATGGTCTAATTAAGCTTGTTTCTTAATTGCACATAAGTTCAAAAGCTTATCATTTTTTTTTTTAAATGAGAAAGAGTAAATTTCAGGTATAACCCTTGCTTCCAAATATCTCTAGCAGGTTTTGTGACCTTAAAAAAGAATCCACACAGCAATAGAGAAATAATGCTGGGAAAACTTGCTGTGTGAAGTAAAGCTATAAAAATGATTCTACACAAAGAGCTGTCAGCTGAAGAAAGTAACAAACTGATCTAAAAAAATGGAGAAACATTTTTTCTTAATAACCAGCAGAGCATGTGTCTCCCCTGATCCTTCTATTAAATGGATTTTATTTATTTTTGTAGGTGTTTTAGTTACCAAAAAATACACATATACTTAAGATTTTCATATGGCAGGACCCGTAACATAACTGTGTGCAGTTAAGGGCTTGAGTGACCTGGGTGTGGATAGGAAATGGGAATGGATGTTACGTAGCCCTGTGTATTGCTGGATAAGGGAATTCTGTTCTCTGTAGGACCCTATATCACCGTAGGATCTGAGCACATTTCAGTAGTGCTTGAGCATTGTGGCTAACATGGTCACATATGGTTAATATCTCTTTTGGAAATTTCTGCGTGCGCTTGGGAAATATACAAGGGTATAGGGTCGTTTTTGGTGCCTGTTAGCAGTTTGAAGGAATGCATTTTGGCACAGTTATAAACCAGTGGCAGGTTAATAAAATGAAAACAGAAGAACAGCAGAGAAACTTATTTTTATTTTGTTGCTTACCATTAGGAAAAGTCTTCATCTTCTATGTGAAACTGCACTCTCTTTTTAAAAATATTTTGAGTTAAATTTTTTTTTGCTAAAGGAAAATAATATATCTTCAGAATCTTCTTCACCCTCTTCTGTTTTGAGGTAGCTGGCTACAGGCCTGATTATATGGTGAGCAAGGAGGAAGTCTAGTGAAACCGGGCAAATATTACTAAATCATAGGATCTTAAACTGGGCATCAGTGGATCTCATAATGGGGAAATAAAATGCTGCCCTTCCAGAAACCCTCTGAAGACTTCATAGGGATTAAACTGACACAGATCCGTAAAAATGTAATAAGGTTCTATAGAAGCGACTCTAAAATCTTATAGAATTAAATATAGAATTAGGTCTTTTCCCTAGGTTTCTGGAACCATCCCATAGAATTCAATAGCAAGGATATAATTTTCTATTAATTTCTATAGAACTTTTCCACAAGGGTAAATATAAAAGGCCAGGAATAAAGACCAAATGTTCTCAGATGGCCACCCGCTCCAAACCACAGGTTCATTCACATTATTGCACCAATTCAGAGGGGGAACCGTAAATATCTTAATATTAAAAAATTAACTTTCTTCTAAAATGCCCATTTTACAATTGCCTGGTGCCTGACTGCACCAGAGGGGTATATTAATCAGCAGTACCACACAGTATGTCGTGTCTTATTGCTTAATTATATAGTGAAAGGGGACACAGGAAGGAAAGTGAGTAGAAACTGTTAATTTTGTAGTGCAGTATTTGATTCATATTTCAGTGTCCTTTTTTTCCTTCCAGTGGGAAGGAGATGGAGGAGGAGAGGGCAACAGCTGCCTGGTCTAAGGCTCCCATTTAATCCAACAGTGCTAGTTGCCCCTATAGTCCAAGCATAGGCTTCATGTTAAGCCAAGTGACTTATCTTTTTCTGGGATTTGTTCTGCTCATACTGAGCCACTCTGGCAGTGCAAATGCAACAAATGCTCATTGCTTGTTTCTTTCTAGGGGAGTCCCTATTATGTTTAGAGCTGATGTACCTAATTCTTGTGTTGCTCGTTAGACAGCCCCCCATGTGTGGGGTGGGGAGGAAGGAGGGAGGCGGGAACACATCAGGGCATGCAGAGGGCGTGGCAGGAGCATATTGCTCTTCAGTTATCCTCCGTAGTCAGATACATCCTTGGAAGACTCCCGCCAGTAGATTTTAGAGCAGTTCTGAGCTGGGTGAGGTGACCCCATACTAACATGTTAGCTGTTGCCTAGTGCATCTGCTATTGTCTCTCAAAGGCAGAACTGAAATAGCAGTATTACTTAAGAGAATTTTTTAGAAACAAAAGGGCTAGTGTGGACCTGGTCTTCATGGCTAGATATAGCCATTCAAAAAGCACAAGGCAGAATACAAGTTACATGCTTTTCTGTAAATGGCGTATTTTAGGTCAGTAGCGAACAGAATATATTGGCCCTTTAGTTGTGGGGGAGGGGAAGGGAAATCTTAAGCGGGGTCCTGCCATTTTTAAACCAGTGTATGTGTTTAAAATAGGATGTGAAATAGAACTGCTGTTCTATTTCAGATATAGACCGGTTTCCTATCACTTATACTGCTAAAAGCATAATGGCTGTACCTAACCCATGAGACTCACTCTTTCTTTGTATAATACCACAACTTAGGGTGTTTTTCCTAAGGAATGCAAAGTACTTTAGAAAGGTGAATAATTATTGATACCCCTCATTTTGCTCATGAGAAAATAGAGGCATGGAGAGATTGAGTTGCCCAAGACTATAGCAAACCCATGTCAGAGCAGGACAGGGAACCGAAGCCTCTTAATTCAGATCCCTCTTTCCAATTGCTTCCTTTTTTTCCATTTACAGGGAGTTTCCTAACACACTGGGATCCTTTAAGATATATATAAATAATTTAAAGAAAAGTATTTTGCTCCAGCTGCAATTTCCCACTGCAGAATAATTTAATAACACAGATTCTGGCTATAGGCTGCTGCTAGGTTGCTGTTCTGAGTACAGCCCAGGTTGTTAACATTTGATTGCTTTTTCGGCGGTGTCTGTCTATGGCATTTCTAAGACACCTATTACTGTGGTATCAAAGCATCTCAGTCCAGCTCCCAGTGGACACATGTGTTTGTCATAAAGCCTCCCACTGCAATGGCACTAAATAACAATCTTGTTAGCATTTTCAGCAGGGGCCAGGATTCAAACAGATCTATCGTATAATCCTAGAGGTGGTTCTCCTGTGTCACCACCATTGAGACTTCTTGACAGGAAGGTGTAAGGACGTTTGCACTGTCACTATGTGTGGTGAACCTTTCCTGTTGGAAAAAAAAAGAGACTTCAGTTTCTGGAGTTTTAATTTTAACCCCATCTCATAAGTACTAAAGAGACATCCATATTACATGGAATAAAATGAAGGCTCCTCCATATCTGAAAGTTATGGATAACATCTACGTTCATAAAATCATTCAAATAACTACTCTTACTACATGAATGTTAATATTTAGTCATCATATTAGTGAGGAGATAGTGCTTCCTATTATATTCACTTTGATCCATAAAGTGGATCCTCATGTTAGGCCAAGGGCTGGCAACATTTTTTGGGCAGTGCCAAAAACACCTGCAACCTTGACTTGTAAGATGCTGGCATGTCAGGGGCGGATGGTGGGGGAGCCATGACAGGCCCAATCCTTGTTGTGGCAGGGCATCTCTGTGCCTTTCCCTGAGGGTGTGAGTGCCAAACAAAATGCCTTTGCATGCCACACTCTGGCATGAGTGTCAGGGGTTACTTACCTCTGTGCTAGGCTATGGTGCCTCATGCTAGGCTATGGTTTCTACTTGTTATGCAGTTGAATTTGGACATGGTACCCATAACATAGTGTGTCGGTGCACCTTTGGGTGCCTGCCACTTTAAGGGCAGTGTCAGGCAACTAGCAGGTACCTGATGGTGGCACCCATTTTGACAGCAAGGGATATAAACGCTGCAGTTTGCTGCTGCCAGCCCAGGCTGAAGCATCGACTGGCTGAGCTGCAGCAGAAACATCTTGAAGGTAGGAGCAGGAGGCTCCTGGTACTGGGCACTGCACCCTGCTGGGGATGGGTGGTCTGCTGGGGCTCCTAGTGGTGTGGGAGCCCCCAGAATATGCCAGGCCAGTTACCTCCCCAGTGAAAGGTGAGGAGGGGCGCCTTAACCCCAGCCCCTGCCTTCGGGTGGGCTTTGGAGGCAGTTGTGGGAGTAGTGGGGCCAGGCATGGCAAGCAGAGTGCCACCTGAGCCGAACAGGAATGGGATATCCCAGAGACCCTGGAGGGGGTAGCATGGGGAGCATAGAGTGTGGCCTCGCACAGAGTAGGGCTGAATGGGAGTAGGCTAGAAGGGCTGTGCATGAGGGGGGCTGAGTAGGGCTGAATAAGGAGTAAGTTTGAAGGGAAGTCCCAGGGGCACGTTGAGTAGGGCCGAACGGAGAGTAAGCCTGAAGGGCAACGCAAGGGCCAGCCCCATGAGTAGTTGATTGTGACGATAAGACCCCAGGGTGGGGCACGGTGTAGAGGCCCTAGAGGGGCATAGTAGGAATCCCATGTGTGGGGAAGAGGCTAGGGCATGGTTGTGGATGCCTGAGGCCATAGTTTGGGCCAGAGGCTGAGTAGAGGGCTCAGCCAGAGAGTTAGAGGTGAGTCCTGACCCCGGTAAGTCCTCTGCTGCAAGGAGGCTGAGAGTGGGATGAAAGAAAGACCTTAAGGGCAAGCATAATGATCTAATGATCCAGGGAGGGAGGGAGAGTCCCTGTGAGACCCTGGAGCACCAGTCATGGTGTAGATTATGATTACATCATGTGGATGCCATCTGCGAGCCATGGGCTGTGGTGTGGGGAGGTTCAGAGCCGCAGACAGTGCCCCCTGACATCAGGGCTGGGAATGGGCAGCTTCCTGCACAACACCACCAGTTTATGGAAACAGCAAAGTTGTGGCAGGCGAGACTGGGTGGACTGCCCCAGAGAGACAGGTAGTCAGGCTGGCATGAGACCCAGACCTGAGCATACCCTCTGTCACAGACAGTTTTATAGAGGCTTCTAGGAATCCTTTCATTGCCCTAATTACATACTAAATTCCACAGTCCATGATGGGCAGGACAGTGGAAAACATCTTCAACAAATAAATTGTACATTTAATTACTTTTAAGTTTGTTTGCGGCATCCACTGTTTGTGCAGAAGCTAGTGGTTCTTAAATAAAAAGCAGCTTCTTTGTCATAAACCCCTCCTGCAGAGCATAAGCTTCACTCTGGAATGAAGGCTCCATGTATATGGTGAACTGTTGTCATGGAGAAGTAGACATGATAGCGGTTCTTCATTAGGCAAAATGGTGTGTTCTCATAAGAACTTAATTAACTTGAGTTAGCACGCAGTAAAATCCTAGTGAAGATAAGGCAGAACGTAGTACGTACATGAGTTAACCGTTTGAGTTAAAGGATAAGGATAAGCCTGCAGTTTTTCTTGATCTTTGAGTTCATCTGAGAAGTAAATTATCCTTGACTTCCTTGGTATTTTACTTTCTGTTGGGTAGTTTGGGTTAAAAACACACCTTTTGTTCTTGTAAAGACGAGCCTTTTTTTTTTTTAGAGTGCTAAAGACTCCATGAAGTCCAGATGAGACTTTGCTGTTGCTGTTGATTTTTACATAGAAAATACTGAAAAGTTATGGTTCTAGGCAGGATTATAAAACTTCAAGTAAGCCAAAGCTCTCAAAAGTTAAGCCATGTAGTACTATATATGAATATTCAAAAGACAAATGTCTGACACTGAAAATTGTTAGCACCTGAAGGGAATTCTGTTATGCACGGCAGATTCTATGCCAAATTTTATAGTTTCCTGTGCTATATAGGTGAAAATTGAACTGAAAAAAGTGTTTCTCCATATCAGTGGTTGTCACACTTTTAAATTTACGGTGTCCCTTGTTACACTCAAGGCACCCCTTGAAACATGCCAGCTGTTAGCTTTCACTCAGTTTTTGACTATGGAAAAATAGTAGAGTAATACTTCTGTTGCAAAAACTCAGAAAGACACCAGAAGGTCAGAGTGTTTTTAGCACTATGGATTCCTGTTTGAAATCTCTGGGTTTATCTTGTGAATTGTGTATGATTATCTGCACCTATAGTGATAATATGTTGGAATCACTGCTCCTTATCAATGCGTCTTTATGTGTATGTACTCCTGTGCTAATTGTTCATTGAATGTGTCAGTTATTGGGTCAAATTCAGCCATGGTACGCTGTTCCTTGATCGAAGTCAGGAGCTCCAATTACATCAGTGCCGGATTTATCCCATATATATTTTAAATTCAAGACAAAATGATTGGCATAAGTACAGTTACACACAAGAGAAAAACAAATTAAAATGACCATATTTTTAGGACTCTATGAATGCTAATCTGTGTAAAATTATACACTTGTCACACAGTTGCAGTGGGTTGATAATTCTATACCTAATAAAATGCCTTTATTTTAATAGGTAACTTTTCCTCAGCTTTCCAATGCAGTTGGATAATGTTATGATTCATTCCTACTGTACCTTCCCAAACTGCAAACCTTATACATTCTCACTGAGATCATGCATTGTAGGCATGCTAACAGCTCCTCAAATGAAGCAGTTGGATTCCTGTGTGTCCTCCCTCCGGAATGTCTCTGTTTTCTGTGTCTGCTTTTTTCAGTAGCCTGAAATTCAGGCTGTGTCACAGTCCTCTGTTATGATTGAAATGCGGGATGCCAGTTATTTATTTATGTAAAATGTTCTGAAGCATTAACTCAAAAAACCCATAGAAACTGAACTGGTATTGTAGTCAGTGCTTTTATTCAGGTCTTCCGATGCACTGTGAATGCCGCCTGCCTTTGTGTGTTCCAATCCCATGTTTATCTTGACGATGCCTTTGTGTTCCCTATTTGACATATTTTACTGTAAATAAAGAGCAACACTGTCTTGCAACTGTATCCACTGTGACATTTGACTCTCAACTGAATGAGTGCATTGTGTGATGTGTTTTGGAAACATTATCTCTTTTTAAGAAATAATCCAGTCCTTTAATAGTTTCCTGTGTGTGCCTGTATTCATTTACAGATTCAAAAAGATCAGGTGCTAAACCACCTCTCTACCAAACCCCAGACCATTCATTTAATCCATTCACAAAGAACAGGATAACATTTTTAAACTCCTGCATTAGATCTGCATGGATACAGTCTTTCCCTCAAACACAGGTATCAAATTAAATTCTACATTATCTTTTTAACATAAGCCTTTTGATCATGCTTTTTGGCTGTTGATGCTTTATTATTTTTCTGTATTATGTATTATTTTCCCATATTTCTCCTAGACAATAGCTAATATCTCTTTACCCAGATACTTGTGTCCAAAAGACTATTTAAAAAATAAAGGTTACTGGTGGTGGACAGTCCACAAACCCGATTCACTGTTCCATGCCGACAGTTCATTTAGCTTGCAACAGACCTTACCATAATTTAAATTGTTCCTTACTGTATTTTATATTGTGCCTCCATTTGACATTAGAGTGGTTTAATTCAACGGACTTTTCAAAAAAGACTTAAGTCATTTGGCACTTAATTTACGTATGCCATGTTTTTAAAAGTTAGTTTATAAGGTCAAACTACATTTTAAAACAATTATCTGTTGGTTTTACATACAAACATTAGGATGTTTTCTCAAACTCTGATGCCTTCCTTAAGCTTTGAACAGCTGGGGCACCTCAATGCTTTATAGTGGAGATTTAAAACTTGACAAGGAGTGGCCTTTCTGTCAAGGTTGAGTCTTTTGCTGTCTCTGTGAAAATCCAACCACATTTGGAGATGTTATAAGCCTACACAAATACACAGTCAGTCTCTTGACTCATTGGATTAGCAGAGTTATGGTATGTTTGTGCAATGGACAGAGACTCAAAACCCAGAATCATGTGGTTGTCCACTTGATGCCACGTGATAGAATTTCATTTTTTTCAATTTACCTGTTAAAAAACTAAGGAATTTTTTGTTTTTTAAATGTTGAAAGAACATTAAGTTTGCAAAGTCAGGCATTCATTGTTCAATGTGTGGCCCCAAGCCACATTTACTGTACGTTATTCAAAATACACTCTGAAGACAGAGTTATTAATTTCTCATGGGCTTCTTTAAAGTGCTTGTCACTACTGGATCTCAGTACTTCACAAACATTAATTATTTTCACAACTCTCCCATGATGTGAGTTTCCATTTTATAGATGGAGAACTGAGGAACAGAAAAGTTAAGATCAAAAGCATCCACTAATTTCAGAAGTCCAGCCTGAGACACACCAAAAATAGCTCTTAAGGGGTCTCAGGGTTTGTTTGTTTTTTTTAAAGAATTCTTAATTTTACATGACACTTCCTATGTTGAAAGCACACCTCCTATTGTGTGAATGTCAGTGGTAGTTTACAGTGCTCGCATTTTCTGACCTCAAGATATCAAGTTGGCCACCCAGAAAATGAGGAACACACAGTGACTATCTATAAACAGATTGGTTTAAGTGGCTTGAATATACCATATAGGAACTCTGGCTAAGGTGGGGAAAGAATCCAGTTTTCCAAGGCAGCAATTAGCTAACCTGACCATGATGTGGTCTTCTGCTCCCTGACATGTTCACTACCTGCTTTTGAACTTCAGTGATAAATGAAGGGATCTTAAAGGCAATAACCTCCTTTATTATACAGTCCAATTTGTGCCCAGATCACATCCATTCAGGGCTAAATGAAGAATGGGTTCTGTGAAAAAATACAGATGCACAAGGAGTACAAATTAAGGTTGTTTGCACAGGCCACCTTAATTCTGACTTATTCCAACTTTTGTGTGCTTGATATTGCAGCCTTGATAAAGTTCATCTAACACTGTGCGTGTGTCTGTCTAGCTGTACATTAGTGATGCACATTTGCCTGCTTCCTCTGCATTCTATTAATCCTTCCCTCTAGAAATTAAGTTTTACATGGTACTGCTTTTTTCTGCAACTTATAGAGCATTTACAGGTTACAAATTGGTGTGTTGTCAAGGTTTTATTAGAACTCTTTGGGGTTGAGGAGAGATGAATTTGGGATATTTATGCTCTGATATTTTTTATCTAATTTTTGCCAGAAATGGTGATGCTGTAGCTAAGAGGTGTGCACGCTACTTTTGAGCGTATGCTTTAGCTGAAAGGGGGAAGAATGGAAAAGGAAGCAACAGAGAAGCTAAAAATGGCATATTGGTGGGATTCTCCATTGGGAAAATATTAAGGCTCCTTAAGGGTAGTAATAATTATTGACCAAAGAGTTCCTGTAGTTCATATCAGAAGACTTCTGCCTTGAGTGATATTTATATTTCATGAACGTTGCAGTTTCTATTTTATCTTGCAGTGTGATAAAGTAGTGATCTAAGAACTCTCCACATTTTGCCAGGTTGCCTGTCCTTTGGTTAAATTAGTCCGGCAAATGACTCTAGTGTAGGTTTTCTGTACTTACAAACCAGTGTTTTATTGAAGGTTGTTGTGCATTAGACTTTACAGTTTACGTGGCCCAGACATTGCTGAATCTGTTTTGTGCTATGAGTTTATATATGTAGCCATACACGGGCACACAAACAACAAAAAACAGAAGTGAAATTATAATGCTACATTAGGAATAAACTGCAGAATTTTCTTTAAAAAAAAGGATTCTGCTAAGTGGAGAAGAGGCTAAACAAGTGTGGACAGACTAGTGTCTTGAGGCTCTACTAAAGCAGGAGAACTTTCGAAAGGACAAAGAGCCAGTTTGCACTGTATAAAGGAGTCTCTTCCTGGAAGATGCATGCAAAAAATTGGCATTCTGTAGATAAATATGCTTACAATTATTGCATTTGGGGCAAGGGGAGGGGGGAAGTAAAAAGTGCACCACCTAACAGTGCTAACGTTGCGTAGTACTTCAGGTCACCCTGGTTGAGAATCACTGCTCTATGATCAAATTCTGCCCTTAGACAAGCTCATGCAAGCCATACTGAATTAAATAAGTTGTGCTTATGCATCTGAGGACAAATTTTGGCTCCTCGCTAGACCAGCTGGATGGTGGATCTATAAGACTAATTACATATCTAAATGGATCTTTAAACATAGAATATGCCATCCAGATTCCATTAGGGACTGTAACAGTTCTCATAGTGTACAGAAAAGTCTGGTAGAATGGAAAGAATTCTCTTAATCCTTTCATGGGGCAGAGTTCCTGCGTGTTGTAGTGCTTTCCTTTTTGGATTTGTATTACAGTTCCAGAAATAAAGGTACAAGACATTTATGAAAAGATAAAAATACAGATTCAAAATAAAACCATTTTTGATGTGGCATACCCACCTATTTTAGAGCTACAAGTCGCTTGTCTTCAATATTTTAGAAAGTCTATGTAATGTTCCCATTTTTGCATTGTGTTTTCTTTCCCTGTTTTAATATTATTATGACTGTATTTTGACTGCAGGACCAGAACTTGCACAGTGGTCATTGAAACTATCTTGGGCCACACTGACTTCACAGGGTCTCATTTGGGTACCAGGGTTTGTCTGCTTGAGTCTGACTACATGAATATATGTATTTCAAGCAAAAATGAAAATTATGCATTGTGACATCAATTCAGCAAAGCATTTAAGCACATGAGAATCAAGCATATGTTTAAATGCATTGTTGAATAGAGATGTACTAATGAACTGGAGCGTGGGGAAAGTCTATAGCTTCTGAGGCTAAGTATGTTGGTGGGCAATTTTTCAAAGGTGTAATCCTCCCTCCCTCAGATTGTTATCTGGCCTTCTTCATTGCTTGATGTGAACTGGGTACTTCTCAACAGCTCTGGTCATGGAGTAGTATTACTGTAGCTTTGGACTGTTTCTTTGCTGGTGCTACTCAAGATTATAACATGGTACTGTTGTCATGAAAGGGGGCTTTGAGCTGTTCTCTGATTAGTTGTTGTCATAGTTCAAGAGTCCATCATGAAGTTCTCAACAATTATTGTACACCAGTTGCAGCTACAGCTATGCAAATAATTTATTTCTCATTTGGGAGCTAAATGGGGAGGAGGGAAAAGTGAAAATTATTTTAGTTCAGGTCAACCCCAAATGAAAAAAGTAGTTTTTCAGTACAACAGAAATGATTTGTTTTGGATGAAGCACTGTTTTGGGTTAAATGTTTTTTACATTTGTTTAAACATTTTGTGGGGCAATGTTATTTTAATAAAAACATTTTCACTGGAAATTAAAGGCTAGCTTCACAAGGGGATTTAGTTGCCATTTACAAAATGGAGGATGTCCCTTATAACTTATAGATAAGGGGTGGGCAAAATGCAGCCTGGGGGCCGGATGTGGCCCACCAGGCCATTCTATCTGGCTCCCGGGGGCCCTAAACATTTTAGAAAATTAATATTTATCTGACCTGGGCTGCCTGTCACGCAGCCCTTGATGGCTTGCCAAAACTCAGTAAGCGGCCCTCTTCCCAAAATAATTGCCCGCCCCTGTTATAGATCCATGGTTAAGGCACTCAACCAAGATGTGGGAAATCTGACTGATTCAGCGGGAGGGACTTGGATTTGCACTCTTAAGAAAGTGTCACAGCCACTTGTCTAAAGAAATTCAATATTAATTGGGACAGTATGAGAATGGGAACAACTGTATAGCTTGGTAGTTTTGATATTCAGCTGAAGTGAAGGATATCCTGGTTCTAGTCGATGCCACAAATGAGTCTGCAAGAAAATCTTCCAAGGACATACTTTAGCCACTGGGCTGTAAAAGAAAATCCTTTTCTTGGTTTTGAACTGGAACCCAGCACCCAAAAACAGACAGTTCGTTGTGACATTTTAAAATTTTTCTTGGCTCAGAACAAATCTCTGAATTCAACCCAAATTAATGAACACTTTTGACTGCCCCAAAACTACATTTTTCTGCAAATAAATAATTTGTCAAACCAAACAAACAAAATCAGTTCTACTTCAGAATCAGGCCCTCTGGAGCCAAATTTCTCAAGGGTATATTTTCATTAGTCAGTGGAGTTACTTCCGATTTACAATAGGATGAGAATCAGGCCCATACACTCTTTAAAATCTTTCTGTTTTCATTCTAGGCTTGCTAAACCCACAGTCCAATACTTAACACTCAGACGTAGGGGAACTCACTCCTGATTATAGCAAAGGGTTCTTTTTTCATTATATGCTGTGTATTATCATATATGTTATACTGTTGTTACCTTGCTGTATATACCTAGTGATCTGGAGTAATGTAGTGAGATGACATTTAGTTTGACAAATAAAACTGTTTCTGTTAAACCTTTAGAATATGGAAAATCGCCGCTGTCAGCTTAAATTATTCGGTATAGTAAAATAACCTTTTCAGTTAAGGACTCAATTCAGCGGAGAAAGATCTAAAATTATACCTTACTTTTACTTTTGGTTTTTTAAAGTGTAAAACATAACGCTTTTCAGTTGCAAAACATCCTTTTACCAGACACTATCTAAAAATCATTTATTTAAACCATGTCACAATGTTGTGTTAATCTTTGAACTACAGATACAGGACCAGGTGGTTTAACTCAATCAAAATGATGGAGTACTGCCGACTCTAGCTGTGGATCTGGTCCGCAGTACCTGGTTTAGGCATCTCTAATGCTTCCATCATTCTAGCAACTACATAGTAATGGTTTCACTGTACTAAAGATATCTTCTGTTT
>NW_017728915.1:16507889-16588967 GCF_001723895.1 Crocodylus porosus
GGGGGCGCCTCGGCCGAGGCGGCGCGAGTTTCCCGGCAAGTTTGCGGGAGGGAGCCCCCTGCGCTGCGGGCCCGGGGCAGCCCTGCCCTGCGTCGCCGCGCGGGGGGACGGGCTGCGCCTGCCCGCGGCTCCTGTCATCCATTTTAGGGGCATCCTTGGCCGTGGCCAAGTGGGAGCTGCACGGCCTCTGCGGCCCTGGGCAGTGCCCGGCCGGGGCAGCGCCTGCCCTGCCCCTCGCGCTGCGGGAGCGCGTCCAGCTGCTGCCCGCTGTGCGGCCCGGCCTCGGCGCTGCTGCCCGGCCTCGGCTCCTGCGCCTGTGGAGCCGGGAGGTGACCTCCCCTCCCGATGCCGCTCGCTGCTCTGCTCCTATAATGGCTGCTGGACTGTGCCACTGCTCCCTGCCCCCATTGCTGCCACGCAGGACTGACTGCGGGCGGAGGGGCGGCGGGTGCCCGAACAAAGGGGGCGGCAGCAAAGCGGTGTCTTGTGTGATCCTCCCCCGGGACCCGCCGGGCCTGGATCCTCTTCCCTCTGACCCTGCACCTCAAGTGCTGCTGGGTGAGATGTAGGGCCACAAAGTTGGTGCCAGTGTGAGCTGGGCACCAATCGGGGCTGGCAGAAGTCCTCCTCCCCTCCCGTTTTTTGTTGTTATAAAAGCAAGGATCTCTGCGCTCTGCAGATCGCTTCCCACTTCTCTGGCTAGAGAGGTTCCCCGTGCTGTTGAATAGGGTGTGTATGTGATATCATGTGTTTGTGATATCATATTCCCTTTTAAGCCAAGCAGTTATGATGTCAGGTTACAACGAACTTGAAGCCAGAAGTTGGGGGGGGGTGGGGGTGGAAAACTACTAGGAAAACTTCCTTGCAGAACATGTTAAAACGGAAGTAAGGTGAGGCTGAATGAGAAAAATCAAAGATAGATGCAGCCAAGTCTTTCTTGAGGACATAGTTCACTAATTTGGCAGACTATTGCAATTGATTGAAAGTCTCTTTCTCAGAGGGAACTCCAGGAAAATAATTTTGAAAGACAAATAAAAAGTTTATCGGTTAACGTCCTCCAGTCTTGCAGCTTCCTGGTGCTCAGGGTCTTATAGTTTGAAAATGACAGTTGAGGAGAAAGGGGAAAACAGTATCTTGGTAGCTGAAATTAAGGTTTCTGTACCATTCACAATGGTGTTCCCTTCACCTGTTTCCTATTGTCCAACACTAGGTAAACTATCAAAGAAAGGAAGAATGAAATAAAATCCTTTTCTTTAATAGTCAAATAATGTCAGTTAGGGTTTAAATCTAACCAATAGTAATGTTCAGGAATCGAAGAGGTAATAGTTAGCTTTAGGGACAAGCAGACCATAGTAGAAAGTAACATGTTAAAATGGAAGTGAAAACTTAACTCCTGCACAATGTTTATTCTGTAGGGCATAATGAACTCTTTCAGCATTTAGACTTCAGGACTATTTTAAAATCTGACATTTATTTCTTCAAGAAAAAGTTACCTACAAAATGCACAGATAACTGTTCAGTATAGCTGTGTACTCTATTGTATGAACTGCATTTTAAGGGTTTTAAGTACATTGATGTGACAATGGTAGCATTGATTTTAGAATCCTTAGGACTCAAAGCCTTTAGGAGGTTAGGATAATGTTTGGTTAACATTTTATTGTCTTGTATATAAAGTAGAAGCACTTAATCATAAACTTACTGGTCTGGAGTCTTTGTTATAGCAGCACAGACAGGGTCATAACTTCTGGTGTTTTTAATTGAACAAAAACAATGAACTCTTCATTGTTAAATAACATGTAAATGGAGAATGACCAGCATTCATTTAATCACACTGATAATTAACAAGTGAAATACTTGATGTATTTGAAAATTATTATAGATGAAGTGCTGTTACATAACTTTAGCTTTAAAATATATCAAAATAATTGCGGGGTAGGTAATCTTTTTGTAGAGATGTGTTTGAAGGTATTATGGAAGTAAGATCTTTACCTTAAACAAAACACTTGAATGTGCCTCTTACAGACTAATAGTGTATTTTTAGTATCTCTCCTGTGTGCCAGCTTAACAGTGTGTTATTCTGGACCTCTGGAATTCAGAACAGTTTCCTGTGAAAAGTAGTACTTCTGTAATTGATATATGAAATGTTACAGCCTAGAGGAGGAAGAAAGAACAGAACTGTGACATTTCTAGTGGATGTTCTGAAAATGTTTGAAACCAAAAGAATCACAGTTTGAAAAAAAACATGCAGGCCTCAGGTCATGACTTCCCTTGAATGAGGAGCTCACATTTGGTGGACATGCCTCTGGAGTTTTAAAACATTCTGTTCTGTGACAATGTGCCACATTTAAAACGCAAGAAATAGTTAAGTGACAATGAAAACCATATTAGTTTTAAGAGCTAATTTAACAATAACCTTTGATACCTTCTTAATTAATAACTTTCAACATTTGACACTTATTCTTTTGTTTTCCCCGTTCATCTTTACTTTTTTGGTGTCAGCTTTCATCTCAAGGCATTAATGCCTTATTTTGATAATTTTAGCCCCAATCCTTTTATAATAGGTACTGTCATTTGCAGTGGTGCCTTTATAAATTGAATTAGGTGTCATTGATACCAATTGCAATAGTGGCAAGTGATAACCAGAATAAAATATTTCCCTTTTAAGGGGGAAATAGCTAGAAATATGCTCACTGTACCTACTTTTATAAAAGACTAGGTATTTCTATAGCTTTCTGATTACAAGACGTGTTTTTAGCTCCAGAAAAAACTGACTATAAATTAAATTAATTGGCTAACCTGCAGCCTGGAGAATGACTTGCATATTGGCGGACTGTTGGAAATGTGCATCAAAAATTATATTTGTATGTGTAACTCAAGTTTATAAAAGCAGAATTTCTTCCTTCTCTTTTGATCATCCATATCTTTGGTTTTTATAAAGTCCATCATATACATTTTGGGTCTAGGGAGTTAGCAACCCAGTAGATTGCCACAATCCATGTTTCCATGGAAATAATTGAGATGTAATAAATAAAGGCACTCTGAGGTCACAGGTTTCCCAATTCAGCTGAGAAGGAAAACAAGTGTAAATTATGTGGATATATGTGTAGCATTTAGGGATTCAAATAATTTACTGTTTTTATTTCTATTTATTTTACTTTGTAAAACAGCTTTTAGTATTGTTGTTATTTCTGCACCCATTTCTATGCAAAAAGATTAAGTAGTAAAATAGGCTTACTATGCACCAGTGATGAAAGGGATTCTTTCACAGATGAAGTACAAGTTGTCTTCATATCAACAGTGAAAGATGGACAGTTTTTGACATTACAGGAAGTATCAGATGTGGAGGTACATATACAGAAGTATAAAATGTTGCCAACTATTCATTCCACATAATTTAAAATGAAGTAATTTAAAACAGAATTGGATAAGAGAACAGACCTTCACTAATGTATACCCAAGTTCTGTAATATTAGGCATTTGGTTCAGTCTAATAGAAAGTTGCAATAATTACTGTATCTGTAACCATCCATTTAGAATGGTAGCTGTGGATTTTTCCTTCATGTAGGGTTTAAACGCATGGATTTATTTTAACCATTAATTTTGGATGTGTAAACTTAAAGGAATCCAACCTTATAGTTGATGAATTGAAACCAAGCAAAATATTCTAATCGAACTTCTAACAGGAGAGTCCTCGGTAACTTGTAAAAATAAATTACAGAGTTGATAGTATAAATATAGAGTTAGCAGTTACAGTGTTTCAAAGTGCATAACAATGCTAAAGATTTCTTTTACTACTGAAATAAGTAATGATAGCTTAAACGCTTCATTGTTGTTCAGAATCTTCTTTTGTAATGTTGATTATATCATGTATGGTTCATGGCTTGTTTAAGTTAATGTTTGTAAAGGAGAGAGATGCACAACCGCTTTTCAGAGCGTTAAAACAAGCCATTAACTTCTCTGATGGATATAATCTTTGATGAGTTAGAAGGAAATCTGTTTAAAAGTTTGTTTTCTACTACCAGGTTTAGAGGTGCTCTATTCTAAAGCTGCCATTTGTCATATGGAGATGATGAATAATGTTTTCTGTTGAATCCTGTATTAAATACTAGTTTATCATGTTATAGCTTCCTCATGTTCTGGAACCAATAGAAGAAAAGAGGGAATCTGAGATCCTGGGCTCCTGGTGGTAGAACCATAGGTTCAAGGTTCTATGTAATTATGAACCATAGGTTCATAATTCTATGTATTATAATTGAAGAATTACTTGAATACAATTTATGGGAACTATGCTGAGGTTGGAACAAGGTTTTAAGCATCAGATGTACTTTAGTTGCTGAATATGACAGTTCTGCAAATTGCTGTCAGATTGCAATGGTATTTTGTGCATAAACATGCTAGTCAGTAATCAAACTGTTTTGCAAAAAGGATGCACTAATTAAGTCTAGATTTGTTATCCTACTTGAAGTTGTAGAGTTGCTGTCATTTTTTTTTGCTTTCCGTTGGCAAAAAATGCTGATAGAAACTTTTGATTCACAGCCTACCTGCCTCATTTGTGTCAGTCAAAAAAACAAGGTTGCTCTTCATTATAGGCAAAGTAAATAAAAATACTGCAACTGTTTGCCAGGTTCCAATTAGTTGATTGCTATGAATGATCTTCTTTAAAGGAATGATGTTTTACCTATCTGCTCATACAAAGGTTTGATTTTTAATGTCTTGTGAAAAGGATTCTCTTTGTCTTGATTGATGTCAAGAATAAAAGCGTGATGGTAATATCCCTTTGAAAGCTATTGTATTGTCAGCTCTGGCTGACAGCAGGAGGCCCTCCTAGTGCTATAGATTAGCGCTGTGAAAACACTGACATTTTCTTTGTTATATTGCTGTTGTTCTGCTTGCAAAGTCAATTATACAATGTCGGAGCTCAGTTACAGAGTTGACTGTGGAAGTAACAATGTCTTTCATACTTGTCTTAAAGATATAATTTTCTTTTTTTTTCCCAGTTGATAGAGAAGAACCTAAAGGTACTGGAACAGTACATTCTACAAATTAAATTTTGACAAGTATAATCATAATTGCCAAGTACAAAAGACTTGTATGATTATCCTTTAATTTTACAGTTCATTCAAGTTTCGGTGGAATATTATTGATATAGTGAACACAGAAGCTAAAATAGATAAATCTCATATAAAATATGATTACAGTCTTGATTGCTCTTTATCAAGTGTAGCGTTTTTGGGATTTGATATCACTGGAGATGGGGGCAATTCATACTGTGGTGATGCCATCAAAACATTGAATATATGCATTGTACTAAGGAAGGCCTTTAGATATTTTATTTCAGTAGTTTTTAATTTAATGTGCATGTTTTGATCTGAGTCCAGTAAGGTTTTCCTGTGAGATGTAGAATCCCACCCCCCATCATTTCCTGGGGAGGATCTTTGTGGTGTTTAACTGGTTTAGTGATTGACATGCTTGTGTGAAAAAATCTTTTAATTGTGGTGTAGTCCCATTGGTACTAGTGGACAGAAGTATTACATATTAGGAAAAAGTAAAGAACATGAAACAGATGAGGTGAGAGATGTAAAAAATAGAGGGGGGTAGGCATCTAATGATTTTAGCGATGTTGGATCCAATTCTAACTGTGGGGAAAATGTCACAAAGCAGTTATTACTAGTAGAGGTAGTTTACCTTCTTCCTTAAAAAAATGTATACAATCAGAGCAGTATAAAGAACATTCATTATTGAATTGCCTCAAATGACAAATAACCATCAGAAAGCCCTTGTTAGGATGTTAATTGTGGGATTTCTAAATTACTATTATAAACTAATAGAGTAACAAAAGATTCCACAGTTACCAGTAATTTGTTAGGATTTATTTTGTTTTTCTTCAATAATTGAAAATTAATGTCTTGAAGTGAAAGCAGCTGTTCATGCCATCCTCTGAATTGGATACAAAAATGATGTTTTGTAGATGAGTTAAGCTTGTGTAAACACAAATTGTTTTACAGATTGGATTTTGGCTTGGCTCTGCCCATTGATTGGTACCAACTAAACTTTTATTTTAAACTTAATCTGATTTAACAAGACTGAAACCATTTAAGAAGGAGAAGTGCAGAGGGTGTCATTCAGTGATCAGCAGTTACAATAAACATTTTAAAAAGTGTAACTCAAAGTTACTGGTTTCATAAATGGAAATGTTTACTTGCATTCCGGGGTTTACCTTTGCTGTTGGCATAGGTGTTAAGTGTTAACTCAGTTGTTACAAGAGTATTTTAGTTAATTATCTTATTATTTAAGTTTGTAGAGTCACACTCTTGGTGTTTTACAGCTTCTTAAAATATACAAAACACTGTATTCTATCTTTTTAAAAAAGAAAAAGATTACTTTTATGCATCATCACAAATTATACATATATATAAATTACTATATTTATTCTGGCTAAATTTTTAGATTTCTTTGTGACCTTTTAATACCCTCATAACAAAATGTATTAACTAACCACAATAATTGAACAACCTTTATAAAACCTCAGACTGACCCCCACATTTATTTGATCAATCTATTAATGCCCCCCCCCTCAAATGCCTTTGAGAAAGGATGGCTTTTATGTTTCATGCTATCCTAGTAAATGTGCTGGAGTAATGAAATGTAGTATGAGACCTGTTACAACCCACTGTAGTATGAGACTTGTTACAACCTGCTTCTATTAAATCTTTGCTGACAAATGGGGTGAGATGGATGGGTGGATGGCTAGGTGTGTGTGTAAAATCGAGGTCGTGGATTAGGAAGTGAAATAGTAAGGTTCCTACTATATTGTACCTGGTATAATTTTAGGTACCAAAGCCTTGGAATACATTCATACTTTGCACATCTTCTTTCATGTTACCCATTTGTAAAAGTGACAAATGAGCTTACTGTTCCCTTACAAGAGAAAAATAAAATCAGTTTAAAGGGCTATGGTTCCTTGTCTACGCTTGAATGTGTTTTTTGCAGCAATGAATGTTGATGGTTTGCCAGGGCTGTTTTATTTTACAGAGTGGGTTAAGGAAAGGGTATCAGTGCATTAGATTGCCTCTTGTGATATTTTCAGCTAAAGCTAAGCTCATCCCAAATTAATGCTTTTTAAATACATACATAGGGACTGGGTGTGGTTGGAAGTGGGTCAGTACCATTAGAATGGTTCCAAATATTGCTGCAGTACAATGAATGAGTGTTGCTAGCTTCCCTCTATATGACTATATTTTATATATGCGCGTGCGCACACACACGCGCGCGCGCCATACTCATCTGAATTTAGCCAGAAGTAGTTTCATTACATTGTTCATGTTTGCTTGGAAACAAAAGCTTTTTGCCTTTTAGCTACCTATTAGGCAACAGAACAATATGTGGTGTTTGGAAATGCCACTTGTTAATCATATGCTGTACCATTATTAATTTTTTTCTTTTCCCTTTTGGATGTATTAAGTCAATTTTTTAGCTTTTTATGTAATTGAAATTTGCCCTTTTGTTACCTGGGCACGAATTATTTTTGAAATGTTGTCATTACCCGCCCTGCTGTGAGGCTTATCTCTACTGTTCATCCTAATTAAATAAAACATACTGTTGTTCACCAATCTCATGTTGAACTGAATTACCTGCCTCAAGGCTTATAGTTGGTCGTTGGGCTTGCTTGTTTCAGCAGCAGACATTGACTAACACATTTACTTTTAGATTTTCATTTCAAAGGGATCAGTTTGTGTTGTGTGACAGGTGAATAGTGAATGCTTTACGGTACTTTCAAGAGCTGTACAAACAGTAAAAGACCTATTGCTATCGAAGTAGACTGGCAAGTAAAAACACAATAGAGCTTTTGTGACAGAAGAGTGTTTCTGTTACTGGAAAAAGACTACTAAGAGGTCATAGTGCTGTGTTTTAGATGCTGTAATGGGTTAACTGGTCTCAACCCTTTGGTCTATCACCCCTTTTTTAGACCCCATCTCATCTGCAGGCTGTGATGGGTGAATTTCTATTGGGGTTGATCCTTCCTGTCCCAACAGCACTTCCTTGCTAGGTTAGAAACTTAACTTACTAGTTTTTTTCTGAAATTGAAGATGCCTGAATAATTGTTCTTCTTCAAAACAGCTTCTCTAAGAAGAACAGATTCATTTTTAGACCAGAAAAAGTAAGATAGGTGTTTATTTTAAGGTGCTGAAGAGATGAATGATATAACTTTACAGAGAAAAAATATTTGTTTAGTTGTGTGATATGAATGCTGGGGAAAACTCATTGCCCACTACTGAAATTGTGTTACTGTTACAAAGATGCAGCTAACCAGTTACAGTGCTGCAGTATGAGTTTGGTTTAGATTAACCTCTTCAGTTGGCCCAGTACTGCTTTCTATATTTTTGTTTTAAAATACACAATGGACAAAAAAGAAAATAATTTATATGACTTGGGCAAATATGTTGACATTATTTGTTTTTACTCATGAATATCTCTCTCTACTGAATCTCCACTGGAGAGGCAAGTTTAACCATTAAGGTGATTGGATTCACAAAAATGTCATAGATTGTTGTGTAAAAAAATATTTGCAAAGAGTGGCTGAGACTCCAGGCAGTACCTAAAAGGGTTGTTCTAGGTCAGTGGGGGCTAACCTTTTTGGCAGGAAAGTCACAGATTAAGCGTTGGCCCCTCCCTGAGTGCTACTGCAATCCCTTTCCCTTACCTGATTTGCTGCTCTGCTTTCTGCTCTCTGCTTTATCTGCCACTCTGCTGCCTGTCCTCTTCCTGATCTGCTGTTTGCCACATGCAAGGCTCATACCACTGGTGACGTGTGCCACGGATTGGCCCATCCCTATTCTGGTTGGTACTTGAATAACCAGTTTTGCATATTTATCGATGCTCTTCACTTTCCTTTATTTGAGTCACATCTACATAAAGATAGTTTTGTTTTGCTTTCAGTGTAGTGAGTAGTGGGACTTTCTTCTCTTCAGTGGTGGACAAAGTATAGAAGTCCTCATGTTAAGCAAGACAGACTTGGTACACAATACTTATGGTGCGAGTCAGCACCCACTGAAATCAATGGAAAATTTTCCATTCATATCAGTGATGTAGCAATGGGTCCGGTGGTTTCCTAGGATGAAATCCTCACCGTGTTGTAGTCAGTAGGAGTTTTGCTGTTGACTTCAATGAAGCTAGGATTTTATCCTCTGTGTTTACAATACCCATGTGAGAGAGAGCATATGAAGTACAGAGACCAGTGGGAGTACTCAGCACCCAACACAACAGAAAGCATCCCTTCCTTCATCTGCTTGCTTTGTCAGGTCACTCCTGATCTAATCTCTTGCTCTAGACTGGGCAGGCTAAAATGGCAGAGGAAAAAACTGTGCTGTTGAAGTTTATAAGATGGCAGTGAATGAACCCCAGGAGATGAAAGGTGTATTTAACATTCACTTACAAGAAGTGGGTAAAATGTGAGCTGAAGGAAACAATATTCTGTCTCCTTGTAACTCCCCCTCCCTCCACAAATTAAAAAAAAAAAAAGAGGACAAGGGAATACCTACTAGATAAAAATGAATATTTAACACTCAGGGGAAAAAATGGTAAACAAAGAAAAATGGAAGAAAACTAAGTTTAAGATATGCTAGGACTAAAGGGAAAAAAGCAACAGGGAAGTAAGAAGGAAAAGGTGCTTGTAGCTTAGTACTGTTTGTGTTGCTACCCAATGATTAGATGCAACACTTGGCACAACCATCAGCAGCTCATCTGGAAGTGTGCATATGTTTATTTTTAATTTTTAAATTCAAATTTAAATTTACCAGAACAAAGACACCTGGAAAGGTAAACAAACTTCTAAAACAAGAGGAAACAAGTAGCATAAAGGAAAATAGGATATATATCTGAGTCATTTTTAAAATGTCTAAACAAAAAAAAGTCTTGTTTCTGTATAGTTTTAAATAAAATGTTTGTATTTTCCTACCAGGCAGTGCACAGGTATTTTTAAAATATCCTCAAAAAAGGTAATATAAAGAAAATTGAAAATAAATATTTAGGAGATTGACTTTTGAAGTTTCAACTACTTTATGATTGTGGCAGCGTCTAGTCTTGTCCTCTGTAGACTTATAATGAACTTGTTCTCTCTCTGGAGATCAATGGAAAAAGACCTGGATTTTGTGTGTGTTTACCTATGATGTGTTTGTGTGTATTTCTTTATTTTTAATTATAGAATCATAGAAGTCGGGTTGGAAGGGACCTTGTACACCTTCAAGTCCGACCCCCTGCCTGGGCAGGAGAAAAAACTGGGCTCAAATGATCTGAGCTAGGTAGGCATCAAGCCTCTTCTTAAAGACCCCCAGGGTAGGAGCCAGAATTGTTTTATAGGTAAAGGCAGTTTTGGCTTAACTCATTTATTTAAACTGTTATTCAGGGGAACAGTTCTTCTGTCTTCAGTGGATCTACTTGCATGAGTGAAAGTTTACTGGCTTCAGTGTGAAGTTTATATTTATTGGTTGTCAGCTGTTGTGGATATGTTTCACATTCAGAGAGCTTGTTTCTACCCTCCTTCCTTTCTCTAGAAATAGTATGCTCTTGTCTTCATGATTTCCCCTGTTTCTTTTGACCAGGCTGCTCTCCCAGGAGATGTGGGGTATGTGGGAGAGTGCTCTAGTCTAAGAGTATTAGAAGGAAGATCCAGGGAAGGGTGGCCATTTCTCTGAAAAGTATACAGGCTTTATGTTGCCTATTTTAGGCTAGGTTTTTCACTGCTGAAATGGTGCATCTTTGTTTGAGGTAGATCCTTGTAGAGACAGGACATGAGTAGTTTTTACCTCTGTAGAGCAAACTAGTCAGATGGGAAAGGGATATAGGTACCTTGATATAAAAATGCATCTTTCTTACAGTCAAGAATTAGGCTTAATCTGAAATTCCTGGGCACTCTGGCAATACAGTACAATAATGTAAGCCTCATAAAACACAGCTCTGCTTTCCATTTTTTAATATTATGGTGAAGTTTAACTAATACTTGTGTTTAAAATTAATTTATTTTTCCTTTTTGATTTCAGGGAGAGTGTGGTTTTTTTTTTTCTTTCCAAATTTCTCTTTCTTGTTTAACAGGCATTTCACAGCCTTTGTTAAAAAATATTTTGTGTTTTTTGGTTGATGGTTGCATTTTTATAACCATAAATGTTAAAAACAAAGCTTCCGTTTTAGCATCTTTCTCTGTCTCTTTTTTTCCCCCGCAATGCAAATAAATTTTAACCTGGTGAGCAGTGAAGTCAGAGACCAAGATCCATGGAAGATCTATAAAAGCTTTCTGAAAGTTACAGTATAGTTTACCACTTTAAATGAACTTTGTATCCTGTACTAGGACCAATTAATAATGGAGAAGAAATGATACAAGGGAGCTGGCCAGGAGCAGCTGGGGAAGATCTGTGCAAATCTTTTGGTTCTAGCCAACTCTTGTTTGGCATGTTATCTACAGTGTTGATATGTCTAATAGAGACTTCCCTTACTGCTATTTAAGGTGCTCCTCAAGAGACCTTGGGGAAACAAGAAAACAAGTTGAAGAAAGATATCCTTTTAGTTGCAGTATTCAATTGTGCCACTATCTGTAGCATAATTATAGAAGCTATGTCAGCAGGATTTGCAGCGTGTTGGTAAAATGTACAAGGAGCTAACCTGAAGACCCCACTCTTGTTTTGTAAAGAATAAGTTGATCATTGGTTTGGGGTTTTTGGTTTTTCTTGCCAGTGGGTCTGTATTCAAAATGTGGCTCTAAAGAAAACGCATAGAAAAATGAGCTTTTAATTTGTCACCTGCTGTTGAACCACCCTGTCTTCCTTGAGATGCCAAATTGGAAATGAGGTTTTTGTATCCCATACACATCCATCCAAGAAATGCTCTGTGTTTCATAGCTATTAGTGGCAGAACTGAGGACATTAGACCAGTTGTTTTAAAACTATTATTGTCTGATTGGAGTATATAAAGCAATCAAAACAAAAAAACCACAGCAAACAAGCAGAAAGAGGGTAGAGTAACAATTACCTCCAACAGAGTTTAAGGTACCAGCTACCTCCAGAAAAGAATCTGTTCTATGATTTTATTCAGGGATTTATGAGGAAAGGGGAAGCAAAATCATTTATTTGTGTTGTCATTCACAGACCTGCTTTAAAAGTCCACTTAAAAATTTTAAAAATTTAAATATAGGGTCTACAGTTTTAATTTTTGCAGAATATTAAGCCTTGACTTACTGCTATTCTGCTACCTTTTTAATCCAGTGTGTGCCTGGGCTACTAAGGATGCTGAATATTCCAGTTAATAAATACGATGCGTCTCCCAGCAAAACGCTATCTAATGAAAGTTTATCTTGAGGTACAATCTGAATACCATAATTCTTAATCTAAGGACAGATCGTAGTGGGTCCAAAGAAAATCAGACCAATTTTGAAGTACTTAGTTACATTAGAATATGTATATATAACATATAATTTCAGTTTATTGGCAATATATTTTATTTTAAAGCCACAGTATCTCATTTAAAAATAATGGAGAAAAGTATTTCCTGAAGGGTGTTTAGTGCTTGGATTATTTCCATTTAAACCACTTTTCCATTTTCAGCAAGACCTGTTCTTACATCTTTTGACTGTAGACTCTGGTTTCTGTCACTTTGCTACATACTGCTTTGCCTGAGTAGATAACTAAGGAGTGCTTGTGAAAGAATGATGCAGATACATATCACCTTAGGTCTACACTGAATAGTTTTACCATCATAGCTATGTCGATCAGGGCTGTGGTGAGGTGTAATGTATTGCCATCGTAGGAGTGTTGGCCAAAACCCTTAGGGTGTCTGTACATGTGCCCATACATGTGTCTATACAGAGTGAAGGGGGAGGGTGCTTTAATTAGAGTGGTTTTGAGAGCTGCTCTACATAAAGTGCCTGCAGCTTCATGTGTATTCAGCGTCCTGTGTTTCAAAATGGTAGCAAGGACACTTTAACTAAAGCTCGTTCGTGGCCTGCCAGGCTAGTCTATCTGGCCAGCGAGGCCCCTACAAATTTAGAAAACTAATATTTATCTTCTCCTGGCTGCCTGTCACATGGCCCTCAATGGCTTGCCAAAACTCAGTAAGTGGCCCTCTACCCAAAATAATTGCCCACCCCTGAGTTAAAACGATGCCACCGCTATTTTGAAATGTGGGGATGCTGAATACGTGTGACACAGAGGCTTCTGGATTGTGCTAATTAGCACGCACTAGCAGACTCGATTAATTGAGTGCTCTGAGGCTTTCTAATTAGCACGTGTCAGGGCAGAGCTTCATCACATGTATAGGTGCCCTTAGTATAGACTCAGTTCTAGTGGTAAAACTGAGCTTTCATCAGCATGGCTTGTTTTGGTTGTTGGGGAGGAGGATCAGGCTGGAATAATTTATGCCATCAGCAGCCTGTTTTAGTCTGTCTCAGGTGTGTTCACACTAGGGGTACATTGTTGGTATTGTATTTTAAGATACTATACCAGCAAAAGACTTGAAGAGTAGACCTGGCCCTAGGCCAACCTGGAAAGTAAGGTATACAGATTTCCCTCACCAACCACGGGGGTTAGGTTCCTGAAAGTTCCCATGGTTGACAAAACCATGGTTGGTAAGATAAAAGGCTTATGGGAAAAATGGGGTTAGGGACTTCAATTTGAATAATAAGGGAACATACAGTGTATAAAAGTCATTTTTATTTACCTTTAATAGCTTAAAAAAAGATTCATTGTTGAGTAGTGGATCTTTTAAAGAAACTTTAGCACTTCCTGGTGTACCACTCCCAACACTAGCCCTAATAGTAGCCTCTCTTTCCTTAATTCGTTCACACCAAAATGCCTTCCTATGTTCGCCCCACTCTCTCCACCTGCTAGATGATCCAACAACTCCAATTTTGTTTCCAAAGACATCATTTTCCTGGGCCTCTTTCCAAATTGCTCACCCTCTCCACTCATGTGCTTAGAGGCCATGATTAAGGGCAAAATCCAAGAATCACAAAGAAATCATGAGAAAAATGCACCTGTGACTGGATGTTAATGGTGTGAAGCATAACGGGAGACTGGGTATGCATGAGAAGATGGGAGCACCATGGGTGGCTAGCAAGAGCTCTGGTGATTTGAAATGGCAGGTGATGGGCTGATGCATGGCCATGGAAAACGGTGGTTACTCAAAACTATGCCGTTGTTGCCAAAGTGGTATATAGAATATTAAGCTTGGATACTCAGAACTGTGGTTGGCGAGGGAAACCTGTTCGTCTTAAACGTATACTCTGTATTACTATGCAGCAGTATTACTATGCTTCCCCAGTACTGCAGGTATGCTAAATAGTTTGCCTGTCTGCAGAGGCAGCTGCCATTTTGTGAGGCAGGGTTGATAAAGTACGTTGTAAAAAAGACACTGTTCTTGAAAAGCAATTTTGCTTTTGTTTTCCTTAATCTGAAATTTATTTAGAATGAATGTAAATTACATGGTTGCTTTGTATGTGATGAAAAATGCAGTAGTGGATTCAGGATGCTATAAAGGGGTGCAGTAACGGAGAGCTCACTCCCCATGTCCAGTAGCTGAGACTGGTGCTCTCAGCAGTGAAGCGGGAAAAATGAGAACAACATGCACTTCTCAACCTCTTGGTTTAATGCTGTGCATTTTGGTATATAATTCAGTTTCTGGCCTCTAATAGGGAAGACCTTTTATTTCCTCTTGTGTATATACAGGCACTCTGACAACAGGCGCTAAAAAAATAAATAGTCTATAAGTTATTTGTGTCTCTGTTTATCTAATATATTTTATGGTTTCTGTATTATTGTTTATTATGTTTTGTTTGTGAGGATTTAAGAACCAACCAAAAATGGGGCCCCATGGTGTTAGGCAGCGTAGAAACTCAGAGTAGTAGACGGTTCTTATCCCAAAGAGATTATAAACTATACAAACGTAGGGGTGGGGAAGGGTTATGATGCACAGAGTGAACAGCATTTCTGTCCAGGTTATATATACTTCTAGAGTGAGTGGAAATGTGGGGAAGAGGTCTTAACTGCAGTATTGTGGGTTCAAGAGGATGATGGTAGGGAATGGGAGGCCCCTTTGTGGTCTGCATATTTGCATCAGGGGCTCAAAATTTGATACCTGGATATCCAGGTATCAGAATAAAGCAAGGGGGCAGGAGAAAGCGGGGCAGGGCATGATCCAGGACCGTGCCCTGAGGCAGCTGGAGGCTTGGGTCCTCCAAACAGAGACGCTCTGGTAGCCAGCCAGAACATCTCTATGCTTGCCCCTTGGCCTGGTGCTGAAGCAGGCTGCCTGCCCATGCAGGGCAAACAGTGGTGCAGGCTGCAGGGACCTGAACCCAGGCTCCACTTCAGGTAAGTGGGGGCAGGGGGGCCTGGATGGAGAAGGGGCTGTGAGGGTGCGGGGGACTGCAGTGGGGGTAGGTTGGGGGGGGTCCCCTGCCCACCCTCTTAAGGGCCCATATGTTCCCCAACACAGCTCACAGCTTACCGGTAGCAGCAGAGGCTGTCAGGGCACTTGGAGCCTTCTGGCACAGCCCCCCTGCATGGTGCAGGGCAGCGCAGCTTGGCCCTGGCTGCCTGGCACCCGGAGCTGCCTCTGCCACATTGCGCGGTGCAGCCTGGCTTGGTGCTGTGCAGCACTGTGCACCTTTGGGCAGCTCCGGGAGCTTGGGCTGTCACCCAGTGCTCCGTGCTGGGCCAGGTCCTGCATGCACCGCCCCATGCTCTGTTGGGCTGGCCCGGTTCCATGCATGTAAGGCCTGGCCTGGCACGACAGGCGATCCCTGTGAGCAGCATGGGGCCCCAGGTGACAGCTTGAGTAGCCTGGAGCTTCCTGAAGGTGCATGGTGCCGCTCTGAGCCAGGCCGTACCCATGCGATATGGCAGTGCTGGGTTCTAGGCGGCCAAGGCCAAGCCGCGCCATTATGTGCCACGGGGGGGGGATTGTGCCAGGAGGCCCTGTGCACCCCAATGCCTGCTGCTACTGGGGGGGAGCTGTGGCCGTGTAGGGGGCAGTCTGTGAAATGTGCAGAGGGCTGCACTCTACAGGGTGCAGGGGACCCACCCTTCCTAAGTAGCCTGCCTCACACAGCATCCCCCGCCCAATCCACCCACAAACTCCTCACCCCAAGCCACCCCTCACCCACATACCTGGCCCTGTGGATCAGGAGTGAGGGGACTGGGGTGGGGGGCAGGCCGTGGGTTGGAAGTAAGGAGCTAGGGCAGGCATAGGGCACTGGCATATCGGTGCTGCTCAGTGCTGTACATTCTGGTGAGTGAAGGGGGTAGAGGCAGCTCTGATCTTGCTATGACAGAAAACCCAAAAGTAAATGCCAAAGTGTATAGATATTTAGAATTTATTTTGTTTTGATGATAGAGACACTGATAGGCTTCCAAATTGCTTTAAAATTGTAAATATATCAATAAAACATTGCCCAATTGATCTCTCTCTATACAGTGGCATTTCATTTTAATAGTGACAGAACACTGTTTTGGGTATTTTAATGAAAGAATTTGGGTTTCTTATCAGACAATTCGCAATTTTTAAATGGGAACACCAGGATCTCCACTGGTAAGACAAGTGGCGAGACCTGGGCAAAGGAGCCTGTCCAGGGCCAGCACTGGAGACCCAACTGGAGGGCAGATGAGGTGGCTGACCTCCTGGCCATTTGGGGCCAAGATGACACTCTCAGACAGTTCAGTGTGGGCCACCGCAAGAAGCACAACTTCTGGGCGATAGCTGCCCAGATGGCAGACTGGGGGCATCCCATCCAGGTCTGCCAGGCGTGCAGCCATGGGATCGCAGGTCCAAGGGGGCAGGTGGGAGCAGGTCACACCCAGGCAGCAGCCCCCACTGCCAGACTGCTGCAGTAGGTAGAGGGGGCAGGGGCCACTCCAGGTCAGGGCTGCTTCAGCAGTCCAGCTGGCACAAGGGGTAATGGCCCCAGACACTGAGGCTGGGCTTCAGAAGCTCCTGAGGGCAAGTAGCCCCAAGCTGCTTGCCAGGGCAGGTTTTTATACTGCTGGGGCCAGCACAGATGCTGGCCCCAGGGTCTAGCTACCCCTGGCTGCAGATTTTGCCCCAAGTGGCACAACGTGCCCCACACCAAAGTGCATGTCTGGGCATGTAAGGTGAGGCAAAAATCCCCAGCTCAAATTTGTGTTGCTTCTATTTGAGCTGCTGCAAGCGCATGTGCCTGCATATGTGGATGTGCCCACTATGTCCAGGGTATTACTCCTTCCTTTCACTGTCTTTGCTGCTGTTCCAAATAACCATAGATCTGAGCCCATTTCAATGCCTGTATCACACAGGCATGCAGAACAAGGAATAAACCTATTTTATATTATTAAAGATAATGTTTTATGTATAAACCTTCACATGACAAAAAGTTCCTTCCCTTTCCTCACATTTTCTTTTGTCATATTTTTAGCCTGTGGAAGTTTTAATTAAGTCTTCCTGCTTTGAGTTCCTCCCATGCTCCTCTCTACCCTCTTTTTATGATATGTACTATATTACTTTTGGAAATGGAAAGTGCTTTTGTTCTGTAAAATACCTTCAGGGATGTTTTCATCCTACTTGGTTTTCCTTAGATGAGGCTTTTGTTTTTACTCTTTAGATTTATGGAAAACTACAAAAAAAATCTTGATGTCAATATGTATTAGTGGGAGGAGCAGGAGGAGGAGTTAACACCGTGTAAAATAAGCACTTGTCTAAGCTATCGTGATATGATTCCATGCCCACAAAACAGAAGTGACCTGTAGACCAATGCATCCCCAGCAATCATTGATTTGACTAGGGAGCACAGCCAGTATGATAGGGGGAATAGAGCAGACCATGCAACCTTTCACCTAATACATTCTTAAAGCACTGCTGGAGCAAGCAGTAAATTCAAGGTAACTTGCAAGGGAAAGAATAATTTAATAAAGTACCTAAATTGGCTGAATAGAGGGTGAACCAATGGGTAAAAATTTTACCTTGGGAAGCTATTTGTTTTGTTTTATAGGCATCAGACCTCTCTCCTTACTACATGCTGCATGGAATTTGTGGTCTTATTAAGGGTCCACTTGATGTGGTTTGAGATAAAAGTTCATTGTGTTACCATTTAGAGGAAGTCTAGTTTAAATACTGATTTAATTCTAGTTTAAATCTGATACTGGTCTTCAGTTTTGAGGCTTGTAGTAAAATGGAAGTGAGGTATGTTTATAAAAATTACAATCAAACCCACTGATTCTCACCAGTTATCATGACTGATCTTTTTTATTTTTTTGTAGCTGTATTGTATCTCCTTATCTGATGCCTGGCTTCAAAGATTTATTCTCTCTGGTTTTCCCCTTGCCCAGAGAATGCTAGTGTGGGGTTGCATTAAGCTACCCCTCATATATTAGTGTAGGTCAGGGCTTGGCAACATTTTTGGGCAGAGTGCCAAAAGCCCCCTGTAAAGTCTACTTGTAGGATGTTGGTGTGCCAGGGGCGGATGGCAGGGGAGCCACGAGGAGCCTGGTCCTTCTTGTGGCAGTGCAGCCCCAGCTACTTGCCTGCCGTCTCCCCAGAGGCACGCGTGTATCCACCGCTGGCTGTGAGCGGGGCCAGGGCTCTGTGGACTGCGGTGCAGCTGCCTGCATCCTCCCTGCCACCTGCCACAGCTGGCCCGGGCTCTGGGCAGGCTCCTGCCACCTGCCACAGAGCCTGAGCTGCTCACAGCAGGTGGTGGGGAGGCTGCAAGCAGCTGCACTGAGGTCCACAAAGCCCCGGCCCAACTCTTTGCCAGTGGAGAGTGCATGCACGCCTCAGGGCAGACGGTGGAGGGGCCCCATCCTTCTTGTGGCAGAGCGGCCCTGCCATCTGCCCTGAGGTACATGTGCACCCACCACCAGCAATGAGCCAGGTCAGGGCTCTGCAGACCCCAGTGGAGCTGCTTGCAGCCCCTTCTCCTTTTATGTTCTATATAGATGAAAATACCTGCTGTGAGCCACCCCGGCTGGGTTGCAGGTGCCTGCCCAGAGCCTGGGCCAGCTGTGGCAGGCAGCTGGGAGGCTGCAAGTGGCTGCACTGGGGTCTATACCCATTGCTGTTGGGAGGTGCATGCATGCCTTGGGGTGGATGGTGTGAAAGGGGCCAGGGTTGTGCTGCCACAAAGAGGATTGGGCCCCCTGCGACTTCCCTTCCATCTGTCCTGAGGGCTGGCGTGCCAAACAAAATGTCTACATGCCATGCTCTGGCACATATGCTGTGGGGTTGCCAGCCCCTGGTTTACATGTTTCTGAATTCTTTAGGTGTTCTAGGCTTTATGGGAAATTTGCTATACGGCAGATTTAGGAGTAGCAGCTGTGTCCTTCCACTTGACCAGTGGTTCTCAACCTTTTTATATTCAAGCACCGCTTGTTAGACTCAAGGCATCCCTCTTAGCTTTTTCTTGTTTCTTGACTATGGAAAAATAATAGAGCAGTTCTTTTGTCACAAAGAACCCAGAAAGACCACAACAGGTCAGAATGCTTTTATCACTATGGATTTCTATCTGGAAGCTGGGTTTTTGTTGTGAATTGTATCTAGGTGTTTGCACATGTGACAGTGCTAATAATATTGTGTGGCACACTGCAACACCCTGAAAGGATCTCATGGCACCCCAGGATGTCATGGCACACTGGTTGCAAATCACTGCAGTAGACAAAAACAGCAGACATAATGAAGAGGTCACTGCAGATAATACCTTTTATGTTCTATATAGGTGAAAATGGAAACTCTCCTCTATGCTATTTTGCCTTTTTGTTTCTGTTCATTTGCTGTCTTGTGGCCAGCACCATTCTGCTGCCCCGTCTCACCTTTTTTGTGGCAAAATGTTTCCATATGCTTTGTAAAGGAGACATCAGTGCCTTTATTTGAAAGGATGTATCTTTTTTATGGTCTTTATAACCATTTATTGTAAGCTTAAATCCAAAATCTGTTTCTTTGCTGAAATACTTTGATCTTCCATCATGCATGTGTATTAACTTTCTTTTGAAGGTTTTGTAAAAATTTGAAACTGAAACTTTTTTATTTTTTAAAGTAAAGTCCATAGGTTAAATGGATTCTGCAAACCAAAATAGCCTGAAGGGGCTAATACTAGACGATAGTTTAGGATCCAATCTGGGAAGCACACATGTTGAAAACTACTTGTGTGTGTAGGGTTAGTAGGGTCATACAAGGGGAAGAAATTGTGGATCACAACCACTGATGTCCTGTGGTATACTTTACTTGTGTTACAGTGGATTCCACTTTATAGAATTGCTGGTTAATAGAATCAGCCGCTTATTTGAATCAATATGGGAAAACCCAAACCATTATTACATGTAAAAATTGCTCATATTAGAATCACAATTTTCGGTTTGTGGAATCATTTTACTGGAGAAGCTTGGGGATTTTGCGGTTTTGTGAGGAGCCCTCTGCAGGCTGGCAGAGTTCCAGCCTGCAGGGGCCTGGGAGGGAGTGAGAGGAGGGCAGTCAGGCATGGGTGCCATGTGCATGCACATGGCCCCAGGCAGCCGGAGAGCAGCTTCTGCAGGTAAGTGGGGGGTAGGGGGCAGGAAATTGAGTCCCCGTAGGGAGGGAGGGAGTTGGGAAGGGCTGGGGCCGGGCTTCCTGGTGACATACCCCCTGTGTGCACAGTAGCTTTGTGGGGCACAACCCCATGCCGCTGCTTTCACTGCCTGTGCCTGTCTCCACCTCCACGCACAGATCTGGGGGGTGCAGGTCCACCCCCCACTCCTTTGGGAGTGCGTGCCATGCCAGATCTGGCCCCACTCCCCATGCCTGAGGGCTGGGGGCCCTCTTCGGCAGGGGGCTGTGGGTGGGGGGAGAGGGGCACCAGCAGGGCTGTGGGAAGGGAGTGAGAGAGGCATGAGCAGGGTCAGGGGGCTATGCGGGAAGAGTGAGTATATGTGTCCTTAAAAAAAACAGGCTTCTTTTAATGGAATCAGCCAGTTGATAGAAAAAGTCACTGTTTCCCAAAGTGATTCCAATAAGAGGAATCCACTGTACTAGATACCATATGTGCAAATAGAAGGCTTGCACATGCATGTCACTAGATAGACACCTATTTTAACATAAGGTTAACATAATTAAGCTACTTAATAGGCTTGTAATCTGTGATGATAAATGGAATAAATATCTAGGTAGATGGAGACTAATATCATAGTTGCAAATCACTGCTTAGGTTCTTGCAGTTAGGAGAATCAATGGAAGAATGGTGAGGGCCATATACCTCATTTGTCTGAAGAGCTGAGCAAATGTCATTGATGAAATTTTGCATAGCCAATCCAGAAGAACTCGGTTTCTACTCTTTGCACCCCCCTCCAGTTTCTTTCTTTGTATGTAAATTGAGCTTGAGAGTAATATGAGATTTTTCAAGTCTTATTTTGCAAACCTGGTCAGTGTTGTATCTACACATGCAAACTGCTTTAGGAGAAAGGCTGGGTACCAGTTTCATTGACGTGTATATGGTACACAGAGGCTTGTGTGGGACCTTCTCTGCAGCATTGTCTCATCAATATGTCTTTAGCGAGCACTAGTAGATTTGCATGACTTATCTGCGGAATCTAGATTAAATTTAGAACTGTACCTGAAAATTAAAGAAGCAGAGTTTTATGTAATTCTTGGAGGCTGTCTACAGCTATGGAGTTGAAATTGAAAACAGAACTTGAATGAATCTAGGAGTGGGCAAAATATGGCCACAAGCGGATTCAGCCTGCCAGGCTATTCTATCTGGCCTGTGGGGCCCCTAAAAAATATAGAAAATTGATATTTACCTGCCCTTGGCTTCCTCTCAAAGATGAAAGGAGCCAGGGGCAGTAGGACCCAGGGGGAGCTGGTGGCATAACTAAACAGCCACAGCAGCAAGTCCAGCCTGGCCCTGTCCTGCCCCCTCCTCCAGCCCACCCCTCCCTCCCACCTCAAGCCCCAGCCAGAAGCCTCTGCCTAGCAGGGGCTGCTTGAGGCTTCTGGTCTGGGACTACTCCTGCCTCCCTGCACCGAGGGAAATACAGATAAGGAGGATGGGGGAGGGAGGCAGGAAAGGACCATGAGCAATTGCCTCAGTTCTTGGGGCCAGGCCAGGCTGGTTCCTGTGGTTCCAGTCTGCAGCTGGGAACCACATGGTGCTGGAGGTCAGCCAGCAGGCAGGTGGGGGCAAGCAGGAAAAAGGCTGCAGCAGGCAGGGGGGAAACGGCAGTGCGCAGGTGCATGGAACATGTCAACATGGCTGTCTCTGTGCTCTGCGCAGCTGCTCGCTGCCCCTTTCCTCTGCCTGCTGCAGCTATTTCCCTACTTAACCACCCCCACCCGCACGCCGGACTTTGGCATCATGCGGGGTGGGGGGAGAGTGGTGATCAGCCAGACTGCAGAGTTGGCAGCTGCAGTGGAGCCTTTTCGTCACTGTCCATGGGGGCCCACCAAAGTACGGAGCCTGGGGCAGCACCCCCGCTTGCCCCACCTAGAGACAGCCCTGTACATACCCTCTACCCCACATACCCACAAATCTATACCCACCCTTGCCCCCCCACTATACAAGAGTAAGACTTCATTTTAAGCTATTATACTGTCACCTCTATGTACACTACACAAACTCATGTAAGATGGACAAAAATATTTTTTGAAATAATGAAATTAATGAATGTAGTAGTATTTTGATTTTTAGAGTATAATTTGGTATTTTCTGGTTCAGACATGGCAAAACCTCTTGCTGAAAGGAATAATTCTTGAGGGCAAGGGGAGGGACTTCTGGTGGCAAAGGTCAGGGCTTAGGGGGCGGAACATTCAGTCCCAAGATAGGGACCAGTAGGTGGGGCATCTGTCAAGGGGCAGGGCTACCCATGCTGCCCTCAGTGGTTTGCCAAAACTCAAAATAATTGCCTGCCCCTGATCTAGAGACATCAAAAAGTTTTAGGTAAGAACGTGCATCATTTCATCTAAATGTTATAATGGAACTTAATCTGGCAATTTGGTTGGTTTCTAAGTAGAGTGAACTCATGCTCCAGGTATAGAGTATTTTGGCTTTCACCTCTGCTGTGGATATTGTGTATACAAAAGCCCAAATGTTAAATTAAATG
The DNA here is from genome assembly GCF_001723895.1 of Crocodylus porosus. Lineage (NCBI taxonomy): Eukaryota > Metazoa > Chordata > Crocodylia > Crocodylidae > Crocodylus > Crocodylus porosus. The sequence continues at coordinate 16,530,971 of NW_017728915.1, forward strand.
AGAAGGTGTAAAACTAAGTGAGCTGCAGTAAGAAACATTTACTGAAATGAGTGTGAAATGGAGAAGCCATATAAAGCTCTAGTCTGTATGACTCCCTTGAGCTTTCTTCCAAACATTTCAGTGCAAAAGACCAGCATTAAGGGTGGGATTTTCAAAAGTGTATAAGTGATTTAGGAACGAAGTCCTATTGAAAGTCAGTGCCTAAAAGCTGTTCCTGTTGAAGTCAACATCAAACTCCCACTGTCTCATGATCTATGTGAGAAATTACCAATTAGCAGTTGAACTAGGGCCCAACTGCTTACTCAGACTACACGGGCACTATTCCATAGTTTTCCTGTGTTGCTTGTCATGGACACCAGATTTTTCAGTGCATTTTGCCCACATACACAGTATAGCTAGCTTATATGTCTCGTTAATGAAAGTATAATGAAAGTCTCACATATGTGGAGACCAGTTATACATACAGGAGGTTAATTTCTTACAGAGCTCCCCCCTCATCTCCTTTGCTTATAAGTTGTGTAACCTAAATATGTTGGATAAAGCTTTACTCATGCTGCCATATGGGAGATTACAGCTTCAAGTCCAGGTTTGGTGGTTGGAAAGCAGACATGTAGAGGTTGTACATGTAGCTTTTAGGTTATGGGACTACAATTCTTTTCTGCCTTAATGATAATCCCTGGTGACTAGGCAAGGTGACATTCTGTATAGACCATGGAAAAATCATGGATGTATGGGGGGTAGAGATGTTATCCAGAGATCAGAGGTGCATAGCTATCACTCAAAATTGTACTCGCTCCTAAATTTATACTTTATAAGCAAGTTACAGGCAGGCAGCCAGATAACAACCTTGTGCTCAAACAAGGAAGTTTTTATATGGCACTTTTCTTTTTATCTTAACACACCCAAAATAACATGAGTAATACATCTCACTGATGCATCTCAAGATATGGACAGATTTAAAATTGTTCAGTTTTTAGCTTTCAGTTCTGTCTGCTTATGATTGTTACACACAACAGAGCACGATCTTCCCTAACTGGCCGTGCTGTGACCCTCAGCAATTGAACTTAAGTTGGTGTGTTGACATAAAGTTGTGATGTACATTCATAGTATGGGAGACAAACTGTAATGCCAAATCACTTTTCACATAGATTTTCCTGAAAGATATTGTTGAAGCATCACATTTTCTGGTGTTGCATGCGACTGGCCATTTTGTGCAATTTAGTGTTTTTTTAGAAGAATTTTGATTATGGTTGACCCAAATGTTGCTTCGTATAACAAGCTAATTTACAAGGGTTTCTTACATTCCTGGAATTGAGGTCTAATTATGATTTTTGTTAAGGATTAGGCCTGCATTGTCTGAAATGACAACTACAAAAGATCCCTTGGCCACAACACAGCTGTTGGTTGGCAAGGTCTTTATGCTTACAGTAATATGTTTGAATTGTTTACTTTTTTATTTAAAATATCTCTGAGGTGGCAACTTTAGATGGTTTTTCATGCTGTGAAGGGGCCATTTTTATTTGCAGAAAATGAAACAATTGGCTATCTGCCAGAAAGGGGGGTGGGGTGGGGAACCTGGTTACTAAATATCTCCTTGTATTTCTGGTATTCTTGTAACTAGCAGTACTGATTGCTGCTTTTTTTGTTTTGTTTTGTAGAACCTCGGAATTTCATATTTAAGCAGATAACATTTAAAAAAAATAAATGCAGGACCGCTGAGTCTCCTTTGCATATTTACTACTTCTGTATCTTTTCAAAAAGTTTAATTCTGGTAAGGTTATATACATGGCAACCAAAGTGGTTGTATAAAAATTGCTTAATGTGTTCCCTGTGCTGTTACCTTGGTGCTTAAGATAGAGCAAAATACCCTTATCCCTCAGTGGGACTATTTGGCAGAACTGGTTGAGCTGTGATCTGGCCTGTGTACCAGATGTTATTTGAATAAAACTGGAGTCAATTTTAAGAATAATTGTCCTTTTTTGCAGTAAGTAATATACATGGTTCATTCTGTTGCTCTTCCCATATGCAAAATTTCTAAGTTTAGGCTAACAAAATATTTTGAGGAATCTTCTAGAGGTGCACTGGTATATCAGTTGCATATTGAATTTGCACCAATAAAAGAAAAATTAATGTTAGAGGCATGGGCAGCTTATCCAGGGGATGCAGATGGGTTGAGGAGGGGAAGCAGGAGGGTATGGGGCGGGGGATGGCTCCCTGCTGCTGTACACACCCACCGTGGGAGGCATGGGGGGCATGTGCCCTTCCCAGATTTGTGCATGGGGTGGATGCAGGCTGCTTGCTATGGGCTCAGGGTGCTCTGCTCTGCTGCTTTCCCTCAGGAGCCCCACACCAGCTGTGTGTCCCCTGCTCACTCAGCAGTGCTGTGGGTGGTGAATTGTACCTCTTGCTGCCAGGCGGGCAGGGGCCGTGTGGCTGGAGCAGGTCCCCTGGGGCCAAGGCAGCTGAGTGGAGAGCCCCAAGCTTGCAGTGGGCAGCCTGCATCTGCCTGCGCCCCACTCAGCTTGGCTCCTGTTAAAAGCATCCCTGTGCTTAAAAATGGTGATGGCAGCACTTGAACTAAAGCTCATTCAATGTGCTTTAGTTCAAGTGCTTCCCCCCCTCACCATTTTTAAGTGCTGGGATGCTGATCCCCTGGACAAGCCACCCTCACCTCTGTCCTGCATCCCACCGTGGCCCTGGGTCCCATTCACTGCCCTGGCTGGGGAGTGCCCCCTGCCCCACACCTTCCCTCACCGTGGGGGCCTCGATCTGCCCCCTCCCCTGCCCTCAGGCCCCTTCCCCTCCACAGAGCTACCTGCAGGGCACTGCTCTCCATGCTACCTGGCTGAATCCCTGTAAATCAGTTATCGGATTGGTGTCAGCCGATATGGCTGGTTAATAATCGGCTATCAGTATTGGTTAAGAAAATCTTTATTGGTGCAACCCTACAACCTTCATTATCAAAACAGCTCAGCATCCATAAATATACTTGTGCTTACTCACTTATACTTAGTTAAGCATATGCTTAAAGGTAGATACATGCAGCACCTATTTTTGACGTACATTTCATTTTAACTTGAAAACAGTAAGAGAGATTTTCCATTATTGCTTCAGACTTGTATAGTCTTTTTGTTCTGTGCTCATCTGGTTCGAATGCAATGGAGTCCTGGCTGCAACTTCAAAACAATTCATGATAAATAATGAAAACCTTGGTATACAGTAAGGAGGTTGCATGGTTTACTGAGATTGGGAACAGTAAGGAGGTTGCATGGTTTGGACTGGGACTGGGAATGAGAACTCTTGGGTTCTAGTCATGGCTCTACCGCTGCTACCCCTGACTATCAATAAATATGGACTGTCACTTAATTTCTTTCTTATTCAGTTTATTCACATGCAAAATGGGTGTAAACCTTCTGTCCCTCACCAAGGGAATTGAACTTGTAAAGCCATTTGAGATCTGGGAAAAACATGAAGGGATGCAAAAACAAAATATTATGTTTTCTGTGCTTTCTCCCCTGCCCCATACCTAAAAGATATCAGGCTAGCCTATAGGAAGGAATTTAAAAACAGAAAATGATGCCTGTTTCTATAGCTCTTGTCTAGGAACATCTACTCCTCCTTAGGAAACCTTTTCAATTAAACTACACTGTCCAATCCAACAAGGAAGGGGTTTTTTTTGTTTATACAACTGAAATGAAGGCAACTTTTTATTATTTGCCTAAATTGCTCATTAACATTTCCTTTGATTACATACTTTGTTGGTCTTACATTTGAACAAGCCAGACTTACTTTTAATAAACATTGGCAAGTGTCTGTAACTGCCCATATGTGTTATCCCAAGAACTTAATTTGCATATTTATTGTTCTTAAGACACCAGATAAAAGTTTTCTGTTTATGAAACCACATAAATTGCTTATTTTGAATCAAAATTTGGACCAATGTAGGTTGTAGAGTAATTTGTATTATGATACAAAAATGTCTTTTTAAAAAATTCTTCCATTTGCACTGGTATCAATATGTGGGAGAAATTTAATTTTAAAAACAGTCACAGCACTTTGTAGAAAAATATAATGCAGTATATAAACTCATTTTAGACACTACTTATTCTAGCATGTCCCATTAGTTGATGTTTGCACAGTGCTTTGAAAATGTAAAGCACTATATAAGTGCTTATTACTACTACATTATTATTATTCTCCCACTTGAAAAAAGACCCTCTGGGGAATTTGAGTCTTGCTTTGCACTTAGGCTGTAGTTCAGATCCCGCTAGAAATATACAAGTTTGTTTTGATTTTTACATGCTCCCTCCCCATTGGCAAAAATAACTATTGTGTAGTTGTAAGTACATAGTTCTTACTTATTTAGTTTACATAGGATAAACCAATGAGAACATTATTTGAAAACATACAAAACTCTCAAAATAGCTTTTTGTTTCATTCTGTAAAATGAAATGAATCATGTGTCTGTTCTGTAAGCTTCTCTTTGCTGAAACGGCAATATGATCAGCCCCTAGTACCACGTACAAGTAAGGATCAATGTTGATTTCCTATTGCAGTCTTTCTGTATGCTGGCCCACATCATTATAGGGAATCTAAAACGCCATTTCCGTCAGTTAAATACAAGTCTACTAAAACCCCTTGAGTGTGCACAGCTAGCCACTCTGAAATCAGGAACGGCCATGATAGATTAAATAGTTGTATCATTCATGGATGTCCTTGCATTACAGGATGGTGTTTGCATCATGTTCAAAGCTAAGATAACTTTGATTTCTTTTCACTTTGGTATCTTTAGTCTTGCACTCCCTTATACCAGCAAATCAGGAAGTTTAAGATATGGGCAAGCAGTAAATAAATTATAGGAAGATGGTGGCTACTTCACCCTCCTGTTATTGTTTCTTTTTCTATGCTCATGTCTTTTCAATCCTTAGCTCCTGAGCTATACTCAGGAGTCCTGAAAGTCTGATTCCAAGGTATTCTGTATGAGGTTTCTCTAAATTACATTTTGGTAAGTGGTGTGAATCTAAGGAAGAGCTCCTTAAGTCTGTTTAACACAAGTTGCAGGGATGAGAAGAAGAGGTAAATTACATCAACACAAGATGGCTTAGATGTGCTTCTGATTTTGGCTCTTAATATAACAACACATTATTTCTCAAATAATAAAACAATACACAGGCTTTTTCATACAACTTTGGTTGTAGCAGTGGAGTCTCATTGCAGCCCTGTAATAGTGCACCAGGCAGAGTCTGTGAAATTTGTTTATATAGAGCAGTGGTTCCCAATCTGGTACGGGTACCACCAGTGGTATGCAGACAACCTGTCAGTGGTGTGCATTAACAGATTTATTATAATTAATTTATATGACAAAAGTTTGCTGGTGGTACGTAAGGTTGTATCATTTTAAACTGGTGGTGTGCAATCTGTCAGAGTTTGGGAACTGCTGATATAGAGGATTTGCAAAGCATGGGGATGTGCTCTGAGGTGTAGTCACTCTCGGTCTATTATTAAAAGTGCTTTTAAACCAGTAATGAAATAGTTCATGGCTCAGATTGTTCCATTAAGTGGAAGAAACCCTGTTGGAGGCTGCAGTATCCTGTCATAGGGATGCTGCAGACATTCTCTCTCATTTTGGTGAGTAGTTTTCACACCTGCAGGAAAGGCTGCCAGGTTTACCCCCAACCTTGTTTAATGCAGGAGGCCAGGGTGATCCAAGTTTGGGGTACTGTATGTTCACATGAGCTCTGGCTTTCAGTGTTCCTCTGCCTCTGAACCCAATACTCTGTAGAATGGATGATACGGATGCAGACTACATGTACTGGGGGGCTGGAGAAGAAAAGTCATGCCTGTTTTAACCAGGAAGGGGTGGCCTTCTCCTACAGGGTGAGCAGACCTCTGCAAGGTTTCAGGTAGCACTGATAGTGGTATAGAGCTTGGAGTAAATCCAGATCGTTCTTTATGGATTACTGTATCAATACCCTGCTGGCTTGAAAGCCCTGTAAAAACAGAATCCCCCCCCTTTTATTTTACAAATTTGTAAGTGCCTCTTCTTTATTTACCCTTGGGTGTGTCATTCATTGGCTTTGCCTTATTGTCATTTTAAAGATCCTAACCTTCTGCCCCATTTTTTTGGACAGAAATTTATATGAATTTGAATAAAAAATCAATTGACTTTGAAGACCAGTAAACACCTAACATGTTTGTTTTATATGAAAAAATGGAATTTGTGGGATGTGCAAGACTTGGAATTTATGAATAATTAAAAAGGAATGACCCAATGGTTTTGATTATCTGCTTTGAAATTATCCCCTAGGCTCAAATTTAACTGTTTTTTATGATTGGTCAGCTGATGTTACTCAGGGAGAATTATAAAAAAATGTAGCTTTTCTTCCCATTTCATTCTGAACCTCTAGAGCCTACTTTAGTCTGTGGAAATTGGTGATAATGCTTAGTTGTGAGTCAAGCCATACATACACTTTAAATTATTTCTTTCGTATTCACAACAGCCTTCATATAACCAAACAAAAATCTGATGCCAGCAAATGTAGCTGTTCTGCGGCAGCTAAAGGTTTATCTGAAATGGAAGCAAAAGAAACTTAAAGGTAGTTAGTTCCTTCTGCAAGAAACCTCATTGGTATCTTCCAACCTGGCTCAGTCATCCTCTTTACTCCCCCTGAGATGTCATTTTCCACCCACATTAATGCAGCCTTAAAAAATATAAAAATTGAAGCTGCTTTGGACATGAAGATGCTCTAAAAAAATAACTGCTGGTATTCGATGGAGGGAAAATGGTGTACATGGAACAGGAGAGAAAGTGCAGCTGCCCATTCCAGCCATCAACTCCTTGCCATGAATGGCTTCAAATGGTCAGTGCCACTAGACGCTTTCCTTTGGCTGCTGCCCCTGAAGCGTGGGTCTGTCTCTTAGGGATTGGCCCCTGCAGAGTTTATATAACGAACAGCCTGGGGATTCAGGCAGATGGTCTTCCTCTGAACAGTGGGGGCCTGTCTCTTTTGGGAGTGATCCCTGCTGAGCCTGCAACAACAGCAGCCCAGGGAATCGGGCAGATGGTCTACTGGCGACTGCTAGAATAATTGCATCAGCTGGTTACTTTTGCAGCCAGTGAAGCCTTCTATTTGTAGCCCCACTGAAGTGATCTAGGTTTTCTATGCTTTGTTAAATTTTTTTTCTTGGTCCAGCCATCTGCTTGAGGTATTTGGGAATCTGGTACAAGAAGCCTTGAAATTAGAACAGTATTTCTTAAACAGACTCCCAAATAAGGTGAGAAGACAACTACAGGTATAACTGTTGTCACTTTTTTCCCATTCATCAGATGTGCCATTTAGGATCCTAATGATGCTGCCTGCTGAAATGAGGAGAGCCTGATTTGGTTTGATCCTTCCCCACCTCTAAAGCAGTGGTTCTTAACCTTTTATTGTACCAGGACCCATTCGTAAACACTGAAGGGCAGTCCCAACCCAGTGCCCCTGAGTCCTGACCCGCTGCCCCCAGGCCCTGTATGTGGGGCAGGGAGTGGGTGTGTGGTGCATGGGGGGGCCCAAAGCTGCCCCTTGCAGACTGGAACTCTGACCACCTGCAAGGGAAACGCCAGAATTTCCCACATTTTTCTCCTTTAAAGGAGAATCCATTTTTAATGTTTCCTGATCCATTTTTAAAGTTTGTTTGCGACCCTTTCCTATATTCCTGTGACCCACTTTTGGGTCACAACCCATGGGTTGAGAAATGCTGCTCTACAGCACACTGTAATGTCTTCATTCTCCTGCAGGTCTCCACAAAATTGTTCAACATACCCAAGCTACTGCTTCTACAAGTGGCATGTCGGTCAACTTAAAGATCTAAGTCGTGCATTATATATTTTCAGGTTTTCTTTCACTGTTATGTCTTCCCTCTGCTGGAATCACAGAGTTCCAGGTAGAGCAAGACAGGGGAGATTTCCAGTTGGCAACAGTTTCTGTAATTCCAACTTGTCTTGCACCTCTTCCTCTGCCTTTTTGGTTCTTGCTGAAGAGATAAAATATCTGCATGCTCCTATTGATATGTTTTCTAATTTTAGTGGCTACTGGCAAAAGTATTCTCAGTGCATTAGCTGAGTAGAAAAAGAATTGTGGGCCACAGTCAAAGGTCCTCTGATGACACCTGATTCCCGTCCCCACCCATTCAGTCCCTGAGTGCCCTGGCTCTTTTATGTGCCTCAGTTCTGTGTGCAATAAAGGAGGGACTGAAAACTATTTATTCAATTTTTCATTTGCTCTCTTGAGCACTCAGCATGGTTCAACTAGCAGCAGTAGTGCTGTGTCCCACTTGTTGCTGACAGAAGTCATTTAATCCTTAATAGCAGGATTAGCTTCTGTCCAACCAAGTCCTCCTTAATATTTCTGTGTGTACTGTATTATGTCCCCCAGCTGACATGCATCCTGCCTCCTGCCTGAACCCTTGATTGGTTACTGCAACTCCCATGAAAACCTTCCCCTGGTTATGAGAGGGTTTTTGCTAGACTCTCCCTAGTTCATGCTGTTTTTGCTGCCCATTGCTTGCTACCTCTGCTTTCTATGTAGCCTTCCTTTCCTTGCATCTTTATTTCACCCATGCTGCCCTTTACCTTCTTTCACCCTGTCTTTGAATGAGTTCCTATCTGAAACACATTAATTCTGTTAAACTGAACTGAGATGATGCATTTGAATTAGAGGAGCTGTTTACTGACCCACTACAAAAATTGCGCCCTTTGATAATCATCTTTTTCTGTGGACATCTAGGGCAGTTTTTAATTGTTGCATGCTTAACCACCTATTTTGATTGGTCAGATCCATGGGGGGCAGCAGCTGGATCTTCCTCTGGTTTTTGTAGATGCTTGAGGACATACTTGATTCTTTACAATTTCATAGTATTGGTTCTCTGAGGCAATAGCTGATCTTTTTGTTTTGTTACCTGAGGGAAAGGTTCTGTGTCTTTCCTTGTGTCACGCATTTACCACTGCAGAAGAGAGAGAATTGTCCTTTCTTGCAGGTGTTTTGTTTTCTGCCAGCTTATTTCTCCCCCTTCCCCCTCCCACCATCCCTGCATGTCCTGGATCTGGACTGCTCTCCTCCTGATTGCTGGCATATGATCCACTGCTTGTCTGTGGCTTACAGATTGCAGTGATACTGTCTGGTCAGACAGAGCTCTCATTACTCTGGGCTTCTCTATTGTCTCCTCTTCGATGTCACTTTTCTGCCAGTCTCAGCCTGCCTGGCCTAGGCAGACAGTCTTTGAGGCAGCTATAACTTTCCTTTACTACTGTTGCAGTTTGTAACTTTTGTCCTACAGCCTAAAGAGAAGCATCAGACCTTTCTACCAAGATGGACTGAATGGTATGAAGTTAGGTTTTATATGTAATTGTGAACATAACCCATTATCACCTCTTTAGTGGTTTGTTCAGTTAACATGGATTTCTGCTATATGTATATAAACTTAGTGTGCAAATTGATTTTTTTTTTTTTCTTTCGTTAAGTGAGCCCTCACTTTTTAGGCTTAGTCTTACTAGTTTTCTGTGATTTGAGCATGTAGTTTTAGGGATTTAATCCTTATCTATTTATGGGATTTTTCTTGGACACAAACTGCAGTGGCTTCAGTGTTCCATGCCACTTGCTTCAGTGTGATATTTTGTTCGTGGTGTTGTGTCCTGTTCCATTGTGTTTGACGTTGAGATGGTTAGGCTAAGGTTTTTTTCAGGACAAATTAAAGTTCATCTTCTAGAACAAGTCTTGCAGCAGGTTCTTGCTCCATCTAGCTTCATAGTTTCACTCACTACAGCATTGTGCTGGAATTAGTCAACTCAGTGATGATACTAATGTGTAAAGTGTTAGGTTGTTCAACTCTGTGAATGTTTCTTTATCTGCTATAAGCTTCAAATACACAGCATTTATGTTTAACTAAAACTTTGCAAATATCCTGCTGCTTCCTTTAAGAGTATTGCTTATGTAGCTCTATTTTTTCAGTGGAAATTGTAGGTGTGGGTAATTATATGTATTTTTGAAAGCACTAGCTATGCCTCATTTAAACTTCTGTAAATGTGTCTGTGTAAGTCCAATTATCTGCTTGGAAAAGAAAAAGTGAAATGGGGAAATACACATTTACCAGGATGTTGCTTGTAAGCCAAGTAAAATGTTATGTTAGCCCAACAAATGGGTTATTCAAGCAAAGTTCTACCAAGACAAACAGAAGAAAGTCAAGGATAAGTGAGTTTTTAAGCAATAAGAGATGTGACCCTCTTAAATCAAGTTATTGAGACTGGGCAGGTTGCAGATAGTCTTAGGATCCACTTCTAAATATGTTTCTGCCATCTTTTGAAAATGTTATCTGAGGTTTTCACATGTTTATTTTTTGTTTTTGATTACTTTATTATGTCTTAAAAGTGTTATTTCACTAGGTTCTTTGGTTATGCAAATTTAGTAAAGAATATTTCTAAATCTATATTAATCGAAATAAAGCCTGTGTAATTCAACAGAATGAAGTCTATGGGGGAGGTTGTTATACTCTTTCTAAGGAGAGGTACATAATTGAATTATTCAGGTACGTGCCTGAATTCTTCAGGCTTTCTTTTTAACGGAACAAAGTGCGTATGCAAAATCTTTGTTTTCTGCTGCATATTTATGAAGAATAAAAATGCTTTTAGCTTATACTTGCATAATTAGTTTATTCAAACAAGTAATAGTTTTAAGTATGAATTAATCTTAAAATTTTGGGGGGGTAAAATATTAGTAGGATTGAATTTGGGTGTTAGAATAGAAGCCATGCAACATCAGATGACCTGTTGTTATCTTTTTTCCAATGTTTATAAAATATATTTAACATTCTGCATGAGGTCCATGTTATATATTTATAAGGTTTTCATATTAACAGTCATTGTTTTGATGACAAAATGTAAAGATTTATGAGCACCTCATTTCTATGTCTTACTGGAAATCTGAAAATAGTCTTTTTATTTTTTGTGAACATGAATGTAGTTGTGCAGATTAGTATGGTCAGGCTGCCTGTCTGAGCTGTCTGCATTCAGAGGAACCTCAGTCAGATGAATGAGGGTATATCAGGCACACAGGAATTCAGTGCGGAAATGATGCACATGCTTTAACAAAGTTTATCTTGAGGTTATTAAAGAATCCATTCCTGTTTCCTTTAAAATTAAAATCAAAAGTACCGTTCACTTCATGGATGGTAGAATTGGACCCAGTGTCCTCGATAGTTTCTTCTACTGTAGTTTCCAGGCAGTACTATGCTTCTATAGTGACAAAGAATTTTTAAGTAGTTTGAAACCAAAGGAAACTGTCACATCCTGAGTGACATCCTGTGTGCCATAGCAACATTCTTGCTGTTAAATGATCAGAATCTCAGCCAAGGGAATAGAATCCAATCCAGATAAAATGTATTTACCTAGTGAAAATCTTGTTGTAATGCATAAGTGATTTTCTGATGCTAAAATGCAAATCTAAAAACTATATCCAAGGGAACAGCAAGGTTAATTAAATTTATTGTCTGGAGAAAGCATAAAGGACATCTACTTAACAGTGATTTGATTTTAGTGAATTCAGGTTAGTGTGTGAGATTTTATTTTTAAAATGCTTGATTTTGAATATTTCCTTCCTTAAGTAATCATTTCATAAATGAATTTGTGGTCAGGGTTCCTAATTCAGTGCCTGATGTAGTCTGATTGTTATCTGGTCTTGTTCCTTATAAAATGCCTATAATTTTTAGGCAAAGTTTTGATCGGTATTTTCAGACAAGGTTAATGGTTTAGGATACTTCAGTTTTTTCGGGCACTATTAAATGTTGTACTTAAAAGGCCTGGGTTTTGGGAAGTGCTGAATACCCACCTCCCAGGCTCTTGCCTGTAGTTGGGCACCCAGGAATCGAGGCATTGAAAATTACTCGTCAGTTCGGAAAAACTTTGCTTTCTCTGTCTTGCCCTTTGTTAGGGGGTTGCATATAGCTGTGCTACCTCAGGAGCAGGCAAGAGAATGAACTATGAGTCTGAGGGTCATAATTACTGCCATATTTGCTCCAGTGGAAAGGTAGCCTGTGGCAGCCCTTTACTACACACAGGGTGCATCTACACATACACTTTACTGTGGAGCTGTCTAATTAGCTCCTTAGAAAGTGTCACTGTTTACACATGTGCCTGTATTACAGTACAGGAAATTAATTAACTCTGTTGAAGGGATAGTATTGTCCAGGACATGTATAATATTATGACAAAATCTTTTAGTGTGCTGAAATGTACATTTAGACAGACGGTGGCTGGGGCTGGATGGGGCACAAGGGTGCCACAGTGTGGGACAAGCTGTTAGGTGGGCAGCCCCTGCTCTGTAGCACCCTAAACTGCCACCCGGAGCCCAGGTTTGCTTCCCCCCTCCTCCCCCTGTTTCCTCTGCCAACCTGGGGCTGCTCCACCCTGACTCAAATAGCTGCAGTCATAGGTGCACATTAAGATGCTGTGCCCAGGAGCAGCTCACTTCAGCGTGAACAGTGCTGGAGTTTATTGCTAGGTGCTAATTGCTCATGGAGATGCACTCACAGATTAGCTCTGATGCTGTGCTAGCTGGTAGGGCTGTGCAAAACTTCAGTCACTGATTTGATTCGGCAGAGATTTGGCCCAATTCAGTGGCCAAATCTCCAAATCGAATCAGGAGACCTTTAATCTCTCTAAATTGAATCAGAACCCTCCAAATCAGTTTGGAGGGATTTGGAATGATTTGATGATTTGGACATAGACACAGCTTTAAATATTTTTTCTACATACAGCAAAAGCAGTGTTATCCAGCACTTTACCAACCGGAAAGCTCCACTAACTGGCACCTGTCAATATAAATCTTCCTTTTGAGGGCTGCCACGAGCCGAGTTCTTTTTTTTTTTTTCACTTCACTACTTCTTCACTTCTTTGCCCCACGACCTGGAGCAAAGCAGCCTGTGTGGGGACCTCTCCGTGTCCCCCGGCACACCGATGCCAGGGAGTGCACAGGACTGTGCATATTTGATTAACTGCGATCCCTCGTTCCTGTGGGATGCTGGATAACAGAGCTTTTGCTATATCTCAAGGTACCAGGTGACTTGTGAATGCTGAGATGCTGGGGCAGATGGAGCATCACATGTGGGGGGGGGGCGTTCCCCAGCATGCTCAGCAGCAGACCCAGAGGTGGACTAGAAGCACTTCCAGTCCACTTCCAGGTCCACTGGGGAGCTTGTGGGGGACCCCTCCCCCACCCCCTGGCTTGGTGACTGGTGCCTCCTGGGTTTGGGGGGCACTCAGTGTCCCCCCATGGGCAATGGGTGAGCTGAGGGGGGGGGGAGGCTGAGCTGGAGGGGGAGGAGCATAAGACAGCTGCGCACTCGGCAGTGGACCGGAAATATGTCCAGTCCGCTTCTGGGTTCATGCTGAGCACACGAGGGGGCGCCCTCCTGCTCCTGTGGGACACTCCATCTGCCCCAGCATCACAGTGTTCATGAGCTGTGCCTGGTACCTTGAGGTATGTAGAAAAAACATTTAAAGCTGCGTCTATGGCTGGATTGCTGATTCTCTGAATAGGCATTCAATATTCAGATTTGGATTTGGCCGAATTGAATTAGGACAGTGGTCCAAATCAACAAATCAAATCACTGTCTGCAATTCAGGCCGAGTCCAAATCTAATATAGCCCATTTTGCACGCCTCTACTAGCCATTACATTAAAGGGTGTGATCTCAAAAGAACTGTTTGACCATTTTCTACATACTCTCTGCTCACTTCCAATCCACCTATATGCTATAGAGACAGAAGATGGGAAATTAGCCTAAGGAGCTGTCTATCCATCTAAGCTTCCCCACCCTGCTGAATGCAGAGTAGCAATATAGGGATGAAAGGGGAATTTTAATCTCCCATGATCCTATGTAGCCTGCATCAAAATGTTGCCTTTGGTCCTTAATTATATGGTGTGGGACAGACTTCTCACCATAACTGGAAAAGAGCTTGTTAAAAAAAATGTTTTAAGAGTTATGAAAATGCTGCCAGTTTGTCATGTGTGACCATGGTTATTCCTTGCCCAGTGCTGAGCTTATGAAAACAAGGAATACTATCCGCTGGCTGTTCCGTTGAGCTCTCCTGTACGTTACTGTGGCTTAACTGCAAAAAGGCGACGATGTGGTGCTTTTAGAGTGCTGTAGGCTTGCTTTTGTTATATGCATCAAAAGCATACCGTGGATCTGGGATAAAAATTTGCCAACCGCAAGTGCCCTTTATTACATTGTAATGACACTCTCAGATGCTTGTAAATCACTGAGGATTTTGGCACCATGTTTTTGCACATCATAACAACTAGAGGTCCATATTGGATCAGCACTGATGAAAGGAAAATTTACATTATCGGCAGTTGGATTTTTTTTGGCCGATGTAGCCAATAATGTCACTGATGAATGCCTCCTGCATATGCACAGCTGCAGCATGCACATGGCCAGGAGTGCAGCCTAGCAAGGGGCATGGAGGGGTGCACCCTTGTCATGCTGGAGGCGGGAGTGGGGCTGGGGCAGGGGCAGGTGCTGCCCAGCTGGGGGAGAGCACAGGACGGAGCTGCAGGTTGGCTCGTCTGGAGGGTGCGGGGAGTGGGGGAAGGGGTGGCTCCTGCCACTGCACACCCCCCCAGGGGAGGTATGGGGGGCATATTCCCCCTGGATTTGTGTGTGGGCTGAGGGTGGGCTGCCCTCTGTGGACTCCGGGCTGAGGGCTATGCTGGCCTATTCCTGGGGCAGGGTGGGGGAGAGGGGCGGGGATAGGGAATTTTGGTATGGATCTAGACCACCCCATAGCCCCCTCCTAGTGCCACTGCTGCCTGCTCTGAGCGCAGCCCACCCTTACCCTGCACACAAATGGGGGGACACATGCTCCCCACGCCTCCCCCGGGGATGTGTGCAGCTGCAGGAGCCACCCCCACTCCCAATGTCCCCAGGTGAGTTACCCACACCTCTGTCCTGTGCCTTGCCCCACCCCAGCTGGGCTGCCCCTGCCTCTGCCCCATTCCCTCTTTCACTGTGGGGGCCTCAATCTGGGCCCCCCACGCTCCTCCCCCCCAAACAGACTTATCGGTCAGATGCTGCTCTCCAAACTGCTGGGCTGCATATTGGCTATTGGATCGGTATATGCCAATATGGCTGGTTAATAATTGGCTGCTGGTATCAGTCAAAAAATCTTTATTGGTGCATACCTAATAACAACATGACCATTCCAGGTGTTTTCTCTCGAAAACTTTTCTTTAAAGGTACTGAGATGAATTCAGCTCTTACCAGCCCTCTGTCTCAGTAGGACTGTAGCAAATATGAATCAGGGAAGAATTTGGGCCTGTAGGACCAGGGAGAAGAGAGCGGTCCATCAGGGAGATGGTCATAGCACCTTGACCCTGCAGACTGTGGAGTTGATTCTGTGGATTCGGGTGGTATATGCTCAAGCTATATAGATTTTCAAATGCATGTCAGCTGGTAGGGTTGCCACAGGTCTTTATCTTCCCATTCACAGTCTGAGAATTGGCACATGATCCTTGGTCACTCTAGTAGTCACTAGTGTATCCCCTCTATTACGTGGGTAACATAGGTGTTAGCACATCAGCTTTAAGCTAGCTACCATGCAAAGGGAATTCTTAACTGGCCAGATGCAGCCAATGTCCAGCTTCTTTGTGCTACCTGAGTGGTTTGTGGCTCAGATTTACACACTGATACTGGCCATGCCACTTTATTCTTAGATTTAGCAGAATATATATAGAAGGTGGGGGATGGAGGGGGATTAATATGGTAAGATTAAAATGTATATAATACTATAAAACAGTTGAAAACATAAAACTGAAAACCTTTCTTCCTAGAATTGGTTTAATAAATCACAACCTCAAAGAGCAAGCTTTAATAAAAGTACCTTGTTATATATACTAATTTATTACTTTTGTTCTGTATTCCAGTAGCTTGGTGTGCTGACTTGTGCCATAGCACATGTGTATGAATATGGAAGTACATATGCTGCATCTTTCTACCTGTTCAGCATCACTGGGTGAATCCTGTGTAATAAAGGAGAAGCATTATGTGAAATTAATTTAACCTTGCCCAAAACAGTAGGGGGTGATTTACTCCTGTCTCTATTATTTTGAAGTCAGATTTAATGAAGATGGATAAGACATGTTGACTCCTTTTCCTGAGTTAATTTACCAGCTTTTAAAATTGAACATATTAGTTAAGGGGGTGAGGGGGTGGGGGGGTTGTGTGCACATGCGCATGTATGTAACATGAAATTATATCAGTATTGTTTACATTTCTGTTTTACATCATATGATAAAACTGTGTGCCTTAAAACAGCTAGAGGACACAAAGTATTTTGTTAGAAATATGTTTAAAATACTTTAGTGAGGTATAAAGAAAAGTAAAAGGTGAGGGTAAAATAGCAGCCAGGCAGGAACTAATACATATATTAATATACATTTTGCATGTGGTTTTGATTACTATGCAAAAATCTGTAACAAATTATTTAGGATTACTAGTCACATAACTGATATGAGCCCACAAATGCCGAGAAGTGAAAAACTAAGCTGCTGAATAGTACACTGATCCTACTCCCATGCCTTGGGTCTTTGTGGGCATGTATCTGGGGTGTGTCTGTGTACCTGTGGGAACCCCCATGTATTTTTTGTACTTTTGTTTGATTTAAGGTTTTTTCTAATGCTTCATTAAAAGCATGTTTTGAAGAAGGAAGGGAATATGTCCCAGGGAGTTTGGATGATGGGGATGAGGACAAAAGCATAACTGTTGAAGAGCCATGCACTTGACTCTTTCTGTTGTTGAATAAAGTCTGAAAGAAAAATGTAGTTCCAAATAGAGATGTCATTTACAGATCCAGCCCAAATTAACCAATCCAACTTGCGAGTGCAGCACAACTTCTCATTCGTAACATGAATCGTAGTAAAAAATGACCCAGTATGCAAGGTTTTTAGAACCTCCTCTCCAAAACAACAAACCCATTGCATTCAGGAACCACCTTTCTAAAACATTTTATGCAGCTAGACAATGGGTTTGCTTTTTTTTTTTTCTGAAGAGTATCAATGAACAACCAGAGTCCGACTCGCAAAGAAAAACATCATACAGAGAATAAATGCCAAGTCTTCCTGTTAAAATATATATATGAAAAGAGAACAAACAAAACTGTTCAGAAAGTTCAAGTGGCATGAAAATTAACCTATATGAACTTTCTCACTGCGGAAATACTTTTACAGCTAAATAGGACTTTATGCCATATTTTAGGACACAGATGTCTAACTTCAGCATTTCTACCAGGCACTGTTGTAATGATATTATATTTGTGTATTTGCATAGCGAGAGAATGCTATGTTAAAAAAATGTACCATAAGATGTAACACGGGTATACATGATTTACTAAGGTTGTGGATAAACCTAAAAACAAAGACCTCATGAAAACTCATGGATAATAGGAGTGTGATACAGACAGTGAGAATTCCATGTTCTTAAAGAAGGGTTTATCTTGTGCATTCACACTCAGAGGTTACTGGCTTTGCTTTACCAGTTTATGCTGACCTCCTTATCAGGTTTCAATTTTTAAAATATTCCTTTAGACAAATACTTGCAGATAATCTTGTGCTGGCCTTAAAATCTAACAAAAAGCACACATGAATAGCTGTTAATATAATGCGTACATATTTGTATTAACATGTAATATAATAGTAATATAATACATATTATTTGTATAGAAATACATTATTTTATTTGTAATATTCTTTTTTCAGTATTGTAGATATGGTGTGGATAAGCACAGAACATTTGTATGTGGAGTGTATACATTTGACCATAAAAAAATTCTCATTTGTGTTTCATAAGCAAATTCTTGATTTAAAAAAAAAAGACAACTTTCCATTGATTATGAAACCCTGTGAATCTAAGTAAAAAGATGATTGGACAATGTGAACAGTATGAAGCATACTATATTTTATATTGTTCATTATTTCTTTAGATTAAAGGGGTTTGTTGGATTAAGTTACTTAGACTTTTTTATTTTCTCCTGTAAACTGTTCTTTAATATCCCACACAGATGGGAATTGTTCTCATGATAAGCAGTGCATTTCCAGGGTGTGTAAATTTGTAATGAGTCCTAGTGAGTGGCTGGAATGCTAGGGCTGCCGTCACCTTTCATGAACCTATAAACCCAGGAACTAACTTTGCTACGCAGAGCACCATTATTAAAGATATGTTTGTCCTTCTCTTTTTGAGAATATGGAGGCATTTTTTTTATATAGTGCTTAGTTGCTTTTCCTTTAGAAAGAAACAACCAAGAGATCTGTGCTCTTAGGGGGCTCTGAAGATTAAAGAAAAACACTGTTCACTCTAATGTGAGGATTCTTTTAACTGACTGTTGTTAAAAACATGAATTAACATAATGAGCATGGGCAATCAAGGGTCCACTTATATGAATTCTGGGTAATGATCAAAACTAGTAAACAATTCCAGCAAAATAAACAAATAACTTTTGTCAGTACATACTCAAACTGCTTTCTCTCCTTTAGTTAAGTGCAGTGAGATTTAAATTCATGCTTTTCTTATTAGAAGTTACAGAATAAAAATCTGGTGATGGGGTGGGCTCTTATTTTATTTATTTATTTTCCTTACCCTTTGTGGCTTTTTCAGAATAGTTCCTCAATGTCTGTAGAAGCTGTTTTCAGACATGCTGGTAAATGATTTAATATTTCAAGCGCTCACATTTTATTAAATTTAATTTTTTGTTTTTATTTCAGACCATAAAGAGACTGCTTTGAAACCATACCCTTTTGGCCAGATTTGAAATAAATTACATCCAATCCTTATGATAAAAATAAAATAATCTGACGTGTGTGTGTGTGTGTGAGAATTAGACTCCAAGATTTAAGAAAATGTAGAGTGGCAGGATAGTATGGTCTGCATTGTTGTAGGCTAATTTAATGCCACGTATTTTCAATGAAATATTTTGTCAGCATATGGAATCTATAGCTTGATCAAAGCTATGCACTAAGCATAATCAATGAAGGGTTAGCTTTAATATCTGAGATATAATGGGATTTAGTCCAATCCCTTTATAGTCCAATCACCAGGCAAGTGAAAATTCTTTCTTGTCTATTGCAGAAATTTTAAGGTTTTTTTGTCTTGCTTGTTAAATTTTGGTGTCATTTTTTCCTATTTCCAATGCCATTCTTGAATCTGATTTTGTTAGAAAAAGTTCATATATCAGGTAATTGTAAATAATCTTTCATCGCAAGAGGACATGTTATAATGAATAAATTAAAATATATATATATATTAGTGAGTACACTTTCTCTGTTAGAGTTCAAAGCAGGCCCTTTGACTCTCCACTTTAAGGAGTGCCTTTTTATTTTAATTTTGAAAATTGTTGTTTCTGTCAGATGTTTGCAAGTGATTGTATCAGTCTCCAAACTTTTCACTGGTATCTCGAGGACATGGCAGCAATAAAAGAAAAAAAATCTTGTGCCCTTTTTTTTTTCCAGTTAAAGTTCTCAAGCTAGTTTTAATTAATTATTTGGGAAGCTTGAAATACTGAAAAAATAAGCCCAAATATAAATACTACTTCCATGGTAACAGGGAAAAGTACTGTATTTTCTTTCATAGAACATGCATACCCCTTCCAAACCAGCTGAGGGGATTTAGGTACACATTATATGAGAATGATACAGGTCCCTAGGCGTCTGAAGATTTGATGCCCGTGGAGTGGTTGCAGTGTTCATTGCAGTGGCTCCCATATGTCCTGTCCTGTCCTACAACAATAAACAACACTCCATCCCCCTTGACTCAACTACTCACCCCTCCCCCCCCACACACACATACACATTTCTTAACCAGAATTCATTTTGGGAAACTACCTGAAACAAGTGCAGATTGGAAGCCTTCACAATCATATAAGTTTTATTGTGCAAGTGGCAAGAAGTGATAGTTGCATCAAAACAGTTCCTCAATGGGCCAGCACAAAAGGACACGGCACCATGTGGAGCAGCATGTGCCTTTCCAGGGGGCTCCTGCCACTGTGTGCACCCTGGGGCAAGCATGAGGTGCACATACCGCCCCCCCCCCCACCAGATTTGTGCATGGGATGGAGGTGGGCTGCATGCTGGGCTCTGTACCCTGCTGCTGCTGCCTCTGGACCTGTGCAGGATGCCACGTGCCTTCCACCACCGGGTGGGCAGGGGACACAGTGCAGCCAGCACCTGGAAGGCACGTGGCATCCTGTGTGACTCTGGAGGCAGCAGTAGTGGGGAGCAGAGCCCAATGCGCAGCCCACCTCCATCCCACACACAGATTTGGGGGGCATGTGCCCCCCCTGTCTCTCCTGGGGGTGCATGCAATGGTGGGAAGCTGTGTCCACCCACCTGCCCTCTCCTCCCCCACTGCTCATGGATGAGCCTCTCATAGCTCTGTCTCACGACCTGCCCTGGCCCTGTGGTCCCATTCACCCCAGCTGTGGCCTTGTACCTGTCCCATTCCCTCCCTCACTGTGGGGGCCTCAATCTGCCCCTCTTCTTCTCCCCCTCCCTCTCCCCCTCCCACAGACTTACCTGCTGGGCACTGTCTGTCTGTCTCATTAAATCAAAGGACAGGAAAGGACCTGCAAGATCATCAAATCCAGGTCCCTGGCACAGACAGGAAGTTATTGGGCCCAGACAAACTCGACAAGGTGCTTGTCCAGTCTCACTCTGAGTACCTCCAAGGATGGTGACTGCACCACATCTGCTGGGAGTGTGTTCCAGATTTTGGTGACCCTTTCAGAGAAGAAGTTTTTTCTTATGTCCAGCAATTAGCTTATGCCCATTTGTCCTTGTCCTCCCCTGAGGTGCCTTCCTGAAGAGCTGCTCCCCTAGATCCTGATGTTTACCCCTGGCATACTTGTAGATGGATATCAAGTCACCTCTCAGCTTTCTCTTACTCAGACTGAACAGGCCCAGTTCCTGGAGTCTTTCCTCATAGGACTTATCCTTCATGCTTCTAAACATATGGGTGACCCTTCTTTGTACCCTCTCCAGCTTACCTACATCCTTCCTGAAGTGCCGCGCCCAGACCCGGACACAGTACTTCAGCTGTGGTCTCACCAATGCCGAAGAGAGAGGGAGAAGCACCTACCTGAACCTGTTGGCAATGCATCAGCTGATGCATGCCAGAGTTTTGTTTGCCCTGCTGGCAACCTCACTGCACTGTTCGCTTAGGTTCATCTTCCAGTCTATCATGACCCCCAGGTCCCTTTCAGATGCTGTGCTAGCCAGTTGACCACTACCAATTATGTAGTTGTGGTGAAGGTTTGCCTACCCAGATGAAGAACCCTGTACTTCTCCCTGTTAAACCTCATCTGATTCCATTCAGCCCATAAATCCAGTCTGTCAAAGACATCCTGGATCTTTACCCTGTCCTCTGGTGTGCCTGCGTTTCCCCATGGTCTGTGTCTGCATGTATGAGTGTATTAGCATGCACCTGTCTGTGTGTCTGCCACTCCCAAGCTACAGCCTCCCCCCCTGCCCCAGCCCTGCTGCTGGCCCTCACTCCTGACCCACAGTACCCCGCATCCTGCCAGTGCTTGTAGGGATCCCCCCTCCCTGGGCTCCAAACCCCACCACACAAACCCACAGCCCCCCATATCTTCACAAATTCCCCCCCACAAACCCCACCCTCACCTCCAACGATACAAATTACCTGCATAATTTTAAGTTTTTCTGCACATAATTCTAAGTTTTAACTGTGCGATTAAAATCACAATTAATTGCAACTAATTTTTTAAATTGTGCAACTAGTCATGATCTAATTTCTTAATTTTAACTGCTTTATATGGCTACCATAACTGATAAAACAGTGTTTAACAATTATTAAAGGTTTTGATGCTGTTTTAATACATAATCTGTTACCTATGTGTATGAAAAATTGGCTGGTGGTACTTAAGGCTGTTTCGTTTTAAATTGGTGGCATGCAACCTGTCAGAGTTTGGAAATTTTTGCCTTAAATAATTAGAGTGTAAATCATTTTGACACATAAAACTATTAATAATCCATTTTCCTTCTGGAAAATTCAGAGATTTTGATGTTATAGCTTGTGAGATCCCAGCATCCAAGTTAAAAACGTCTTGTAAATAACTTTAACATTTATAGTAAAATGATTTATCTAAGCATACAGAGCAAAAATGTCTTCCTCTGGTTATGACTGAAGTTTGGGACCACATTCATCCATGAATTAGTTTTGCAAATTACCTATGGTAGGATCATGAATCAGGGGAGAAAAAGTAAGATGGAGGGTTGCTTTACTTTATACCCTTGTTTTAGTTTGTTTTTTTTCCTACTGCTGCTTTTCCCTTCTGTTCCCTCAGCATGCAGATTACATCTTCTTAAAGTGCTTTATGTCTCATTGTTAAAGCTAAATTATCTTTCCTTTTACACCTGTTTTATGACCTACTTAAACTTTCTTTCAGTCACTGATGAATTTAGTTTCACCCAAGTTCCTTCCTTATTAACAAATTTCTGTTCATTCCAGAAGTACAGAATCAAACCTTTTTACAACTTGAAAGATTGAGGACAATATGTATGAGCACTAAGTTTTACTTGAATAAACTTGAACTTATAAACTTGATCATATAACCAAGTGTATGAGAAGATTTATTTTTGACCTACTCTCCATTTTTATTAATTCATTGTTCAGTGAAAATGCATTAAAATATTCAGCATGCACCTAAATGAGCAGTGGACAATTACAGCTTCTGCACGTGCGTAGAACTGTTATCCTGTATACATGCTACCATTTTTCTTTTTATGTTTTAAGGACACTAGGGCATGTGTCAGTTATTCTTGGTGTGCTGCAGTATTGGAAAGAACTAAAGCACCTCAAGTTGAGTGAAATATGCATTGTGGTCATGGCTTCCAAATACTTATATGTATTATTTTGGAACACAGAATAATATGTCCATTTTTGCTAAAAGCGTAAATTTGTAACTAAGTAGGATTTAAGAAACAGGGCAGTGTACCTCATTGAACAGATTAAATCCCAAACCTACCATTCTTGCATACTTTAGATTGTTTGGTAAGCAAAAATGGGGGAGGGAGATTATGAGTGAAATAATGATTAATGATACCTACAGAAAAGTTCTCCTTTAACACAAGGCATACTTACCAGAGTCAAAGTGACATTTTTTTAATGCCGAGTGAAAAAAAAAAGTTGTATGGGTTATTTAGTCATTATCAGTTCTGATCAGCAAATAAGAGATTGGAAGCAAGCCACTTCAGGGTATTGATCTATAGGGACTTAATGGACATTTACTTACCAGTGAGACCACTGAGTTGGGTAGCACCTGGTGTGACATTGTCTGAGAGGAAAAAAGTGGGAGTTCACCACATCTTGCTTACTGCAGTGATTATTTAATTAAACTCTTATTTATGTGCATTCACTTTTCAAAAGTCAAACATTGGTCCATTAACCCTCAGTACAAGTTTATGACAATATTTTATATTTGCACTCGGTAGCATAGTTTTTATCATCTGCTTAGCGCACTAATCCCAGTGGGTGCACCTTTGTTTTTGTTTTTAGCACTCTCATTAGATTTTGCCATATAAGAAGATCAGAAATTCTGGTCCTGTAATATTTACCACATTTGCTTGAATATATGATGAGTTCTCCCCCTCCCCTCAGCATGGGGAAAAAAAGCCCCTTGTCTTATATTTGTAAATGCAGTGGAAGGGGAAGCAAGTGGCTACTGCAGCTTTGACTCTGGGCCTGAGTCTGGTTCGGAGCCAGAGCCAGACCCACAGAAACCTCTTGTCACCTCTATTTCCCCTCACTGCTTCTGCCCCCCCCCAACCATACTGTCAGGTGCAGCTCTACTCTGGCTTAAGCTGGGGGGCTGTGGGTTTGTGTGGTGGGGTTTGGAGCCCGGGGAGGGGGGGTCCCTGCAAGCACTGGCAGGATGCGGGGTATTGTGGGTCAGCAGTATTTAGGATCGCCAGAAAAATAGACCCATTCATGTAAGTCCTAAGATCTGTGAGTTTGGCACACAGGAAAATGAACTGAATGTGAAATATTATTTGGAATAATATTAGTTGTTCTGCCAGTTCCTAAATTAACAGTTTTACAGATACAAGGATTTGTAGATTCACACATCAACAAGTTTAGTATCTTGTATTTAGGATCCTGAGTTTAGTAGTGTGTAGGGTCACGGCAGGGCGTACAAAGAAGAGAGAACATAATAAAATGGAGGAGGAATCCTTCATTCTTGCCAACCAAGAACCTCCCTGAATTGTGAACACAGGAACAGACTTATAGTTAACAGTGATCTCAAACCTCCTTATAAAATTGGATAACAACATTATTAGTATTATGCTTGATTATTTTATGTATACATCCCTTGAAATTTGTGCCTGTCACTTTACAGATATATAAAGCATGTCAGCAAACTGTGTTTTTAACGAAAAGCAGTAATTTAACATTTTTATAATAAAGAAAATGCATGATGTGACACAGAGGATGTTTGCTTTCGTTGATTAAAGGGTCAGCATTTTAATCCAGGGTAATCAGCCTCTGGGCCGTGGGCTGTGGAGTCAAGACAAGGGAGCTGTGTGATATCTCCCACCCACCCAGGTGCTGGGGACCCGTGTTTGCGGGGGCAGCTCTGGGTTCTTCCGTGGGACAGCAGCCTTGGCCGGCTCCATCCCACCTGGCCTGGATGCCTCCCCTCCTGCCATGTGCTTGCATGGCTGGAGGATTGCACTGGGGAGCTTAGGGGTGGCTCTTGTTCTCCATAGGGGTATTACCACCCCGCCATACTCTGCTTTGTTACTCTTCTGAGTTTAAGCCAGAGCCTGGAAGAGATGCTGTGCTGTGGAGGTTGGGGTAGGGGCGGTATGGGGCTGCTCTTGCTTTGCCTGCAGCAGTGCTGCAGACTTGGGGGAGGGGAGGGCAGGGCATATGGTCACACTAGGTATGGGTGAAAAATTACTTTCAACTAGTCATTGCTAAAGATAGTGGTTGCTTCATTAAATTTGTTTGGGTAACATTTGGTTGTAAGGGTTAGATTGGAAGATATTTCATTGCTTTGAAAACTAGGAATATTTTTACCTTTTTGTAAAACTTTCACTACTTTGGCTTTGGTGCAGAGAATTTTGCAGATTGTGGGAAGTATGGCTAGAGACAAGTCTAGCCTGAATGACGTCCCTTACCCACAATACAATACTTAATGTAACTGTAAGTCTGAACTCTTACTTCTAAATGTTTGATTTTGGAACTTTATTATAAGGATGTTTTCAGAATAATTAACTATAACATGCCCAATTGGGTAGCTGATTCCTTAAATTTCAGAAATTAGGATTTTTCTTATTTATCCAAAGTTAGTTCTGCGTACTTCAGACGTATTAGTTCAACTAAATTTAAATTAAAAGTTGTATGCAAGTTGCAGTTTTTTTTAAGGAAATCTCTGACATGTGAGGCATGATTGACAACACCCCCTTCTGAGTTTTAAAGTTTCCCAGGCTTATACATGCCTCTTTTTGGCAACTTCCCTTTCCATACAACAGAAGAATGCAAAATAAATAAATAAATACAACCAAGAAATGTTGTTATCACGAGGAAAGCTGAAAAAATATTCTGTTTGCTTGATGAAGTAGAGCATTCATTGTACACAACTCCCTGCATTTCCTCCAACAAGAGCTGGTTGAGAGGAGCAGAAACCCTTTTAGATCGTGATTACTCCCTTGCAAACTCTGTCCTTGAGCAGTACAAGGTAGGAATGTCAGGGAATGTAGCAGATCAGATTAAGATGTTTGATAGGCTTCAGAGGGTGGGTGAGGATGTTTGCCCAGTGCTTGTTCATGCTATGCTTGCATCAGGCTATTGCTATTCATCTTGCTCTTCCAAGCATTACATTTACTCATAAACTGGGCTTTTCTTTTCCAATCCATAACTTCTGTTTTGATTACTTCACTCTTCTAAGTTTTTGAAATACAAAGACTTTCAGATTATTTAGCTGTGGAGAATGCAGATGCAGTGTTCAGCTGTGCACAGTAACTGGGTAAATGCATGCATGAAGGGCCACTACTGATATATTTATTCATGCAGTTACCTGGTTTTCAAATACAGTTAGGTTACATAACTTGTACACCTAAAATGAATAAAAATAGGGCCCCATTATAATTACAAAATGTCTTAAATATCATGGAAGATATTCTTTGCCAAGGTTAAAGTTTAATTTTGATTTGGTTACAGTGCAGCTAAATGTTTGCTTCAAGGCGGAAGAGCAAGATAAGTACTTTGTTTCAGAAAATGCTGAAGGGACATGTAATACACATATCTATAAGTGAGACATGACATGAAGCACACAGATAGTAAATTTGGAATAGTTCTGGGAGTTAAGAATTTACATGTCTTTATTAATTATTAGATGTTATTAGTAAGTGACTAAGGAACTGGGAAGCTCTAAGCGTTCTTTTGAAGTAGTGTACCCAAATTAGACTAAATAAATAAATAAATCCAAAAATGTCTGGAAATGTCTGCTCTAATGAATTTTCTAAATACACAAATCACACTTATTAAAGCAGTGGATCTTTTAACTGTAAAAATATTATTACTGCTACACTGGGGAAATCCATTCAGAATTATAAAATATTTGGAGACCGTCTCTATGTTTTATTTCAGTGGAAAGGTTGGAAGTTTAATATGACGAAAAAAGTGGGCTTTGGAATAATGTTTTAAAAGCCAGCTATCCCCCTCTTTTTTTCGTATGTGCACCAGTTTTCAATAAGAAGTGTGTTCCCCTTTTAGCCTTGTTTAAAATAAACTACATGTATAACAAGATGTTGAAATTTATTTACAGTATGTTAGCACTGAGGCCAGGCTGTTAAGGGGTCATAAAAAATATTAGTTTCCACTTTATGGTGGCAGGGTTGGTTTTTCTTCAAATTAAATTTGACGCTATGGAGGGAAAGGGGAATACATTGTGATATATAAAACTTTCTCCCCTTCATTTTAATTTCTTTCACTTTAATGCAGCTAACAAATCCTGTCTTTCAAGAGCAGAAAGAAAAAAACTCTATTGGAGAATTTCTCTTGACTTCCCTAATAAAATTTGGTAGTAAAAAATTGTGTAGCATTTACTTGTGATGAGGCCTGCAGCCTTTGCTCACATGGGTAGTTGCATGCAATTATGTGGAACTATTCACATGAATAAGGATGCAGGATTAGGTGGTGGATTCCCAGTGTATATTCTGCTGTCTTTCAGTCCTACTTTTTCTTGTCCTTTTTTATATATTTCACTCATATATTTCAGACCACTTGTGTATTTCCTTGCCAAATATACTGGACTGTGTATAAGCAAGACAAAGTCTTTCTATTAGTATTTTAAAGGCAGTATCAAGTAGTATATTGTTTTATTATTAAAATATGGCTTATGAACCAGAAATGATCACAGATGCAAATTTATACTCTGCACATTTTTTTTCTTAATAAGAATATGTATATTTTTATCTGGGGAGAAAGCAGTATTAAAATGAGAGCGCCCGGGGAGTATTACCACACACACGAGAAAGAGCCATAGCAAGCTATTTGCCAGGGAAGAGAACTCCTGTGAACAATTCTTTAAAACTTGTAGTTGCTTAGAAAAGCTTGTGAAAATCTTGATGTTCAACCAGCAAGGGCCTGATCCTTTCCATGGGCCTGATCCATTTTGCAGATCTGCCGCTCTCAGTGGGTGCATGGTCAGTCCCTGTGGTTACAGCTAAATCCCTGACATCTCTGCATAGTTATGCATTTGGAGATTTTTTTTTTTTCTGTTTGGGACTAGACTAGCATTAAGAGGGAGAGGGGAAATAACTCCACTCACCAGATGGGTTTTTCCAAGCTCTCATAACTCTAATTAAAATGGCTGGTCAGGAAAAACGTTCCCTTTTTTCTTTTTCCTGTGCTACCTACTCTGGAAACACAGCTGACCAGTTTTTAAAAATGTCCAAGTTTGAAGGATTAGCAGTAAAACCCAGTATATTTTATTAGGCTGAAGTGTAGAAATCTGGTTGAGGATTTATTTTTTTCAGTGATGATTAATAGCTTTCAATGATGAATGGGGCATTTATAAAAAGTGAACATGCTAAATGAAATGCTTGGTGTGGTGAACTTGCCCTTCTGGTGAAACTTATTGTTGCATATATGCACTTTTAAAACACAGTACAGGGAAGCCTACTTGTAAGAATTCATAGTATCATAGTGCTAAGGGTTGGAAGGGACCTAAACAGATTATCAGGTCCGACCCCCTCCCCCAGGGAGGAACGAGTGCTGGGGGCATAACACCCCAGACAGATATCTATCCAGCCTCCTCTTGAAGACCCCCAAGGTCGGAGAAAGCATCACCTCCCTTGGGAGTCCATTCCAGAGCCTGGCAGCCCTAACCATGAAGTAATGCTTCATGATGTCCAGCCTGAACCCTCTTTCTAACAAATTGTGTCTGTTATTCTTAGTAACCCCCGATGGTGCCTGGGGGAACAAAGCTTGCCCAATTTCTGCTGCCCCCCCTGCTGAGTTTGTAAACAGCCACCAGATCCCCCTCTCAGCCTTCTCGTGTGGAGGCTGAATAGATTCAGGCCCTTTAGCCTCTCTTCATAAGGCCAGCCCTGCTGCCCCTTGATCATGCGGGTGGCCCTCCTCTGGACCCTCTCAATGCTGTCCACATCCCTCTTGAAGTGCAGCGCCCAGAACTGGACACAGTACTCCAGCTGCGGCCTGACCAATGCCGCATAGGAGGGAAGGATCACCTCCCTGGACCTGTTTGTGATGCATCTGTGGATGCATGGCAAGGTGCAGTTAGCCTTACTGACCACTTACTCGCATTGGCGGCTCATGTTCACTCTAGCATCAACAATGACTCCAAGATCCCTTTCTGCCACCATGTTAACAAGAAGGGTATTCCCCAGCCTATAGGTGAGTTGCTGGTTCCTTCTCCCTAGATGCAGCACCTTGCACTTGTCTGCGTTGAATTATGCAGTAAGATGATAAAGCATTTACAGAATATATTCGATATGTATCAAATCATTTTACATCACTTGCTGTGATAACTACCACTGTTCACACAAATAGGTGGATTTTCATCCCTTTGATTACTATGACACTCTTCATTAGATTTCTTGTTAAAAAAACCCCAAAACTTTTCAAGAAAAACCAAACTCTTCATTCTTAAAATGAATCGTCAAGTGTTATAATGAGGAAATCTTAGGGTGGGAGGAGGCTAGGTATGGAAATCATGTATTGTATTTAGTGCTTGTGACAGTTGGCACCCAGAAGACCACAGGGGATCATAGTAGGCAAACAGCTATAAAAAGAAAATATTTATGGGGATGGTATGATGAACTATTCTTATCCTGAATAGTTAGTGTTCTTTTCTGAAAAAGAGAGAGAAGTTAAGAATACTTACTCTTTACAGCATAAAGAATTTGGAGGGATATGGGGTATTGGCATGACCTTACCAGGCCTGAACTTTTGCTTTGTTTGCTTTCTAGCATCATGTGAGATTGAATACTCCATATCTGTCTAAGTAAGTCAGAAAAGATCAATACTGAATATGGAGATACTGAGTAGCAATTATAGTAAGGAATTATCATCCCAATGTAGAGTGTAGTTTAGGGTTATTTGTCAAGCACAGCATGGTTGCGCTACTGCTAGTTATGGTCCTGGGAAACAGATGTGTTGAACTGAGGCCCAGAACATCAGTCAGAAGCTCTTATAACCTACATAAGCGATGCTGCAATGGACAACATCCCTGTTTGTGGTTATGCAACTTCTAGCTGCACATTTTCATTCTCTTTTGGTTGGGCCACTGTTCACACTATGGAAGTTTATGTAAATCCCATGTTTATCTGAATAGAAGACAATCCTGAATGTAAGGTGGCCCCCCATAATTAGATCTACACATAGAACATTTATAGATTTATTATAATTTTCCATGTATGGGATCTAATTATTGGCAGATCTTCTTAAATTCACCCCCCCACACCACTGCAGGGTGTGTGGAGAAAGGTAATGAGGGGGGCAGCGTTGGAGCAGGTCGTGGAGGACGAGCAGTGGGGAAGGCAGTAGAGGGGAAATGTGGTAGGGCAGGTTGGGGGCAGTAATGTGGCAGGCAGTGGGAGATGGTGGGGGCAGGTGGTAGGGGGCAGCCAGCTTACCCTCTGCTGCCTCTCCCTCCACTTACTTCCCATTGTGCCTGCCCTCCACCTTGCTTCCTCAGGCTGCCCCAATTCTCCCTTCCCCCTCCAAGCCACCTCTGCCACATGCAGCCTCAGGTTTCACTGCCAGTTCCTCCAATTTCCCCCTCCAAAGGCTCTCCCTCTGCCTGCCTCTCCACCCCTCTCATCTGTGCAGTGCTAGCTCCCCACTGCTGCTATGGGGCCTGGCTGGAAAAACAGTGCCGGCTCTGCACCGGTGTTACAGGGCCAGGCTTGAGCCATGCTGCATGCCCCAGGCTGCTGCAGGGACAGAGTCTGCCAGTGGGGAGCAAAGATAAGGAGTGCAGCAGAAGCAGAGCGAGAGGGAGAAGCGGGGCGAGGGGGGACACTGAGGGCTGCAGGGGAGCAGTGGCGGGGTGTGCAGAGGTGGCGTGGAGGTGGGGCAGTGCAGGTGGCAGCTGCAGCTCTGACTTCAGCTGGGGCTGGAGTCACAGCAGCTGCCCCCCCCTGCCCCCTCCCCCCGTCCCCCTCAGATTTGATTGTAAGATGAGGGACTTTTTAAACCCTTGTCTTCTAATTGTGTAAATATGGTAGTTTTCTAGCAGGTTCCCTTTTGTATACATCATCAATCCATACTGGATGTTGAACTTCAGTATACATGTTAGAAGATTCAGGGCAAGACCACTGCCAGTAAATTATTTTATTAGGTGTCCTGTTTATAGAGAAATTTTATAGTCTGAATGTACAAATAGTGCTCTTTCCTGTCTCTTTTTCACTGGAGAAGCAAAACACATAATAAATCTGACTTTGTGAAACTCTGCATTCCCTGTGCACCTTGGGGAAAAAAGGGGACACATACTGAACTTTACAAATTTCAGTTTCATTTTGAATATTTTTGCTGTTGTGTTCCTCTTGCATTTATGAACATAGGCCTGCCTGGCTGTCCGTGTAATACCTACCATCCTCTAGGTGTTAAACAAATACTCTTTAACCCAAGCCATGAAGCATCTGCATTTCAAATATATAATACTGAATTCACAGGTGATATAAAATGTGGTTTGAGAAACATGTTAGGGTGTGGAAGAAGGCTAAGTTGGAGTAACTTTTATGTAGGTCTGGAAGAAGATATAAGTTGTGTGTATGGCACCATAGAGCACACCTTTGAGTCAACTGTTTTTCTGCTTCCTCTCATCTTTTTCTGCTCTTTGGCAGGTGACTTACAGTGCTTGTAATTGGGTTGTAAGACACCTTTATGTCACCTGCAAATCTGGCTTATAGAGTTGAAATCCTGTTTGGGGTTTTATTAATTCCCTTTTTTCTTTCCTGTCAAATGAATCCATGCATTTTCAACAGTTAATTCTCTATGTCTTCCGGTAACACTCTGTATAAAACAAAATTATTTAAGCCTTTTGTTACTGAAATAAAATATATGGTTTTACTAGCCATGTGCGTAATGCCACTTTTAAACCCTTTTGTTTCACTTGACCCTTAAAACAGCTGTTTGCTCAAAGTCATTATATTTATGTAAGAATGCTCAGATACTATGGTGACAATTGCTTAGAAATGTATATAATAACGCATATAGTCTGCTTCTTTGTGTTGCATAGCTCTGCTAGACTTCATGTGTCTCTGTACAGATTAGCTTATTTCTTTTCCAACCTGCCTCCTTTTGTATAAATGTGTTCTGCTCTCTCATCCTTATCTCTCTGAACTGCATTCTGCGCTTTCATCCCCCACTTGAGCAGTCTGGTTTATGCTGTTAAGGGGAGCTTGGCTTACTCTTTCCCGAGGGGATTGGAGTAGTATGGCACCTCTAACACACTCCACCCTGAAATGCAGACCATTCATTTCCAATTGAGACAAATTGAAGATGATGTCTCTCGGGATGTGCTGTGTTTCAGTGAGTAGCTCTGTGCCAAACAGCAAGGGCAGTTTCCAAGTCTGTGGGATGGGTTCCCCTGGGTGGGGGCATATGTCTGCCAGACTAGTCTGGGAGCATGGGGCAGAGGAAAGAGGAACTTGGGGAAAGGAAAGCTGTACTACTCTCTTCTTTCCTATAAACTGCATTCCTGTGGCTGAGAGAGAAGAAATGGTGGCTCACTGAGCTGCCTTGCTTCCCTCTCTGTTTCTGCTGTGGTTCATAATGGCATCAGCTCATGCCTACAGGGCTGCAGGCTAAGGCAGCGTCAGCCTCCTGCATGCTACTCTGCTGCTTGTGGGTGCCTCAGCCAGAATGCATGAAGCTGCCCCTTCCCACCCTGAGGAGGAAGGCAGTTAAAGACAAGACTGGAAAACAAGGGGAAGACTGGAAAACAAGAAAATATGGATATGGGGGAGGAGGGTAGAAACAAAACTAAGACAGAGGAAACAAGCAGAACAAACAGCTGAAGAGAGGTGATCAGACAGCAAGAGAAGAAAAACACAAAAAGGTAGCATCTGTGCCAGGCCATGGCACAAGGAGATGGGGCCCCATCTGCTAGCATGTCACCAAGTGGTTTCCAACTGAAAAGTTTGGGAACCACTGAGCTGGGTATGTGGCAAAGACTCCAGTAAAACTTGGCTTTGAATTCAGACAGCCACAGGGTTGCACAGCCTTGAAGCCTCCCCCCACCCACCCATCACTACCCCCTGGGTACTGGAAATGTTGCTGTGGGGGGAACCCAGGGTCTCTGGATAGCTGCCAGGTGATGGAGCGATGGGAGAGGTCGCGAGGGGTCCAAGTTCCTCCTGCTGTATTGCAGCTGCTCTGCAATCAGAGGACCTGAATGTACTTAGATGTGGGGCCTTGGTTCTCTAGCCTCTCTGGCTATGTAAAATGTGGGGTAGAGACTAGAAGTGGGTTAAAAACTTTCTCAGTCAACAATAGTATAAAGGGAGTGAGAGGAAGAGACAGTCAGATGTGAACTAGTGTCACTTCGAGGAGGAACTGAAGAGGGGAGTGGGAGTGGCGCAGTCACAGTGAGCATGGCGGAGGTCTCGCACAGACGGTCTAGAATTTCTCTCTATGACATTGTAAAGACAGTATTTTTAAGGATGAAACCCAATAAACTCTGATTGCAGACTTCACCCCTGTTTCATTAGAACACTTTCATCTGGAATCCCTTTTGCTTTGGCACGCCAAGAAAATGACTTTCCGTTGCTTGTCCCAGGGATTTCTGCTGTTCCATGTTTCTCTGAAGTACAGTGTAGATCCAGGAAGCTACATACATAGCCTCTCTCATGTCTGATTCAAAATGCAACAATGTGAGGAAGTGGCCATTGACACACATCAGTCTATTTGACACCAATTCCAGGTACCTTGATTTTTCACAGATTAAGCACCAATTTTTTAACTAAAAAGAAAAACTTATAGGGCTTTCTTTTCAATTCAGAATTGTTTTTCTGTTATCTTTTGATTTTTAAAAATCATGTTGGAATGAAAGACACAACCCCCACAAATACAGAATCACAAATATAGGTCCCATTTTAAGCATTGTAATTCTAATGCATTCTATGTGTAAAATGTTGATCCTGAGTGGAAACAGAAATGTTGAATGCATTTTATTATACCATATACTTACAATTATTTACATAGTAGATTTTGATGGGAAATATATGTCTCCAGTGGAGACTATGAACTAGAACTACAAAGACTAAATATGAGCAGTGGGAATAAATGTGCTATGGCTTATGATTCAGGTGTATGGACTGTAGCGTACAGTGTGATTAGCCTGTACAAATGGCCTACAGCCTTTCTCTTATTCAGATATGACATTTTTATTTAGAATGGCTCTTTTATCTTGTTGCAGTTACATTAAGTTTCATTGTAATGTTTTTAGTCCAAAGCCTGTTAGCTGTGCACAGATTTACAGTGGAAGTTTAAGCTAATGGATACTTATCAGACAGGCTGTATTTGGTGATCGTCCATCATTTGCTCATTAAACAGTGTATCTAAGTGATTCTCATTTCCTCCCTGCCATGTCTGGAAAGGAGGAAACTAGACACATTACGCTGGAATATTAATGTCCTGGAGGATTTAGTCACCCATAATTAGATCTTCTTTGCATAAACCTGCTAGTGCTACCTTATTCTGTTGTTTATCTTCTCCTCCTTAGTTGTC
Organism: Crocodylus porosus; assembly: GCF_001723895.1. Classification (NCBI taxonomy): domain Eukaryota; kingdom Metazoa; phylum Chordata; order Crocodylia; family Crocodylidae; genus Crocodylus; species Crocodylus porosus. The sequence continues at coordinate 16,565,275 of NW_017728915.1, forward strand.
TTCAACTGGTCCTTTATTTCTTTGTGTTTTTTAATTTTCTGTATAATTCAGTCTTCCTTCTTCCTTTTTTCTTGACCTAGAGAGCATAGCAGGCTGGGTTTTCCCTCTACCCCCCTTTCTTCCCACAGAAAGGCTGACTTTGCCAGCAAAAAATGTATACTCTGCCAAGTCCTGTTACTGACTTTGGAGAAAAGCAGCTAGAGAACTTGTGCGAATTTAGGCTCTGAACTAGCTAAATAAGCCATGTCAGTAAACCCTCTTGTCTTATTCCCTGGTCTGCTGGCCCATGAAAGGACTGACATATAATGGTCCTATTTAGATTGGAGAAAAATCCTGGCCATGGGCCACCACTCCCTGAGTCCTGTATGTGAGGGGAGGAGGACAAGAATGCTGTTCTGCTGACACACTCAGAAAACTAAAAGCAGTTTAGAAACACTCAGATGGGAACTTGTAGCTTTCAAGTATTCTGCATAGTATTTTCATGGCATTCTGTGCACTGGAGTCTGGGCAAAGAGTGCTCTGTTCACTCTTAAAAATGGGTTTTGCTTCCAGATGCTTCTTCCAACTAGAAAGAAAGAAGACAATTTATGACTAATGCTAGGTAGCAAGAGGCAGTGCAGACATGCAAGAGGTCTAGCAAGCAGACCTGGCAACAGTAGGGTATCTAAGCAGTTGTTCTGGAGTGGGTTAACTGGGTCAAATTACTGGTGAAAACATTGCTGGTTGTCTAATTTGGAGACTTCTTTTATCCCTCTGTATGTAACTGCTGAACTGGCGGGTGGATTTACCTGTAGGGTAAGGCAAACTGAAAAACCAGATAAAGTCAAAAGAATTTTTTTAGGGTTGTTGGTTGTAGCTGTGTTGGTCTAAGGACATAGGCAGGCAAGGTTCTTTGGGTAGATGTGATATCTTTCATTAGGCCAACTAAGTAGTTGTTAAAAATGTTCTTTGCAAGCTTTTGGGCACAAACACCCTTCTTCAGGCATAGGGAGAGTCTGACTCAGCTGTTGTTTCAGTCTCTCTGAGGACTGAGAAAATATCACATCCTTTTTCAGCAGGGTCAGGTAGTGAACCATTAAAGGCATTTAAACCCCTTGTGTTGTGTGGTCCTGCTGGGCCAAGCAGGTGGAGACCGATTTTTTTTCGGTCTTGTTATCATGCTAAGCTCTGATTGCCCTCAATGGCAATTAACGACTTAAATGAAAGCTGATGATACTCAGTATTTCACAGGATCAGGACCAGTGTAAGGAATTTTATGTTGAAGCAATTCTGTATCAGTTTGTTGGTCACTACATGGCAGTGGAGTGAGTGCCATTAGACCACTGCTTGCATAATTGCAGATTAGTTTGGAGGCTTATGATTTCATCTGATCCCTTTCTAAAGACAGTCTGTCAATGAGGAGGACCTGTAGGTGATTAGCACAGGATATAGAAGCTCATGGCATTCAAGAATTTGAGATGGAGGCTAAAAGCAGCAAACAAAAATAAAGAGGACGAGAACCACTGGAGCTTCAGAGAAGGGGTGATGACTTGAACCTAAGAATACCCATATCTAGGTATGGGAAAATATGCAATTATTGTATGAGCTGACTTATAAAAAATGGCCTTGGCTTGGAAAAGAGGTAAATATCTGGATCTTGTTTCATACATTACAGGCTAATATACAATCAGTGTCAATCATATATTTAGTGGCTTACATGTGAGAACACATCCTAATTTAAGCAAACAAAATCAACCAAACCAACTATCTAAACACTATCCTGGGCTTTTTTGCACTCCTTGGTTGTTTTTACATGTGCTCTGGGGGTGTGTGGAGGGAGGGAAGACTTTAATTAGAGTGGCTCTCAGATCCACTCTAATTAAAGTGCCTGGAACATCTCGTGTATCAGCATCCCCGTACTTCAAAATGGTGGCTGGGGTGTTTTATCTAGAATGAGCTTTAGTTAAAGTGCCTCATCGCCATTTTGAAGTGTGGGTGGGGATGCTGATACAGACGATGCAGAATTTGGTTGATTAATTGAGTCTGCTCTGACATGCTGTAATTACAGTGCATTGGAGCAGCCTCCTGACTTACGTACAGGCAGACCTTTAGATTATTTCATCTTCATTGGCTTCAGATAAACTATTCATCTGAAACAATGGCCATGGTATTTTACGTCACCGATACCAAACATTACTTTTTACAGTGGTCCAAATTCATGAAAGTTTCCCTCTTCGTGTACGCACTTAAAATTTAACATGTACTTAAATGCTTTCCAAAACGGAGGCCAGTAATAATTGTTTTTGTCATTGCATTTTGATACTTAGAATATGATAGCATGTTTATGCTAGAGAAAATATTAATGCAGTCCTATGAAGTCAGTAGTTCTCCTCCTCGTCCTCCCCACTTTAAGTCTGTATAACAGGATAAGGAGTATGCATATATGATCTGAGCTACTAAAGGGCTGTTGTTCATTCATAAGGTTTGATTGCATCTGGAAATCAACATTTGGTTGAGAAGTGTCTTCTTTTGATAAGGTTAAGTTCTTTCCTGGGAGTGATAAAGTGTTAAATAAACACTGTGACTATGAATAGAGTTCAGGTAATGGTGCGCCCATAAATAGATTTTCAGATTCACAGGGGAATGTATACTGAATTTTTTTAGAAGTTTCTTTGAGCACTGAGAACCAAAATGCTTGAGTTTCCAGTACCAGTGACCTAGCAATTAAATAAATATCCTCTGAGAACATCTGAGATAAGCTGGCAAAATGTAAATATTTGGATTTGTATAAGGAGCAACTTGTTGAAGCGTTACTTTTGCCCACAATTCCCAGGAGAGGAGGGGCTCCAGGGATCTGGTTGTGGCCCCTTGATTCAGGGCATCCTGTCTCCCCTGAGGAAGTCGGAGCAGAAGGGAGACCTCCCCAAAAGGAACTGGCACAAGGTCCACTTGTGCCAGCAGAGAATTTGGTGTAGCAGAATTCAGCCCTGTCCCTTCGCCTGCATTCCACAGCTTGTCCAGGACATGCCCCCCCTTTGTCTGTACGTCAGATGGAGGGAACAGCTGGCATATGGAGGAGCTGTGCCTCTTGTGTGGAATTCTTCACTTGTGCAGCACGAAGTGGCCTTAGTAAATTAGAGAATCTGACCCTTTGAGTTGATCAGAGGAGAATTTTCTGCCTATGCTTGGCCAAGGCCATTTTCATAGCTGTTTGTATGAAACTCATTCAAAGGCATTTTCTTTTCAGGTGTTTCAACTTTATAGCAGCTTCCCAGACAAACTTCATAAAAGGGACACTGTCATTATAGAAATTATACTGTTCTGCAAAAGTCTTGCGCTGCCATAGTTACCAGTAACACCCAAGATGAATATACCTGAAAGGTTAAACTAAAGGCAGTTTTTGTTTCTAATTGATTTATTTAATTAATTGGAATATATTCGGAGTATACAATCTGTCACCCTCTCACCTGTGCAATCAGTCAGTTTCTACTGCTATTTGTGTGATTCATTTACATAGCAATAGAAGAGACAAACTTTGAATGGTATAAAAATGTAGTTGTCAGGCCCGCCACAAACTCAGGGAAGGGTTTATTCATTTGAAACTATTACCTGCAATGAACTCAACCTGGAATCTGAAAATTGTGCATCACCACCAATAAGGTATTGCACTTGGAACTTGACTGACATTTTTGCTAATGATGCATGAAGCTTGCTGTCCTCTAGCATTCAGCTTGCTCTCTTTTAGCTATATTGGCTCAGCATTACTAATAGGAGTGATTTTTTTTAAAAACTTCTAAGTGGTGATTTAGTGTAAGAGATCAGGTATGTGAGTGGAAATGGAGGAACTTTTCTCAAGAAACTTTTCTGGTTATAGCCATAGTTCTGTTGTCCATCCCTGAGATACCAAGATCATTTAAGGCATCTCAAATTGAGAAAAAAATCTTTAGTTGCTTATTAAAATCTTGTCTTTTCTCCTAAATCTTGTCTTTTTCCTTTAATATTTTCAGGCTCTACAATGTTTCAAGTACTTATACAGCTTTTGGTCAGGTGTCAGTGGTTGAGCAGTGACTGCATCCTGCTAGGGATGAACAATAATAGCATATATTTCTGTTTGCATTATTCAACAGTGATTAAATAGTACATGCGGAAGTGTCTAGTCCTTGGCTTTGGCTAATTATGATTTTGTTTATTGCATCTCGGAAAACACATTTTCTTGTTAATGATAATGACAACTTTTCTGCTAAGGATTTTTTTTTTCCGTTTTTACCACCAAAGCATGCAGCAAATGTGAAATACTTCACTGTAAAAGTTGTACCTTTTTTAAGGTTGTCAGGATGAATTAATAAAGTATCTCTATTTACAATTTGGTGTAATTCAGAGGCATTTGTGACAACCTTTAATATATGAATCAGTCAGCCATCTGTACCACATACTTAGTGGATATTTCTAATATACTATATAACATTCACCAATGTACTCTTCAGTATTTACATTCTTTTGGCCAAGTGAGATCTCTGCAGATCCCCTATATTGTAGAGTAGCATATTTTGAAAGTGACCATGGCAGATTGTATCCCATCCTGCACTCTTTGTTATGCTACTGTTATTCAAATAAAAATATTAACTTTTAAAACAAAATAAGTTACTAAAATGTAACACTAATGCTTTAAGTTAAAAACTAGAAAAAGTAAATGGGCTTCAAAGACTATGGAAAATACTTGAAGTAGTAACATAACATGTAAGTGCAAACAGAAACCAACTAAAGATCTCCCTAATTAAAAGTATTATGCTATTTTTTTTCCTGGTTCACTGCCATCAGTGGTAAGTTCAGCAATCAAACCTGTGGCCTGACCTGTTATTTGCTTCTTGGCAGTGACAGCTGATCTGTTAAACAAAATATTTAATCTGTAGTCCACTCACTGGATATTCTGTGGACTTCACCATCACCCCAACCAAAGCTACCATGCAGATTGCCTTAACCAACAGGGCACATTTCTTGAGTGTGCGCTCGACATAAAATCAGTGAGAGGCACATGCACCAAAAGGCAAATTTTAGCCTTTGGTGTTCAAGTATTAAAGTTTAGTTTAAGAAATATAAGCATTCATCTCTTGATTTGAAATTTTTATGCTTGAATATTTGTTGTCACAGTTCAGGTTAAAAATGTTCATTGAATATTTTGTCCTTACATAATGATTTATATCTAGCAATTTAGAAAGACTAGTGAGTAAAATCTTATAACAGCTGTCTGAGGAAATTATTATTCCTATTTCTGGGAGAGGGGAAGTGAAGCACAGGTTGGTTAGATAACTTCTTGCCTAAAGTTATGCTAAAAGCCTACAGCAATTCTGGGAAAATAACCTGCTTTCCCAACTGTTATTTCTGTGGTGTAACCTCTTGTCTGCTTTTCCCTTCTTAAATGCCACAGTTCATGCCACAAATTATGAATAAAGCAGATAGTTAAATAGTAGAGGCTTGCTAATAGTCCTGGCATGCCAGATAAATAGTGTTATTTTTAATATTTCGTGTAGCATTTTGTCTTGTCCTTGGTTTGTCATCCCTTGGTGCTTGATTACTATAGAGTGCAATTTTTGCAAACAAAAGGGCATATGAATAACCAGAGTGTTTGCAGGATCAGGCTTACTGCAGTTTCTTTGGGCAAAGGACCTGTCTTTCTAATTGTCCGTTAGGCCCCATGCATTCTTATGGTGCTGCAGAAATAGTAGCAATAATTCCTATAGTAAGAATCCCATTTAAGGGAAGTAGACTAGCCATGCCAGCCTTTCTGTTGCACTATCTATAGCTTTCCTGCATCCACAGCAAGCACCCATTTCAAACAGTGTGATGTGATCTGGTGTCTTTTTTTCTTATTGCCCCTGCCAGTTGCCTTATTGTTGAAGAGGCCAATTTGAACTCCTGTTTGGCTGGATAAAGAAAACCCGTTCAGTTGCACAGTAGTCAAATATAACAATACCTCTTAGAGGGGGTTTGCTATTACTTTTTCTCATCGTTGATTCTATAAAAGATAGTGTTTGTTCAAAAAATAAATAAATAAAAAAGCAAAAAGAAAGGAAAAATAAAGGGTGAGCAATAGCTTCATGAAAATACTTTTATATCTAAGCTAGCAAGGCTATTTGCCTATTGACTCCCTTGTTGTATGAAGTTGTAGCAACATAAACTATGTGATGCAATTGCTTAAATGTGTAGGGAGGAACATGAAATCATGACAGTAATAATATACAATGAATTGAAGTGCTGTCATGTTCAAATATATATTCTCCCTCCTTCTTCCACTCAGTGGGGAGCAAAACGAATTAATGCCAACAGTGGCTGTCTTAAACCTTTGCCCTCATTTAAGGGATTCTTAAAAGTGCAGTTTTGTTGCACTGTTGAAATCAAGTGACCTACAACTCAAGGATTATAGCAGTCTCCAGTGCTTAACCAAAATGAGAACTGGTCTGTTGCTAAAATTACAAATGACCAGCAATACTTCTGTGTATTTCTTCTTCTTTAACCATTTCTAAATTTAAAACCTTAACAATTTTTTAACAAACATTGATTTTTCTCTCTTATCAGTTTTTAGAAACCTGCATATGTTCTGGGGAAAAAATCCATTACTTAATACCTATCTCTCTTGAATAAGACATTCCTATGTAAGCAAGCTCAGCTGATATTAGAAGAAAACATCATCCTCAAAGTATATGTAATTTTAATGTTAACATGTATCTTTGTCTAAGAGTTGAATAAATTGTAAAAATATGTCCAGAATTTTCCTGTTGCTTGTAATACTTGTCACAAAAATTAAACAACCTGGTGATAAAAGATACAAAATGGTGGGTGAATGCTTTACAAGAAAGAATGTTTGGCCCAATCCTCTGTCAGAGAGTTTTGGCCTTGACTCTAAAACTTTTAAGTTTTATATATTTCTTTGTTTTGCTTCTTTTAAATATATTTTGTGAAAATTGTTTCATGCTAATGTAGACCTGTTTAAAATAATATAATTAATTTTAAAGAAATGGCATCAATAGAAGGGCCAAATTGTGATCATGGTGAATAGCAAAATTGTATAATAGCACTACTGTATTTGTGGCTGTCTGGAATGTGTGATAGCTGCTAGAACTGCACATAAAATTACAGCACCTCCAAACACTACTTATGTGATTATCTTTTCATGTCTAAATTTCTTTTTAACATTAATTTCTATCAACTTGATAGATCAGCTCAAGGATATTAGGACTCTTGAGTAAAAAAAAAATGAGGCTACCTCCTAATAAAAATTGAATCAAAGGATTGTAAATAAAGCTCAAAGCCTGGATGTATAACTCCTATTGTAGCCAGTGGAGGCTGTATGTGTGAGTTTACAGCAGTGTATTGACATCATTTGCACATTTTTAGATAAAGTGAGATTTGGGTAAGTGTTCAGTAATGATTTATACTGGACTACACAAGACCATTATTTAATTTTTTTTGAGTGGGGAATTAAGATATTCTTTTATATATGACTACAAAGAAAGATATTAACACTCTGCATCTATAGCTTTCAGATACATATGGTTTGACAGTAGTAAAACTAGTTTGGATTTTAGTGGGAGCAGGATTAGGCCCATAGTTGTCAGCTTGTCTTTATGCTGTTTCTAAAGGCAGAAGGACAAATACAATTTTAACAGTCAAACAAAAAAATGTTATGTGTAGTTTTTTCCCATGTGCAGTACCAGGAGCATGTTTCTTCAAAGTGCTGAAACCTCTCTCTGCCAGTTTTCATATGGTTATGCTGTAAGTTATGCTATAAATATAAATATTTGTGACTCAACTATTAAAATATAGCTGCACATTATAAATGGTGTTTTGTGTCTTAATTTTTTGGAAAATACCTTTTTTGTGTTGTTTAAATATGTTGGGTAACATTGTCTTATAGAACGGTTCTTTGGAGTGACGTGGTAAGGTCACATTTTCAAAAGCAGCCTCTGTATTTGCACCAGCAGTTTTGCATGTGTCTTTTTTTTTTTGTTTGCCACAGCCCCCTATACTTGGATGCACAGTATAAATTATTAGTTAAATCTATCAAATTTGCATGAGTAAATATAGTTTTTTTTAAGCTGGGAAAAAAATTGCAGCACAAATTTAGTATCCTTGTTGAAAATGAGAAAGCAAAAAAATTAGTAAAATGATCAGCATAAACAAGATTGTATGGAGAATGGTTTTTTTTTTAATGTATAGTGGACTTAATTACCTCACTTGTTTTTTCCAAGTTTTTTTTAGAAATCACAATTGTATTTTATTTCTTTCAGTTGAAGAGGGTGAATCTTCAGATTTTGCTTTGAACTGGGACTCATCAGTGACTCAATCAGGTAAATGTTTTAGGTTCTTCTGATTGCAAAGGCTGCTAGAAAGCTGCCAGGCGTTTTATAGGAACTGTATTTTGTGTCACATTCCTGTCTCAAATCCAAGACTACCCACTACAACACAATTTTTATATCAGTTCCATATGGTCAATAAAATCTATTACATACAGAGACTAATATACTCTTATCCTCTAGAGAGCCATTCTTTCTTCTTGTGGGCACATTGAAATGGGCTGTGATTTCTTTAGTATAACTGCTTTGAAGTTTCCTGCAATGGGCACTGTTGCACATTCATTCCAATCTAATTACATAAAAGCTACTTTAATAGGAATTTTAAACTTCAATTTCGATTGGAATGTGTGTATTTCTCTTCTTGGAAGAAATTGCAAAGGAATGTCTGATCTCGTGAATATGTTTGGTATATCAGTAGTTTAGAAAGATATAATGTCTTAACCAGTCTTTGTATGTTTGAAAGTCTGTATACTAAATATATTGTCTAGGACCTGTTAATTTATATTACACTGAACATTTGAATGAAATGGGCTCAAAAGCTAAATTGAATTAAGCAAGTTTGGTTGTGTTTGGGTAATGTATACTGACAATGCTATATACTTCAAGACAATGTTAGAATACTTTGATTGTAAGGTGAAGGGGCAATTGTTTAGCCAGACTGATGCTCTCCTTCTACTCTGTATTGTGCTATTTTAATACATATTTTATGTATTTTACATAGAATATATGTGGAATTCTCAGAACATGCATTTTGCATATAATTTATTTTGATGTTTAAGCCAAAACAACAAAAGATAACTTTATATCTACCCTTTAGAAACACATTATTTTTAATTAGAAGTAACACGCAAGAATTAGGAATATAGATAGGAAATGAACTCTGAAATGAGAATAAACGGTGCAAGTAAATCCCCACATCCACTATAGATTCTATAAAAATAATTGAGAAATGGTTTACAGGAATTTTTCTCACCAGACTCAGAACCTGGCTTGTCTTTAAGGCAAACTGTTTTTGTTTTTGGTACATTGTGGTGTATCATTTTATACAAAACATTGTATGTTGTCCTGGGTACATCTTCTCCACTATGGCTGTTTGGAGCGATTTGTGTTTTCACTATTCTTTGATAGCGAATATCGCTGCTGCTGAAAACCCCTGACTGCGATGCAGAAGGCCCCTTTGTGCCTGGAGCTAACAGTGCATGAAAAGAGCACTCTCAGTCTCTCTTGCTTGACCTTAGTCTCAAGCAGCAGTGGAGTGGAGTAACCAATGTTATCTATCAGAAATCTTGAATTATATTAAATTTAACACAAGGTTGAAGTGTAAGAGAAGAGTCTCTCCACTTCAAGGGGTGTTCATTTAGTTCTCCTGGATGGTGTTAGTGAATATACTGCAGGTGTAAGAGAGATCCTGTGAAAGAACTTTCCCAAATTAGTAAATTCCTCATTCATAGCTGTCTGTCATTGAAAAGCTAGGTAACAGTTTATCCTGTTACTACTGGAAAATTAAGCTCTTGTTTAAGACCCTTAGACCTGGGTAATCATGTATGTTACAAATGTGTGTTTACATGTATTATGCCTGTTTGTTTATATGGCATCTAAGGAAATGGCAGATATTTCTTTAAACACAGTTAGCAGAAGTTAGTTTTAATCTTCTGTGCTTTTAAAGTTCTTTTGGATAGGGTACAATACATGGGGCAGTAGGTTGCCGCCTAAATAGCAATGCAGGAAAAAAAGCATAAAAAGCTATAATATATAGTGGTGTAATACTGTGGAGTTACTCACTCTTGTGTGGTGTGCCTCCAAAGCTATATTCAGTAACTGAAACCAACCAGTCTCTCAGTCCCAGTGTGCAAGACTTTCATTATGTTCTTTTATGATCTTCCTGTTTGCATTAACTTCAGTAGTGTGATATAGAACCTCAATAAACAGGGAGAAAATCGTGCTTCAACTTCTCATTTCGTGCCTACATTTCCCAAGCCCAAATCAACAGCATTCCTTATCTCCCCTAAAAAAAAGCTCCTAAACTAGACTTGTTAATGGTGAACATTCCCAGAGGCTTTAAATTGACACCTTCCTTATCTTTCTTTTCATGTTTATATGTATTTGTATGTCTGTGTATGTGCAGACATTCATGGTGTGACTTAAGAAAAATTCTGTTGTGACTTGTGTTTTACCTCTTTCTTCTACTGAAGCTTTTTAGATCTACAGTGAAACTTTTGCTGAGACAGAAGTGTCAGTCAGGTGTTTCAAGGCAGGATCATCTCTAGCGGACCCATTCTAGACAAGTATTTGTCTAATCTATTCTTAAACTTTAGGAAGAGCCCTCACCAAGCACAGTATCTGAAACATCAAAACACGCTTTAACTTGCCACTGGTAAAGCAGGGGGATGAACACTCTCAAAGTCCTGCCACTGCAAAGAGAGGGGGTAGTTTTGTTCAAACTACGCTTGAGCCTAAAAGTGCTTTTGTAGGTATAGCATATCTTGCTCCCAGACAGTAAGGTTTACTGGTAAAGCACTTTTTTGTTGTTGATGCTGGTATAAGTTTATACTGGGAAGTTTTTCTAGGATTGCTATGTCAGCAAACTTTTCCTGGTAGAGATAGGACTTATTTAGCATCCAACCTCTTTTAATTGAATTTGCACAGAAAATAGATTTTTTTCAGAATAAATCATAATTTATAAAAATATCATTGTTAATTTACCACAAATTTTAGGAGTGGTTTTTCCAAAGCTATAACCACTCAATTAGAGTTGTGTTTTCATCCTTTTCTAAAAATTTATTTTCATAAGCATTTTTGTGTCATTAGCTATCTGAACTCCAGCTAACCTGATTTCTCAGCTATGCCATATGCTGGATGTGTCCCCTGAAGTGTGACTGGAGTTCCAGTTGTATTCAAGCTCTGAAGAAGTGGGACTGGTGTTCAGCTGAGGGCTGCAGAGTTTACAAGCTCCAGTCCTGTGGAGTTTATGATCTCTCCAGGGTAGGTGATGCAGAGCCAGTCAGCTTTCCACAACCATAACAGCCAGCCCAGTGGGTTTAAAGAATCAGTATGTAGACTTCAGTGCCTCCTGGACTGGCTCTCTTAATTATATAGTTTGGTAATTTGTAAATTGCAAATATTTTGGAAAGATTGAACTAGAATCCTCTTGAATTGTAGCTTTCAAAGTATCACAATACTAGAACATCACTAAAATGACTAAGATTTTAAACAATTAGCACATTGTTGTCAAGCTTTCTGTGTAGAGCTCAGAGGATGCTTACAAATCATTGATTTGTAAGAGTTATTTAATGCAACATGTGGAGACTTACCAATGTGCATCTTGTCAATGGAAGTCAAGTGGCCACATTGTTTTGTGTCCCACTGATTACTTACCACAGGGATTTAGCCTTTTTAATGCAGCTAGGTGTCTATCGTTTATGTAAGATTTTACTTTCTAAAGGCTGGAAATTAGAAGCCCCCTTCTTTCAAGTTAGCTACCCAGTGCTAATCAAGCCTCTGGTCAAAGATTTTACAGAAGTTCAGTCCTTCTTGCAGTATTCATGAGGAATCTCTTTAAAAAGGACTTGTAATTGTTTTATAAATAACACTATTGTCATAATTTAAAGGCTGCATGCACCAACTTAAAGAATCAACAGAATATATGATGAGGCAGAGGCTGCTCTGATGATGTGGAAAATAGTCTCTTTGTGTCAGCCTGTGATCTAGCAAAAGGAATATATATATTTTCTTGCTCCTCATTTTTCTATAAACATTTTTGGTCTTCATTTAAAAAAGCAACAACAAAAACCTCCTTTTCTCTTTCTTCATCTTTGGGGCTTAGGTTTCTGTTAAGGAACAGATCAGTAATGTTTTGTTGTTTAATAGACAGATATGTTTTGTGTCCCAGAGGAAAAGCACAGTTCAGTACTCATTCACCCTGCTTTCCCCTGTTAACAGCAATTGCCACACTTGCAAGCTTGTACTGCCGCTCCCACATCTAATACAGAAAGCATCTTGGAGAGTAGGTCGGGCTGGGCTTCCAGTGGGAGGACAGAGAAGCATCAAGAGCTCTGGCTATAAAAAGGTTTTCTGCTTCTTTTAAGCCAAGAGGAAAATAAGATTTAATATTTGTCTGGCTATCCCATTGCTTTGCAGTACTGCATTGCTGTTGTAATATATCACTAGAGCATTATCTCGAGGAGCAACAAGGGACATTTTAAAGAAGTAAAAGTCTTACTAAATATATAGAGAATTTAAGGCATTTTTAAAGACTTATGAAAAGCATTTTTATACAGGGGTTTACTGGGAAGTTTCTTGTTAGCCAGACTTGAAGGGCTTGGGGATTTGAACAAAATCGTCTGGGGCAAGCGAAATAAGATTCTGTGTTTTCCCTAGAAACTGAGTGAACCTAGAAGGCTGGACTTTTCTGTCTTTTCCCTGGGGGTAGCTCTAGATTGTCCTTTTGTTATCTTTATACAAAGGTAGGCTTAAATACCCTAGAGGTTATGACACAAACTTAGACATTGGGAACCATAAAATTTTCATCCAGTAGCACTTTGAATTTTTGGACTAGACATCCATTATAACTCAGTGTGTAATATATATTTGAGATTCATACAGAATTCTTTTGTTTCAGCACACCATTCCACCTGTGTCAAAAGAGTAAGTTAGTATTTAGAAATATTGTTAGGATCCTTCCTCATGATATAAACCAATTTCAATAGAAGACCTCAACTTGCAGAATTTTGGCTATGCAGTTATAACATTCATGCCGTGCTATATTATTTCAGTGTTCACCTCCTTAAGTGTTATAGTTGAATGTGTGCATCAAGGTTTAAATTAAGTTTCCACCTCATTTAATTTGTCTCACTTGAGTGTTTTTCCTTATCCCCACCCCAGTCCTTTCAAATCATCTGACCTGTCTCCCTGGGGGTTTGAAAGAACCTACAGATCTTTCTGATCCTATGGAACCTAGGCAGCAGCTAGGCCTAGTTTCCAAGCCATGTCCCCATGCAGAAGCTTGGAATCCTACTCTCTCCTTCTTTTGGAAGGAGTGGATGCACTTGGGAGTGGATCCAGAAGTGTTACAGTGGCACGGTCACACTCCTATTTTGGACTACACTGCAGGAGCAGCAGCTGAAGACTTTTTTTGAGCCCCCAAATCAGGTAAGAACCACCCTCCTCCCTGCACTTGGCATCCCCTCCCTCCTTCTCCATGCCCAGCTGAATACCACTTCCCTTCTCTCCCCCACTTTTGCTTCCCCCAGCTGACCTTGGGGAGGGGTAACCTCCAGAGCTGCTCCTGTCCCACCTGAGATGGGCTCAGCTGGGGACAGCAGGGGCAGTCTCACAGACTTCATTATATCAGAAGGAGGGTTGTACTTTGCAGTAAGAGAGTAGAAAGCTTCATGTGTAGAGCAAGCTGCTCTGTTATAGTGATGGCTGAAGGTAGGGTGTTAGGCCTCCTCTTTCTGTCCTTGGGCCATGCATAGCTCTACTGGCAGTTATTCAGAACAGGCTTATGGTATTTTGCCAGGAACAGAGCTACCACCATGTGTTGGTTTTGTACACTGTGCCACTTCGTTTTACAAGTGCATATTTTTTAAGTTTCTCCTTTTAAAAAAGAGAACAAAAGTAGTAGCTTTTTATTTGAGACCAACCACAACATATAAGATGATGGTCACTCCTTTTGCTCTCTGCACCTCTGTGCAGTGCCTCCCACCTAGGTTAATTTGTAGCTTGTGTTTCAGAAGAGGAGTATGTTCCCATGACTTCTTACTTGGTTATAACAGGGCTGTCAGGTACTTTGATGGGCACTTTTTAGGGAAGATTTTTATGTTCCAATATTCTTTTAGTTCTACACCCTCTTTTTCTTCCTTAAGCCAAACATTGCTGTATTCCTTCCTACTGTGCCAATGCTGCAGCACCAGGACCTGGCACAAGAAGGAAGGGAGAGTTCTCACTCTTACATAGAAAATCATAGGGGCCAACGGGCCACAGGCAGGGAAATGGTAAAATATACAGAAACATCAGCACTGTGTAACATACACTCAGGACCATAATTCCTCCCCCCGCCCCACACACACACTTCCTGAGGTGTCACCAAACAAGTCTTTGGTTTCTAGAGTGCTCAAACAGCAGCCAGTAGCTGTCCCCAAGTCTGAGTCGTGCTCCTGCAGTCCACAGTCCTGGCTGACTGAGCCGCACTCTCCAGCTCCACTGTGGACTCCTAGCTAGGAATGACCAGGTTCCATGTGTATACCACTCTCTCTTCCTCTTACTCCAGTTTCAAGTTTCCTGTTCCTTTTTCCCTTGCCCCCCACTCCTGGGGTTTTCTGGAAGTTGTATTCCAAATTAACATTCAGCACAGCTCTGTAAACTGCCCCCTGGTTCCTCCTGCTGTTACATGCATTGTATTCACATTATAATTCCCCCGCTTCTCCCCATACACACACCTTTAACTGGATGCTAAGTTACACATCCTACTAAGTTACACTATGTAGTTCCTAAACCACCTGGGTGGTCTCCACTCGCTGTGTGATCTACCAAGGGATTCAGGGGTGTGGACCCTCACTGGCTGTGGTAGGATTTGCATATCCCTTGTTGTACCCAGCCTTGGTACTACCCAAAAGACTTGTTCATACTCATTATCTTCATTTCCATCAGGCCATGGATCCCACCTTATATTTCTTGATCCAGAAGCATCCTTTGGCAGCACCCTATTGGACATATTGGGGGATTGTATTGGTAAGGGTTCTGTTGTGAAGCCTCTGCCAATGTCTTGGCTGCTGATGAACAGTCCCCCTAGCTCCTTTGTCAGACCAGGGTTTCTGTCCTGTGAACATACACAGAGTTTTATCCTATTATAGTGTACTACAGGTGTTTGTCCAACTGGCCTGATTGTCAGCTCCTGTAACACCTTAGACAATTTCCTGATGACTGTATAAGAGCCACTGAACTTCTTACATAGCTTTTGGCACTGACCCGAACTCCTGGTTTGGTTCTATACCTATACCAGCTCTCCTGGTTCATACACCTGTCCAGTAACCTTGAGCTTATAATACTATTTTTGCCTTTGTGTGGCTACAGCCTGATGTCGCTTAACAGCTTGGCTAACTGAATGTGGGTATTCTGCTATCTTTGTGACATATTTAGATGGATTGTTAAATTATTCTGATATATTTACTCCAGAAAGAAGATCAACACGTAGGGAAATCTCCTGTCCAAACAACTTTATATATGGTATATATCCCATAGAAGACTGTACAATGCTCCAGTAGGCCACTATGACATGAGGGAGTATCTTATCCCACTCCACCTGATTGTTTTTGATCAGGGAGGAGAGTTTCAACCAGAGAAAATCCATCAGATTGGGGATGATAAGGTGTGGTGTCGGTTTTGTTGATTTCCAGTTGGTCACATCGTAGATGAAATAGCTGAGATTCAAAATGTCATCGCTGTTCAGTGTGCAGTCATCAAGGTACACTGTCGTAGTACATAAAGCTCTCAACAGACATGTTTGCCACACTCTGAGCCTTCTGATCAGGGAAAGATTATGCTTCTGCCCACTTCACAAAATAGTCAGTCACTACTGAAATACACTGGTTTCTACGTGGTGTAATGGGTGTGGGGCCCAGGGTATCCATCGCTATCCTTTCCAGGGGTCTTCCAGACTGCATGGAGACCATAGGGGCCCTAGGAATACTCTTCAGTCCCTTTTGGGGACCACACCCCTTACATGACCTGCACCAGTCCTAAACATGGTTTCTCCAGGCTAACCAGAAATACTAAGGCTGGATCTTATGAGAGATCTTCTCCATGCCCAAATATCCCCTAGTATTGGAAGCAGTAGGTATGAGCTTGCAGAATTTTTGGTATTTGCTTCTCTGGTACCACTATTTGAATAAGTTTGGGTCTGCCCCCTAGTTCCTCCTGCTGTTACATGCATTACATTCACATTACACTACCTTGGGCCCAGGAATTGTTACATCTGAGCCATTCTAATGCACTAAGTGTTCTCCAAAAAAACAGAAATACTTGTGAACTTCATTAAAGGAGCATGGAGCATGGTGAAACCCCGTGCTGACCTTGGATTTAATCAGGTCCCACTTTTGCCTTAGTTTTCCTTCTTTCCTAAGAAGACACTGTGCGTGTTATATCAGTAGCTTTCCACTCTTGGGAGAGTGGCTCATTTACATAAAGCTCAAAGTAATGCAGATCTTCCCCCTGACTTTCTAGCTGGTTCGCCCCCAAGTACAGAGAGCTCTTTCTCCTGACACCGCTGAGGGTCTCCTCCTAGAAGATTTGTGCTCCCTGTAGGTCTGTCTCTCAGGTCTTTACTCTTATTTCTGTCCCTTAAGATGTATTTTATGTGCTCCTCCTGTGTTCTTGTTGCAAAAAAGGCCAGTTGGGCTGTATTAATTATTTGCCTCACTTGCAAATCAAGGGAAATGATTCACTGCTCTATTCATCACTGATGAAGCCTTACCTGGAATAACTGCATTCAATTTTGGGCCCCTCACTTCAAGACAGGTGTGGATCAGAGTCTATCAGAGAGTGACAAAAATGAGTAGAAGCCTGGGAAACATGATTTATTAGGATAGGCTGAAAGAACTAGGGTTATTTAGTTTGGGAAAAGATGACTTGGGGGGAGGGGGGACAGGATGCAGATTTGATAAGTCTTTAAGGGCACTTTTACATGTGCTCCAGAGGTGGGGGTAAGGTGGTGCTTTTATTAGAGCAGCTCTGAGAGCCACTTTAATTAAAGTACCACAGTGTCTTGTGTACCTCCTGTATCTTGTGTATCTGCACCCCCACACTTCAAAATGGCAGCAGGGGCACATGAACTAAGGCTTGTTTGGTGAGCTTTAGTTCAAGTACCCCTGCTGCCATTTTAAAGTGTGGGGGTGCAGATACACAAGA
The DNA here is from genome assembly GCF_001723895.1 of Crocodylus porosus. NCBI lineage: Eukaryota > Metazoa > Chordata > Crocodylia > Crocodylidae > Crocodylus > Crocodylus porosus. Next base: position 16,582,509 of record NW_017728915.1, read on the forward strand.
TGCAGAAGGTTGCTGGCATGCAGTAATTACCATGCTCCAGCAAACTTGATTAATTAAGTCTTCTCTGCTGTGTCATAATTACAGCACAGTGTCGAAACAGCCTCTGTGCTCGTGTACAGGCAATTTAAATGCCTAAAGGGTGGTTATATGGAGGATGGAGACAGATACTTCTCTGTGAGTTCAGGGGACAGGCCAAGCAAGGCGTCATGACCTTAAATTGCAACAAGGGAATTCTAGGTTAAGCATTGGAACAAGCTTTGCACAGAGCTGCTGTGGAATCTCCATTTTTGGACATTTTTAAGAACAGGCTTGACAGACACTTGACTGGTTTGATTTAATCAGGGTTGATCTTGCTTTGAACAGAGGGTTGATCTAGATGACCAACTAAGGTCTCTTCAAACCCTACTATTCTGTGATTCTATGTGGATCCTAGATTTACTTTCTCTATGGTCTTGTCTTGACTGAATTCACGGCGCCCCTATAACTCACAGCAAACTCTTAGTCACAGTGTTTCCGTGACCCTTGCCTTCATTTTGTCCATGTGGTAGGTGGTGGCACAGGTGAGGCTGAACTTCATCCCTTCCTCCTTTCCTCCCTTAGAGGGCCTCATCACCTGGTAATGTGAAAATACCTTAAAAAATTTCTTTTTGAAGCGTGAAAGGTATCCTATTTAAGTGTTGGAATGAAAATCTGTCACTTGGGTGTGTGTTCTTCATATCGGAGCACTTCTAAGGTAAGTTGAGAGAACATTAAAAGCTTTTCATCTTTCAGCAGCACCCTTATTGAGGCACTTCAAACTAAGAAATCCCTATTTAAAAGAGTGATTCATTAGTGAATCAGGATTGTAAGATTTTGGGCTAAATTTTAACCTGAGGAATTGTTACATATGAATCATTCTAACACGCTAAGTGTTCTCCAAGAAACAGAAAGACTCGTGAACTTTATTAATGGAGCATGGAACATAGTGAACCCCGCGCTGACCTTGGATTTCAAGGCCCTTGATTTATATAGATGAAAGACTTTCTTTTTAATATGCCAAATAAGTTTGGTCTTGACTTGCAAATCAGAAAGACAGATTATTCTGTATTTCTTTAAAGAAAACAAACACATTTTAAAAACAAAGTCCTTTGCTTTGTATAGGACTTGTGGCATCCATCTCACTAGAATGAATACCATTTTAAGCCCTTTAGGATTCTTTATTAGAGTATGTGCAGCACCTGTGCTTTGGAGTCCAAGATATTTGTGTAATGCAAATAAATAATAAAAATTACAATAAATTGGAGAGAGAATAACCAGCAGTCTCAGAAATCTTTATAGTTCCAACTAGTTGCTTTGAATAAGGGGAGAGCTCAAATAAATAGAAATAAAAATAAGCCAACTAAAGCTTTTAAGAATGCCTAGTTGGATTCTGTTCTCTTAGAGATGAAATTCAAGATGGTGGCTGTAAAATGACAGAGTCCCTAAACATGCTATGATTTCCTGTGGTTGGTTTATCCAAAACAATGGTCTTTTTAGCTGGCTGCACTGCTATCCTAGAGACTCAAGAATACATGCCATTATGTGGCTGATGGGCCATATGTGCTGCCAGTGGAAGGAGTGCCATTCCATTGGAGTCAGCATGGCAGAAGACTGGGCCACATGGGAGAATTGTGTTTTGAGGATGGCTAGCGTTATTTGCTAGGCACTCCTTGCAAAAACGGAAGAAAAATGAAACTGCTGGAGAATCCTCCTCCTGGGCAGATTCAAACACTGCTTATACCAAGCCTTTTTGAACTCTTAGTGTAAATCTTAACTGTGGGAACTTTGTGGTTGGTTGGTTGCTTGCTTTGAGTAGGTTCCAAAGAGACCAGGTGCATGATTTGACTGGATTTCAAGATTTTGGGGCCTAATTGTGCCCTGGATATCTATGGTGCTGATCCATCACTCTCATGCCTAAAGGGGCCTCAAATGCCTTTGTAACATTAGTTACTTTTTACTCAGCTATCACTGAAACAACATTTAAAAAACACTCCAAGAGGAAAAGCTTGCAAAACTTTTCTTCACCTTTTGTTATGTGCTTTCCCCTGAGAGGACCTGAACAGTTCTCTTAGTCTGGAAGCTGAATCTTACACCCAACCATGTTCACTCACCAGAGTTACCATTCTCCCTTCCATCTTCTGACCACACAGAATATGTTAAGAGGATTAGACTTTAAGAATTGTCTTGGTTCACTTGGGGACTAATAGCATTTTTTCCCAGAGTTAATTTTGCTTTTGCTAAGAGTTTCTTATTATGGCTTAGGTGCAGTAATAGTTATGCATTCTTGGATGAGAAAATATTCAAATTCACTTTTTATGGCTATTTGTTTCTTGAGCCTTTTTATTTTACATGTCTTTTATTGTTTTTAAAACAAAATAATAATTACGATACGACTTCTCTATCTCACAGGGCTGGTTTGAGTCTAAACATTTGAAAAATCGTGAGGTGCTCAGTTTAGTAATGGGGGCCATGTAAACATCGGAGATAAAATATAGTATTTTGAGATAAGTATAATCTAAAAAGAGGCAATTAAAAAAATGATAAACCTTTACCATCACACTGCAGCTGTAGGGGCTCCTGAGGAAAGTTTGTTTTTGTCTGTAAAGGAGATTACTTCCTGTGAATGAATTTTATTTCATAGCTCGACAAGCCCGGCAGAAATCGGAGTGTTTCTTTGAACAACTAAGTTGTTAGCTGGAGTGACAGAAGATCCCGTGGGTTCCGTGTTCTCTTCGACTGACATCCTGTGGCCGTATCACCTTAAGGAAAAGGAGAACTATAAAAAATTAAATTCCTCCAGAAGCAGTTCCTTCAGAACCCTTTGCTGTGTACTGTATAGTACTGCTTTGACACACACATCTGTCATGGAAAGAGACGTTGCCCTATAAATCTGTTCAGATGTCTCTGGTGGTGCGGTGCTATAGGTGTTCTCATTTTGTTGAGGGAGGGAATCTCCTACAGGAAGGAACAATTTTCTGATGTGTGCACAGCATGTGTGTAAGTATTTAAATTAGAAGCACACACCTGTGTGAGTATTATGGCATTATCTAGAAAATACTTATTATTAAAAATGTTAATTGGGAAGATTATAGCTACAGCATTCAGGAGGAAAATTAGTTTCCTGGGGAAGAAAAGGTAACGAAATAAAGGCTCATTTAAAAGTTAGATATTGAGGTGTTCCCCTTTTTCCTAACCTAACTCGTCCAAGGCCCCCTACAATTTTTTAAAAGCTAAATCTGCTTATGTAAAGTTAAAGAACTGTGGTGGTCTGTTAATGCTGTCAGACCCCTCGTGCAGTTTCCCTAAAACGGATCAGCAACGATCAGCAGCTGTGCAGACTCCTGGTGGTAAACAGATTTAAATATGCAGTTAAGTCAGGGAAGGATTGGGGCACTGACACACAGTGTAAATGCACTCCATTGACTTGCAGACCTCTTACTCACAGAGATATCTGCCATTCTGTCATTTACACATTAGCTGGGTCTGAGACTAGATCCAACCTACTATATCTCAGTGAGGTCTTTGAGTTAAACTCATTTGAAGTTGAGTTGTCATAGTGGGTGTGTGCCAGCACCACTATTGTTTAACTGTAATGTGATGTTACCATTATGGTGTGTTGTCAGAGGCATGATATAAAATCTGCCATCCAAACTGAAACACCATACACATAAACTCAGCCTACCAGTTAATTCTTTCACCCTCTTTGGGATTAATCCCTCTTTTGGAGTAATGCTACTCTCATGTTGAGTTTTTTCACTGTTTTAAATGTATTTGGAAATCAGCTTTGCTAAGAAAGCAGGCCACGTTCATATGAGGTGGACTGTGAGTTAAGGATACTGTGGCATCCTTTATTCTGAACTTTCAGCCGGGCTGTCCTTGTGTCTTCAGACTCCAGCTGCTTTTTTCCTAGTTCTGTTGAGCAAAGAAACACTATCAATTCAACATCAAAGTAAGTTCTTGCTTGCATGGCTTGCAACACACCAATCCTCACATTGCTGAAATCTGTATATTATCTGGTGGAGTGAAGGTCTTCTGGTGTTACCTTTTAATTCCCTTGCTCTGAATGGGCTTTCATTCATAATCTTCCTAGTTACCTATCCCTTTCAGGGATGGGCTCACCAAACCTCAGCATCCTGGGTTTTCTCTTCCTGGTTCACAATTGGCTCTCTGGCTAAGATACTGCTCCCTCAGCATATTTGCCAGAGGGAGTTGCCAGATAGTAAGAGGCATTGCCTTCTAATCTCTTCTATATAGATTGTAGTTAGTTTCTGTGATTTTTCCTTTTATGCTACTTCGTTACTTTCCTGCTGCACAAGCAATGGGGTGAACTTAGGTGAATTTTTTCTGTGTTTTTAAATCAAAATTAGATCTATTGTTTAGAGTGTCCCAAGGGGGTATAACTAGCAGTAATGGGATGAAATAAAGCAAAGGAAATCTTAGGCTGAATATCAGGGAACATTTCCCAAAAGAGATGTAATAGACCGTGGGATAATCTCGCATCACTTAGGTCATTTTCAAACTGGAGTGGACAAAGCACTTGAAAATTCACTGTAGGAACAGACTTGTATTGGCAGTTGGATGGATAAAATGACCTAATAGGTCTTTCTCATCTCTAATTTATCTGATTCTCCAGTGGTCTGGATTTGCTAACCTCCTGTGGATTTTGTGACAGAAGCAGACTGGATGACCTGGCAAATTATGCTTTCTAGAAGTTATTTTAGTAAATCATTTTATTAAGAGATCTCAAAGCACTTTACAAACATTAATTAAGCCTCACTGCTCCTGATAGAAAGTATATGTCTGTCCCACACCTATATCTGTTTCTTTGTACCCCCGTACTGTCCAATACTGAAACAGCCCTCCTTGTATAACTCTATACCCCATCCTCAAAACCTGTTATCTTTTCCTCTTTGAAGAGGCAATACAAAAGCTCTACCCCTAACGCTGAGCTCCTGCTGTGCCTCTTTAGAACTGCATCATGCTTCATCCATTCTTTTATATAGGCACTTATAGCATCGTGTCTGGTGCCTCTCCCAGACTGATCCCATAACATACTGAGTGAAGTTTTTGCTCACTACATTGTTTGAAGGGGTTCTTGCTTTTGGATTGGTAGGTGCTGTTTATCCTATTTGTCTTAAGTAGATTCTGTAGGGCAGTGGCTTTTCCAGTTACAGATGTTGGCTGGCAGGAGTCAGAGAAGAGCCCAAGAGGACTAGACTAACAGAGCTGTGAATCTTCAGGAGGCAGATGCAGTGGTTTTTACATCTGTGCAATTAAAAAGCCGTAGGGATAAAAAATAAACAAGCCTATAATGGAGCAATCTCTTCAGCATTTGCAGTATTTTCTGACTTGGCCTTGCTGAATACTGGAAGGCAATTTTTTACATGTAGTTGTAACTGGTAGCTAAAAGTTTCCAGACTGGACGTAAAAGTAGAATAACAGAACATAGGAAATTGGTCTGGTGTTTTCAGAAGGGAAAACATCAATAAAAAATAATGCCACAGTGGATGATTTATAGTTGAGATTAAGGGAAATCACACGAGTCACGAGAGTGGGAATTTTAAACAAAAGATTGAAAAACAAAGGAACATAAGTGGAATAAACAGAGGCCACTGCATTCCATTTTTTCAGTCCCTCTGCAGTGGGTGAGCCACATGAAACTCACAATTTGGAACCCAAACAATCTTTGCTTATTAAATACAGATTGCTAGACTCTGTTGCAAGGGACCTCTAATGCAGTGCTTCCCAGACTTTTCCTCAGCGTGACCCCATTTATGACCCCATTTCCTCAGCATGACCCCATTTTGTCAGCATGGTCCTTCACTCCTGATCTGCTGCCCCCCCACAACCCTAGGTACCCCTTACTCCCCACCCACAACTCCCCACCCCACCAGGTACTAACTCTGTACCCCTTTTGCTCACCATGACGCAGGTCCAGCTGTGGCTGTACCACTTTCTTCCCTCCCTTGCTGCTTTGTGGTGCTGAGCATCCTTGATATAGTTTCATAGTAGGGTTGGAAGGGACCTGAGCAGATCATGAAGTCTGACCCCCTGCCATGGCAGGAAAGAATACTGGGGTCAAACGACCCCAGCAAGGTGTTCGTCCAGCCTCCATTTAAAGACCCCCAGGGTAGGAGCCAGCACCACTTCTCTTGGAAGTTGGTTCCAGATCTTAGCCGCCCTGGCTGTGAAGTAGTGCCGCCTGATGTCTAGTCTCAATCTACCCTCTGCCAGCTTGTGACCATTATTTCTAGTCACTCCTGGTAGTGCTTGGGGGAACAGGGACTCCCCCAATGCCTGCTGGTCACCTCTGACCAGTTTGTAACAGGCCACTAGATCCCCCCTCAGCCTCCTCTTGTGGAGGCTGAACAGGTTCAGGTCCCGTAGCCTCTCCTTGTAGGGCCTGCCCTGCTGCCCCCTGATCATGCGAGTGGCCCTCCT
>NW_017728915.1:16589437-16617678 GCF_001723895.1 Crocodylus porosus
GAAAATGACCCATCCACCACCACTCTCTGGGTGCGGCCCTCCAGCCAGTTGGCGACCCATTTGACTGTGTGGGTGTCGACACCACCGTCCCCCAGTTTTTTAATGAGAACGGCCTTCTGAAATTCCAGAAAGACTATGTCCACTGCTACCTCTGCATCTAAGGATTTGGTGACCTGGTCATAGAAGGCTACCAGGTTGATCTGACAGGACCTGCCTCTAATGAACCCATGTTGATTGCCCCTAAGCATAATCTCCCCTGCTAGCCCCTTGTGGGCATGTGCCAGGGTAGTTCTCTCAAAAAGCTTACCCAGGATCGAGGTAAGATTAACTGGCTTATAGTTTCTTGGGTCCTCCTTCCTACCTTTTTTGAAGATGGGAACCATGTTGGCCCTCTTCCAGTCCTCTGGCACCACACCAGAGCACCACGAATGCTTGTAAAGCCATGCCAGGGGTCCCACAATGACCTCAGCTAATTCCCTGAACACTCTGGGGTGGAGATCGTCCGGACCAGATGATATGTTGGTGCCCTGTTCATGCCCATGCTATTTCCCATCACTGTGGACCCACAGCCCCATGCCCTGCTGGTGCCCCTGCCCAACCCACTGTCCCCTGCTCCCAGTCCACTAGTGTATGAGGAAGGGAGTGCTTATGTGGGGAATGGGCTGGGTATGTACGAAATGGAGAGTGTGGGCACAGACCTGCGCACCCTTGCCATCTGTGCTCCCCAGCCCCCGCCTGGCACATGGCCTGTCCCCACGCCTGCCCCAGTGTGTTGCTTGTGTCCCCCTCCCTCCCCTACCCCCACAGACTTACCTGAAGGGAGCTGCAGGAGATGCTGGCTGCCACGTGCACATGCACATACATGTTGTGCCCCCAACATCCCACTCCCCCTAAAGCAGCTCCTTGCAGGCTGGAACTCTGCCAGCCTGCAGGGGGAAACCTGCTGTTTCCCAAGTTTTTCTATGTTAAAGGAGAATATTCATGATTTTGTGTGTTTTCCCATGGCAAACGGAAAAACTGGATCCCTGTTTATCAGCCTGTGACAGGGGGCCAACTTGGGCAATCCATCCAGTCTTGCCTGCCACAATTTGTTGTTCCATAAATTGGTGTAAAATGTGGGAGGCTGCTCATTTTAATGCCCCGATACCAGGGGGCTCTGTCCATGGCTCTGTACCTTCCCTACACTGTGTCCCATAACTCGCAGATGGCATTCAGATTATTACTACTCCCCTGGTTTAAGGCCGGGCCAAACTCAGTCCTATGTTGAGACTGTATCACTGCCCTTTGTTAGGCCACACGCATGCCATCCCCTTCTCACTGGGGCCTCTTCCACTCCGTCCACTCTTACTGGGCCTCTTGTATACCACCCGGCACTGGGCCACTCTCTACCCGCCTTGCTCCTTTGAATAGCCATTTCTCTGGCTGTACCCCATGCAGCTCTTTGGGTTGCTCAGGCTTCCCTACTCTACATGGCTCTGACCTTATCTCACATAGGGCTGTCTCTGTCCCTAGGTCCTCACTGGGCAACTTTCTGCATTAACATACTCATGGGGGTTGACCCATGTGCCTCTTCAGGTTGCCTTTACAGCTGTACTCAGCACCCCCCACTCCAGTACAGCCCTTCAGATCACCCCTGCATCTCTACTCTGCACCTTGCTTATGCACAGCCCTTCAGGTTGCAACGGTGCACCCTACTTTGTGTGGGCCCAACACATACTAGTACCTGCCTCTGGGGCCACACTCCTGCCCTCTCTCTGGGCCATGCTATTGCCCTGTCACTGGCGCTCAGGTGCCTGCAGATGTGCTTGGCCCCTGTGCCTGCCCCTAAGCCTAGGTAACCCAGCAGGATGTGGGGGCTGGGGTTTTAAGGTGCCCCTTCCTACCTTTCACTGGGGAGGCACCTGGCCTAGCATTTTTGGGGAGCTCCCCTGCCGCAAGTAGCCCCACCAGACCATCCTTCCTTAGCAGGGTGCAGTTTTCAGTCATACCGAGGGCCAGGAGCCTCCTGCCATCCCCATAGCTCCTGCCCTTGCATCCAAGGATGTTCCAAGCAGCAGCTCATCTGGGTGTTGCTCTTTTGGCTGCCAGCAGCAGACTGCTGACTCAGCCCTGAGAGCCTGGATCTAAAACAGAGGCCTCATCAAGGCTGGCCCACACCTGTTGGCTGCCTGCTCTTGGCCTTAAAGTGGCAGGCACCAAAAGTGCCCTGTCACGCACCCATTAATAATATTAGTTTTACTAATGATGCTGTACTTCTTTCAGTATAAGAGTACGTAAATATAAGGTATTGCTCACCCCCAAGAGTTTACAGTACAAAAGATAGACAACTAAGACAAGATTATGGCTATGTCTTCCTCCTTTTGTATCTACAGTATTTTTGTTCATACAACAAAAACACCAGGGTTGAAGTTCTTTCAATGAAGTTTTTATTTTAATCTTTTTAATACACTTAACTCTTCACATCCTTTTCTTGGTTATTTGATTCTGTGGGATTTGTAAGGACAATAGCAGTTCATGATGTTTATCTGGAGTCTTTGACTTGTATTAATGGAAAAAGCTGTTCTTCCTAAAATTGAAACTGAAAATGTGGGGTTGATTTATATACAGAAAAAAGATGGTAGGTGCAGCCATAGCTAATTTCCTTCTTTGTTTTAAAACTTAAATAAACTGACTCAATTTACCATAGATTGAAGCTACATCTATATTTTTGTCATTTGGTATCTGAGAGAACCTTTGAAATATTGGCTGCCAAAGATCCTGATCCCACTGTCTAAACAGCAATCTGGTCCCATCTCGTGTGTGTAGATGTGTGTGTGTTTTGAGTGGGAAAACTTTAATGGGGACATTTAAAATGAGATATGAGATGCTTTGTGTCTGTCACCGAGTGTCCTTTTTGGCTAGGGACAGAAATTACACACAAACTGGTATAAGTGATCAGAAGCCAGTTCAAATCTGTAACACAAGAGAAGTTCAGTGCACATAAAACACCTTCAAAATGGCTAAAACTGGTTTAAGAAAAACCAGGATAGATGCAGTATTAGACTTAACTGATTTAAGTTAAATTGGTTTATTGAACTTCTGTCCAGATCCCCTCCAGATCTGAGTTAACTCTGAGTTCCCCAGCATCCTAGGATGCTTTGTACCTCCCTCACAAACCTCTCCCCCTTGCAGGGTGAGCAGGCTAGCTTTGACCCAAGCTGTCTGCTCCAGCCAAGCATGGGGGTGGGCTCTAGCTCCCCCAAGCTTCAGGCCTGGGTCACTGCAGGCATGTATGTGTCTTCATTTCTGGAATCAAAAGTGAATGTGTGTTCACTTGCTTATTGGTTTAATCAATGCAGCTTAGACTAACCTATGAAAATTAAATTGATTTAGCTTTGGGCTTTTGAAAGTCTGTACTTAGCCTTTAAGGGTGAATAGCAACACAGAGGAAGGTTTAAAAAGCCAGTACAGAAACGTAACAGTGGATTGGAATATGGATGACTGAGATGTTCAGCTGACCTCTCCGTAGATATTTTGAATGATTGTGACTCATGCTTTCTCTGGTGCCTACCTATCTTCAGCAAAGCCATTGTGATTTCTTGGTTCCAGAAGAACCAGAGTGCTGCTTTATTAAAAAAGAAGTGTGAAGAATGTAAGCCATATTCCTAGTTCCAAAAAAAGTTAGTAAAATTTTATTTTAACTAGGAAAAAGAATTAAACTGTGTTTCAGCTTCTGGTTCTCCCGTTCCATTTCATCATTCTGCAGCTCTGGAAGTGTATACAGGCAGTCCTTGACTTACAAGGTTTTGCGTTACAATCTTTCACACTTACAACATTTAGAAATTGACACTCTGTTTCAACTCTTTGATGCCAGTTTTCACTTTACAATGCTTGATCCGCTGTGACGCCATACCAGAGAACAAGTTCGCTGCATTGCTCATCTCCCTGGAGAACATCCTTGGCCACTTTCTTTAAGAAAGCAGCCAAGACTCCAGAAGAACCTGCAGCCAAGACTCCTGAGAAGACTCCAGCCAAGAGCCCTTCAGAAAGTCCAGTAAAGTCACCTGCAAGAAGTCCTTCCAAATCAATATGATTGCTATTTACAATATAAATATATTAATGTTATATTACTCATCTATAATTGATTGAGTACAAAATTCTGGTTTATTTTTGATGAAAATAGGGTATCAGACCTTGGTTCAGGAACCAATCCCCCATTTATAACATTGTTTCCTATGGGAAAATTGCTTCCGAGTTACGTTTCAACTTAAGATGCAGTTTTCAGGAACCAATTGTATTCTAAGTCCGAGGACTGCCTGTATAGTGCTGATGGAAGACAAAATGTGGCAACAAATAATTTCTCTTTCAGATGTAATCATTTATCCAGTTTGTGACCAAACTGTCTGCTTATTTGCATGTTTTATTAGTCATGCCTCTTTTCAAGAACATGTGTCATTCAGATGGTTTTGGCATTTATAAGTTATTAGACAGTAAATACAGAACAGAGAAATGGAAAAGCACATACTTTGCTTGCAAACACTGTCTGTAAATCTTTGACAAGATCAAGCCTGTAATTAAATTATCTGGCTTAGGGACTATTCTTCTTAAAAATCTGCTCAGCTATGTTATAGTTATTAACTAATATCCCCACCAAATCAGAACTACCAAATAACAAATTTATTTAAGGCCATACAATATGTTTAAAAAAATTCTAGTGAGTTGTGAAGCCTGTGATGTTAATTACCTGTTGGCACATTGTAATTGCTATAACTATTTGCAAGTAAAATGATATAAGGGACCTACTACTTCATACTTTTTGTACAATTTACTTGTTGGTGATTGACTAAATCTTCCACTTTGAGTTTTGCTCATCATATTTAGAGTTTAAATCTGATGGCTTTGCTTTATAGTTTGATTTTTAACCTTGAATAATGCATGTCTAAAACCTTTATTAAAAAAAGAATACAAATCATAGATGAAAATATATACTGCTTGACTAGGGAGAACATATACAACCCTACAGACAGTTTTTCTGTAGTCCAGCTGTGAAAGAGCCCTCAGCACAAATTGCTTGCCTATTGCATCCCACAGTCACTGTGAGGAAGTGGGCCAAAAGCTCCTCCATATGGGATTAAAGGCATGTGTAATGGATTAAAGATCAAAAATGTTAATTAAGAAATAGTCTTTTCTAATAAGGTGCCTTGAAGGGCACGGTACCAAAAAATGAAACAATAGCTCATTTTGGCAACTGCTATTGTATGAATGAAACTAGAGTGCACGGGCAACGGAAGTACAAATATAAGCCTCATTTTAAGGACATTTCGTTTGAAAGGAATAAATTCTTTAGGAGAGAAATATAGAAACATAGAAGTTTAAATGACATTGGAGCTGAATGGTACTGAACAGTGTGCAGTTTTAGAAATGTGTTTCAGTTTTGTATTTTCTTAAATTATCTGGGCAGTTCGTGACTGATAAAGATGGGTTATTTCCATTTATTGATATTTAAGTAGCCCTAAAATGAACTGGCTGCAAAATAACGAGCTTTGCACTTGAACTGAATGCATGCATTTTTAAAAAAATGGAATTTCATAGGCATGCCAAGAATAATACGTTTAACACTGATGTAAAACTTCTTTGCAGTATTTGTGGAGAAAGCATTTGAGTCTCCTGCCTTACAAAGGGGGAAAAGCAAAACTCAGAACTGAGATATTCCTAACTCCTTTATACTGGAGAACTTTAAATTTTACAAATAATCTGAAGTATGGTGTTACCTTTTTGTGCTGAATCCAAAAGGCACTTTTGAGGGCAATGAAACTTCATTGCACTGTGAACATCATTATAACTAGAGCAAAGCTGTTTTCTTAAATTCTTACCAGTTGTTGCAAGTACTATTTTGTTTTGTAGCAATGCTATATTTTATTCTATTAAAAAGCTGAGAGAGAGAGAGAAGGGAAGGGAGAAGTCAGGGTTTTTCCTTATGGTGTGATGGCAGTCATCTTTTACCCCTTCTCACACTTCTCTTCTAAAGTGTTTTTGCTGAAAATGGTGTTTTTTTCTTAAGCAGGTTATTTTGCCTGCGTAAAATGGAGTGGACCCTGCAGGCAATTTTTCCCCCTTATATTTGGAAGCTTTCATTTGGGTAAAGAAAACCACTGACACCATGAGGCTTTCTGTGAAACGTGTACATGCTTTAAAGCTGATGTCTGAACCAGTGCTGTTTTTCAATTTGTAAGAAATATTGGTAGAAGTGCTATCTGTTGGTGAGCATATGTGTATGAATGGTAAGGTCAGGTTTGACTAAAATGCTTTGGCAGAAGGAACTCCTTGAAAACAATATAGTGCAGTTTAGATTTGTAGCTCTGGCTGTATATATTTTATCTTCATCTGTTGTGTTAATCTTTTACTAAAACTCATTTTGAGGAAAGGGGAAGATCATTATTATACAGCTGTTTTATTACCTGTTAATTTAAATTCTAAAAGTATTTAAATGGAAAACAGGAGAAAAAGGAAAATGATGTAAGAGTACTTTCATTATCTGAATGGTGGTTTTCTCTGCTCCTTAATTTCGGGTTGGGATGGGTTCAAAGGTGAAACTATGGCTTAATGTTAGTATTAAAGGCCATTTTAGTCATACACTCAAATTTGGACTTCTGTGAGACTTCATTTGCATTTAATTGTAAACATTGACTCCTTCATTTTTGGATTAGCTCCAAAAAGGCAGTCATTGGAGTGTTCCTGATACATATTTGAAGGGGTTTAAGTTTGAGAGTTTAATCTGATCCATAATGAATTTAAGAGATTCCATGTATAGTATTATCTAAATGAAAAGAATGGGGGAGGTGTTTTCCCTCATACCTGCCCTCCATTGGTAAGAATATGTAAAATTCACCCATATTTTCTTATGCTGCCCTTTGTACTTTGAACTAACTGGTAGTCGCCAATTTAGGATATCAGGCTCAATAGACTATCTTTGTGTCCTGTTATTCTACTAATATTTCACCAGAAGTTTTGAACAACAGCATATTTTTTGACTGCAACAGATACATCTTAAATGTTATATCTTTGACTTTAATTGGTATTTGTTTGTTGCAATATTTGTTAAATATGTATTTGTAATGTTGGCTTTGTATTGGTGAACAGAATACATATGTTGTAGACATGAACTTATAGTTAAACAAGTTACTCAACTTCATGTGGGCTCGTTATCTTTAGCCGATGCATTCCAAGATGCTGTTAACAGTTATCCCATGAAGAAAAATGTTTGGTGTAGAAATCATTTGGCTTCTATGGCTTGATTTATGCTAAGCAAAACAAACTTGTTGCCAGTTTTCTTTCATTTACGCTCATGAACTGTGTACAAGGTCATAGTTATGCAGGTATAAGGGAGACCAGCATTTAGTCCCAAAAAAAGAATTGCTTTTAATCTTTAATATAACTTACTTAACTTTCCAAAAAACAAAAAAAGTGATTATTGTGGCAATAAATCTTTATATTGACTGAGGTCAAAATTTCAAATTTTGCTGTTAATATTTTTTGTGGTGAATTGGATGCTCCTGGAATTTTCTCCTGATATCCCTACCATAGTTTTGCAGCTTATTATGAGACAGCTAGTATGAAAGGAATTCATTTTTGTATCATCACATTTGGGCTATAAAGTACAGCGGAGAAGAATGTCATGTATTACACATAATACCAGTTCTCTTCTTTCCTTGCTGTCTGGTTTTTGTGGTGCTCTTTAAAAGAGAAAGTGACTTAGAGGAATGAAGAGAAGGAAATAGGGAGCACCCCAATGAACAAAATGGATATCCCTACGGAAAAACGCTTCCATCTCTAGAAACCTGTTGTCAGATTTGATCTAGGATAACAGCAGAAAATGAGTTTGTAGATTTATCCTAGTCATTGCTGAATTTTAGTTCACGTCAGAAAGCCACATCTTGGAATAATCTGACAGGAGTGGCAACAGCATCACAGGACAAAAAAAGCACTAATTTGGCAGGCCAAGATCAAGATGCATTAACAGACACAAATGGGGAAGCGTATATAGTTGCTTAATTCCTCCCTGGTGTATCCCCACTGAAGTCAGCAAACTAGTGGTGTTATACCACGTATACATTTGGCCTGAGCTGTTTGCCTTTATATGTGCCTTTACCTACTGCTGTCTCCTCATTTTCATTAGTCAAATATTCACATCCTGTTTAGAGATTATATAGATCAGACCAAGGTTGGTGTAAGCTGTATTTCATCATTCATTTTCTACTTCTCTGTACCTTGGGATGTACACATTATAATTCTAGGAAATGGAAGGTACTAATTAACAAATAGCAAATTGATAAAACTGGATTTTTGTGAAAAGTAGTAAAATTTTATTTTTCTTTGTTTTTGCTGGCAGTTTGATGCATTTCATACAGCTGTAGTATTGAAAATACCAGGAAAATAACCTGTCCAGATGCTCTCTGGGTTTATGGTATAACTGACAAGTTTGTGCTACTTTCTGCATATCAGAATTACACTATATTCTACCTTTTAGCACCACTCCAACAAAGAGATCAGAGCAGGTTATGCGAGTTGTTCGCCATTTATAGTATATTCCACATGAAGCTGAATTAAGAATTTTCAGTAGTGACCTTGTTTCTTTGAATAGTTGATAAATAGTAGTGAACTTTCATTTATTGTACAGTGAAATTGTAAGCCTGTTGTATTTTAAATACTCTTTCTGTTTGTTATATAGGTACTTCAAACAGTATATCATATGCATTGGACAACCATCAGTCACATATTAGATGAAAAAAACATGCCCTAAGATTGAAATGATTTTATCTTGGCACTGTAACTGAATATGTTAAAATCAGATCGGTTTAGTGGATTTTGTACTATTGAGAACATAGGAAGTGGAATTTCAAAATAGATTACTTAGGATTAGAAAAGAAATGAAACTGCGTGAAAGGAATAGAAAATTTCCCCCATTGGCTATAAAACTCTTGAGATGGAAGCCAATGTGGCTGTGGCACCTTGTTCTGGGAGTTTACAAATCTATATCCTGAGAAATCCCATGTAGTCTGGATCTCATCAGGTCTGTATGGCTTGGCTAGGCAGAGGCAAACATAGGTGGAGGAGAGTTCCTCTGCATGGGTCTATATGCCAACATCATTAGGGAAATTCATGCTTATCTCTTAGATTAGTTTCTGTCCAGTCACACTCAATAAATTGTTGAAAGTGAGCTATTGATAACAGGAATGGTCAGATACTTATAGTGCCATACTGGGAAATTGATAAGATCAGGGGTCAGCAACATATGGGCCCATGGGCCAGATCTGGGCTGTGGAACCAGTGGGTATGACCCATGGAGCCACAGGGCTTTGCTTGTGTCCACACTGGGTCTGAGCAGCAAGGAGCTGTGCCAGAGCTGGGGAGCTGGAATCTGTGCCCATGCTGCTGCTGCTACTTCTCTCTGGTCCTGCTCCCTTGCTCTCTGTCCTCAATGCTGAGGCATGGGTGCAGTTTCCAGATGGAGGGTAGCTGCACTAGGGCGGGGGAGCAGGAAGCTGTGTTCTCTCCGTCTCCTCTGAGTCCCCTCCCATTTCCCTCCTCTTCCTGTTTCAAGGCTATGGTATAACTGTAGCTTCCAGCAGGAGCAGAGCTATCCTGGAGGTGGGCTGGGTGAGGAGTGGGCTGGGAGTGGAGAGAAGAGGCAGCAGTGTGGACTTAGTTTTCAACTCCCTGGCCCTGGTGTAGCTACCATCTGCCTGGGAGCTGGACTCACACCCCAGGTGCAGGGAAAGCCTGCTCCCACCACAGCTGATGCACTGCCGAAGCCGCCTGGCCAATGCTCGACTACACTGGGTTGCTCCAGCCTGTGACTTGAAAAAGGCCGCAGGTAAGACAGTTGGGAATATCTGGCCCCCAGTGTGCGTGCCCTAAAAATCTGTGTGAAAATCTTGTGGAGCTCCATGTAGTTGGCGAGCCAGGCCTCATGCTTCCACTAGGCTAGCACACCCACTTCCCTTGATGCAAAGAGATGCTTGCGGGGTGGTCTTGATCAGTGTTTCTCAATACGTGGGTCATGACTCAAAAGTGGGTCACAAGAATATGTGAAAGGGTCATGAACAAACTTTAAAAATGGATTCTCCTTTAAAGGAGAAAAACATGGGAAACGGTGGCTTTTTCCCTTGCAGGTGGTCAGAGTTCCAGCCCTCAAGGAGGTGCTTGGAGCCCTCCATGATGCCCCACACTCCTCCCCGCATGCCCCACACTCCCACTCCCTGCCCCACGCACTGAGGGGCTGCGGCCTGGGAGCGAGGGTCCTTGTTCAAAAAAGGGTTGAGAACCACTGGTCTGGATGACATCTGCTTAAGTTTGCTCTCCTTATGCAGCCCTTTTTGGGGAATGAATGATATGGCTCATAGGCTGTGATGCTTAGCTGCTGCTTTCTTAAGAAAAAAAATATTAAGTGGAGGAATTGCTCTATGTAAAAATATCTAATGCTTTACCTATAGGATGAAGGTGAAAGAAAAAATGCTTTTTACCCTGATAGGGTTTTGTTGTAGAATGAGCTGCTTTGTGGAATGATGTTCTCAAGTGTGGGTTTCTTAATTGTCAGCATCTAAAATGCTAAAATGCAAATTTAATAATTTAAGGACTAAATCTGGAGCTGGTCCCCTGCAAAGAAACCTAGCCTCTTAAAAATGGCTAATTTATTATTATTATTACTTTTTACCTAGTACAGAGTATATAGGGAATGGGGCTACTAAAGAGCACATCAACTAAATTAGGGTTAATTAGAAGTCCTCCCAAATAGCTGGTGCTTCATCAGCAACAGAACAGCATGTGAATAAATCTAATTTCTCTCCAACTAAACTCTTCACAAGCTTAATTACAGCTGCAACAATGTGTTTTTTTTTCATTAGTGAGAGAGGGTCATTATTAGCTCTGTCTAGTAACAGTTATTATGAGCAGTCTCAGGTACCACCTTTCATAGGTGTCCTTTGAGACTAAAGAAGAACTCAAGGAACTTTCAGTGTATACTGAAGAGCCCAATTAAGGTGGTTTGCAAGAAACGTGAGAAGCAGAAAGCACCAGTGCAAATAAAAATAATTACTAATGAAAATTCTGGAGAGACTCTGGTTAATTATGTAAAGTGTTTCCCTTGTTTGGATTTTTGTCTTCTTAATTTCTTTCCTATTGTCAGTTATTTGCCCCAAAACATTCATGCTTAAGTATTTAATTTATGTATTTATTTTTAACAATAAAAGCTCTCATGTCCAGGCTCTGAGCGCTTAATGTTGTATTACTTAATGTTGTATACCCCATTTCAGTCTACTCTTTTGGCACTTAAGAACGGAAAAATTAGAGGAGGACTTGAGGGGAGACAGGACTTTAATGTTAGCTTTAACTCTTTTAAATAACTTTTCACACTTTCTTTACCTCATACTGGTAGGAAAAAGAACCTAGGAACATGTAAAGGGAGGATGTGTTATCTCTGCTAAAAAGATCACCACGCTGGAGGACTGTTGCAGTTAACTTATTATTCTTGAAATAAATAGCTGAAAACCTCTAGTCAGAAATTAGTTAACACATAGAAAGTACAAACCCTGAGTGCAGGTTTCAATTGGATGCAGGAAGCGTACTGCTGAGGGCTCATTCAAAGGGATTAGTTTATTTCACTTGGTGTTTTATTCACTATCCCCTATTTTTTATATTTTATTAAAAGCAGTGCATTCCATATTAACCAGTGTCACAAATCAGGCTTTACCAAATTAATAAATGAAAACGGAGCAGAATTGCTTGCAGTAGAATTCCAACAGCATGAGCCATGCATAAGTCCATTCCACTTAGTTTAGATTTAAATACCCATTTTTGTTTGATTTAATTATCTGAATTGACAAAATGAATGGCTTTGTCAAGGAAAATGTGTAGGACCTTAGAGTTTTGATAGAAACAATTGAAAAGAAATTTGACAGAAAGAAATTAGGATAAAAAATTGAGGTAGATTAAGTTTTACTTTGGAACTGGTGTTAAAACACCAAGATAAAACTCAATTCCTAACTCAAAACTGCATTATATTTAAAACTTTAGAGAAAGTATCAGGAAACTCATTGGACCTTTCTGCCAGTCTGGTTTCTGTGCTGAGAGTTAACCTGGTTCTCATCAACATAGCTGGCAGGCATGAGAGAAATGGGTAATACTCTTGTTTATGTGACAGAGGCTAGGCAGTGATACAGGGATTGTGATTTTTATTTCCCCCCAAAAACAGTGCTTTTCTAATTGGTTGGGCACCTTTTTAAAAGGTTTTTCCATGTTACGGTATAAGAGTCTTTCTTTGCTTGTGTTCTGGTTGAAATAAAGGTCTTATTAAGCAAATTAAAGTGAGAAAAGAACAGAGTTCCCTTTCTCATGCATTTCCTCATGCTCCAAATATTATCAGGACATTTTACTGAATCAATGTGTGTTATGCAGTAATACACATACCTAATAAGATCGAGAGATGGAATCTCAAAGGCATCTAAGTAACTGAAGAGCCTCAGTCCCATTTTTCTAAAATAACTTAGGTTGTAGCATCTAACTTTCATCCAGTTTCATCTGCATATTATTTTGCTACTTGCCAGTGGTTCCTCAGGTGCTTAAGTGCTTTTGAAAATATAACTATAGTAAATATCAGGCAGTATAGCAGTGAAAGAGTGGACGCATCTATACGTGCAATTACGGCACCTGAATAAACGGTGGAGTTCATTGCTCTACAGTTAATTGCTCCTGGGCACACCATTTGAAAGTGTACCCAGGGGCAATTAACTCTGGAGCAACAAGCTCTGCAGTTTATTCTGGCATACCATGTGGACCACAGGCACAGCAGCCCTGACAGGCATGGGGCACCAGGGGTCAGCTTGCCAACCTGGGGCTGCTCCTGCCTGCCCCAGTCCAATATGCTGCAGTGGGGCTGGCTAGGGCACAAGGGAGCTTCAGTGTGGGGCTAGCCAGCAGGAAGACCCCTTGTGCCCCAGCCAGCTGGGCAGCGTCTACATGTACGCTGCTGTGGAGTTATTTATTCTGCAGCAGGATGGGACTTGTATTAGTCAACTACGCAGTGAATATCTTGTGTGGACACACACAGTAAGCAGGTCTTTTCCTTTGAAGAGAATTTGTTAACAACCTGAACCAACGCCTGTAGGCAACAGGAACTGGACTTATCCACAGGTAGAACCCTCTTCACCACTCCATTATCAGGCCAAACTTACTTGAAGAAATAGGGGTGAATGAGATCCCTGGAATCAAAGTCATTTCCATGATAAATAAACTATATCTAGCCTCTCAGCTTAACCACTTATGTAATTCTTCCCACTATTTTCTTTGCTTCTCTTGTTCCATTGCCTTTTGTGTTTCGTAATATCATTATCTTATTTTTAATATTATTCTGAATACTATAGCTTTTTTATTACTGCGATCAGTTTTACTGATACTGTCAAACTGTAAAAACCAACCAACTAGAGAATTAACAAACATCGAACCATACAATCATTTAGGTTTCACCTGAGCAATATATCCCTCCTCAGGATAGATTTTATTTTAAAAAATAACTTAAACATGGGCTTAAACATCATCCTGATTAGGAATATACTTAATCAGACAATTAAAAGAGTTCTTTTTTTTAATTGGGTCCTGAGTTTTGCTGCTAAAATCCTATTTCTATGGGTTTGGTTTGCAATACGGTACCCTATGAAGTTTAAAAGCCAATATTCAGAAAGACATTTTCAAATATTGCAACTTACATAGGGGAAAAAAAAGGATTCTTTTTCTTGCTATTGTGCAGAAGTGTCCGGAAAAAACTGTGGCAACAATACTGCGCAATAATGCTAGTTACTGCATGGTCATTTAGTACTCATTTATACAAGTAACAGCTGTGCAGTCTGCCACTCGTGTAGATGTGGCCAGTCATACTTTGTGTGTGATACTAAATTTCATCATCCATAATTTTATTTTTTAAATCAACAGGTTGATGTTAATCAGCATTACAACAGATGGTATTCTAAGGAGAACTGGTCAATATCTTATTTTTCCATCTGATATACAGCTGCAGTAACAAGTCACATGTGAATTTTATTCAGCCTTTTGAATATTCGGTCTGTTTAGGGAGCTACAGATTGATGCCACCTAGATATCTTTCTCCACTTTAAAAGTAAAAAAGACAATTAACATCATTGGCTTTTCCTTTTCTTCCCTTTTTTTAAATATACATACCATAACAATGTAAATTAAAATGTAATTAATGTGTTCTGAGTTTGATGTGAGGGTAGAATTCCAAGGATCACTCAGACACAGGACTAGAGACTTGCCTCTAGGATATGGCATTTCTAGAGGAGTATGTTTTCTAGGCTGAAATGAGAAGGAAAAATACAGTGATGAGAACTGAGAGATAATTAGTCAGACTTTTTTTTTTCCTCTAGTACAGGCCATTACATAGCCTGTTGCATGGAAATAAATTCTAAAGGTTGCATTTTCCTTCTGTGTATTGTATGCAGTTCATTAAAGTTCATGAATTAAAAATATATGTCTCTAATTCAGAGGTTTTTGAAGTCAATAGAAGGATTTCCAAAGATTTCAGTGAGCTTTGGATCAGACCTACATGAAGAAGAAAATATATTTTATAATATCATGTATTGCCATGTGCCCATAAGGGAAGAAGTTCTGCCTCTGGGATATTTCTCTTCGGTGGGACTAGGTGACAGATCTTGATTAAAGAATTTGTTGTGGGATTCTCATTGCCTTTTCAGGATTGGTTGTTTATGGGAACAGACTCTAGGGGTGCTTCCATGAGGGATGGACTAGCAGAATAGAAAGTTAGCCAAGAGCCATATACCCACACAGGCAATTTGGAAGGAATTCTACACATTGACTTTACAGGGTTTCTGCTGCCCTACCCAGGTGTTTCCTTACAAGGGAAGACAGGACAGGACAGGACCAATAATGAGGGGAGCACCTAAAGCAGAGTAATATGTAGTAGTTAAGAATTTAGCATGGTCTAGTCTCCTTTCTACTATTCTTTCAGTTCTTTAAAACTGGCCTCCAACAATTCTGTAAGCCATACTTCTGGCAATGTACACACACACGCATGTGTGCACGCACACACAGTTGGTTAAATTCAAATGAACATTTTTAGGTCTGTTTTTATGATCTCATTATCTGGAGGTTCATTTTTTTCACTGAAATTTGAAGTGAAATTAGTAACAAGTACAGTTCTTGTGGTTTTCACTCAATCCAAAATGCTCTTTGATTTTATATAGATATTCTGCCTCCCTAAAGATTTCACTAGTGGCCTAAAGGGTAAAATGTTAAAGGGTTAAATGCATATTAATGCTTTTTCTAGCATTTGGTGATGAAATAGGTATCTTTAATGTTCATAGTCAGATGTCAGGCAATTTACTATTCATAAATCATCAACAAGTCTTCAGTGACATCTGTCAGAGATTAATAGAAACCCTGCATTGTAGGATATACCTATTTTGACATCCTACTCAGAGAATTTTTTTAAAAGGGGATGCTAATTGCACCATGTTGTACATTTGGAAACTGCATCCAGTTTGTACATGTATTGTCTTTACAATAGACACTCAGATAAGTGTTAGTTTGACTTGGACGTAATGATTTAAACATAAATTGACCCTTGATGAGGGATTTGGAGTTTCAGGTTTAATGTGTTCTTGCAGTTTTCTGTTGTCTTCAGTGCCTTCAAATGCCACACAAATATAAGTCCTTCATAACAAGTGCCTTTTCAGAAGATGTATGCTGCTGACAGTTAATATAGAATTATTGCCCCTGAATGCATTTTTGTAATTACTTCCTAGAGATCTGTCTTTGTGTTAGAAGACATTTCACACTTTAGTAACATAAGTGTTTGGGGAGAGCGTGAGTAATAATTACAACTAGTCTTTCAGTTAAAATAAACCTAAAAATTATAAAAAGCTAAAGTTAGTTTGAGACAGTGAGGAATTTATTTTGTATGTTATGCATGTCTAAATATACCAAGTTTAATAACCTTTCACTAACTGAACCAAAAAAAGCAATAAAGATCAAAAGAAACTCCATTCTAATTTAAAATAATAATGAAACTAAAAACTGATTAAAAGTGACATATTACTTGAGACAGAATAAAGAAACCTTAATCTGAATGCTCCTATAGGAGATTTCTGCTGTAATGGAAAATGAAATGACTTACAGTTTGATCAATAAAAATTAGCAGCACTTAATATAAGATTTTTCTTGTACATTGAAGACTATCATGACTGACTTGAAATCTAGAAAAGTCAAGGCTGCAGGAACTATTTGTGTGTGTGTGTGTGTGTGTGCGTGTGCGTATGCATATGTGTATGTAGAACCTGATCCTAAATCCACTCAAGCCAATAGAGAGATTGATTCACTTAGTGGGCTTAAGATCAGACCCTGTATCAATACTGGTAAAAAAAAAAATCTGTCTACATGTATAAAACATGTGGTCCCTAGAAGTATGTATGATTTCAAATTCTTGTACTTAGTATTTTGTCATCAGTGGTTCCCTTTATATAAGGATGACAGTGCTTAAGTCTTTAAAGTATTGATGTGAATATTGCATTTCTTTAGCTTGGTGCCCTTGAATCTGTTCTTTTGCCTACCTCTAGAGTGGTGACCACCGGTGAGTTATGCATGTCCTAGGACCTGTTTAAATATAGGACTTGTTTTGGGAGCTTGTTCTCATCCTTAAGACATGTCGTCGAAATAAGCTGGTGCTGTATAAACCGGGCTTCAATTCTGGTGGTGTTTGCTTGAGCCATAATGCTGGTGTTTGATTTGTTTTGTGCTTCCAATTGATATGGAGGATTTTCTGAAGATGTTACTGATGGCAAATTTCCAATGCTTTCAGATGTTTCTAGTTAGGTGTCCAAGTTTCATACCCATACAGCAGGGCGAGAATGATGATAGTCTGGTAGACAAGGTTTGGTTTGGGTGCTAATGTCATGATCATTGAAGACGCAATTTTGGAGATGTCCAAAGGCAGCACTGACAGATTTTATTCGGTGTTGAATATTGTTGTCTATTTTTACTTTTTGGGAAAGATGGCTACCCAGATTGGGGAAATGCTCAACATTCTCCAAGGATTGCTGCCAAATTCTAATATGTGAAGGAGCAGCTTGGTTGGTTTGGGGTGGGTTGGTTAAGTATCTCACTTTTCATGAAGTTGACAGTGAGTCCAAGCATTTCATATGCGATGGTGCAGTCACACATCCTTGCTTGACTCCAGTTCTAAAAGTGAAGGAGTCCATTTCTGAGCCATTGCTTGTATCATTGTGAAGAAAACTGATGATTTTGACAACTTTTGGCAGGCTTCCAAATTTCTGATAGTGTGCTTGGATTTGCAAGACATGGGCACTGAAGTCCTGTCTGCATGGAAATTACATGTTATTTCACATGTAGATTATACAGACAACTAAGAACACAGTGGGGAAAACAGAAAAAAGGTTTTCTAAGACTTTCAGATGGTACCATATATGGTTTTTATGATTTCATTGTTACTCAATATACAGAATATGGGATAACATTTGTATACTTAGTGTCAAATTGGTTGAGTTCAAGCAAGAATTAAATCAAGGTTTCTTTTATTTATTCTGTTTAGCAAAAGATGTACATACACAAAAAAACCCATGTAGTTTGTCACTACCTGGGTATTTTCAAACAAATAGGTATTTATAGACATAGCAGTATATTGATAGATAAATATGAGTATTAATTACGCCAGTGATGAATGTTCTGTTTCCATCCCTGCAAATGCTACCACCACATAAATTGGAGTAGGTAGGTTCTCAGTAGACAGAAAAGGTTCCAGAAAGCTACTCCCAGTGTTGCTGGCTGAAGAAAGAAAACTATTAGAAAAAGTTGCCATCACCTTTTTTTCTGCTTCATATTCTGTCTACCCTACCATACCTCATTTGATTTGCATAGTAATAGTAAACGCTGCTTGCATTTCAGTTGCCCATCCCTGAATAAAAAATGTTCAAGTTATCCCCATGGAAGTTATACATTTGATCTGGATCTCATTGGGAGCTTCTGAGGGAAAATTCTTTCCCCGTTGGCTAAAGATAGGTTGATTCCATTGCACAGCTGGAATATATAATAGTTGATCAAGGCCTTATTCATTGGAACCTTATAGTAACCATTCTGCTTTACCCACAGCAGTAAAAAAACTAGTTAAACAATCACATCAGTTATCCTGTGTATTCTTGAAAGCTTTCTTTTTGCCATTTGTCCCAAAATTGCCACTGCCAAGGGTTTTACTTAATACCTTTGTTTGTCAGTTTGTTGTAACTTTACTAGAGTACTCATTTAAACTTTAAAGTAGCCCCCTTCCAAAATACAGCCAACTTTAAATTATCACAAAGATGCTGTAAAAAGCTGGGGGAAAGACCTGTAATAAAGAATTCTGCCAAAAGTACAGTTCCTTACAGAAACCATGTCTACAAGGATTTCTGCATGTTATAGATTATAGACTAGGAGACATAAACACCCATTTCCTCTTTGTCAGTGCTTACTTTGTTACAAAGTCCTCTAAGAACACATTTTTTTTTCTTTCAGACACACAAGGTTGGTAGTGTCTCAATACCCATAAATCCAGTGTTTTTCATTTTTCTCTACAAAGTTAAAGAAAAATAGTAGGAACAGGCTCTTTATTTTTAAAAGGTTAACTTGAAACCATATTATGGTGTATTAATATGCTGTTATAAAATACAATGATTTGATAGACTGTAGTATACGTTCCCTGAAAGACATAGATTTTTATATTATGCAAAATGTCTTCGTAACTTACTTCCTACATCTATATTATAAGCAGGGTTAGTCTTGTGCCCCCTACGTGAGCAGCTTTGTTTTTTTGAAAGAGTAATTCTATACTCAGCACCCACCCAGTATTTCTGTCTTTCCAGAAAGCTTCTCTAGCCACCATTCTTGCTTGTCTGTACAGTTGGCTGTCAGAATCAAACAAATGACAGCTTGGAGAGGTTGGAATGGCCATAGCCCTAGGAGGTCACGAGGAGGTAACAATATACAATTTTCATGGTTCAAGGGTAGCCTTATCCTACTGTTCTTCATTACAGTACTGCAGTGAGATCAATTTTATTAAGTTGTGAGTCTTAGGAGGCCAACACCATTAACTACATGCTGGATCAAATAATTTTTTTGTATTATGATTGTTTTTTTTCTCTTGTTGAGAGAAGAGGGGATCTGATGTACAGAATTCTAAGTCTGCAAGAAGTGTTATGTGGTGGAAGTGTTTGAACATTGAGACTGCATAGCAGCCTGCGTGTTAGTTGCTTTATCTCTCATGTACTGATTCTACACAATTTGACACTGAATGAATATACCAGAGCATTTCATGCATTATCCTGCCTGGGTCTTTATTTGTTTTTTCAGCCGTGTTCTGTTCTTTTCTTACAAGTAGGTTGACACTGGGTGTGAAAGACCTTTGCTGCTCTGCACGTTAGAGCCCTAAACACGCTTGCTTTTGATCCACTTAGCTTGTACTAGCTTAACAGAGCAAGCTTTCTTTGATACATTTGCCTGAACCTACTGCTCAGATTGTACTTGTATTTTTCAATATAACTTGGTCTTTTGTACCAACTCACTTGGCTACTATGTGTGTGTGCGTTTTTTAAATGGTTTTATTTCATTACAACAACATATACAACTCCTAACAATTACATTGCTTGCTGTTTGGGCCTGCTGCATACCCTATTGAAATGTATAACACAAATGTACACCTGTTAAGGTTTTAAAAGATTTTTTATAAAAAGATCCTAAGCATGCTTCCACTGGGAGTACATAACAAATGAGAAACTTTTCAGCCTGGCTCTTGGAGTCTTAGATTTGTTTGTCCTTTGTTACTGGGGAATTATAACCTTTTTGCCCTGGTTCATTATTCTTGCATCATAACCAACAGAAATTTTGGACAGCTCTGTTGTCTCATAATATTAGGCACAGCATTAAAATACTAACAAACCAAATAAAGTTAATTCAGAAAAAGATCCTGAATTGGCATTTAACACTAAGTAAATGCTTATTTATGAGCATTTAAATTAGGGCTTTCCTTTTAGTTAGTGCTTTCTTTTGTCCTTGCTTCCTAACTATACATGAAACTTATTCTGCTTTTGTCTTGTCTA
The DNA here is from genome assembly GCF_001723895.1 of Crocodylus porosus. Classification (NCBI taxonomy): domain Eukaryota; kingdom Metazoa; phylum Chordata; order Crocodylia; family Crocodylidae; genus Crocodylus; species Crocodylus porosus. The sequence continues at coordinate 16,609,588 of NW_017728915.1, forward strand.
AAAGTTTGCTGACTGACCTGTAATCAAAAAACAAGAAAGTTATCTGTTTGTTCCTAAAACTTAGGGCAGATGTATTTCTGGTGTAATTCCACTGAAGTCAATGGGGTTACATCAGAGATTAGTTTGATTCCAAGATTTCCACTGGTTACAGTAACACAATTTCCATTCCTTAGGCTAGAAACCTTTGGTATAGTGACACACCCACCTCCTGGCCTGCATTTCTGGGCAGATATTTGGGAAATATTTTAGACATTTTAAGGCCACTTTTTATGTTTTCTTAGCACTTACTAAGATACTGTTTTTATCAGATGGGTACAAATATGTAGCTATTATTGTGCAACCTGGGGAATAACCTGTGTTGGGCTTTGAAGGACTTCAAGTAGTGCTGCATATATTGAGTTGGTTGAAGAGTTTTGGAAAACTTTCCTGAAGTAATTTTGCAGTGGATCTTCCGGGTCTCAAAATATTAAGATTTGCCTTTGAAAGGGGTGTTTCTTCTGGTTCAGTGCATCATCACTGGGGTCATCTCTTCTGACTGGCGTCCAACACGCAATTTTAGGTGTAACCTTGCAAAATTGTTCTCAAAGTTTACCAGAGCAAACACAAAATTGCTTACTTGCCCCTTACTATAAGTCAAGGAGAAAAGCAATGTTTTTTGTTTCCTCAGAACAAGAAGTACTTTTGCCATACAAAATACAGTGGGTGAAATCTTGGCTTGCTTTAAGTCAAATGGGAATTCTTCCACTGACTCAGTGAGCCAGGATTTCAACCTGTATGTGTAATTTCTTTTTTAATTGTCCACTTTAACATACGTATGGTTCCCATTACAGAAAAAGTTGTGAAAATTTTTATGGGTGTGCCCCAGCAGATACCCTAAATAGAGAAGCAATTTATAAAAGCAGCTGGATTAGACTAATTTTAGATTTCAAGTAACATAAATCCAACATTTGTGGATTTCTCTCCACAGTTTGCCACATTGATCAGAACATTTTGTCAGTCAGTAACACTCAAATATTTTGACCTTTCTCAGATTTGATTTATTACCCTCCTCTAAATAAACTATCATTTAGAAGAAAAATATTGAGTCTTACTGAAAATACTAACATTACTGTTAATTTTAGTGTCAAATAAAATGATAACGTTTTTCTGATACTGCTGGCCAGATTATCATTAAGGTAATAAGGTGCAATATTCTTCTTGTCTTAATGCATATCAAACCTTTTCAACCCATGACAATAAACATTGATGGTTTTTTGTAACTTAAGGCAGAGTAAAATGTGCTTTCAGTGCTGACAATTCAAACTGTATTCTCAACTTTATTCTTTTAGATAAGTTGTTGGAATAATTGCTATGCTGTTGGTGTTCAGATACGTTAGTTGTAAAATTGCCTTTTGCGTGTCTTCCTTTTATGACCTGTTCAGTGTCTTGTTGGAGACACTGCTGTGTGTGTATTTGTAAATTTTAACCTTGATTCTTCATCATCAATATATGGATTTTCTGTGGGTCCAGTGTACTTCTGTGCCAAATATGCTAGCTGTACACAGCATATACTTTTGTGAGATGTAAGGATTTTTTTAGACTTAATTAGCACTTGTTTATTCTAACAAACCAGTGCCAGCAGTTTTCTTCTGTTGACTTTTCCATGTAACCTCTATGCTACATACAGATCTGTCCTGGTGTTGCTTGGTAACAGTATGTCAGTGTTAATGTGCTCCCCTCTCAAAGGTGTAGGAATTCCTGGCTACATCAGTGAGTATTAATTTTTTTACAGTCTATACAGTAAGCAACTGTTTATGTCTATCAGATTAAGCAATCCAAACTCTGAGGCCATGTTAAATATTTACCACTCCATCAAATAGTAATAATTGTACTTGATAACATGTTTTATGCTGTGATTGCCAACTGCTTTATTAAAGTGGATAAGTATTTTCCTTGTGTTACAGATTGGTAATCTGAGGCACAGGAAACTTAAATGGCAGACCTGAGACAGACAGTGTCCATAGAAGGATTGTTTTGACTTTTAGGATCAAATTAAAAAGGGGGATTTATGCTCTTTAAACAGGATTAAGGTGCCTAAACTCTGCCTACATTTGAAATTATGATCTATGCCTCCCCTGATCATCAACTTGCAAGGCTTTTCTTTTTGAATTGAATGTTTCCTGGGAACCTTCAGTTCTGTCTTCTGTGCATGCTCAGATTTCTGCAGTATTTCTTGCCTAAATCCCACAGAGATTCAGAAGTTAGGTGGGGTAGTACTACAGCCCCATGATAGGCCTGATTTTATAGCGATGCTCAGAGCATGCCTAATTCACACTTACCAAGTGCATAATTCATGGCCACATTCATGGGAAAAATATAGTTGGTGGCTGCCATTTATAAATTAAATTGCATTCTTTTCCCTGGCTTGTCTGCCTCCGTGCTGCCTGTCCCCTTCCTGGTCTGTCATGTGCCACACCCAGAGGCTGCCTGTGCCACTTCTGGCATGCGTGCTACGAGTTGGCCAGCCGTGATCTACTCCATCCTGTGGAAGATGGGCACGATGCAGCAAAGCATAAAAGAAATTAAGTAAGAAGGAGCATGTCGCTGTAGTCTAATGGTTAGATCACCCCTCTGGAAGGACAGGGATCCTAGATGTTGATCCCTACTCCCTGTTTATGGACTTTACATTAAGCAGTCAATGGTTAGAAGGAAATCATTCTGAGAACAGATTCTAATCCAGGAATCCCTCCTTCCAGCTGAGTGCTGGAACCAACAGACTACAAATTCAAGCTCCCTTTTTTTGTTGTCCTGATGTACTCAGCAGTCTCACATACTTCTGCTGCACAGTGTTCATCTTCAGCAGAATAGCCTATTACCTGTTGGTTAGAGTACTTGCCTGGGATGTAGGAAAGGCAATGTGAATCTCCTCAGGTTGAGAAGGTTGAGAATTCGAGTCTCTGACTCTGGGTGAGCGCTGTACCCCAGAGGTGTCTAACTCTTTGTCACACCCAAACCAGACCCATGAGCGGCAGTGGCAGTGGCAATTTGCATGGCTGTATCAACCAGGCTCTGGAAACCAGAGGGATAATGCAATTGTTGCTCACTCCCCCTTTTCTTCAACTACTGGTTTTAATCACCCTCAGTGACTAGAAATCCCAAAATTAGTGGTAGGGGCATGATGACCCACCATGTATTTAGCACCCCTGCTCTAACCAGTAGGTTAGTACAGGAGTGTCACACTCATCAGGCTCTGTGGGCGAAATGAATGGTGGGGTGGGGGTGGCTGTTGACTGGATTGGGCCTACAGACTGGCTCTGCATACTGGATCCAGCATGGATCCTGGAACAGCCCTGCCTGGACACAGTGTGCCATGTGCATCCCAGCTATGTCAGGACACTAGCTGTGTCCTGACCAGGCCCAACACAGGGGTCTCATGAAATATGCGTCCTGGCCTGGCCTGGTATAGGTGCTGCCTGCAGCATACATTTCAGCTTGGGCCAGCCTAGTGCAGGCACTGTGTGGAGTTCGTATCCCAAACCAGCCCCTTGCAGGTACTGTGAGCAGTGCTCAGGGCCAATCCAGCATGCACCACTTGCAGCATGTGGGTCAACTCTGAGACCCATGGGCAGCACCACAGGTCAGATGATAGGGTTCTGTGGGTCAGATTTGGCCCAAGCACCATGTCTTTGACATCCCTGGGTTAGTATGTAAGAGTTAGAAGGTACCTTCTCTTCCACCTTTGGTTTCATTTAAAAAAAATAAATGAAGCCCTGTTCAGTTGTTGGTGCCTACCCTAGGGAGCAATTCAGAGCTCTGGATCATGAGTGGATGGAGAGGTATCATTTAAACCCTGACTCTAAGGATTGGACATGACCAGAATATCAGACCATAGCACTTAATGTGTCATCTCCCTGCTCAGCTGCAATGCCCTTCATAGGTGCCTAATTCTCCCCATGCACAGTATAGGAAGTTTTAGAGAGAAACTCTGAAGTTTTGATTTCACTTTGAGGACCAAGCCTCAGAAATGTAAAGGTTGCAGTGCCTAACTTGCAGGTGCTGAATTCCCTTTTGATCTGGCCTCTACTCTATTAAGTAAATCACTAGGAGTTTGCTTCCTTCCTGCTTTTTAGGGAACTGAGCCTTCTCTTGGGCAAGCAGAATGGTCTGGTACGAGTATTTGTAAGTCACGGGAACTTCCAACTTCTTTCTTTACCTCATATGTTCCTTTCCATAATATAGCTGCTGTTTATTCCTCAGAAGTATTGTGCAGACTGTCTTTTCAATCCTACATTGCTGTACAGTCCTAGTCTTGAACTTTGGTGTTGTGCAGATTTCACCTCTCTGAAGACAGCCTCTTTAGCGTTTAGCAAGTAAGCATTTGAGTCTGCTCCCAGATCTGGGTCACACATGGTAACAATTAGGTCAGCATAATTTTTATTTGTGGTGACATATAATCTTTTTTGAAAGACTTTGGTAAATTTTCCTTGTTCCACAGTGGAAAGTGGAATATGTGACCTCTTCTGAAATTCTTTTCATTAGGTCCATGTAGCAAAACGTGAGCTTAGACAAGTTGCAGTCCCAGTTCATAAGCAAGCCTGGCAAAGGTTTTCAGACAAATTATTCTTGAGGAATGCCTTGCACTCTGTTTCATCTAGTCATACTATTAGTTTCTTGTTTACGAATTAGTTGACTGTGTAACTAGCTGGTTGAAGCTAGTTATACAGTTAATATTTTCATTACCAGTTCTCTCATTTGAATTATCTTGGTAGTGACAAGCAGGTAACATTTGCTGGCTGTTTGGTTCCTGAGTGAAATGAGTTGACAGTCTCTGTCCGCTTTCCCAGGGTTGTGTGTTCATCTCACAAACAGGTCACTACAAATGGCACCTAGTTGGCAGTTATATCAGGAGCGCAAAGACTCAGGCTGGGAGTGCAACTACCTACCTCCCAATAGGGAGAGACACATTCTCTAGTTCAAGGTTGTGACACGTTGACGGGGCAGCATGGGCAACACGTGCTGCCATTGAAATTGGTTTATCCTGCCCTGCTGTTCAGGTTTTCTCTTCACAGAATGGTTTCCAGTCTTCTCAACTGGGAACCATTCAAAAACACCGAATGCACTTTTATATATGTAAAAGTGTGCTGTCCTTTCTAATGTCAGTCCTTAATACTATTCATTTCTAGTGCAACTGAAAATAGCTGGAAAAAATAGACAGGCGTGTTGTTTACCCTCTTTCAGAAAGCCAGGACCAAGCATGCAGAGGAACCCAATAAATGTAGCATTCAGAGCATTGCCAATCAGGTGCAGAGGATCTGTGCATAAGTACAGTTCTTTGCATAGACGAACATTCATCTTTAGATCAGTTCTTCATGTGCTAAATACCTCACTTGATACAAGAATCATTTTGTAATAATTTGCATAAACCTATGGCAACTAATGAAACTTCTGAAAGGTCACTTTGAGAAGTAGATTTCCTGTTTCAGCAAGGAGTAAAAATGACAAATATAAAAAAAAAAAATTGTAGATGGAGATCAGCGTTTTAATCTCACATTGTACAGATAGACTTTCCTAAAGCAGTGTGCTAAATTATTTGTTGTTGTTGGATAAAGTAGAACAATTTATTCCTGGTGAAGTAATGAAGTTATTGGAGTTATACCAAGCATGAATTTGTCACAATACGTTCACCTGGTCAGCTCACCTTAAAGCTGACAGTCAAGACAAAATTTTTACCGTGCTGTGTAGCGTGTGTCCCTTGAACCACCACTAATTTGCTCAAACACCTTTATTTTTTCTTGGCGGTAGTTGAAATCAGTTTTCAACAGGCTTTCTTCAAGTTTTCCATTAGCAGGCAGCATGGAATTAGGTGGTAGTTCTTTAAATTGGATTTATATACTTGGACTACTTTTATAGGTTTCTGTCTTATAAAACTGGAGAGTTGACATTCTGATTTATTAACTATCAACTCTACAGGACATAGAGGCTTTAAAAAGATTGAATGAGCTGTAATGTTTTTGATTCAAGTCTAGGATGAGAGATGTAAAAAGGTGTGCCAAGTAAATATGACAAAATTAAAGTGATAATTTGAATACATGCATTTAAATTATACGTTAAGTAAAGCAAAGCTAGCATAGCATTAAATTCAACTTATCTGGCTGGATAGCAGTATAAAGAACCAGAATTATGGTTATTTTTCTTCACAATACATTTTTATTAAAGGAAGAGATTATAAAACATAAGATTCAATGAACTGTACTTTACTGAGTGAACATAGTCTAGATGATGACTTACAATACAATGACTTTACTGAATGATATTTGTTATTACCAAGCCCTTAAATTCATTACTTCTGCACTAGTAGCAGATCCAATTTGTTAAAGTGGATATAATATGTAAATTTTCTAATGCAAATACTCACTGTGTGGGGAGGTGTCTATATGATCGCATGCTCAGGTTCTTTGACTGTTATCCATTATAACAGTATAACAGTCAAAGAACCTGAAAATGAGTAGATCATTTTATTGTTAAGAGAGAGTCTACAATATACCACAATCAGAAGCATTGATTTTTAATATTTTTATTGGAATCCAGAGGGTATGTCATGCTATGAGTGCCTGTGGAAAACTGCAGAGCATTTTATACCACTTGATTTATGCTATCAGGTTCAGTACTGAAGATGTTTGAAAATGTGTATTTTCAATGGATGGTGGTAATAAAAGCCTGCAGATATTATATATCTGAAGTGCTTGTAATACAATTTATTCAACATGAAAATGGGGTATTTCTTGGTTTGTTTTTTGAGTATTGGTTGGCATTAACCTTTTTGGACCCCATCCCATACTACAAACAATTGATCTGTGTAATCACCAGTGTTTCCTTAATGAGTTAAAATACAGACACATGCAAAAGAACCTGATAAAATCTCATTTAAAATTTTGGGCAAGAACAGATATCATTAGCCCTGTTTCAGTGACCAGCTTCTGCGGAATCAGTTCAGACCGTGTGCAACGTGGAACTTCCTTCTGCAAGAAGAGTCTGTGAATTCCATTTTTATTGCAGTTTTGTCTTTTGGGTTCAGTTTTAATAACATTCTTGCCTATTGACACATTTGAATAAAACAGATGTGTGGAAGGAGGCAAAATTGCCACATCAGCCTTATAGCATGTTTTGAAATGCTTTGTCATGCACAGTGTTCTGGAATTAGGGACACGCAGTATGTCCATACTGCTGTGACTGTAGCTGGTGCTACAACTAGCTAGCTCAGTTATTGCTACAAGCATGGCAATGGAAGAACAGAGCCCAGTTTAGCCTGCACAGTTACCTACAAAGCTAATTAAATAATTGGATGCCTCCCCAGTGCTGGACTGCATGCTACCAGAGCTCTGTTGCTCTCAGTACTTGAGTTAGCTAGTTTAAAGTCAGCACAAGCTGTGGTGTAGATTCATCTACTATGAAGTTATAGATCTTGATTCCCATCTTCGTGAACTAGTTTTACCCTGGGGTACCTCCAGTGCCACTAGAGGATTTCATCCTGCCGCATGTGAAAGAAAGTCAGGTCTGTAATGCACATATCTATTTTTAAACTTCCAGTTTATTCTCCAAATAAATTCCTTCCCCTTTGTTGTTAAATTCACACATTCATATTACTTAAAGCGTAGAAAAAATTGAAATAAAAAGTTTCAAATAAAGAAGACTGAAACATCTAAATATTAGATACATGAAGTTAACCTCACAAGTGGAACTGGCAGAACTCAAGGCTTAATATTTTCTAAGGGAATTGACTTTGTTTAGTCTGAGTTCAGTAAAACTACTCACTACTTAAAGCAAAAACTACCCTACTCACATGCTAGAATTTTCATGTAGTCAGGAGCCTTACATTTTTGATGTTGCAGAGATTGTTTTCTAGAAGAAACACTGAAAATTTAAATTCAGCACAAGACTTTTTTTAATACAAAATAATTAATCTTGCCACTTTTTAATGTACTGAGGATCTAGTTTAAAAGATGGTCAAAAAGGCCAACTGTACATTGTCATGCATCCACAGATGCATCTCGAGCAGGTCCAGGGAGGTGATCCTCCCCCTCTATGCGGCACTGGTCAGGCTGCAGCTGGAGT
>NW_017728915.1:16618013-16645513 GCF_001723895.1 Crocodylus porosus
CCCCAGTACTCTTTCCTGCCATGGCAGGGGGTCAGACTTGATGATCTGCTCAGGTCCCTTCCGACCCTAGAAACTATGAAACTATGAAATCCTAACAAGTTTGTGTGATGAAGACTTAGAGATTCTTACCCCCCCCTCCCCAAACGGTAAGAAAGTATCTTTGGAGGGTTTATTCATTGCTGCATTGCATGATAAAAAAACCCCACATTAATATAATGAGAAGTGTCAGGGATAACTTCAAGTGAGAGCTATGATAATTAAATGTATCTTAATAAATGCAAGACAATTCCTTTAAAATCTGTCCTTAGACCATTAGAACTTACAATGGAGTATATTCTCCCTTTTGGCAGGAGGCCTAGGAGGGGATCTGGAGAATGATACGAAGGATAGCCGGGCCCTGGAGGAGAGGAACAGCGTGACAAGTCAGGAAGAGAGAAATGAGGAAGATGAAGACATGGAGGATGAGTCAATTTACACCTGCGATAACTGTCAGCAGGACTTCGATTCACTGGCAGACCTGACTGAACATAGGGCACACAACTGTCCTGGAGGTAATGTTAAACTAGCTTTACAATTCTGACAGGTGGTTAGCTGGGTAATTGGACATAGCAACAGCTTGAGGCCTCAAGTGAGATTAAAGAATTAATAATGTAATTTTACAGTTAATGTAATTTTATTGTGGTGCCTTGGGTAGCCTTTGTTCACTTTTTTAATAAAATTAAAATAAAAGCAACAGCTTTCCAATTGGAATCTCTCAGTAATTATGTTAGACAAAAATGTTGTGTTTTTTATTAGCACCAAAAGTTTCAGACAGGCTTTTTTCTCCAAATGAAGAATGTTTATTAATACAAAGTTAAATTTACAAAACTCCATGGAAGGAATGCTTCTGAAGCCCTTAAGTGGACATGGCAGTTTCTGAGATGAATTTATTAATGTGAGTTTTGTAATCCCATTTTAAACATTTGCCATACTGCTGCTTAATAGGTTATTGCTGCATTTTTGGAAGTATAAGGACATGGCAATAGGTTTCATCATAAATTGGTCTTGATTTTACTTTATGAAAAGAAATAACAAGCTCAAAGCATTGGTGTGAGCAGTTGCAACATATTTTGCTTTTACACGGCACTTTCTATGACAGTGAGATCAGCAGGTGTTCTGCAAAGCACGTTGACCTGATTTATGGGCCAGTGCACATATATTTGCAGGTTTAACCAAAGATGTAAATAAGATAAGCACAAATTATATTCCTGTGAATTTAAACCAGAGAACCTAATCCTTACCTTTCCCAGAATAAAATAGCCATCACTTATTCCTACCATATCCATCCAAGACCTTTTTTTGCCAGTTCCAACTGTGAGCAAAATGGCTAGGTTATGAGCCAGGTCATAGAGGAAAGTTTCCTCTTTTGTGTGGATCTCTAGAACTTCAACCAGTCTCACCCCTTTTCATTTATTTGGTGAGTAATCTATATTTTCTTTCCCCTCTGGATTGGTGTAATTATTCTGAGCCATGAATAAATACAGGAAACTTATAAAACAGGTTGGGGAACCTACAGCTTTTGAGAAGCTTAGGTGTATCATCCTTCAAGGATTTCTCAGGGGATTCATGGTTTGGCTGTAGCTCCATCTGTTCTTTAACATGTGCCTATAGCTCCTTTCTCTCTGTGCTACTCTTATGGCTGTTTAGAGAAAGGAGTTCCCTTTTTCACTTCTTTCTATCTACTGGAGGGAATGGAAAAGGAATTTCTATCCAGCTCATTCTTATCTTGCACTGGACAGAGATTGTAAAGTGCAGTGTGATTCAAGTGCTTCTTGCTCTGCTGCTTGTTCTGTATCATGCACCCATACCAGAGTGTTCTGCTCATCTCATGCTCTATTCTTGCTCTGTTTATGCCAAGCAAAATACATGGTGAAAGTCTGAGGCTCCATAAAATCTTGAAGTGACCAACTTCAGTGTCACTCTTCACCACCTTATAGCTATCATATTAACCATAGTGCATTTTTAAGGTGCACTAAGTATGGGTATGCAGATGACATTGTTTAGGGGTCAGCAATCTTTTAGTAGCAATAGGCCAAGTTTAGTGTAGCTTGCTCTGACGATGGGCTGCCATTCCTCTTGTTGGTGCCATGGTCCCAACCTGGCAGCTCCTTGGACTTGGCGCCACACTCCTGATCTGGCAGCTGGTCTCCTTGCTGCTGAATAGCCACTATTGTCCTCTGCCACAGAGTTACTGCCAGTGTCTCAGCGTCACAGACTAGGTGACGTTGCTTGTTTAGCTAGATCCAGCTTGTGGTTTGTAGTTTGCTGATCCCTTGGCGTTGTTCATTCATATGTGACTTCATGGCATCCACTGAAAATGACTCCATGCTGTAGAATGCGACAGCTGAAAATGAAATCAGAATTGCCAAATCAGCATGAAATTAACACGTGGAACTGTGACAATCCCCCCCAAAAACAAGCAAGCAAATAAGACATTGATTATTGTCAATATTTTTAGGCCACAAGTGCCATTTTGCTAGTGAGATATATAGTTGAAACTGAGAACTATATACTTTTGTGGGAACTGCTGAAACAAGATATATCAAGCTCTGACAGCTGGTTTTTTAATTGCAACTAACATGATGCATATAACTGTATTGTCTTTGCTGGTACATAAAAAAAAAGACATTTTGGTATAAAAAAACAAAAACTCATGATTAACTTCAAGTGTGGAGATTCTCATTCCAGAATAAATGTAATCTTCCAGGTTAATTTAATCAAAGTGGACAGCAAATGCATTTAAGTTAAATGGGAAAAAGTACCCTTTTTCCAGATTAAGAATGTCCACACATGGACTTAATCAGCACTTTGAATTTATATCCTACTTTAATGAGAAAAAACTTGCAAATGCAGACACACTCTAAGCTGTTGTTTGACAAAAATAAAAATATTTCACATACAGCACAGTCTAAACAAATTTCAAAATTCAGTAGAAAAGGATTATACGAGGAGAGTAAAAAAAATTTAAAGTAGCGTTAGGTAATACCATATTTGTCAAACTATTTTACTATAAAGTAAATTACATTTAGGTTAGATGCACTACATTCCTTTTATTTTCAGTGCCTGTCTGACACATGAGATTGTAATGTAGTGTCTGACCTCTTGGCAAGTTAGAATTTCATGTCTTAATCTGAAGCAGTGTTTTCAATAGTGCCTACATGGGTCTAGATCAATACAGGTAATATTTGTGCTGATAATATTACAAGGCTGGTAATAGAACATAACTAATGACTTCCTTTGGGATACTGAAGTTAGAAAGATCTTGCAACTCAGGAGTATTGCAGGATTGTAAGAGATCACTCCAAAGAATAGCATAAACCATCTATTTCATTGGAATCCCTTAGAAATTCATTACAGTACGCTAAAGTTATAATACACTTTGAAAGCAGCTTCTTTGACACAAAAAGAAAGAGCAAACAGCCATTTTCCCCCTCGCTTTTTCATGTACTTCAGACTTATTTCTTTGAGGACAAAAACATTGTGGAAATCTAGACATCTCTTGCAGCATACATGTGTAATTCTCTTTTTGATGTCAATAGCAAGTGGATGTTCTGTTTCTGACAGAACTTGGGGGCCTTTTGCACCTTTTACTCCTAACTGATGTCTGTGGTTGCAGGTTGTAGATTCACAATCTGTATGGGGATTCTGAAATTGGTGTAAGTAGAGATATTTGCTTTGATGGGACATTGGGTTCCCTGTCTGGGTCATCCCATCTGCCTTGTCTTCCCTATGCTCCCTCTGAAAAGTGGTTTTGGAAATTAAACCCTAAACCAGTTCAACAGCAACTCTATAAATTTCCCCCAAATAAATGGGAACACTGAGCATATATTTTGGGTGTTGGTAGTTTTAAAAATTAACTTAATGTCTGTCCTTTTTCTACCTTCCTTTTTAAGGAAGACTAAACACTGTTACTCAAAACAGCCTTGTGGTTTCTTTTGTTAAACCAATTTTTTTTGCACACCGATTTTTATACCTTAGATTGTCGACAGCAGTAACATTCAAACATGGATTTACAAATTATTGTGTCCCCTCTGGCCAGTACCAGATGCTGCATGCATCAAGCAACTATTCTGCAACATATCATTATCTTGTGGCTGATGCTGAGTTATTTCTTGTCTGATGAAAAGTAGTTAAGAAGCCCCGAGCTTTGCTATACAAGCGTATGTGCTTTTTTTTTTTATAAACATGCATGGGTCTTTTTTTTTCTTTTTTCAGGATTTTAGCACTTTTCTCAAATTAAAAAAAAAACTGCACTTCTTTAGCAAATTATTTTTTCTCCGTCTGCCAGATCACCACCCTTTCATGCACCCTATTGGGTCTACGTGCCCATTTGTTATCTTCCTTTTTCTTCAGTTTCTCAACTGAATATGGAGTATTTTTTAGCAAGTTAGCACATCAATGAACTGGACAGGAATAGGTTATGTTGGGGTCCCTGAGCATTTCATGAGGTCCTCTTCTGTTGTTGATAACTTTACAGGTTGTCTGTTTCAAACAGCAGCAGAGCTATATATGGATATTGCCAGCTTGGAAGTGGCTGATTTTTCTAAACTACTGTACGGTAGGAACTAGTTTATAATTAAAGTCTTGCAGTTGCTCCTTTTAAATGCCCTGTAACTTGTACATTAGGCTTACATTTTAAATGAGGTATTGTAACTGTTTCATGCTAGTGTATAATTTTTCATTTTCTTGTATTCACCTGCTACAGAGAACTATAATTGTCTTGCAACTGTGTATGCAGGATGCTCACCCAACAACCCCTATATGGCAGCTTGTAAAACTAGTGACTACATCTCATGAATGTAATTCTTATGTAGTACTTTGTATTTTACACTTACAAAAACAGACTTCTCAGATGCACCCCCCAAATTACAATGTTTTGCTGTACCTGATTGGCACTTTCTAAGTTATTTTTCTTTCTTTCTTTTTTCCTAAATATTACTGGATTACTGATCACCCTTCACAGAGGAAAGTAAAATGCTGTTGTGTAAAAGCAGTATAGAAAGTTAATTATACACCTAGTTTATACAGCTGTGGCTCTAATGACCTACTGGCCCTAATTACTGTGTTGCAGTTCAGTCTGAGTGCTCTTGCCTGTGCCAGAGCCCTTTTTCTTTCTCTTAACCTGGCTAGTGTTTCAGTATAAAAAATAACAAATTTCCCCCACCTTTTTTTCTGGTGCCGGAATACAGTTTTCCTCCTTTCCACAGATCATTGTAGAACGTATTAAAATTGGCACCGGAAAAGCCCTGCTAACACTGAAAACAGTGTAGCAACATGGACTTCTTTTAGAGTTCTCACTTTTCAGTGTAAGGATCTGAAAGTGGGCACTGGGAGAGTTAAATGTTTATTATCATGTTGCTGGAAGGGCTATTAACACAGGGCACTGTCTTTTTTGGTCACAGGCAATAACACCTCCAGATGTAAGGATAATAAGGTGCTGGAGCAGCTTCTGGCTGTCCTTAACAACTAGGCATTTTGTATTTGACCCTGTATTCAGTATATATGTTCCCTGGAATAAGACAGCAAAATGCAGTCTGATTGCATACCACCATTGACAGAATAGAAGGAGCCTCATCTTGCGAGGTGCTGAGAAGCCAGTTAGTGCTGAGGGCTCTAAGCTCCTCACTGAAAATGCCAAAGCTATGTTAGTTGACATGCCTGAGGGCCAAGTGGAACAGATTGCTATTACATAGATAATAGTTAAGTATATGTGGATAGTGCCCATTCAGTGTATGAATAAGTTCTTTTCAGGACTCCTATAACAAACATATCAGTAAGCTATTATGCTAATAAGTTACTAGCCCCTCTAGTTTCCTAAGTAACTCCACAATGAAATATTGCCTCCTGTTTAATATTTTTTCTACATTACTTAAAACATATTACAGTGTATGAATTTGCAGCTGAAACCAAGCAGAAATTCTATTACAAATTTAATGATAAATAAGTCACATGCTAACGTTTGAAGAATTGACTGTTTAGTAGAGCTTACTGCAAAATATATTTCCTGAGCTGCTACTTAACTAGAGCCTGCTCAGAGCTGACATGTTCCTTGTGCTGAGATGTACCTATTGTGGTTCTTTGCAACGCTGTGAGGTTCTTAGGGTATATGTATGTGTTCCTGTGTGACTCGTCCAGTCCAGCGGTTGTCTTAGCATAGTGTTTAATGCATGATGGTTGTAATACTGCACAAAGTGTTATACTTTCTGACAGTGTTGATTTCCAGCAATCCTGAGAATCCTTCTGCAGCTACAGGTAGGTGATGCACCGTTCAGTCTGCTCAACTCTGACTATGGGACATAGACTCAAACTGAGGCCCATCAAACTGGAAGAGTTAATGAAGGCTGACCGTCAAATGATGTAGGAATTGTTTCTTCAGCAGTTTCTGTATCTTTGTTTTTTGAGGCTGCTGCAGTGCTGCCAGTTGGCCCTTGAAGTGCCTCTCTTATCTGGTTTCTGTGGGAAGAGATCATTTAAATCTAAAATGAGGGTTGTGTACCATAAAGGGCCAAATTCAGGGTTGACTCTTGTAGTCCCATAAGGGGTCATGTTCAGCAGGATTAATGCATCCTATAACAGAGGTATGAAGAGCCTGTGCAAGAGCACTCCGTGCCCCAGTAGCTCACTATAATATTGCCAATTTGACCTTGGTGGTGCATCTTTTGGGAGCTGTGGGAATGGGAAACTGGACATTTTGCTCTCAAATAAAAATGTTGCTGGTGTGCCTTGCCCCTCCCTCAGTGAATTGCCAGAGAGACATTTGTGACGGGTTTCCCAGGGGATCAGGGCAGGCAGAATGGGAAATTGGACATTGTGCTTACAGATAAGAAGAGTGTTGTCAATGTGTCTGCAAACAGCTTGGTTGTATATAACCAAAAACCTCTGTAAATAATAGGCATGTCTGCTACTCCCTTCTGCCGCCACATAGCCAGCAGTACCTGCTGATGGCCTGGGTATGCACTGCCAACCTGTACATACTTTTCATTATGATGATTATGTCTTCCCTCAATCTATCTGTGTTGCAACTCATTTTCACACAGGTAAAAGCACTTTCATCCTTACCTTGATTTTATTAGCTCTTCAGTAAGGAATTATTATTGTTTTTTATAACCAGTTTGTTTATTTTATCTGCTTAGAACATGCCTGCCCCTAGAAACTTAAGATATAACTAAAAACACGTCCACACCCAATCCACAAGATCTAAAGTAAGTGAAGGTGAGAACAGAATGCATCTATTAAACAGGGAGTCACACCTAGAGCACGTGTTCTGCTTACTGCAGTGGTTGCCTCATGATGGGTGCAGGACCTTTACAATGCATAGTGGTTTGGTAGGAGGCTGTTTCTAAGACCACTTTCCTCCTCCTGACAAGCTGTTGCAGTTGTGACCAGCAGAAGCATTTGAAGTGGAGCTCCCTCAGTATAAAGGAGAGGGAACTATGGGCAGGGTGTTCTTTGTGAAGGCCCGCTGATTCTGGAATGAACTTCACCACCCAGATTTGTTGGAGCCCTGATCTATTTACCCTCTGAATATAGTGCAAGGCCCATGTTCCCTCCAGGGCACCTGGAGCAGTGCTATAGTGTTATGAAATGGCTTTTGTGACAGCTTTTTTGTTCCTATGGGAGATTTTTAAAGGTAACATTGACGGCTGGGAAGTTCCTATTTTTATTTACAAAGTGTTCTGTTATGAGAGGGGAAGGTGCTGTAAATTGAATTTGAGGGCAGTTAGTTTTTTGCCATTTCAATATCTAATAAATAATCAATATTTATGAACAAGAGAGGGGGTTACCATATTTTCTCACATATCATGTGCATCAGAGGATAATATGAATCTTGTTTTTGAAAAGCAGGATGAAGGAAAAAAAAGGTTTTTCCAGAATTATGGCTGCATAGAGCAGGGACAGGGTCTAATCTTCAGGGAGTTCATCCTCCTTTTCCCGCTTGACTAAAGCTGAAACCTCAGCTGTTGCTGAAGACTGCTCTCCATAGGTGGATAGAGGTAAGGAGTCTCCCAGACTATGAAATATGAGAAGAGTGATCTGGAGCAGCTAGCATCTGGCAAAATTGCTCTAAGAAAGATGAGCTTGATTAGTGGACTATTAAAAAGAAGAGATGATCATTAATACCTCTAAGGTGAAGAACACTGAGCCATTACGTCAAGTGACTCCCTCAGCTGCCTGAATAGTAATGTAACAGTTGCTGTATTGTGGAGCAGGAATCAAAGCAGGGTACTTCCATCCCAGGCAGACAATCAGCTTTCCCACTTAATAAACACACTCCAAATTTTGAGGGGCCTATTTTGGGTAAAACATTCTTCAGTAAACAAGGGTTGCATCTGTATTGGCTTATGTTTTTAAATGGTCTTAAAGGTATAGGTAAACCTTTGGAAGAGAAACTAATGTTGTCCAATCCACATTGACACAAGCATGGATTCTTGTAGCAAGAGTTGCATTCAAAAGTAAAGGCTGTGCCTTTCTTGTTGACTGGTGATCAGAGATGTAACTGGCCAGTACTGCACTCTGGGCATGAGCAGCGACTGGAGGTTCACTGTGGGACGTGTCATTTCCTTTTTTTGCGATTTTAACACTGTCTTTTCATAGCAAAAAAATGAGGTGACATCTCCCCTAGAAGCAGTGAATCACTGGCCACAGCTCCTGAACAGAACGCTACTGCCACGGCTTCGCCTTTCTCACTGTCGGAGCTGGAGCTACTTCAGGGAAGATGCAGGGGATGAGAGATAGGGATGAGAATGGGGAGGGTGAGGAACTTTCTTGCTCTAATCTGGTGCCAACCCCCCAGGCTTAAGCAGTGCCTGGGACTTGTGCCTTGTGTGCCTATGTACTACTGTCATTAAGAGAAATCAGTTTTGGCTATACATGCTGCCTGATGATCTAGGACAGGTGTGGTAAACATACAGCCCACTTGCTGCAACACCATTTGGTTCCTGGTACTTCTCCTGGGTCTGAGCAGATCCATCAAGGGCACGGTACATGCCAGACCAGCCTCACAGGCAGGGCCAATGACATGCGCTGCATGCAGCACTCACCCCAGCCACTCTGAGACTACACCACAGAGCATATTGCTGTTCCGGCTAGAATAGGTGCTGGATGTAGAGCAATCTGGATGTGGGAGTGTTGACTAGATCCCAGACTGGCTCAAGTGGGCACCATGCTATACATGATGCCTGTTCTGTCTGGACTGTACCACACGCAGCATCAGCCCTGGAATGTACACCCTACATGGTGCCTGCCCCAGCAGCTCTGGGGCTGTGCCACATGTGATGCCTGCTCCAGTCAGTCTGTGTGCAATGTGGGTCCCAGACTGGCTGGAGCGGGCGCCATGTGCAGCATGGTTCCCAGCACGGGTACTGTGTGTGGTGCAGTCCAGCTGGGGTAGGCTCTGTGTGCAGCGTGGTGCCGGCTTTAGCCAGTCTGGGATCCATGCTACATGTCCCTGGCCAAACAATGCTGCACTTGCACTTGTTCCAGCTGCTCTAAGATCCATGCTGCACACAGCACAGGTCCCAGACTGGCTGGAACAGCAGCTGGATCTATTATGCTGGGAAAGGGAGGATGGGAAGGGGAGGGGGTATATGGGTCAGGTCTGGCCACATGTCACTGTTATGGCTCACAGGTCCAGATGAATTTGTCTGACCTAGAAGGACTACCATGATTTGAGGCAGTCTTCAGATGGCAGGTGCATCCTCCTGACTAAGAGTTTGCCATTTTTTGTTTTCTGATTCATTTTCCCATCCTCCTAATGATCCTTCAGCCTAGTCTGGATCAAATATCAGATCAGGTCAAACACCAGTCCTCATCTACCTTTCAATCTCAAACAGAAGGGGATGATAAAGTTAAGATAGCTTTGTCCTCAGCACTGTGGAGGCATTTTATGCCATCCCTTCTGACAGTGTCATACATTGTTGTAATAAGATGAATGACTAGACTGGAACCTATCTGAGTGAGCTTTGAGCAGCTGCCTGCTTTACCTTTGCAGCTTCTCCGAAACAAAGAATTGGAGTCACTCAAGCAAATCTATCTATCTTGCTGGGCACTGCAGATATGTCAGCAATAACTCATGGTCATTGGCACTGAAGGTAACTGAGAACACTAAAAAAAACCCCTAAGGCATGGTCACTTCATCTTTATCTATCACCAGGAAAAAATCACCAGCCCATGTAGTAAGTTCATTTTCTGTGCTGTACTGGTTCCGAAGCCAGATTTTCTGAGTTCATGTAGATCTGGATATCTGCAAGTTGCTTAACCAATATCTTTCTTTTATGTTTTCTTTATGTCCCTCCTCCTTCTTCCCTCCCCCCTAAAAGGACTTGAGACAGGCTGGAGAACTATGGGTACTGGTAAATGCTAAACTGATGTTGTCTAGGACAGTGGTTCTCAACTTGTTTTGTACTGGGACCCATTTGCCAAGATTGATGACTTGTCCCGGCCCACACCACGCTGGCCCTACCAGTGCATGACCCATAGTTCCCTGTGCCCCTGGCCCTGCTGGTGCTCCTCACCTCCAAGCTACAGCCCCGTGGCCTTTTCGGTGCCCCTAAACCCCAAGCTTCAGCCCCCTGGCCTTGTTGGCACTCCTCACCCCCAAGCCATGGCCTGTTTCCTCAACACCCCGCAGGCCATGCTGGTGCACCTCACTCCTGATCTGCAGTCCCTGTCTCCCCCAGCCCTGCTGGATGGGCCCCTCAATGCCCCCGTCCCACTTGGGGCAGAGCACAAGCAGCAAATGTGGGCCCCTGCATGTATGGGCGCAGCCCTATCCCACTGGCCCAGGTACACAGCTCTCCGCTGCAAAGGACAGCTCCCACCTCCTTCTCCTATTGGAGGGCCAGGTGCCTTTTTCTCCCCAGTCCCTCTGCCCTGCCGCAGTGCTGTGCCTGGCCACCAGCACCAGGGCCCCCCCTCCACCCCCCCCCACACACACCAGCCCTCCGGACAGTCCTTTGGACTTCCATCCCCCACTCCCCATGCAGTTACCTGCATCCAGTTGCCAGGCCTGCTCCCGCAACCTTGCCTTGCTGTATGCTGGCCCTGCATATCTGTGCATGCAGATGCACGTATGCCCACTACCTCCAGTTGTCCCAAGCAGCCACTTGCAGACTGGAATGCTGCCAGCCTGCAAGGGGAAACGTGCACTTTTGTGAATTTTTCTGAGACTTCTTTGTGACCCTTTCAGATATTCTTGTGACTCAGTTTTGGGTTGCGACCCACCAGTTGAGAAATGCTGGTCTAGAAGGCAATGAGGTGGTAGAATAGATCCTATGGATAATTAACACCAAACTAAGATTATTATGTCTGTCTTGTCATGAGAAGAGTAACAGGTCTATGGACAGCTTCCCAGCAGTAGGAGATGGATTATTCTCTGTGAGAGCTCTGAGGGATAGAAAGATTTTTTTTTTGTCTTCACAGTAGGGAAAACAACTAAAAGCACTTCTATACCATCAAAGGACCCTGTTAAGGAGTGCTGGAGTGAAGCCGACCACACCTGTTCTGCATCAGCTACACCCCTATGTATAGGTAATGTAAAGACAACAGTGATGCTCGGCATGTACTAATAAGCCTGCTGTGAACTTATTGGTGCACTTCCAGGCAGCTGCATTACATCTCTTTGGGTATTCAAATGTGTGCAGAGCAGGTAGGCCATGCTTCACTGTGGTGCTCCTTGGCATGGTCCCTTGACAGTATAGGCTTGCCCTCAGAATTCATTGTTAGCTGAAACAAATAAAACCAACTAGCAGTGCATTTCAGGCAGGATTTGCAGAGCAGCATTTTGTCATAAACATGTTATGAGAGCATTTTTTAAAGATTGCTTTCCTTAAGTGTAAAAAAGAAAATGGTAAACAATTTGCAAACTTGGAAATTTTAATAAATCCCGAGAAAGAGCTATCCAAACGTTTTGAACAATTTCCACCCTTTATTTTTTTGACCAGCTGTAACAAAAACCATACAAGTTCTATAGTACACATTTGAATGCTTTTGTTGTGGCCTCATTAAACTTGGCTTGTCTGCAGACACAGCTGGCATGTTGTTAACTGTGCTCCAGGCTTGGGAAAGCCAGAATGCAGCTTCCCCCCAGTGCCGGCTGGCTTTAGGGAAACTAGCCAGCATGGCTTGGTCTTCTTCAGATGGCCAGCTTTGGGGAAGCTAGCTGAGGCATTCTCTTTAATGTCTTATGGGTTTAAGAAACCCAGAACTCAGCCAGCCCCTATGTGCTGGCCTTAAGGGAAAGCTGGCTGGTATACTGGCAGCCCACTGGCAGCCAGCACTTTACTGCCCCCCTGCCTTGAGAAACTGGCCATTCTCTCTCATCTTTTTATTTGGGAGTCAAAGTTTTTAGAACCGATTGGGCTTGGAATGTGGCAGTACAGCTGGAAGAGACTGAGCAAGACTTGGATCAAAGCAGTTTAATTTTTATGGGTGCCTCATTACACATACTACCTCACTTTTCTTTGAGTCTTTCCTTTTTTTAAGTTCCTTCCCAGTTTTATATTCTTATTGCATTTTTAGTCAAATTTTCTTAATTCATTGTCTTATTCACGTGCCCCTTTCACTTATCTTCCACTGAAATACCTTTTTCTTCTACAATCAGGATATATATTTTTTACTTTTAAAAAAATCTTGTGAGAAACTAATATTTGTGAGAGGATCTGGATTGATTTAAATCAAAATGACTTAAATAACTGAATTTAATCATGATTTAAACCAGTGAACAGGAACTCTTGACTTAAATAATTCATTTTAATCTTGTTTTGCATTTGTACTTTTTACTTACCTTCCTAATTTTTTAATTCATAAAGGTTGTCATTGGCTGATATATTTTGCTGTTTCTTTCAGATAACCAGGAGAATACATTCTTTCTGCATATATGCATTTGCTAATGCAATTATGTAGTTTCACATTTTATTCAGAATCTTAATTTTTACATTATTTATGATGTTAGAAAATGATGAATGGCATATTTATTATTTATTAGCTGATAATTATTTTTTTCTCATGATTTGTGTCAAGCTGCATTTAGATGGGGAAATTGGAATTCAATTAAAAATTGACAAGAACAGCATTTGAAACTAATGAAATTGTTTTTATTAGTTAAACTACCTTAAATATATTGGATTCACATAAGGAAGAAATTAAAGAGTGAAAGGATTAGATCTGCTAGCTCTAAAATCTTCAAAACTGTGAGTTTATTTCCACAGGGGTAGATAGGCATCTTTAGGACAGTGGTTCAAACTTTTTAGACTCAAGACACCCTAGTTTGACTCCAGACACCGCTCTGCAACTTTTATAAGTTGTTTGCCTAAACCCTTAACCTTGGAGACTGTCTGCAGAAGGGAGTTTAGACTCCCTTTAGTCTTTGGCTTCTGCCAAAGTTGCTAACAGTTAGGGACTGTTATACAGTGTGTTTAATATGAATGTGACATCTGAGGAATGATTGGAAACCAACAAATTCACCTATTTTAGAGTAAGAGCTTTCCCTTATAGATTTCATAGACACTAGGGCTGGAAGGGACCTCAGAAGATCATCAAGTTCAGCCCCCCGCCCGAAGGGCAGGAAGTCAGCTGGGGTCATAGGAACCCAGCAAGAAAAGCATCCAATTTTTTCTTGAAGGCATTCAATGTAGGTGCTTGAACCACCTCCGATGGCAGGCTGTTTCAGACCTTGGGGGCTCGGACAGTAAAGAAATTCTTCCTCATGTCCAGCCTGAAACGGTCTTGCAGGAGTTTATAACCGTTTGACCTCGTCATCCCTTGGGGCGCTCTGGTGAACAAATGTTCCCCCAGATACTGGTGGTCACCCTTGATAAACCACCATCAGATCACCCCTGAGCCTGCGCTTTTCCAGGCTAAAGAGTCCCATGGCTCTCAGCCTGTCATCGTAAGATCTGTTTTCCTGACCTCTGGTCATGCACGTGGCTCTTCTCTGGACTCTCTCAAGCTTCTCCACATCCTTTTTGAATTGTGGAGCCCAAAACTAGATGCAGTACTCCAGCTGCGGCCTCACCAAGGCCGAGTACAAGGGGAGAATGACGTCCCGGGATTTGCTCGAGAAGCATCTATGGATGCAAGCCAGTGTTTTGGTCGCTTTACTAGCCGCAGCATCACACTGCAGGCTCATGTTCATCTTGTGGTCAGTGATGACCCCCAAGTCTCTCTTTCGTAGTGCTAGCCAGCATAGCACTGCCAAGCCTATAAGGATGCTGCAGGTTTTTCCTCCCAAGGTGGAGAACCTTGCATTTTTCAGTATTAAACACCATCAGGTTCTCGTCTGCCCAATTGCTGAGCCTGTCCAGGTCAGCCTGGAGCGCCCTCCTGTCTTCAGGTGTGGATGCTTTGCCCCAAAGTTTGGTGTCATTGGCGAACTTGGCCAGTCCACTTCTGACTCCAGTGTCCACATCATTAATGGAGATGTTGAACAATATGGGTCCAAGGACAGAGCCTTGGGGGACCCCACCGGTCACAGAGCACCATGACGATTGACTTCCGTCAGTTACCACCCTCTGGGTCTGACCACAGAGCCAATTTTCCAGCCAGCAGATCATGGTGGACCCAAAGCCACAATTGGCCAGTGTCGCCAAGAGGTGATCATGGGATACCAGTTCAAAGGTTTTTTTGAAGTCAAGATATATGACATCAATCTCTTCTCCCTTGTCTAGGTAATAGGTCACCTGGTTGTAAAAAGAAGTGAAATTGGTCAAGCAAGACCTACCTGCATCAAATCCATGCTGGCTATCCCTCAGGATGTTGGTGTTGGCCAGTCCATTAAGGATGGGCTCTTTAATAAACTTTCTAAGACCTTCCCCGGGATACAGGTCAGGTTGATGGGCCTATAGTTTGTCAGATCCACTTAGTCTGGACAGGAATCAATTAATAATCATATAGTAAAAGCATCTAGATTTCTTTTCCAGTTTCTGTTGAATCATCTGTTTTTGTTATTCAGGGCCCATCTCAGCTGTCCTAAGTGATATCATGTTGTATTTTATCATATACCTCTTCCTAGCATCTGATAGTACCTAGAAGCCTCTTCCCCCTGTTCTTCTTTTCAAGCACTGTGGCTAAGGAACTTTTCTGGTGGAAGCAACAATATGCTTATGAATAAAAAAGAGGGGAAAAAAGACAATTGCAAAAGACAGGACAAAGTTACAGAGATTGCTTATTCATTATTATGATCTTGCTCTTCCTCTAGTTAATGGGAAAAGTAGGCTGGACTTCTCAAGATGCTTTCTAAATATTAGATATTCTGTATGGCTATTATCATAGTATCTGAGCATTTCACAGTCTTAATGCACTTAGTCTGACAAGACCCTTGTGAGCAAAGAAAGTACAATTTATATGCATTTTACAGGATGGGGGAATTGAGGTACAAGACTTTGATTTGCTTAAGATCATGTCATATATGTGATAGATCTTCCTTGCATCTTGCTTGTCCTGGACAAGTATCCTAATGACTGGACCATCCATTCTCTTGGAAGGACACCATTTTAGAATGGAATTTGGTTGCCTAACTTCCTCAGACCTTAGAAAATCTTTGCAATAATTGTCAAAGAAACCTTGGTCCCTGATTGTGTTGTTACCCAGCTACCATTTCCCTCGCAAGTGAGGGCTTGAGGAAGGTATGAGGAGGCTCATCGCCTTTTCTCTTCTCCAGGGAATCTGTTCCAGAAGCAGTAGAATGAAGATTTCTTTCATTATTCCCAAACAGTTTCTATACAGTGAACTCACTTTGCTTATGTAGCCCTTTGTGGTTAATGATATTTACTGAAGTAAATGAGACTTGTAGTAAAGTTGTATCAAGTGTTGTCTGAAGTAAAAGCAAACAAATAAACCTGTTTGTAGCAATTAGTCATTTTTAAATTTGGAAAAATAGGTGGGAGTGGCAGAAATCGCTTTATGACCTTTCGGAGTCTGGATCTCTATATAAACCTTTCTTAATTTCGCCCAACCAAAAAATGAGTGAAAAAAATTTATTTTATTGAACTCCAAGAAGGGTTTGTTTAGCAATTTGAATCGCATCAATCAGTGTCATATCTTTATGATATGCAAATGAAAAAAATATTATATTGTATTGTTCTGATATGTAATAGGAGAGAAAATATAAATTACAATGTACCATTATCACTTTTTCCTAGCCTTTGTTTATGATGATCCTTAACTTATTCTCCTTGTCTGCTTTTGACTTTTGTAATGCTGAGTTTTCCTTGTCCTCTCCGTGCACTTCTCCTGTGAGGGGTCACCTCATTCCCTCCCACTGTCTGTCTCTTTGTTCAACAGTGTGATCTCTCAGTGGGATTTCTCCTTGCTTTACTCTTGCCTTGGCCCTCATCCCCTTAGGTTTTCTTTCTCATTCTCCCTCTTGGCTTCCCTGATGTTACATCACTCCACAGTTGCTTCCCTCTTCTTCTTTCTTACTCATTGGTCTGATAACTTAAACTCCTTGTTTAATTGTCCTTGCCATGGCTTTCATGGCTCCTTATAGCTCGGTTCCTCCCTACCCTGCATATATGCTCATATACTTTTTTGGTATACTTTTTTCCTTTAGTCAGCTAATGAGACTATCGTTTCTCCTCTTTTCTCATCGTTGTCTTGTGCTTTTTTTCTGTGATGCTCTGATTCATATACACATGGTTAACCTGTGTAACTACTTGATCATATCACTTACATGTTATGTAACTCCTTTCCCTTTTTTTTTGTTACATGAAGTTGTTGTGGCCTGTGTCAAGTTAAGTCTTAAGTTCTCTGGGACAAGATTTTCTCTCATTATGCTTTCAAACAGTGCTTAGCCAGATTTGGATTCTGATTGGGGCCTTAAGGCATAAATAAATAAAGTGTTTTGTCTGCCATGTTTTATGGAATATATCTAGTCATCTTGAGGGTGACAGCTAGTAGAAAAGAAAGAATTTGGACACCATCAACCCAAAGCAAGCAATGGAAAAAGGAAGTGAAAATAAGCTATATCTTTACTTTTACTGTAGGTTAAATGGAGAATATTTTCTATTTCCTAGAAAATAAGGTAACTATACAAATGACAGGATCAGGAAAAAGACATCCAGAAGATTTTAAGATGCATCAGTTTGTCAGTTTGTGTTAAGTAGTTTTGTTTCAGGGAGCTGACTGGCTAAAGTTGGCTGCATTGAAAATTACATCATTACTTCGGGGGAGCATTAGTCTTAATTAAAAGGAAAAATGAGCCTATCTTTACAAGCAAGTTGGGGGAATGAATCTGTGAGTCCTACCATACTTGAGAAAACTGCAATTTGAGTCCCAGCAAAGCTGGCTGCTTTGACAGTTGCTGCCACAGTAATTGGCCGTGCATATCCAGATCATAAAGTGACAGGCAGTGGGTTCAGTTCAGTGCTTGACCACTCTGCAAACAATCTGGGGAGGGAGGAAAAAAGATTTGTGAACTTGCCCCCTTTGAGATAGCAAATGCTTCTCTCCCAGTGACCAGGATCATCGATGAGAAGCATCCAAGTCTTTTTTTTGCTGTCAGTGTATGTCACTGTGGACACCTTTGTAGTTCAAAGGAGCCAATATATATACATAGGGAATAGTGAAAACTCAAGGATAAAAATATTATAATGTCTGGTCTGCTCTGGGTTTTAGTCTGTTAAGGAAGATACCCACAAATGTTTTGAATTAGTTCACTTCCTTGCATACTTGATTATTTTGGAGGTATGGAGCCTAACCAAAATCTAAGGGAAAAATAAGTTGCTTTGTTAAAGCAGACTTGAAATAATAAAAAAAAGGAAGGGCTTAACTTTTGTCCTGAGGGTGATAAAACAGCACCACACAGCTGAAAATCAATCTGACCCTCACCCACGTGATGCTGTTGTCTCAGTCTGTCTTTCATTTCCTTTGGTTGAGTGAAGGCCATGGCATTCAGTAAGGAGAAAAGCCAGAGGGAGGTGGGGAGAATCCTGTTTTCACTGGAAAGACCGCGGTGCTTGTTTAAGTTGACTCCATTAATGAAAATTGCTAAAAAACTTTTGGACTTTTTAATTTTACATTGTACAGTACATTTCCCTGTCAATGGATGGGAATCCTAGTAAGGTAAAGATTTATTATTGGGTAAAAGGATGTGCTATAAAAGAAAGACTGGGAGGTAAAACATTTTGTTATGATTAAATGTGGAATTAATCAAGGCCAGTATTTTATATTGAAGGCTTTATGTGGTAACAGGAAACTTGAACATTCATTTAAAGAACTAAATTCATACCCAAAGGGGAAAAAGACCAGCTATTTTTTCCAGGGATATTTTGACATTCTGTATTCTGAGCCTAATCCAAATGAAGAAAATGTACTTAGATACATGTATATTTATATACCAGGATGATAAAAGAATTTAAGCCTGTGTGCATATAATGTTGTTGATTTATGAAACTGCAGGTACATGGTGATGTACTCCATGCAAATATTTTTACTAATTTAAACAGTCTGCATAGCTGTAGTTCTTTGGAGGAGGAGGCACATGTGTGCATACACACATGTGCATGCGCACGCACATACACACATGCACACACATTAATTTCGCTAAAGATGCAGTAGAATGCTGAATGGCAAATGCAATGTCCAGCATTCCATGCAAATTTTTGTTTTACTAAATAATATCAGCAGCTTTAAAAGTAAAACATCTTGATATTTATTTCTGCTGCATCTAGAAAGCAGGAAAAACCGCAATCCACAGCAATTAATCCAAAGCTCTGTTTCTTCCACTATCTCACTTTAAGTGGAACCCAGTTCCAAAAGATGCCCAATCTTTCTTTTAAAAAACAGATGCTTTTCCACTGAGGTTTTGTAAAACCCAAATTGTCCTAAGTTCTGCCCATCCAAACTGCAGCTTTTCCTAATTCAGTTGGTGACTCACCCCATCAGCATAATATT
The DNA here is from genome assembly GCF_001723895.1 of Crocodylus porosus. Taxonomy (NCBI): domain Eukaryota; kingdom Metazoa; phylum Chordata; order Crocodylia; family Crocodylidae; genus Crocodylus; species Crocodylus porosus. The sequence goes on from NW_017728915.1 coordinate 16,636,944, forward strand.
GTCTTGCTTTTAATTTTACATATGTTGATTACAGTAACTTGGAAAGAGTTGTTTCCTTATTTTGTAAATGTTGGATGTTTTAGGAAGGCCTCTAACAAATGCCAAGTTCTTAAAAAGATAAAGGCACAGATTGGATTTAACTATAGAGATTAATCCCTGCTTCATAAAGGTTAACAATTTGTTCATTAATCTGTTTGGGAAGAGGGAGATTAATTTTTGCCTAATTTTTTTTGTTTGAGTATGTTTTGTCCTCTGATGTGCCCGCAGTCACTGGTGCAGGCTTGTGCTATTATTTTACAGATTATTAAAACAAAGTAGCAAATTTGTAAAATGCTTGGACTTTTACTTGGCAGGTTCTACTGTTAAAATCTCTATGTGATCTGCCAAAATGTGATTTGCATAAATGTAGAATTTAACAAGTTATCATTCTGATTAATGCCATTAACTGCTTAACTACTACAGAAATTGGCTTCCAAAGTTGTTACATGGTAGCTATCACTTTCAACGTCATTCCATTTGGTGTCTCACTGGGGATAATGGTATGCATGAGCTAAAGGGAAAGCCAGAAGGTCAAGGATCTTTTCGTTTAGTCTCTTTGTGCATTAAAAGTTCTATTATGTGTTGATATTGCATGTGGTTTCCAGTCTGTTGCCTACAGTGCTTCCAAAATCCATTGATGAAAAAGTTCAAGAAGTTAAACATATCTTGTGTGCAGTAAGTACCAAGCAGTTTTTGTTTGTATATGTGCCAGGTGAGTGTGAGACAGTAATAGATCTTCCCCTCACAAGATCAGGCCCAGTATCTAATAGGCGTATTTAAGACTAAGAACTTGTGAATCAAACTTAAACCATCTTACAAAAAGGTTAATTGAAATGCCCATATAGATGATGACTAAGAAAGCTGTTTTGCCTTTTCCCCTATGCTCTGTGGTAGCAAATGTAGCTACACTGGTTTTGGGAGTTTGTGTGTTTGTTTTCTTTTTTTTATTCTTGGGAATGTTGCAGCTGCTGTTGTGGGCAGCTCTGCAAAGAAGAACGAAGGTAAACCAGGCACATGCAATTTTCTACCCTATGATATAGGTAAAGTGTGTGCACATATGTGTGCGCGGGCATGTATATGTGAGCACATGCTTACAGAACATTCACACACTCCTCATCTGAACAGGCTTATCTGTTAGGGTTACCAAAGCAGCAGCAACAGTAATAGTACTCATCCTGAGGCTGGGAGGGCAGTCACTCTCCTGGGAGACCTCTGTGCTGCTTCTTGACCAACATTTAAGAGAATGGAAAAGCAGAATACATGATGTACCTTCATCCTAGATACTGCCACAGTATACTTAGATTGTTTTTAGTTCCCTGCAGCTGGAATGGCTTTTAAAATATCTGGCTTGTCCACTATAAAAGGCATGGAGATAGCTTTAAATAGATTTTATTTGGGGGTATTAAATAGTGACAATGATCTTTGGCATGTGATTTAGCAACCATAGAAGTGAGCACAGTAGTTCAAACCTTAGTTGTATTGCTTCTGGCTCTTGGTAAGCTGAGGCACACATGCTTCTCAGTCTAGTCTTGCTTGCTTCCAGAGATAACTTGCATGCCAAGGATAACTTATACCAGGGGTGGGCAAAATACAGCTGGCGGGCTAGATCTGGCCCACCAGCTGACTGGATCCAGCCTGTGGCTGTCCTTCCAGCACTCCACATGGGGCCATGCCTTGCCTGCTTGCGCCAGGGCAGCCTGCACTGGGCTCCCACTGGTATGGGGCCCAGCCAGCGTGCAGCTTCTGGTAGGGCTGCTATGGGTACAGCTGCAGCCAGGTGCTGTTCAGCACTCCATGGCTTCAGTGGCAGCTCCTGCTTCTGATCTTGTCCCTGCCATATCACGCTGACTTGAGTAAGCAGTTTCAGTCAGGTGGCTCCCACCCCCAGCATGCAGGGCTCCAGCTTCAGCTCCTGGTTGCCTTCCAGTGGAGGGTAGCTGGGATGTGAAGCCAGAGCCTCACGTACCTGCTGGGAGCAGCGCAGCATGGTGCCATAGGAGCGAGAGGGGGAGCTGCTTCTGGAGGTGGGGGGCACAGAACAGTATCCAACTGGCTGCAGCCATACTGGGAACAACCTACCAGAAGCTGCTTCTGCTCCTACCCTTGCTGCGCCGCGCTGCGCCATGCCATGCCATGCCATGGCATGCCCCTCTGGGTGGGCAGGCGAGCAGCTTCAGCCAGGTGGCTTCTACCCCAGCACTGTGGCTCTGGCTTCAGCTCCCAGTCACGTTCCTAGGAGCTGTAGCCAGAGCCCCGTGTGCTGGGGTAGGAGCCCAGCTGAAGCGGCTTGCCTGGAGCGGTGTAGCATGGCACAGTGAGTATGGCACTGCAGGGACAAGATCTGGAGCAGGAGCCTCCACTGGAGCAGCACCTGGCTGGGCTGCAGGCACTGGTAGGAATGTGATGCAGGCTGCCCTTGTGCAAGTGGGCAGGCCTTGGCCCAACGTGGAGTGCCACGGGACAGCAAGGACTGCACCACCTGGCTGACCTTTTCTGCACATGCCACCTGCTCCTCCCTCCCCTAGGCTTCTGGGACCTAGCACCCAGGCAGCACCCTGTCCACACACACCCATGCACATGCCCCCTCCCACACCCCACACTCCAGAGGGCAGGGGCATATGATCCCAGCCTTGCCGGCCCCTCCCACTCCTGAACACTGCTCCCTGCCCATCCACAGCCCCATAGGGAGTCTTGGTGAGTTGTTGTGGGGGAGAGGGGGCGGGGGAAAGAGTGCTGACCCAGCCTGCCACAGCTCATCAAAACTAAGTATGTGGTCCTCAGGCCCAAGTAATTGCCCAGCCCTGATTTGCACCGATATCTTCTTCAGTGTTTTTTAATTCTGCATGCAGATGCAGCCATGTCCCCCTCTCCCTTATTCTGTTCAGCTTCATGCAGATTTGTTTGTAATCTGCAGCTTGATTCCCAGCTCACCTCTCCATTTCTTTCACAAGGAGTTTTGTAGCCATATAGAAGCTGTTCTGCTTTTTTGTAAGGTGCTGATAAGCCCCTAAACATCTGCATAAACAGCCATTCCAGTTCTAGGTCTTTAGAGGTTATTTACCAAGTTTTGTAAAGCTTGGATCCATACCCACACCCATCCTAGATGCACTAAATGTTTATCCCAGAGTGGTTCCTACAGCTTTGTTTGTATTACTATCTAGAGTTATCCCACTGCAGAAATCCTCAGGAGAGAGAAATGGCCAAGAGTATTCTGAAACAGCTGTTGCAAATTCAGACAAATACTGGACTGTTGCTAAAAGCAATAAGGATAGGGCAGATGTAATATATTTTGTAGTTTTACAGAAGATGGGGCATTAGCTCAGGCTCAGCTCTGTGCAGGGTTAACACATTTTTTGTAGATTTTGCTTTCCTTTAAAATCATTAGCTTGTTCAGTAGATACAAACTAAGAACATTTATGGTATACATCTGGTACTTTCAGGTGAGTTAGATGACAGAAGATTTACAAACTGCGTGATCAAATGCTGACCTGATATATGTTAATTTGGGCTTTCTTGGCAGCGGTTACAAGTTGGGCTTAGAGGCAGCTTGTGTAATATTGGTATTTGGTATATCATAAGACTTTGGGGGATTGCAGGGGAATGGCACAGGGCTCTTGATAAGAAATGAGTCAGCTGCATCCCAGATTTAAGCTTGTTGGCAAATGGTGCCTTATTATTGCTGTGCAAGGCAAGAGGAGAGCCGGTTGAAGAGAATTTCCGTAAATGTATGAAGACCATGACTAGCAGGGTAAAAACTCCCCAATACAACCATAGTTACTCCTCCCTCTGGGAGTCTTTTGAGAAAAAGCCTCTTGTGACAGGAACATGTCTCAGCTCTTCTCATGTGTGAGCTGCCGGGTGAAAAGATGGGGCCATAGAACAAAGGATGTTCTGATATAGAAGATACTCTTTTAAAGAATATGCCACATCAACCGTCTTTCATAAGGTCTACTGAATTTTCAGTTGCTGGTGCTCATCCCCTTGAGGATTACTCTACACCTGGGAAACACTGCAGTAACCTGGACTGATACCTCCTTGTATCTTTAATTTCTGCATGTAGACAGAACAAAAATAAAAGCTTCCCTGCTTTTATATCTTGCAGTTGAATCCTACCCTCCCCCTGATTTCCTTGAGGAAGTGTGCTGCAGTTACCTGAGAAAGAGGGAAGTCAAGGAAGTGTGTGCTCTCTAATTTTATATGGAACAAGAAAGTAGATGTTACCAGTGCATGTTACCCAGACACAGGCAGATTTTTTTAAAGTAAGGAGTTTAACTTTGGCGATCTTCTGGGCTGGAGGAGACCTGTTGGCCCGTATCAGCAGTTGCCTCTGACTTTGGAAAGGCAACTAGGTTGCTCATTCTTTTCAGATACCCTTCCTGCCCTGATTGTTTCAAATTCCTCTCAACATCTTAACACGAGTATTTCTCCCTTTATTTCCCACTCCTCACTCCACCACCATTTATTGAGACTAAGACACACTTCCCATCCAGCTACCTCCTTTTGTCTCAGTCTGTCTCATTCTGGTTTACAGATGATCAGCCTGGTTGAGAGATTATCCAAAATTCACTGTGGTAAAATGCCTCCCTATTCTGAACACCACATTGTCTCTGAGGGGATGTTTAGATTCTTCTGAAAGAAGAAAACATCAGGGGAAATGGTAGACGAGCAGCATACTTTTATTTTGCTGCGGCTAAACTGTATGTGTTTGCAGGGGAAGATGACCGTTCTCTGCAGATTATTGATGGAAGACATAGAAGGAACATTCTTCTTGCTCCTTACTTCTTTGCTCCTTAATAATGTATATAGGTTGGTTCAAGCCAACAGGCCATCCATTCTGTCACACAGCTGTTGTACTTGTCTGTGTTGTATATATGTGTGAATAAGCCTCTGGGCTTAATTAAAGATAATTAAAACTATAGGATCGCCCCAAAGCTACTACTGTAAACACACAAAGCTCAATCTTATTTTGTTTTTGACCAATTTCACATGACATTTGATGGTTGCAACCTAATCTTACTTTTAGTTTTTAATTAAAACCATTGAAAGCAAAATGCAGCAGAGAATGTGATGTGAGAGAACACTAACTTCGCAACAACTTACTGAAACTGGACTAGCAAACTACATATGGTCCTGTTCTTTAGCAACTCCTTTGAACACAAGTGCAGTTCTGGAGGGGTGGTCTACATGTGAATATTAATGGAAGGCAAAAAACTCTGGCTCATTTCATGCCAGAGTTTATTGTTCCCACGTGCAGCATTTACATGTTCTCCTGGGACCATAGCATGTTGAACTGGGGCGGCGCAGTCCTGGCTGGCAGGAGGCCTTCTGGGGTTAGCCTTCTGGCCTGAGGCTACTTCTGCTCAGCTCACCATGCTGCAGAGGGGCTGGCTGGGGCAAGAGGACGCTACAGCATGGGTCTAGCTGCCAGGCAGCCCCACACTGTAGCACTCTCGTGCCCCAGCCAGCCCTGGTCACCATCTTCGCATGCGTTGTGGTAGAGTAAATAACTCTGCCATAGAACAGTACTTGTGCTGGGCAGACCTATCCTATGATGGAGTAAATTAGTTTACTCCAGACTAATAGCACTGCTTGCCTTACTGAAAAGGTAATTAGGCAACTCTGCAGTAAGCATCTCGTGTAGACACATCTAACTATCAATTTTTCCCATCCTTTCACTTGGTACCTTTTGTAAGCTAGTTGAGCATTTTCTGGTGTTTGAGCTTTAGTATCTGATGGCTATTTTTCTGTATACAACAGTGTCATATTTTGCTAAAGCAGAAAAATATATTTCCTAGAAGATGTTCTAGAAGAGCTAAGATGAACCTTCCATTGGAAATGCTGGAAGTGCCCCTGGTGAAATCTGTAGGGCAAGTCACTTCTGCAGTCTTTCTAAGAATTACCAGATAAGTGTAGTAGTTAAATCCAGTATTACTTTTTTATAAGGCTCTTGCAGTTGGTATCTTGCTCCTACTTCATAACTGTATGGTGTTTCTTTGATATGTCCCAATATTTACGCAGGTAGATGAGGGAATTTGGTTCCTACAAAAGGCTTTCTTATATTTTTATTCCTGCTAGTATTTTAAATTCACTGGAGGCCTGATTTTCAGAAATGCTGACCACCTACAGCTCCAACTGAAGTCAGTTGGAGCATGGGTACTTCATACCCCTGAAAGTCAGCTCTGAAGGGTTTTACATGCTCGAAAGAAATCCAGGTCAGGATTTTCAGTGGGATTCATGGGTGAGTGCTTAGAAGTTTTGAAAATCTTATGCTTGCATGTGTGTTTGAAAGCCAGATCTTAGGCTCCATTTTTTTAAATCTTGGCCCAAGCCTTTAAGGCCTCTTATATAAAGAAATTACCATATACAGTTTTAGCTACTAAGGGTTTTTTTTAACAGGAGAGATTCCTTCCCAAATACCTTGATTAACAGGGCTTTATTATTTTTTCCTTGTCTCCTAGCTGAAGTGTTGGGAAAACATGCTAACATTCCTTTCCTTAGATTGTACTGCTTATGGGCCTAATTCTGCACCTCTTACTTGGATGACGGGAGCTGTTGACTTTCAACATTCCAACATTATCTTAAAAGTTTAGAAGATACATATTGAAGTAGGTGTTGTTAAGCAAGTACTTTAAGCAAGAAGTTAAGCAAGAAGCTTGGTCAAACATATGTTCTAGGGCAGAGAAGGACAATACCTGGTTAAATCAATAAGACTATACCATGTCCAGATTGTGAACATAACTGGGATTTTCACTGTTTTCATGGTGATACTCATGCTTGTTTTGAGAATAATAAAATACACTGAGGCAGTTGATCCAGAACACATTATAGGTTTAGTTTTTCAGAATGCTTTTAGATGACATTAAATTAAGTTGTAGCAAGAGTTTTACAGTTAATTGTGAACTGCATTCAGTTCTATGGGAAGAGATCCCTTGTTGGCTTCAGTAGACTGCTACATGGGGATACTTATCTCTCCAGTTGGAACTCATTACAGGATCAAGCCAATGACTTGAATATTTCTTTATCTTTGAATTGTGGCATTTTTGGTTGTCTCTGTCCTTGGAAGAGCCTAGACTCTAGATTCTATTGTACAATTTTCTGAGGTTAACAGAAAAACCATATCAATTGAACATAGTGAATCTTTCATCTTGATTATGCAGTTTAAATGTGCTTTTTATTTCCCAGACAATGATGTAAGGTTTATAACAGGTAAAGATGAATATGCACCACTACTCTGGTAGGAGAGTAGGGAAAGGAGGAGTAGGGGATGAGAGTTGGCTCTCAGTGTGAAATGGAGGGGAGGGATGGAGAAAGGAAAGTTTACCTCTGGGCTGCAGAGGGGATTAACAGCATGGTGCAGAGAAGGGGCCAAGCTGGGCCAGGTTGCTTACTGTTGATACCTCATTTTACGGGCTGGAGCCAGTCACTTTGGGAGTCAGATCTGGCCATTGTGCTGTAGGTTGAGCAGCTGTGGTGTATAAGGATTATGTCAATCCAAATGATGGTTTTTAATGTGTGTTCATCATGCCTAGAAATAGTTGTGGGATCAGTCTTTCAAACTTATTTTGAGTGTGTGTGAGAGAGGTGTGGGAGGGTGGGTGTGCACATGTGGGGGTGAGTATGGAGGAGTGTGGGGGTATGGGTATGTGTATGTATGTGGGGGGGCTGCCTACACCCGTAAGGTTCCAGGAAACAGCTGTGGGTAGGGGGAAGAAGAGGGGCAGGTGTAGGTGCTGTCTGCCTCCCCCCCACCAATCTGGCCTGTGGCTGCCTCCACGACATTTCACATGGAGCTGAGCCCCACCTGTGGCAGCTTACTCTGTGCTCCCACTCACACCTGTGCCCGCTGATGGCCCTGGCCCAAGTCCTGGCCTTGATCAGCATGCACACATACTTCTCAGCTCCTCCCACTCCAGGTACTGCTTGACTCCCCCTGCCTCCAGCAGCTCCTTTTTCTCCTCCTGCCCCTGCTGCATCGCTCCAGCCACCTTCCACCCATTCAGCTATCCGCAGGTGACTGCTTGGCTGGAAGGTGTAGCTGGAGCCCTGCGTGCTACAGCAGGAGCTGCCTGGCTGGGCATGTGGGGCCAGGCACATGCCCCAATGGCTGCTGCCACTTCCCTGTGCTACCTGCTTCCTGGAGCAGCAGGGAGGAGGAGCCACTGGAGGTAGGGGGAGCTGAGCAGTACTTGGGCAGCTACAACAGCAGGTGGAGCAGCCCTGCCTGGAAGCTGTTCACACTGTCCAGGGCCAGGATGGGTGTGGGCAGGAGCATGGAGTTGGCTGCCTCGGGTGGGAACGGGTGGGGCTTTGCCCCATGCAAAGTGCTGGGGGTGAGGGGTGGGGCAGCTGTGGGCTAGATCTGGACCGTGGGATATATTTTGCCCACCACTGGTTTAAAATCATGGAAACAGGATGTTAAGTGTTGATTGTAAAAGTGTAGTTTCCTAGAGGTCTCACCCACAGTACTAGCATTTAGCTTGTATGTGCACTGAAATCAGTAATTGGATTGTGTTCCTGGAAGACGAATGTGA
>NW_017728915.1:16650513-16653149 GCF_001723895.1 Crocodylus porosus
GAATCAACTTTTAGTGGATTTGCATGTTAAAAAGACCCCTCCCCTGCAAACTGAAAGAAAGGTTAACACACTTTTATGATGAAGTGTGTTTTTTCTTTTAGAACCTGGGTATGTATTGTAAATAAGTGTGTAAAGGTTAACTTATTCCACGGTACCACGATGCTAAAGGAACTGTTTGGATTTTACTTGTATCATGAGAATTTTGTTTGTATTCACTTATCTTCTAAAATTGTAATTCATCATCCTGTACTCTTTCATATGGTGGAGGGCAGCTAATAAATAGAATTATTAAAACTTAGTTGCTAGGCTTCTAAGGACCCCTGGAGATGCAACATAATGTTGGTTATGATATATAAACAACTATGTGCATTATAAGAGTTAAAATGCCAAAAACTCAATCATCTTGATATTCTTGAAACAAGCTGAGAGTACCTTGCCTAGGTTAAATTCTAAATGATGTATTAACAATCATTTGTTTGTGCTTTATAGTATTAATCTTAAATGCTCTTGAACTATTTTCCTGTTGGTTTACCATATTAGAAAGGGCCAATCTGATTTTTTTAAGCAATTAGTAATAAGATATTTAACTCTTGCCAGGGTGGAGTATGGTAGAAATCTTGTGTAGGAGCAGGGGAAGGAAAAGGAGAAAAGCCTTAATCATAAGTTATACCAGACAGGCCTTGCACTTGGTCTCTGGTAGTGCATTAGAATGTTTTCAGATTCATATCTGTGTGGTAGAAATTTGGAGGAGATGAGCTGATGTGTTAACTTGAGTCCAGTTTAAAATTTGGGGGCTGGACTCAATCCTCCAGGGTCCCTTCCAGCCCGAATCCCTATGAAATCTGCCCCTGGTTCTTGTTCTGAAAACTCTTATGTCAAATGTCATACGTGTACAGAATGAGTGCACATGTGTCGATGTCTGTTTGTAAAGTGCGTATAGATGTGTGAACCTGGCCCTAAATTCTTTAACCGTAACAGGACTAGTGAACAGTGCAGTCATTTTTATATTCTGGGAAAGTTATTAAAGGTTTAATTTTATTTTTTTTAAGTACCAAACCATTTGTAAATGTGCTGGAGTGGATGGTTGAAAGATTGCAGGTTAAAGCTACATATTCAGAAAATAAGTTTCTTTCAAGCCCTGAATTCTGTTTATAAAAATAGATGGTGAACATACGGCACAACATAAAAACCCATGTGGTACTGGAAAAAAGTAGAAACCACTTTAGCCTAAAACAGATGTGTGAAAGAAAACTCCTAAATGTATTTTTTATTTTTTATTTGTGTGCGTGCATGTGCATGTGTGTGATATTTTTGGTTCCTGCTAGGCTTCTTTGCAGCAAAGCCCCTTTCTAGAATTTACTTTCCTTTATTAGAGTTGCAGCTCAGCTTTGTGTGGGCCTCTGGGGGTTTTGGCCAGCCGTTGGCAATTTCTCTCAGACACCCAATTACCCCTGACGTCAATGCCGTCTCTCCCATCTCCCTTGGGTGCCCACATTTTTTCCTTTGTAACACTAATAGCTGACTAGCTAAGTGCCTGTTATTTCCTTGGCAGAAGATTTGATTGTGTTTTGGGCCGGATACTAAATCCAAAAACTATGTAAAAATGTCAATAGGTGAGTGCACATTGATTTTGGTTAGTCACAGTGATATTTGAGCCCCTTTGGGGGCTCTATCTGGGGAAGTATTTTACAAGAAAGATAATATAACAGAAAATTACTGGAGCTGCACAGGCCTCTGGTGGATTTCTTAGGGGCCTGCTAAGTTTCTGTAGAATCAACAAATGCTTTATTAATCTAAATTTGTGGTTTTGTTCTTTATTCTCTTCAGAAGGTTTGAGTTTTAATGATGAAGCTCCGATGGAGCGGAGTTGGAATGTGCAGGCCTGCACTTTGGCTCACTAGTGGGAGAACCCTTACTGAGTAATGAACTCCCAGTGGATTGTGGGAGTAATGCAGCACTGTTTCTATGCCTGGTTCCCAGGGACTGCTGAACAGCCGTTTGGCCCGTTTCTTGCCAGGCAGAGGTCTGTGTGAGCAGATAAAGTAGAGGGACTGAGGGACTCTCTGACAGCTGTGCTGGGCCAGAGCTGACTGGGAGCGGCTGATAAGGGCCCAGCAAGGAGAAAGAACCAGCAGCTTTGCACCGCCAGAAATCTGACAGGATATCACAACTGGCAAAGAAAGTTAAACACAACTGGTTTGGGGGGATGGTAAAGAGAGCTGTTATGAAAGATAATGGTAATTGATTGAATCAAAGTAGCAGAGCAGGCTTGTTTTCCTTGCAATTAATTTTTTTTTTCTAATTTTCAAACTGAAGTATCTGAAGAGCTCAGGTTGCACTCTATACATGCTGCACTAAAAGATAATAAGCACATGCCCTCTTCAGCTTTTTGGGGGAAATTCAGGCCAAGAAAAGATACAATTAAACAAAATAAAGCCCCTTAAAGTTAAGAATGTAGGACTCTGAGCTCATCAGATCTCCCTTTTAAAGACTAAAAAAAAAAAAAAAAAAATATGTGTTTTTCTCAGATTGAAGAACAGAATATTTGCTGGTTGCAGTGGACAATAAGTCAATTTTGTCCACAGAGCAAGCTTGTAGTGACACTGGAGAAGGGAAATATAATAGGACTTTGGTGT
>NW_017728915.1:16653249-16720650 GCF_001723895.1 Crocodylus porosus
ACTCTATACATGCTGCACTAAAAGATAATAAGCACATGCCCTCTTCAGCTTTTTGGGGGAAATTCAGGCCAAGAAAAGATACAATTAAACAAAATCAGGAATCTTAAAGTTAAGAATGGACGACTCTGAGCTGATCAGATCTCCTTTTTAAAGACTAAAAAAAAAAAAAAAAAAATCAATGTTTTTCTCAGATTGTTGGGCTGTATATTTGCTGGTTGCAGTGGACAATAAGTCAATTTTGTCCACAGAGCAAGCTTGTAGTGACACTGGAGAAGGGAAATATAATAGGACTTTGGTGTATACAGTACATAGATTTGTGTGTTTCTTTCGCTTTTTTCTTTTTTTCTCTCTCTTTCCTATTCCCTTACACAACTTTATACCTCATAGCTCAAGGTATATGTGGAGGGGAAAATAGGTTGGTGTCTTCAGAATTTTATGCCATTTACTTTCTAGGTAATTTTATTTTAGCATGGTTTTATTTTTCTCACTAGTAGCCCACCCTAGACAACAGCTAGCCTTTTTAGTTTTTAAGGGGATTCCCCTATATAATGTTCAGGAGTAATAGTAATTTGTGTACTTTAAGTAAATAAAATCTTTTATACACTTTAGTCTTTGGAAATTGGAATCTGTGAGCAGTAAAATCTCATGTCAGCACAGCATGTGGAATGCAGGATACCTAATAACTAGTAAACCATTTTAAAAAGTCTTCTGCTTGATCAGACATTGTGTTTAACATATAGTGTTGTATCCTGCCTAGTAGGTAATTAGTATTTAGAAGGAAAAAACCTCCCCTGTGGACCATGATGCCACAAACCTAAACTGGCATTTTTTTTACATGCTTTTTTGTGTTGGATTTGTTTTCCTATTAGATACTACTTTTTGGGGGCCCTCTGCAACTAGACCTGTTGATATATGGATTTAGATAGATATCTGTATTGTGCCTGGGCAGAAGAATATTCTTTCCTTTTGTCCATACTGGAAATGTGCTGTTTGAGCAAGAGAACATGTTGGATTACAGTCTTTGAAGATCCAAGCTCAGATATAACAAAGCGTACAGGTGTAACAAGTTTAGTGTTCTCTGCCTAGTTCCAAAAATATATTTTGCATAAGAAACCCACTGAACTGAACAGGCTTTGATGAGAGACGGTAAGGGGCTTTTCTTCCCTCAGTTTACCTGGGTCTAATCAGTCCAGTCAAGCTGTCAGTTTCAGAAGCATTGATAAAGATGGATAAAGAATTGAGTGTAAATGAAGAGCACTAAAGTAATGACTTGGATGTGCAAAAAGCAAGAGAAGTGCTTAGGGATAAAATGAGTCTGCATGTTTGTGCGTGCGCGCGCACACATGCACACCAGTGTGTGCACGTGAATACTTCCACAAGCCAGCTGTCTTTCCTGGCCTTGCCAGTACTTGGAATTAATGCTTCCTGAGAACTGGACAGCAGAGGCAGATACCATCCAGTTGCTCCTGCTGATCGTCCTCACAACTGTCAGCTCCCAGTCCTGGCAAAAAGCATCCAGCTCCTACACCCTGGGTCTGCAAGCATGAGATGAGAGTGTACAGATGAAATGCAGAGGACAAGGTAAAAGTAAAATATGCTGTTCTCTCCTGAATTAAAATGAAAAATCAGAATCATGTCACCTTAGTCCAGACCCCTTAGTGAGATGTGTCTTGTTTATGTATGTTTTAACTTGGACCCATATAACAGCTCTAACTGTGACTAAAGTGTGGAGGTTTTGGTAGGTTAAAATCAGAATGATATAGATTACTGACTTTCTGCCTGCCCAAATTTTTTCTATAGAGGTTGTTTGTGTACAAACTGAAGTGTTTAGCCTAGAATGCCATCAATAGGAACATTTTTCTGTTTTGGGCTCAATCCTAGGAAGTGCTGAGTACCATCAGTTCTAGGTTGCTAAATGTATTGCAGGATCAGGTCTTTTGTAAACAGGAAAAATATGGGACAGATTTTAATCAGACAGTGGAAATCATTTTGTGCACCAGACAACCCATTTCCAATGAGTGTGTACTTGACACATCTGTGACTGCACCCATACATTTATTCACCCATATCACATGTTTGTGCATTAGGGTATAATGATTAGCTGTGACTCCTTGGCCCGCAAGCAGTAACTGCAAACAACTTGTCTTAGGGAAAAGAGCTATTTTGAATTCACACAAAATGAAGGGAATCTGGTTTTCTTACTGAAGCTCGTGTTCTCCTTAGGCCTCCGGGGTAAACTAGGAGGTGCATATACTTTATGAAAGAGAGACTTGGGAGGGAAGCTGCAGCTGGTAGAAGAGGGTGTGGGAGGAACTGGGCTGAAGCTATTCTTCTTGGGTGCTAAGAGAGTTGGAAAAGGTGAGGAGAAGTGGAACAGAAACACAGTATTGAGGGTGGGGAAGAAATGGGTGGGAGGGCGGTGACATCTGGGAGGTTATACTGGGGAAAAGAATGCACAGAAAATCCTGCACGTCAGTGTTCAGATCAATGCACAAGCATGATGTCACCGTGCTGGGGCACAGAAGCCAGGAGGTAAGCAAAAAATAACAATGTAGCCTAAAGATTACAGGAGAGGGGAGAAAACAAGCCTGATTTACATCTTCATTGTTTCAAACTTGTGAGGTGTAATTAACAGAGGTAAGTAAATCACAAAGCAGAGGAGGGTTTTCAAACTTTTTTTAAGCTGGTATTTTGTACGAAGGAAGGCATTTACTTCTGTAATCAGACTGGGAATATCCAGTAAACACATTTGTGAGGCTATTTTGATAAATAATGAACAGAGCTAGTGAATTGTGTTGATTGTTTTCTTTTTCCTGTTTTGTATTTTATTGTTATGCTTGTATTGTGGAGTGTCACAAGCTACTCCATATTTCAGTTGCAGCACAGTTTCTAATATAAACATGGTTTTAAAGCCCCTTCCTTTCTATCTGCTGCCTGCAGGTCTTGTATTGTAGTTGCCTGAAATTTGTGGTGTTCTGGTGAGTTTGGAAATGCTCATAACATTTCTTGGGATGGGGTGCGGGGGAGGTAAGGGGTGGAGGAAGGAGTGGGAAAGGAGAAAGAACTTATTTGATTGGACTAGTCCCAGTGGAAAGTTCAAAGGGAAGGGAGGTTGGCAGAGCTGGCCAATCTACAGCACATATGCCACAAATGGCATAGGGAACCTCTGTATGTGGCATGTGACAGATCAGGGAAGGGGCAGAAAGCAGAACAGATTGGGCAGGGTATGCAGAATGGAGAGCAGAAAGAACAGTGAGTCAGGCAGAGGGAGGGGGTTGGAGTGGCACTCCAAGATAAGGCTTTTGAGGTGCTGCAGAACGCACATGCTACCTGTGAAAAGGTTCTCTGCCATGCATGTTTGCAGCATGGAAATCCTAGTATCTAAAAAAATGCTTTAAAAAAACAACAAAAAAACAGGGCGGCACATGTGGTTGCAGCATGCACCACTCAAAACTGGAGCTTCGTTGGCCAGAGCCAGGCTCTGCATGCATGGATCGCCACCCTACAGCCCTGGGAGGCCCTTAGGATCCCAGGTAAGGCTGCTGATGCTGGCCTCAGCCTCCCCTACTGCACCCAGGGCAATCGCCATGTGCCAGAGAGCACATACGGGGGTGTTCCCTGGGGACAAGTAGCATTGGCACAACTATGTGCTGCTGCTGTTGGTGCCTGGGGAAACACACGCATGTGCTTGTGGGGACGCGCCCCTTGGTTCCATTCCTGGCTGTCACTGTTCTGTTATGTCACACGTTCTTTCTGCACCCCTGTTTCTTTAACTCTAAAATGGGTACTTGCTTTTTCATGAATGAGAAGTGAAGAGTGCAGAGCCAAATACTATCAATAAACCATATTTTTAACAATTTTTAATATTCCATATAGGAATATCAGTATGGGCATTTAGCTCATTTGATTTCCGAAGTAAGCATTAGATGACATCAGGAAACCTATGATTTCAAGGGAATGTGTTTAAAATGCTTGCTGGTGAGGCTTTTCAGTGGACAAAGGAAGATTTTCAATGGGGGAAACAAAGCAGACAGGATGTTTGAAATTAAGACTCTTTAAAAATGTTTGTCATCATCTCAAGAAATAATTTGAGCACTTTGGTCAACGAATAGCTAGCAGGAGATAATTAAGGTAAAGTTTATTAGATTTACTTCTTGGGTGGAGAGGAATGCCTCCCAGAACTGCTGTTCTGTGCACCCCAGCCATTTGTGCCAGAGAGGAAAGATGAGCACTGTGATGGGAGGGTGTGGAAAATGGGAACAGGGCAAAGTAGTAAAGTGGCAGGCAAGAAAGGACAGCAACATTCATATATGATATAGCTATGCTCATACATTTTGGTTTTATGACTATGAATGTGCAAAGAACAAGAATTCCACAAGGTCTTTCTGCTTTAATGGCATGAAAATATGGAGAAGGATGATGATAGTTTGGGTGTCACCTCACTTGTGTTTACTCCCATAGTGCTAGGCTAATGCTGCCAATTTAATGAAAAAGAATCTTCTTGCCTGCAAAGTGTTATCATACATCTTAATGCCCTGCCTTTCCAATATATATTTAAAACATCTGCAGATTTAATGTCATCTCAACAGTGATTATTGACCAGGTTTTCTTCATGCTTAGAACAGTCTCTCAGTTATTAATGTGCCAAGCATTCAACCTCTTCTGTCATAGTGGTTCTAAAACCCTGACATGTCCTTGAGCCCAGATTCAGAGATAACAAACAAACTGGAAGGCCAGGAGAATGAAAGAGTTTAGGAGAGGGTTGACTGAAATATTTTGACTATGTAAAGGAGGGAGGGGATGTAAATAAGTGTTGGAACGAGGACTGAAGGAACTATGAGTAACTTGGACCTCCTGTCAGAAATGTAGGCAAGTGCTAGACTCAATTTGCAAAGCAATTCAATTCTAGGAAAACTAATTTTCTGGATGAAATAATGACCAGTGCAGCAGTTAGAATTGATATAGAGATAAGGCAAAGAAGGAGTTCCTTGAAAGCGATGGAGGCTCTAATACTGGCTTGCATTTTGGGAGGTCGGGGATAGAATGCTGCCCTGAGGATCACAAAGGCCAGCTGTGGTAAAGTTCCTTACTCCTTCGCTTTCCTCTCTATGTTATCTTCTTGAAGACTCCTCTATCCTCGAGCTATGCTTCAAGCAAAGAGAGGAAACATAGGGGTAGAGATGGCAAAGGAACCAGGAAGCAGAACATCCCAGAACTGTTCCTGCTCTGGATAAGAAGGGGAGGCAGAGACCACATAAAAGCCCTCTTAGTCTAAGATGGAGAGGAAAGGAATCTCTCTTCAAAGCTTGCTTGAGAGGAGTAGGAAGAAAGACATGGTAAAAGGAGGAAGAGATCCTCCTTTAGGATTTTCCTTTTTTGTGGAAGAGGAAGGAAGAACGAATATCTCTCTCCCTCTTTTCTTCAATTTGCTCCTGGTGGGAAGGGGTTGAGGAGTCAGTATGGAGAATAGGGTGGTGAAATGTGAGGGAATGTGCAGAGAAAGGGGAGAGGGAAGGGACATGTACAATGTAAAAGAATAAAAAGATAGGGAAAATGAGTTAGCACAATGAGAGATTACTGAGCAATGAAACCAATGAGGGAAAGTGCTTTGAATGTACAATCAAAAAGATTCACTGGGATATCTGTAATATGAGAAGGGGGGAGGAAATGAAGCAAAGGAAAGGATAAAGAAATGAGGCAAGACCAGAAGCATGAGAGAACTAAGTTAAATGTTGTTGTGTTTTTTAATATTTAAAAACAAAGGACATTTTTTCGAATGGTATTAGTATAAAATCACATTCCCTTGTACGTCTAATGTAATATACACCCTGTAGGTGTTTGAGTTCCATTTGGTTTAAAGCCATCTCTGTCAGGTGTGTGACCTGGAGGTAGGAGTTCAGGGCAGAAAGCTGGCTCAGAAATGGCTCTTGTGGCAGGAAAGTACCAGTGGGAATCATCCAGATAACTACAGCTACCTTGAGCATCAGAGACAACTGCAGCCCTAGTGGCATAATATGCTAAGAATCAACTGTTTTTATTCCACTTTCAGGCAGGTCTTTATTTATGATGTTCCCAGATAGGTAGGCATTTTATAGAGCACCATCACAAAGAAGTTGCCTTCTTCCTTATCTCCAATACCTGCTGTGACTTTGGCTAAAATAATCATAATTTTGAAGGGATTGTACAGAAACCCTTCTCACAGAATCCAGGAAGTTTATACCTTCCAGGTAAAAGCTTATTTTGGTTGATGTAAGAACCAGTAGCACCAGAACAATAAAGATACGGGTTTTATTTCTGATCTAGTTCTATGAGCTCCGGGCACCCCCACCAGTCTCCATTCTTGGAAGGTAGAACATAGATTATGCAGGTGAATCGATTCCACAATTAAACCCAGAATTCCATGATTCTAACCCTTCAGTCTAACTGATGCACAGTAACAATAATCTACTAAGTGTAGCTTATGTGTTTTTTTATTACTGACTGTAGATGGATTGTTCATCTTAAAATGGGGTATTTTGCCAGTAAGGTCAATAGCAAATATTGCTGGTTCTCTTTCATGGGAGAGAGAATTCAGTTAGCCCAAACAGATGTCTTTCTCTTGATCTGAAATCACAAACTATGTTAGGCCTTCCCTCCCTTTCCACTGATACCCAAGGGTTTTCAGAAAGTGAGACAGGAAAAGGCACACATGGTCCTAGTGACTGCAGCTTGAGCTCATTAGTTTTGGTTTTCAGACATCCTGGCATTGTCTCAACACCCTCCTTTCTCATTTATGGTCTTCCCAGACTATTGCTCTGAGGGAAGAGACATGCTTTTAATTCATATTCAGCCTTTTTTTTTTTACTTATGCATGGCATCAGGCTTTCTTAAAACATAAACAAAGCTATGTATTGCTTGTGAGCTGACTGCCTACAACCTGCTCATCAGCCCTCTCTGTCTATTATTAGAGACACAAGGGAAGGAAGAAGAAGTAACTCAGCTACTGCAAGTGTCTCTTTTAAGAAGTTTGGGGATCAACGCTTCATTGGTAATCTGACAGTGCCCTTAAACTTCTTGGATCAAGTGCATCATAAGTACTGCAAGAACTTATTAAAATCTTGAAAGTTATTGCTGTGTAAGACCTCTGAATAAAGATGGAGGTAGCTCTCTGAATGAAGAATAAAGGCCTCTGCCCTGTTTTCTATTCTATCTCTTACTTTGCTCTGCTGCTATGAATTCACTCTTGTTAACTCAGGTTTCATGTTGGTGTCTTTTGAAAGACCATTCTGCATCTATCTCTGCATTCCATGTGACAGTTAAAGGAAAAGCTTAATAGAGAACAATTGCTGAAGAGTCTGTGTCACTTACTGTATATCCCCCAGTGCATTTTTTTCTTCAGTGCTGGGGTTTCAAGAAGCTTTGAGTTAACTGGTTGAACCTCCTTTTGAACTCATCATGGATTATTCTTTGTATTTCCTTTTCTTTAAAGTCTATTTCTTCCTTATGGCAGTCCCCCCTGCCAAATGAGTGAGGACACTCCAGTCTTTCATGATGTTTGCCCCACTTATTTTCTTCTACAAGGGCTGAAGAGGTTGTATGGCTGCATCTCAAATTTCTTCCTAAGTTGGTCTCTGATTTCTTTTCAACCAGCTCATTTAATTGCCCGTGTTTATTTCCCTAGCCCTCGTGACTTCCGGAGTGCAGCTATTCTTCAGAAGCTGGATGTTAAGCATCCTTTTCATGTTTTACCTGGAGAATTTTTTTAAATCATCTTGTCTCTTTGTAACATTTGGGGCTAAGCCCAAAAGGGAAGCTATCTCAATCAAAAGACTCTCTAAATGGATAATATGACACATTGAGACCTGTTACAAGGAGGCAAATGTCCCAGTCCCATAGCTCCCAAGGCTTATTCCACCAGAGCTACGGTGGCTTTGAAGGCTTGCTTGGGCAAGGTTCCCATTTCAGATGTTTGTAAGACAGCTACCTGGAACTCAGTATACACATACCAAACATATTGCTTAGATGTAGAGGCTAGGCTTAATGCCCACTTTAGAAAAGCAGCTTTGTAGTCTATATTTACTTAATTTAGTCCTTAGCTCTCCTCCTGAGAATGACTTCTCACTGCTTATTACGGTCCAAGAGCAAGAAACTGTGAAGGCAACTTTTATGAAGAAGAAATGAGGTAACTTGGCACTAATTGGTGTTCTGAGATTAAATTGCCTCTTAAAACATCCTGTCATTCCCTCTTGTCTAAGGAAGTTCCATGTTCTGGACGGGATTGAGGGCAAAGTTTTCTAGGTGTTGTCTTCGTGACAAAAGGTGCTGGCTTATACACTGACCAAATTTTGCTTGCTGCATTTGATACAGATCTCTGGTGTCAGTATATTTTCCTTTAAGGGATTTCTATCAGTACCTATTTCTAGTACCTATATTAGAAAATAGCATATCATAGTGATATCCCAGGATTGTTCTTATTTTAAAGGGTTTTTTGTTTTTGTTTTTTTAAGTCCAAAGCATTTTTTCTCCAAAAAGTTAGATCTATTTCTTATACAGATCTTAAAAAAATCTTAATTGTCCCATTTCTTCTTTTGTAGTTGATCCCTCTTAAACATGAAGTAATAAATAAATTCAAACCAGTGGTAATTAGACAGGAATACACTGCGTGAGATCCAAACAGTAGGAATTAGATACCATTATCTGTTCATCCAACCAGTGGTTGGATATCAAGTTTTATAAATTCAGTACTGGGGCTAAATAAAAAGAGATCCTTTAACTAATCCAACACTCGCTTAATAACTTATTTCTAAAAGACTGAGCTGAGCATTTTACTTGATTGCAGTGATGGGCAATACAGCTAGTTTGTTTGGGTTTTTTTCTTCTTACTTTTTAAATCCTTATCCAGCATGTATGAAATAAGTTATTTCCTGTGCATTTTTAAAGTCCATATTGAAATATTACCCATAACTGTCTACTGTGTATAAAAAGGGGGGGTATATGTTTGAAGTTTAATCATGCTTCTACTTAAGCTCAGTCCCAGAGCAATCCTTTTTTCTGCTGCTGAGCTCAAACAGCTAGTAGCCAGGTTTGATCTGCTGCCCCACGGAGCAGTGCCCTATGTGAATTTGAAGTTTTTTCAACCCGGGAGGCCTGCAAATAAAGAGTAGCCTCAGGTAGCCAGATCTCTCCTTCCCAAAGCAGCTCCTGGGGCGCTGCCTGGAGCAGTCCTCCTGAAATTGTTTCAGGCAATTGCTATGGACGACTATTTCCACCACTGCCCCTCTTACCCCCCTTCTCCTCCTTCTGGCATAAGGGAGGAGCTTTGGAGTCTAGGAGCCCTATTTGACTTTAATAAAATGAAAAAATAAAAGCAGAGCAGTTTGTAGGGAACTGGCACAGACTGTGGAAACAGGAGCCACAGCAAGACAAAACCCAGTGGCCTTCAAAACTTTTTTCCCCTTCTTTTTCACCACATGACTTGGAGGATGTGGACAGTAATTAAAGGACCCCCTAGTTCCTCATTTTCTGTGCCTGCTCCTTTGATCTGGTTTGTGTTGGGTAGCTATTTTCATTGTTCCTGCCTTTTCTTTTATTCTCACCCAGCCCCTTTGATGTGAGCAATGATGATCTTTAATTCCAAAATAGGAGATGGGCAGGATAGCATTATTGGCCCTACATAATGCATCTTTCACATCTTATTTTTAAACTTGAGTATAATAGGTATAGGCTGAGACATGGTGAGCATTAACCCTTTCAACACAAGCGAATTGTAGAAGAGGTTACCAGCCTGGCTACTAGTTTTGGTTAAGTCAGTCGTGTTAATCTTCTGTACATGCCTACAGACACATTTCTGAAAAGATTAGTATTATTACTTTTGTTCAAATATGATGTATCTCTAAATATAATCTGGAGGGAGTTTGTCCTAATTGTTCCCATGTGGAAAAAATGTGCTGAGAAAGAACAGTAAAGCTAATGCAGTTATTCTGACTGGCTTCACTTGGCAGCACCGTGGGAGTGAAGCATACTGTTTATTAGTGTATGTTAATAAACTATAAGGGACAAGCTGCGGGTGGTGGTTTATAAACTGTTAGCTCAGGTAGGATAGATAACAACATGGAGGTTATTAGTAACATTAGCAGTAGAGAAGGAATGGAGATTCTTATTGTTGCCTTGAAATCACAAAAGTACAGTATTTTTCTGAATGCGGAAACCTTTTCAGATGGCTTTGTAACAAACTGAATGGTCTTGATCCTCCAGGCACGGGGGTGGGGAGGTGTGATACAGATTGCACCCCCACACTGTGCCATCGGGGCTGCTACTCCCCTGAGGGAGGGCAGGTGGTGTTTGCACAGCCACCTTCCCTCAGGGGTTTTGCCTTGGGAGGGCAGCTTTACACTATGACTGGGACTCCATGGAGCACCATCAGTGGTGGCTGCCCTGGGGATGTGCTGAATTAGTGCATTTCCCATCTGCCTTGGCTGCACCTCCTCCCTGTGGGCCCTTAGCAACAATGGCTCTACTTTTATAGGCTATGGCTACGCATGTGCTGAAGTGACAGGTGATGGTGACGTTCAAAATGTTCAGGTCTGAGCACAATATGTTATGGAAATACATATTCCATAACGTATTGTGCTCAGACTTGTAATTATTCAAAAACATACACCAGAGTTTAAGTGTGGGTGCCTAGCTATGAGCAGCCACATCCATGCCAAGGCATACACATGGCCTGAAATTGTGGTGAGCTGAGATTCTGCAGCTTTTGTTAACTTCAGCAGGAGCTGTGGGTACTTTGGCTTTTCATAAAATCTGGCCCCTTCTATTTGGTGACTAAATGGGCATCAATGTTTTTAGCCACTCATTCGGCCTTCCACCTGTATGCATGCATAAGATCAGATGGTTGCAAAGCTTGATGTGTTCCATTAGATTTTGTTTTTAACCTCTGTCTTTGTATCTTTTCATTATACATCCATATCTGTAGATCTGCCTGTCAACCAGCATCCGTCTGTCTGTCTGCATGTGTATACAGTCTTTGCAGGAAGGCTTTCATTAAACATTATTATCCTTGTTTCACAAAGTACTTAAGTACATGCCTAGTTTTAGGGGTGTGATAATCCTGGTTTTATAAAGGACTGGTATGCACGTGGTTAAGAACCTTGTTGAATCAGGGTCTACAGCAGGTATAGTTCCTACTACACATGCATTTGCTGTTTCTCCCAGTATGACCTTCTATTCCCTATGCTCCTAAGTTTCCTCCTTGATAATCTTTGGGACTAAAATTTTCCATGGTTGGTTCTTGTCTGAAGTTGATACTCATTTTGAAAATTAGATTAACATTCCCTCCTTTTATTTTTGAGTTGTGGATGAGTAGAAAAAATATATTTCAAGTTGTAAAAAAATACATTTTTCTTTTTAAACAGAGCAGAACAAAGGGTTGACATTTGGCCTGAGCAAAGTCCACAGTGAGGACTAGGTTCTTTTGTTGGGAGGGAGGAAAAATATTTTTTAAAACTCCCAAAAACCCAAACCTGCTTTAGGGGCTTGAGCATGCTCAGATAGCATCCGCTTAAATTTTAGCAGTCTAATGAAGCCTGGCTTTTTTGTGGTTTCACTGCACATACTCCCTGCCTGACTTGATTGGCAGCTGGGTAGCAGACCTCTGCAGCTGTGACAATTTGCCTGAGGGAGACTGTAAGTGTCTCATTGAAACCTGCATTGCAAAATCCTCCAAAATGCCTCCCATAATATTAGGCACAGGAGAAAAACACAGGTGTGAAAAACTTTCACAGATCCCATGAGTTCAGTGTCTCTTGGCAGCTTTGGTAGATTCTGCATTATTATATAAATTCTAAACTTACATTTACAGAAAACTACATTTCTCTCTGCTATCACAATAAAAACTAGTGAAAATGGTCTGCAGATACATCCTGCCTTGTTTACACAAACATAATTACAAATAGTTATTTACCTCTAGTCCCTTTCTACCTTTGAAGCCAGCATGGTGACTCTAGTGTAGACAAGGCACAGGTGTTTCATCTAACTGGTGAAGTGGTATGTCTAGAGAACTATCTGGGTACCAGTTTTCCTTGTGTGATAGCCTAGTAGCATGTAAGATAAGAATTCACTGCTCATTAATCATTTCCACTTCTTTTGAAGCATAAAATTTTTAAATCTAAAAACGGGATCACTTAAATGCTGGCATTATTAAATACAGTGCTATTGGAGTGACTGCTTCACTGGCATTGGGCTTTTAACATAACTCTATAATTAGTGAAGGTTTTAGGCATTTTTGTAGCTCTAAATATAAATAAATAAATGTAACCTTTTATTTCTTTGTATTTCCCTTTGTTTATTAAGATCACATTTAAGTTTATCCAAAGACAATATGCTGAAGTGTGATGCTAAAATAGCAAAGTATAGTTATTCTTTCTGGACTTAATAGCATTTTATAGTCTTTTGTTTTTTTCCTGGTTAAGAAATTAGTTTAATGTATTACTGTTTTAAATCTGTTTTAAAATGTTTACCAGAAACTGTTGGATGCATAGCATGGTCAAGTAAACATTATTGCTTTAAGTTTATAAACTTTTATATGGCCTGACTTCTTAATGTTTTAGCTTTGTAACCTTAATATTGTATTAACATGGTTTCTTACGTTTAATATACATAACATTTTGATAATATTTTTGCAGGGGATTTGTCTTCTTCTGTTCATTATGAATGATTAGTTTTTGTCTATGTACGATAAGTCAATATGTTGTTTTTATAGCACAATGCCAATAATTAAAGCTTAGATTGTTATTTTTTCAATTATTTATCAAAGTTTCCAACTTCCTCACAGTTTTCTGCAAGCTGTCCTACTGAGTAGCTGTGTTGATTTGCAGTAATTTCATGTCCTGTGAACTATAGGAGAGAGTTGTGTATTGTATGTGTGCGAAGCTGGCATAAGAATCTTTGAGTGTTGGGTCCCTTACAGGTTGAATTTAGAATTGCCTCACTTATGAACTATGGTTTATGTCTTAATAACTTTACTCACCTACTTATGTAGTCTTTGTTCAACTGCTAGTAATACAACTCTTTTACAAAGTGGTCAATACAATAGAACACATAATTTGTTAGGATAAGATAATTGTAACTCTTGTGAAAATGACAGTTTACAAACCTGCTAAGGTCATACCGTCGCAGAAAACAGCTCTGCCAGGTAAGGTGTTACAGCCCTTTGCTGCAGCTTATTTCAAAGGGTGCCATCTCTCAAGTCAGCTGCATAGGACCACTGATGGGTATGCTCCAGCTGAATGAAGAAGTGGTGCCCTTTAAAGGCTAGATGTACACCTTGCTGGGGTCATTTGACCCCAGTACTCTTTCCTGCTATGGCAGGGGGTCAGACTAGATGACCTACTCTGGTCCCTTCTGACCCTAGAAACTATGAAACTATAAACTATGAAAGTAAAAGTCACAGTAATCAGCTGTAAGGCTCCTGGACTCACAACCTGTTGTGAATTAAGAAGGTTAATCAGAATACAAATGATCAGGTTTCTATAGTATTATTCCAATTTTATAGATGGGAAAATTGAGACAAAGAGAGATTAAGTGATCTCCAGTTTAAGAAGTACTTGGTACTTGTGTGCTATACACTGGACTACATTCTCTCTTCATCTAATGATAGTGAACAGCCTTTTGTTGAAATGGTTTTCTATTTAATCAGTGGGAAAAAATAGTGAAGAAAAATTTAACATCTTCATTATCAAGACTTCTGAGGCACTGAATGGTTTCTGGATTTCCCATGTTCATTCTAATGGGAAGGTTATCTAGCCTGGCCAATAAATAAATAAGATATATTTTAAAATGATGGTAGGTTTGAAAGAGGCCCCTGGAGCATCTGTTTTCTACTGTATTTTTCCCCCATTCTTTTTTTACCATTTCTATTTAAAACATTCTGCGACAGAATTTGGCAGCAACAAATCTAATATGAAGCAAAGTAACTGATCTTAATGGTCATGTTGCCTGGAAGACAAAGCCCATTAAGCCTGGTCAGGTTCTGCATATGCCTCTGAGTAGAGTTAAGGAAAAGGAGCTCTGTATTATTCTTGGAAAAGAACCTTTTCAGTTTTCCCTAATCTGGCACCTGGAGGTCCAGCTGTGCTAGCTGGAGGCTGTGTGTAGTCTCCTGCATGGGAAACATGATGGACAGATAGCTGTACACATTGAAATGCTTTATCTACCTACAGGCCATATATATAATCATGCATGTGAATAATGGCAATGCAAAATTGTGCAGGGAATTGTATTTTAAACCACCACCCTCCAATTGTGCTACAGTTTGGACCAATTTTTTTTTGTGATTTTCATAGACAACTGCTGATGTGTGGATTTTCCAGGTTTGTTGGTTAGTGTGACAACAGTATGGAGCTATCACAACTCCCATCATTCCTTCTTGTTTCCAGACATTGGCTATAAATTGTTTTCTCTGGGTTGAAGCTCTGCATGCAGCCAGGAAGTCATTCTTTTAGTCATTGGACTTGGTTCTCTGCTAATTTACACCAGTTTTACTCTACTGGAACAGTATAATTTGTAATTTACACTTGTATAAGTGAGAGGAGCATCAGGTTCATTACTTCTAACAACCCAGCTCTTTTGATTTATTTTTGCACTCCCACCACATAACTGCTGAGGTTCATTTGCTTTTAAACACTTGATTTCCTGTAACATAAAAATGACTTCATATCTAAAAATGAAAACGGAGTGGAGTTTTCTGCTGCACAAAGGAGTAAGTCTTTTTTACTTTGTTATCCTCTTCTAAAGGATTTAAAATTGCTGACCTGGCATATGAAAACTGAATACAGTTATTGTTGTTGGTGTTCTTTTATTGCATTTGCCTTGTTTTGCAATAATGCCCAGGCCTTTCAAAAAGCTTGTCCATGTGTCCAAGAAATCTGAGTAAGACTTAGGTTTCATATGCACCAAAGTAGCTTAATTAAACTACTGATATATTTCAAATTTGTGGGGTCAGTAGCATAACAAGTGATGCTGGTTAATGTAAATGCGGTCTTAAAAACTAAATCTAGTTCAGACGATCCGTGTGTGTTTTTTTCCACTGAAATTAATTGCATGGGTATAGGAAGCACTTAACCCAAAATATTTCCTTGGTGTTTAAATGTTCTGTGGCTTTGTTGGACAACCTTCTGGCCAGAGCATCTCAAAAATGCATATTTCAGATTTGTGTATTTTTTTTTTTTTCCTTAAAAACCAGGGGTTCTTTCCTTGGCTTTTTTCCCCCCTCACAATTATTCTTTCTCCATAGTGTTCTTTAGTCAGTTAAATAACATCTGTAAGAAAAATAAATACCCCCTCCCAAATGTTTTGCTACAGAGTATTTTTTCAATGCTTTGTCTATTCCAGGTTAAAGTACTGAGTTAATGAAGCTCCCAGCACTTAATTTAAAGACAATTTCAGTCTAGTGTTAGGGAATATTTTCCCAATACTCATTTACAAAAATTCTTTGCTAATCTCATCCCATTATTCCTACTTCTGCATCTTTTCAGGGGGAGAAATTGTTTACAATGGTTCAAACCTTTGGAAGGGTTACTATACCTCCCTTAGCTACTGTTTAACTAAGAAACATATAATTAGCACTTTTAACTATTCCTCATAAATCAATCCATCCAGCCCATTAATCGCTTTTGTTGCTCTCTTCTGAATTCTCTCCAATTTGTCATCATTGTTCATCTCCAGACACTTCAGTAACAGTATTCTACGTAAAGTTTCAGCAGTTTTGTATGGTTAGTGGGAGCTATGTGGAAAGCATTTATTGACTTCCTCCTCCCCATCTCCCTTTTTTCCTGCTTAGAATGGTTCTCCCACCCAATCAGCTTCCTCACTTCAAAACATTTCAGAGGATTATTTACATCTTTCCAGGATCCTTATTATTCTCTGTTTTTGAGTCAGTTGATTAAATGTGACCCATTTCTTCCACCCACACACAAATCCTCTATTTCTTTTGGGTAAATTCTACCTTCATTAGGTAGGAGAAAAGATGCAGTGTCAGAAGGGTAAGGATCCTGAAATGTAGGTGACTGCATGGAAGTCCTAAAGAGTGAATTAGGGCAGGAGCAGCACTGGCTAAAAGAAATCACAGGGTCACTCATCTGCACTGCCATTTTATTAATTAGCTGTGCTAAAGTAATCTTCGTATTGTTCAGGATGGATCAAAATATCCATTGGAAAATTAATATAAATACATGAATTGTGTCAGTGAATTTGCCTAGAAAACAGCATTGCATCTCCATTAAATCATGAGAAGTAGTTTAGCCACTAAAAAAAGTTTGTTTTTAGGCTGATGCTCCAGTATAATTGGTTTTCCAAAGAAAGGAACATGTTTTAATTATTAATTAGAAATCAGAGGAGTAAAAGAGTGGAAATCTGCTTCAGCTGGAGGTTTTGCTCAATGCTGGAATTCTCCTTAATAAGCTGAAACATTCCAGGCCTGCCTCAGTTAGCAGTTGGGTGCAGTGGCTTTACTCGGGGGGTAGACATCTTAATGCTCATGTAATTATCATGTAATTATTTTGTAATGTGGGATCAAAATTTTGCATATATGGCATTCTTTCACAAAACTTGAAAAATAAAAAGTTTTATTCATTAATGCAGTGATTCAGGCATCCTGGTTTCCCTCCCCCCCCACCCCTCTTCTCTTTACCGCATGCAAATATTTTAAAACAGTTTTATAGGTGGTGGCTTCAAGGTAAATAGAATTATTGAATCCAGTTTGTTGAATATTTATCAGACTTCTTGTTGGTAAAACTACCTTTCAACACAAGTGTCAAGTGGGTTGCAATTATCATCAAAGCTGATGGGTACAGATAACTGATGATCTTCTCTCCTACAGCTGTGTATATACATATTGTAAAGAAAGTAAGTCATTTTTTTCTGTGGCTGCTCTCCATATTTGCCATTAAACTTCTGGAATTAAAGTTGTGAAATCTGATTTTTGGCACAGATTTTTCAGTAGATTCTGGAATAACATAAGAACATGACACTGTAAATAGAATTTTATATAGAAACTCTGCACTTATCTTTATCTTAAATTTTTTTGTTTAATACTTTTGAAATTTGCTTAAGAGGATGTAGGTTATTATAAGGACAGGCAATTTGGCTCTGTTTAACCACATAAACTACTACCTAGCCAGTGCATTGTTTCATATTTCAGGAAATGATTGAATCCTAGCTTTATCACTGATTCAGCTGTAGAAACTTAGTTCTGGATCTTGATACAGCAAGTATTTGTTGAGGCCTTTGCATTTTAAGGAGAACGGTTCATAAACTGTCTACTTTATAGGAAAAGGGGAAAGTCAAAAAAAGTATTAAGGTGTCATAGGGCTCTCTTAGCTCCTTGTCCGAGTGGGGCACAACGCTGAGGAAATGTGTAACTGCCACTTGATGTTGCAGCTTCTTAGAAGAAGCTGAAGAAAAATATAGGCAAAATGGGGGTAGGTGCTGGTAACATACAGTGGATGACTTTCTTCAGTGGTTACAGCTGTATGAATTCTTCTGTTCTTCAGAGATGCAACATGACAACAAACAAAATGTCTGGCTTACAAGCAGAACAGTTAAGAAAATATGAACCACCCTGCTATTTCATGCATCTCTAGAAATGGCTATGTCTGAAAGTATTTGGCTTGGATTAACAAGTAAAGATAACTGTCCTAATTGTGGATGATTTGAACACCTGCTTTTCCTTCTTACTAAACTAAATATATCTGATGTTTAGGCTGTGATTCAAGAAGTCTGTCTGAAATATTTTTTTCTTTATCACAGAGGAAAATTTGACTATATATTTTGCTTTCCTGCCCCACTATAGTTCAGTTGCACAATATCTTATCATGACAGATGCATACCAATAACAAGCTGGAAATTTTCCTTGGCAGATATGGGAGGACAAGGATTGCCTGACTATTAATACCTGAAACGTTAAAGGGAAAGTTTCTGGCTAGCAAAAGTGACACCTCTATGCTAGATAACATGCAACAGAGCTACAGATACTCACAGAGGCGGCATGAGTCCCGACTTGATATTTGGAGGTACATGAACTAGAGTAGTCCCTTTATGCCCTTTGGAAGGATACAGTAAGTGCTTGCTCCAAGGACAGCCCTGTTATGCACTGTAAATGGAAGGTAAACTAGAGCTCACCTGACACTGACAGGGTTTCTCCAATTTTCTGAACTGCTGATCTTTTTACAGATCGTGATATCTTTCGTGACCTGCTGTTCATAGATCTCAAACTCCTAACTGTGAGCAGGCAAAATTTGGTAGCCATAAGCATATCAAGAACAACTAGTTGCAAAATTTTAAAAACGAAACATAAATGGTAAAGGAGATTAAAACTCTTAAATACATTCGCTATTCAATGGGGTGAGCTATTTAGCTGATGAAAGTTATTTTATATAAGGTGATTACAACACTTCATTTTGATGACCCCTCAAACTGAACTGCACTGACTCCTTTTTGAAAGGCCAAGCAGGAGGTGGGGCATAGAGGTTTGAGCATTAGTTGGCAAAAGAATGTCATCAGATGCTTATGGGATAGTATGTGATGAAGTAGGTTGTTGCCTACGAAAGCTCTAGTATTAGATGAAATAAGTTGTGCCTACGACAGTCTCTAAGGTGCCATCCTGCCCTACCTTCTGCCTGATTTTGAACTAACACGACTCTTGCTATTTGGAAGATCAGTTTCCAAATTTTCTAATGAATGTTTTACATTGAAACAGTTATATTTCTCCCCTGAGGATGAGTTCTGCTTGTTTGTTAGCTGGGAGGGCTTAGTGTGCCATCCAAATGAAGTAATGTTCATTCAAGAAAGTCTCTATGGCTCCCCTTAATCTGAAGAGTTGCTTTGTCTCTTCACTTTCATTCATATGAAAAAAGAATTATTAAAGAAGAGCTTCCACCTTGTCACACAACCATATGAAAAATCATGGGATGGCATTTAATTAACTTAAACAGCTTCATGAGAATTCTGCAACCGTTTTCAGACTCTTTTTTAGCTGAAAACACTTAGCAGAGTACTAAAAGTGAAGCCATAAGGCATTGTGTGTGAAGATTTGAATCCATGTGACCAGGCTACTGTTCTTACCCATCATTTTCCTTGGCACCATCTGTGCAGATTGCGATATATTGCTCCCAGTAAATGTAGAAGTCTTTGACTGCTTCTTGAAATGTCTTGAATGTGCATTTTCCTGTTGTGCATCCTGGCACAGCTTTACAAAAGAGCAAATCTTCTTCAACAGACCCATCAGAAACATATCTCAAAATGCTGGAAGCTGTGCTGAACCACAGACATCAGTTGTCTCATCTAGCTGTACTGCTTAAGTAATCCCTTTTGCCAAGTTTTGAAAGCAGCTTCTCTGTGACATCGTCAGCCATGTCACTAGCCTGGTGTGCAACAGCGTAATTTAACGAAGGCATTGTTTTCAGTTTGGTAGCTGCTTTGTGCGCTGCCACTTTAGAAAGCACATCTATTGTGTAGGGGAGGATGTGATTATTGGTGGTGGTATGTGCACACTGTTGTATTTGAAGAGGTACAAGATAAGATGCCTGAAGGGTGTTCGTGTTGACATTGCCATTTTGAGTAATCAGGTTTTATTGATTTTCCCAAGGAATCTAGTTTTTTAACAGAAAAAAAAAGAGGTTTATCTTTCATTGATGGATTTTTGATTTCTAAATGTTGCAGCAACTTATAAGGCTTCTTATGTTTGTCCTCCAGCACTTCGGTGCACACTGGAGACTGCTGTTTCCAATCAGTCTATGTAACACCACGCATCATGTATTTGCTGTTGTAGTTTGTTTTCATTTTTCTTTCTGAGCCATCATTGGGACAACTTGGCATGGCCCCTTTCACAAAAGAGTCCATCTTTCCAAATCACTCTTTAGCCAGAAGTGAACTCCAGCAAAGACAGAATGACATATGTAACATTGTAGTAACTGTGAGGTCTTAGTGATTGCAACCAACATATCCAGTTTTCTAGCTCAGTGGTATGCCTTGCCATTTTCTGTGTAAACTACTTACACTTTGTGCTGCCCATAACAATGTTTTTAATGTCTGTGTACTGTTTAGTATACATTACATCTATGTGTTAAGGTAAATGTATAAATAGACACAAACACACAGTTGTAGGTTTAGGACTGTATTTTTAGTGGAGGTCCTTGCAGTCTGCACTATTGCATGCCAACCCAGACTTGCCTAATCCAAAGCTTTCCAACAGACATCTCCCACTTTTCTTGCCTGGTGTCAGGGTGAGTAGTTAGGTGGCTCTCAACTGAGGGTTGACTGAAGTTTTGCTTGTGAAGATCCCTGTGTTTCCTTTTGGCTTCTGAATAGAAGTCTAGTTTTTAAAACAGTGCTGTAATAAACAGGTTATTGTATTTACCTGAATCCAGTATAACTTTGAATTTAAGATGACCCCTTGCCTCAGTAACTGAGATTCTAGACATGGAAAATTATACATACCTGATCTCCTGCCCCTTTCTCCCTGCAGCCATCCCTCCCAGTGCCTTCCCCCTTTTGGTGCCTGTGTGGGGAGCCGAGCTCGGCAGGGGAAAGTGGCAGTGCACAGGTTCCTTCCTCCCCCTACCTCCCCTTCTGCCCAGGAGCAGTCTGAAAAGAGGAATCTGCCATTGAGTAGAAATGTAATTGATTGTCCCTGCTTGCATTAGGTTGAAGAAAAACAGAGTTTCACCTGGTAGACGTTAGCAGTTAACTGGCTTTAAAGATGGTCTCTGCTGTGACCCAGTAAGAGTTAATGTCAGGCTATATATTCTGAGGTGCTAATTTTCTCAGAGATGAAGAGTAATAGATGTCAGTTTATGGAACATGACTGGTTTGGGCTCTCTCATAGCTTGTGGGTTTATGCCCCATTTGGCATAGAAACAGGCTCCTGGAGGTTGTCTGAAGTGTGCTTGGTCACTCAACAGCACTAAAAATAATCCCTGCTTCATACATTTCCCTAAATAATTCTGAGATGTTGCAGAACTTAATAGCAACATGTTTATGAATTTCACTGCATTTTTTAAATTTAAAAAATGTATTTTCTTTAGGGAGGGTTGTTGTATTTATAAAATGTCCCTTTGTAAGAATATGGGGTTTATGAAGAGTTTCTTGGTTGGGTGACCTTTTTACTTTGAGAGCCGCAGTTCACATTTGGATATTGGCAAAATGAGTTTGATAGTCCTTGCTTTACTAAGCACTAGTACCCAGATGACAGTAATTCACCCTCTAATACCCCCACAAAACCTATTTCTGCAGAACCTGACATGATTTGCAGCCTCTGTAAAGGGGGAACATAGGACTTAAACAGTTCCTAGAATTAATTTTTTGACCTCCATTTCTGTTATTGGTTGAAGTATTAGGCTCTTCAGACAACTAAGCTGCTCTTGTTATAACCTGGCATTTAGCACCTTATAACAGAGATGCACTATCAATTCTGTAGGTTTTCTAAAGTAATATACACCCTTTCTCTTCCCTTTCACAAAACAAAAGGAAAAAAGTTGCAAGGGAAATTGCTGCCCAGCATTAGAGAGGTTTCAGCTGCCAGTAAAATGATCTTAATAGCAATAATAGCTCAATTTAAGCTGACACAATTGCAAACCTGTTATTAATATTGGCTTAACATCGTTCATTTTAACTGTAACATATAGTTATTAGAATGTCAAAAAGCATCCTGTATCAGAGTACTTGTTTGAGATTTGTGGTCAACAGCAAATATTGGGATCAAATGCCTCATTTTATCTATTCGTTTCCAAGTATTGGAGAAAGACAGAAATGCTGGCCATTGGTAGCTTTGGGACTTTTTTGAGATCTTCTTTAGAGAAATGTGTGAATGGAAAATTTAGTTTCCATGAATTCAAATAACATCTGCATTAATACGGTATATTGTAAGGATCATTAATGCTCAGAGTATATTATCAGGTGTTCTCTAATGCACTTTTGATGAGCTTTAATGATGCTTGCTGTAGTGTTTTTCATCTTTTTTTCTCCCTCCCTCTTCTGCTTGATTATAAAAATGACTTAACTCAGGTGGTAGATTCCATACAGAAAAGGCCTTAGGGAAATATTATTCTCTAGTACCAGCAAACACCTCTGATAGTCATTGAGCTCACTCTGGTACTTCCCCCCAGGAGAAAATAGTCTTGGTTCAACCCTTGGGTGTCTGGACATGACCAGCATTCATAGATCAGTAGTCTGAGTTGTGTGATGAGAAAAGTGAAATGGTAAATAGGGTTGGTATGGGAAGGAAAGAAGCCAACAGTTTATGGTAACTACTAGAATTACCTAGATCCTTCAGAAAATCCACTTTTGTAGAAGACAGTTCTGCAAATATTTGGACAATTGGAAAGTCAAGAGAACAATGGGGTTCAAAGAGATGAGACTGAGTACACACAAGGATTGTGTTATTTCTGTCTATATTTCTATGTCCTGAGCTTAGTTTCAAACTACGCTATTTAGAAAATGCCTTTGTTTTTGGATAAACTGACATTGTATCCAGTATTCCTCTTGTGTAGCTTTTTCTACATCACTATCACTCAGGAGAGTTAGACCATTAAGGATTGATTAAAATAGCTAATTGTAATTTGTTCAAAGGGTATAGTTTCATGATCCTTTTCATGCCATGCAAAGAAGCAAACACATACAGAAGCAGGCTCTAAGCAAAATGGCATATGTAAATGGTAGCTCTGGTAAGTAGAGGTGCTCTAACAAAAGGTGTACAACCAAATACCATTTTATGCTGTGATTCAAGGAACAGTGGAGGGAAAAGACAACAAATATGTTTGACTGTGTAAGTTCTCCATAATACTGAGTTCATAGAGTACCATATATTACTCACTGCATGCTACTAAGATTTACTGACAGAAGCAAGTTTTTGCTTCACAAGAGAGTAAATCATGTCAGTTGTTAAAAGTTGTTTTCTTCTATATTTATCAAGTTTTACAAATGCATAGGAAGCATTTTTAAAAACCCCAAACAACTCCTCCTCCCCCAAAACCTCCACTTAATCCTCCATAGGAAGAATTCAAAAGTAAAGTACCCCTGAAGAAAATTATGCTGTTAGGTTGCTTTTGGCTACACTTAATCAAAAGCTGTACTTTGCAAATATAATCTGTAATAGTGAACTGTATAGAAAGGAAAAGGAGTCATGTAGTTGTACATAATGTTTTCCATTTTCTGTGCAAAAGCTTGTTTAAATCATTTTGTGCCCTCCTCTTTTTTAATGTCATTCTATAGGCAGCTGTTAAATGTGCACCTCTATTGCTTCTAAATTGCAAGTATGGCATAGTGAGATTTTTAAAGCTGAAGTGTATTGCTAGCAGGGTGGCTTAAGTGTAGTTTCCCTTGGAGTGGGCCATTTTATTAGATTCACTAGATTCCCTTTAGATTGTTTCCATCTTTTAAAGCACTTTCAAAATAT
This sequence comes from Crocodylus porosus, assembly GCF_001723895.1. Taxonomy (NCBI): domain Eukaryota; kingdom Metazoa; phylum Chordata; order Crocodylia; family Crocodylidae; genus Crocodylus; species Crocodylus porosus. The sequence goes on from NW_017728915.1 coordinate 16,676,678, forward strand.
TTTATGCCCCCACATCTGTCCCAATTGGACTGTTCCATGAAGGATGTTCAGCATGAGAACAGACTGCAAGTTACCTCCACAGAAAACACCACAATGTTCTGGATTACCTCATCTGAAAACAAGAATCTAACTAGCACCCACTTTTAAATTGTGTTTTATTATTCCTTGGGGAAACAGGTTTTTGTGGCTTTTGCTTTTGGGATTGCTGCTTTCCTCCCTAGTGAAATAAATTTGATGTCAGATTAGTTTCTATAAAAGCCATCTCCTGAAACAACCATTCTTAGTGTGTCAGCATCTGGCATTTTTTTTTTGTTTGAAACTGAAGTAATACTAAGCATTTGAGCTAGTGAGAAGGAGCTCATCCCATCATTTTCCCTATAGAGGGAGAGGTGCCTGAGTCTCAGAGCTGAGGTTACAGGTGGGGCAGCACGAATAGATTTCACTATGGTTGTTCCTGATGTGACAGGCCTGTGGATGAATGTAGAGATTGCATTTTGATTATTGTTAGTCCATTAAACTTTCCCAACTGATGTGTTCAACCAAGAGAATCAAGTGAGATGGCTGAAAAGGTAAAAGAAAGGGAAAAGAGGGAGAAGGAAAAAAAAGGGTGGGGAGGGCAGGTGGAGAGAGAAGAGAGAGAACCAAAAATGAATAAAACAGAGCTGCTCAATCCAATGGCCAAGTATTACCTTATATAATCCCACTTTGGATATAAACAAAATGTTTCCTTAGAGCAGAATCACATCCAAAAGTTGGAAAAATTGTTTTCCAGAGCTGAAACAGAAATGTTCTGTCCTGCCTCTGAAGCAGCAGAAAACTTCTTACTAACTTCTCATTCTCCTACACCCCCCCCCCCTTAGGACCCTGTATTTTGTGATTAAAGCAGTCAGTTTGATGGCTTTAATGAAGTGTTTTAGATTTATTTATTTATTTATTTTTCTTTTCGGGGGAGACTGCTCATTGCTTTTGGGAACATACTCAGAATTTCCACTTTGTCCCCCAGATGGAAATGTACCACATTAAAAACAATACAATCTTTCATGCTGCACCTTTAACCAGACTGGACTGTTCTTCCAGGGTTAGATCCCTTGACATTTCCAGCGAGCCTTTGCAGGCTGCTGGACAGTTCCTTCCTGTGCCTCTGCAGATTTTCTGTCTTTTTCTTTCCTTTCTCAGCTGCCAGGCCCTCCTCTTCCTTTGTCAAGTCCCCTCAATCACGTTCTTGTCTGTCACAGTCCTTTCTGTCCCTCTTGTGAAAGCCAAATTCCTCTTTTGAGGGAGGCCACTATCTTATATAACTCCTACTTCTGTCATTTCTGCTGTGCCCCAGCACCACCTACCCTGCCCTTGCAGGCTAATTTCTTTCTGCTCTTTCCCCCTTTTAACCCTTTGCTTCTTTCTTTTGCTTCTTATTTTGAGTCCCCAAATCACTGTAGCTAAATTATATTGCCAAGCATCGTTATTTGCCTGGATATTTTCAACATTACCAAAAGTGTTGTGCTTTATAGACTGGTTCCATGGCTTGTACTTTCTTCTTTGACCAAATGGTCCATAGCTCCTTCCTACAACTTAGCTTTGAAAGCGACCGACAAACAACGGAATGTGACACTTTTTAAAAAAAGAAAAAAAGGTTAGTTTTTCTGACAGATTTAAAATCAACCAAATCTGAAGAGGTTTCAGGAAGTTTGCTATGTCTCAAAGTATCACTCAGTTAAATGAATGGTATTCTTTAACAAAAAGGAAACGCTCTCAAAAAATCCATGAAGGTTGTCACCAAAGTTAATAAAAGTAAGGAAATTAATACTTAGAGTTGACCTCCAGTGCCTAGGAACACTGGGGTGCATTAAGGAAGTAGTTAGAAAGGCACCATGGTGAGCCTTAACAGTGAATACCTTGTTTTTATTAACTTTCTGACAACCTCCGTGAATTTCCTTTCTTTTATTAAGTGATTAAAAAAGCTAATCAGATCATGTAATTAAAATACATAATTGCACAATCTTACACTTTTTCCTAATTACTGTACATGATAAATATTAGCACAATAATATTTGGATTGTTGTAACAATCCAGCACAAAAATTCTGCTGGGCACTTACAAGAAATGTTTGCATATTTGAGCTCACATGGCAGGAACTTTTCTAAGTGCATTAGAGAGACATTGATATGTTTTTAAAATAGAAAAAGTAATGAAATTAAAATACAAGATGAAGGACTATCAGATCTCTTTTTACATGTATCTTACAGATATCAGGCTAACTGCAATTCTCATGAGGCACTGTGAGGCAGCATTTCCGAGTTCAAAGATTTGAGTTTTGAACCAAAAACTTTTCATTTCTTTTTTTTTTTTCGTACAATCACATTCATAAACAGATACATTTCATAAAAATGTTTGTGAAGCTGAGAATCTAATTTTGACCAGTCCTTGTTCACTGAGCTTTAACAGTCTTCAGCTGGTTTTAAAGACAGCAACCCTTTCCATTTCCCCCACAAGTCAATACTGAATTTACTCGAATACAGTGGGCTGCCAGCTGTGGGCTTGGGGTTCCCTACCTTGCTGCCCTCCCCCTGGGGCCTCTGCAGCTCAGCAGATGGGACCTGCTGCAGCAGGGCAGAGCAGGGCTGGGCAGGGAAACTTGCTGTTGCTGGGAACTCTGCCCCACCTTTACAAAGTGCCCCCTGTCTGCCTGGCAGCAGTGAGGAGCACAACTCTGTGCTGCCATGCCCACTGCTGCCAGGCAGGCAGGGTATGACACGCTGTGGTGGTGCAGGGCTCGCAGCAGCCCTAAACTTCCCCGCCTTGCTCTGCCATGCTGCGCCGGGTCAGACCCACTGGGCTGCAGAGGCCCTAGGGGGAGGGCAGCAGGGCAGAGAGTCCTGAGCTTGCAGCAGGCAGCTTGCCTCTGCCCTGTACACAAATATGGGGGGCACATATCCCCCATACCCTCCTGCGAGTGTGTGCAGCAGTGGGGAGCCAGACCTTTACCACCCCCATGAGCTGCTTGCAGCTCTGTCCCACTCTTCTCCTGGGCCCTGCAGCTGCACATTTTGGCCTCAGGCCCGAAGCCCCATGAACTGCCCCAGCTTGGCAGCAGCCCCAGCCCTGCCCAACTCCTTCCCTCACTATGGGGGCCTCAATTCCCACCCCCTACCACCAGACTTACCTGTAGGAGCTGCTCTCTATGCTGCCTGGCAGCCATGTGCATGTGTACACTGGTAAAGCTGGACCAGGTTGCCCTGTGCCTCATTTGCATATACATTTCTGGAGCGTCCCGGGACTCATGACAAAAGCACCCAGTTCCAGTAATGCATGGGGGTGCCAATGAGCACATGGATCCTTTGTGGGGGATCTGGAATACACACAAATACTGAGCAGTACTGAGATGTGGGGTTACCATGACTTGAAGTGCTGTTGACGCTGGTGGGTCCCAGCCCAATGAACTGTGGTAAATAATAAGTCTTTGTCTTTGGGCTGAAATCATGCATAGTTTCTACTATATGTGCTCCAGCTGGAGAGGGAGAGAAGATAGAGCATTTCTGTCCTAAACCTGGACCTGGAGAAGGCCTACAACAGTGTCCCATGGGTTCCTGTTCCAGATACTGGAGCGGATGGGAGTCCCCTCAACCTTCGTTGGATGGGTCAGGACCCTCTACATGGAAGAGAGCAGCAAAGTACAGATTAACAGTTTCCTGAGCGCCCAGATAACGGTGGAATCGGGGGTCTGGCATGGCTGCCCACTCTCCCCAATACTGTTCATCTGCACCATCGAGCCCCTGGCCCAGTGCCTGAGGCAGGACCCAAGGATCCGCGGGTCCACATCCTGGGAAGCAGAAACCGAGAAGCCACAGTTCTGGCCTACATGGATGATTTGAACATCCTGGGTTGGAACAGGGAGCAGCTGAGAGAGCCCTGGTGCACATGTAGGTGTATGAGGTGGTAGTGGGGGCCAAGTTTAATGTGAGCAAGAGCACGTGCCTGGCCGTGGGTGAGGTCAAGGACCTGGAGTCCCTGGGGGTCTCGGTCCCCTGTGAGGGGGTCAGGATCATGGGGATAGACTTTGACCTGGAGCTGAGTGGCAGGACAGCATGGGAGAAGACAGAGGCCAAGGTAAAACAGAAACTGGGACTATGGCACATGCATTTCCTCTCCATGGGGAGGTGCGTTGCGCTTGTGAAGGCGCTGTTGTTACTGGTGCTTCTGTACACTGCACTGGTCTTCCCTCTTTCTGAGCATGTCACCCACAGGATCCAGAGGGATCCTGTGCATCTTTTTCTGGGGCTCCAGATGGGAAAAGTTCACCCAGAAGACCTTGTACAAGGACAAGAGGGCCGGGGGCAGGGGTATGCCAGATATCCTTCTGTTCCTGTGGGCCAAGTATACGAACCTGATCTGCAAGCTGGTGACTGACGCAGAAACCAAAACCACTTGCTTTGTCAGGTACTTTGCAGGGCACATCCTGAGACACTGGGGGGCTATTCACCCCGACTAACCATAGACTGTGGATTTCGAGTGCACCGTGGTTCTACAAGACCCTGAACCAGTGCCGCAGTGTGTATGGCCTGCAGAACGTAGGTCCAATGACTATGAAAACCACAGGAAGATCCAGGGGACAGTGAAATAAGGGACACCACATTGCCTGTGGACCTGCTCCCAGGCGATGTGGGAGTGCATCCACCACAAGGATCTGTGGAAAGATCACTAGGACCTGAACTGGTTCATAGCCTGTTGTGGCAGGGCACACATTGTGTTTGTGCCTTCCACTTTAAGGGCCTGAAGACAGCAGCCGGCAGGTGCCTGATGAGGGCATTTTTGCTGCTGGAAGATGAAGCAACAACATTGCCTGGCTGCAGGTATCATCTGGAGGTAAGGGTGGAGCTGTAGGGGATGATCAGGAGGCTCCTGGTCCTGGGCATGACCTAAAACTGCGGGGAGTGGGTGGCCTGGTGGGGCTCTCAGTGGCGCAGGAGCCCCCAGGAAATGCGAGGCCAGTTACCAATCTGGTGAAAGGTGGGCTGGAGCATCTTAACCCCAGCTCCCACAACCAGGTGGGTTACCCCCTTGTAGGGTCTGGAAAGTGGATCCTAGTGAGAGAGTGGGGCCATAGGCTCAAACCTGTCTTGACATCCTCTCACTGGTCCATGCTGGGGCCAGGGCCGGAAGGGCCAGGGGCCCACTCTGAGGGACACCCAAAACTGAGGACCTGTGGTTCCGACTGGCCTGGAGGTGGGCCAGGGCTAGTGAGCCAAAGGTCTTGGGGGGACCACACCCATGACGGGGAAGCAGCTCAGGGAGTTATGTTGCCTGGAATGAAGGTGGAATAGGCTGCCTGAATGGAGGGATCCAGGTGGGGTTCAAAGAGCAGGATTTTGGGACCCAGTGTGAGGCTGGTGATACTGACAACAGCTGGATGCCATCTGCGAGGCTTGGGCTGCTGCGTAGGGGAGGAATGGAGCTGCAGATGGTGCCCCCTGGCATCAGGGCAAGAAATGGGGCAATTAATTGATGCTTAACTAACATCAATTAATTAACAACAAGGCGTGGTGGGTGAGAAGGTGGGCGGTTAGCCCAGAAACAGGTGGGTGGGCCACAGGGAAATCGGCCCCAAGAAGGCCCCATGTTGCACCCACTGAGCTCTATCAGTGAGGGTCCGGAGACATAGAGAAGGGGCAGTTGGGGAGACCCAGCTGCCAGTGGCTGAACTGCCATGGGGCCACTGAAAGAATCGATCACCTCTCCTGGCTCTGCACCTGAGCCAAAGAGGTATGGAAAAGGGTGAAATAGCTCTGCAAAGCAGTGACCAGTGTCTGCCAGCTAACCACAGAAGCGGCGCTGTATGGGCACCTCATCAAACATCAGGGGAGACCGTCACCCCATTTCGACCAATTTGCGTCCTGCATCAGGAGCACTTTGTGGAAGTCCAGGACCCTCCTGTTGTACAGGCAAACAGACATAAAGGTAGTGGGCTGCGTGAAAATGGCACCGAGCAAACTCCAGACCTACTACCAGAAATTGGTAGCAGAGGACGGAGAGGACGCAGCCAAAGTCACCTGGCACAGAGACATGTGGCACAAGATCATCCAACCACCCCTGAGCTGAGAGGGAGGCAAAGACAGCGTAGAAGAGGAAGGGACAAGCGGACAGGAGCAGCAGGTCCTCAAGTGGGAGCTGGAGCGACAACGGCTGAGAGGACACTTGAACTGAATATGTTACCCTGCAAGCGGGGCAAAGGTGGAAAGGACATGTGGCCTGGTTTGAGGGACCAGGAGGGACTTAGTTGTTTTGCGTGTGCTGCACGCATTGCAGCTATTGTAACAGGTTCGGATGGCCAGTGGGCCTTTGTATGGGTGCGGTTTTTGTAAAAGGAGAAGGTTTTTCCTTTTGTGGTGTGATATGAAGAGTAGACAAATATAACCATATATAAAAAGTAACATGCATCCAGATACATTTGGCAACTGTTGATCATGGGGTGTATGCATGAGAGGTCACCCAAACCTTTGATGCATCTTCCTAGGAAAGAGCTTTTGGGGAAGTAGAGACTGCTCAGACCCTCCATCCCCCCCTTTAGGCTACTGAGACAGAATCCAAAGGCCAGACGGGGTCCAGACATTTGGTCCTTCCCTGGCTGTACTTTTGTATAAGCAGCCCAGCCTTGAACCCAAGTTTTCTGTGTGGCAGACAAGGATTCTAACACTGAACTACAGGGGGCTCCTGAGATAAACATGGGTACTATATGCAAATTGCTGCAGCCATATTTATTTTCAAGTTTATTGTTTTCAAATTTGTTCCTCACTTCTATGTGCTCAGGGAGAGCAGGGTCAGAAAGTAAGGAGGGGAAAGAGGCTGCTGGGGGGGTGGGGGAAGTCGGGAGGGGCAAAGGATCCCCAGATTTATTTTTCCTGCTGTCAGAGTGGGAAGGGGATAAATTCAATACCTAGAAAATTATAACAAATTTTATAAATTCTGTATATAGAAATAATTATGGGGGGGGTCATCATATAATCAGGGTCATCTATATGAGTAAATAGAGTAATTACAATGGGAATAATTTTGCCTTTCAGCCTTTTTTGTTCTTATCGCTCTTAGTTTTCAAATGTTTTTATTCCTTGCATCTATCCCCATTATAAATTCACTCTGAATCTAGGTCTGAGGCTTGGAGAGGCAGGTAGGTGTTAATTAGTATCAATTGCATAATTCAAACTTCCAGCAAAAAGAGAAAAATATAAAAACAAAACCCAAATTCTCTGTTAACTAATAGACTGCTTAATATAAACAGCCAGTCATTTGGTTTCATTCACCTGAATTTAAGCCTTTATTGAATCACTGAAGAAGAAACTCCCCCTCTTTACTCTATCAACAGAACTTTATCAACTCCCAACATATTATTTCTATAACATATTATTAATGTGATATCTTTAGTCAATTGTGGTGTGTTCCTTACAATTGGTAAAAATGTTGGTCTTTGCTGACTTTCTAATTACGAGGGCAGTCTTGTTGAATTCAGCATAGTTTCTAGTGATGCTATATCCCGGGTTACCAGAGTACAACGAAGCCAACTGCCTGCAGTTCTGACCCTTGCCCATCTTTGGCGGCTGTAATATAAATCAAGTAATTCTGACTGACAGGCTGCATCATAGTGACAGGTATGATCTATGTCTTACTTTGTGCCAGGAGGATGTTAGCCATTTGTAACATGTGGAAGTCTAGTGTCTCCTCGAAAGACTGTCTCTTGGGAACAGCATTCTTGTTGATTCTGATCTCATCTCAGATCTCCCCTTTTTTGGGAAGAGTAATTGGCAGGATAGTGAGTGTTCATTTCATCCATGCATTGGACACTGCAGACTTCCTTGGTAACACTAGCTTTTTGAGAATGTTGAAGTCCTTAGTAACCTCCTGCTGGTTTTAAGGAAGGTCAGCAGAAATACAGTTCTACACCCAGAGAAGTTGTGAGTCCTTCAGAGTCGTCCTTCTTTCCCCACTCAGAACCTTCAGTCTTCCTTTGATATAAACAAATTTCATGTGTTCTGTTTTCAGGTGACCCTCTCCAGCCACAGACAGGGATTTTCCCCGAGCCAAATTATTATGCCCTCAGACTTGCTGAATGTAAAAAATATTCAACAACGGTATTTGAAGACAGAACTTAACTTTTAGAGGCATGAGTTTCAAAGTGAACATTGTTGGCCTGTAGAGCAGATTAAGAATAGAGTCCAGATTTAGGTTGGAGACTAGGAGTAACCTATGAGTAGGGGTCTACCCAACTTGAGGAGGCTGGCCAATTTTGTGGGGACATTGTTGGACATTTTCAGGGGCTGATCATGGCAGGGCCCTCCCCATGCCTCTAGTTCGTAGAGGGGTCCTGGTGGCTACATTCCTCACCACTGATTGGTTGTGAGGGCTGTCTGTCATACAGCCCTGCCCCTTGCCTCTGATTGGTGAAGAGGGACGGGGCCACATGACAGGCAGCCCTTTCAGCCAGTCAGTGGTGAGGGGTGGGAGTGGCAGCCATACTGGGTTCTCCTTTGTCCTAGCAGTCCCCTCTTCCCTTTCTCCACTTTCCCACCTGGCGGGCTTCCCAGAGGAAGCCAGCATTTTATATTTAGTAAAATTTTTTGTGGCAGATTTTGCTGACATTGCCGGATTTCATGGGCATTGCTGGATTTCGTGATTTCTGCTGGTCTCTGTTTATGAGGGTGGTTAAGCATTGGCAAAAGCTATTCAGAGAAGTTGTAGAATCTTCTGGAATTTTTTCACAGCAGGTAGAATGAAAACTTGGCCAGGATATTTTGGTGAGGGATTATCTTGTCTTGAGTAGAGGAATGGACTGGATGACCTTGTTAGGTCTCTTCAAGTCCTACTTTCCTGTAGTTCTATGTATGGGTAGTTCTCAACCTACTTAATTTGCAGTGCTTGCCCCAGCCCCAGCCTCACTCCTCCCTCACCATAGGGGGCCTTGATCTGCCCTTCCACGCCCCGCCCTTCCCCTTCCACCACACCAGACTTACCAAACTGCCGGGCTGGTATCAGAAATTGGATTGGTGTCTACCGATATGCTTCCTTAAAAATCAGTTATCGGTATCAACCCGAAAAATTGCCATTGGTGCACCCCTAGTAATCCCCAGATTAGGACTTCCTTGGTGTCTGAATGCTGGGAGCTGTGAAAGAAGAGACTGGGTGGCAGATTAGTCTGGCTAGGTGCTGCATAAATGTTTCCCTGAGCATCCACTCTTTACCACTGTCGGATATGAAATAGTGGGCTATCTGGACTGATTGTCTGAGTCGTATGACATTTTTTATGTTCTTACATGTACCCCTAGTTCATTCACAAACCGTCATCTTCTGAAGAGGCATAAATCTGCAAAGAATTCAGGTTCTGTTGTGTAGCCAACTAGTGCGATGGCCGAGGCATTGCCTGGCCTAATGTTGCCATAAAACCTGAAAATTACCACTTGCAGGACTTGAGCTAGGAGCTTCAGCATAGTAGACATTCTTTCTGCCTAGAGAGCCTCTCCTAGCTGAGCCAGTAGGAGCTATGCATAAGCTTGTCTCAGCTGGGAACCGCTCTTTGCACATGCTTCAATAATATTCTAATAAGGATGCAATGTCATATGAAGAAAGATCTTACTTGTCACTTGAGCTTTTCTTTTGAAAATCTGATAGAAGATTCTCACAATTTATTATTGGTTCCTTCTGTCAAAAGGCCAGAGATCTGTTGGAAGAAGAAAGCTGCCTTCAATAGAGTGTTTTGTTGTGCAGTGCAGTGCAAGTCTTCAGATCACAGATACTGGGTCATAGCTGGTGGAACTTGAAAGGCTTCTTACGCTGCACGTCTGTTGTAGATGAACACTGAGTTGAGAAGAAAGATTCTTAATAGGTGGCAAAAATGGTTGTTTGTTTTTAAAAGTCATTTCTCATTAAAAACAACAGATACTGTTGGTAAAAAAAGGAGTAATGCTTCCATACAGCATGAAGTACAGAGCTGCCTTAAGTAATTTAGGATATTTGGCTTTAATTTTCCACAAAACTTACCTATTTTCTTTTTAAATCCTTTCAGTTAGTTATTTCTGTTTAGTATTGATAAGTAGATAACTTATTCTTCTACTTTTTGTTTTAATGCCATTCCCCCCGGGCTAGTTACACATGCTGCTTTAGCTTTCTTACTGACATTTAACTGGATTACATTTAAAAAATTGTTTAAAATTCAAACTTGTCATTTTATATTTTCTCTTACTATGGGGTTTTCTTTTTAAAATGCAAAGATAAAATTATTTTAAATAAATAAATGTTTAAATATGGCAGGCACAGAGACTGAGCTAATTGTATTTTGCCATAAAGCATGATGTCCTTGGGGAACAAGAAGTCTGCTTAGCTGGAGCAAAGCCTCTGTCTGTAGACTTGGGTCAGATGGAGTGACCAGGCTCATTAACTCCAGAGATGCCAGCTGGTGTCACTGTGGTGCAGTAACTCTTCACAAAAGGGGCACGTGAAGGTTTGGAATATCCAGGCTGACCAGAACCAAACAAATAAATTCATATATTTTTGCAGAAGTCAGGATATTTGCATGTGTTATTTCATTTACATTTTCATTATTTGTGGGGAATCTAATTTGTATGTATATAAAAGGAGTGATGGATGTATATATTTTATGAAAAATTTCTGTATATAGATGTGTCAATATTTAATATTTATGTGGCTTGTTTTCAAAGGTCCTGATCAACTGTAGCTCTGGTAGACTTCAGTAGGATTATTTGTGGAGACACAACATATTAGAAAATCAGGCCAGTAGCAGATGTGGACATGTATATTTGAAAATTACTTAATATTCTCTTGATTTTTCTAAAAATTCCTTAAAAGCAGTATAACACTTGGATACTCTTGATCTTAGTATATATTTGTTGTTGAGTAATTTTGTCTCGCATGTTTTTCAGTATTAAATCTATCTGTCATGAACATTAGCCTTTAAAATTATTAGGTGCATGACAGGTTTTCCCACCTAGATCAAATGAGAATTTGGAATAGTGTGCTCTTCTCTACTTAACAAACTGCTTTTATTTTTCTCTTGCAACACACTCTAATATTATAATGACACCTCTTACATTCTTCAGTTCTGAAAGCTTGATATTAAAGCTCTGCACAGTGATTTCTCTCTGGGCTGAAACATGAAAATCAACACTTTCTTCAATGAGTAGTAGATCTGTCACACATGTAAAAGGCAGAGGATTCCTCTATAGAGTGACTCAGGTGCCTGTTCTTCCTAAGATAATTTAGGGAAAACACAGGATATTTGCATTTGTCTTTTCCTAGCTATTATTTCAAGGTATCTTCTGGACAAAATTAAAAGTAGATTAGCTAAGCACTTATCAACTGAGTCATATTATTTAGAAGTTGTGTTTAAATTGCATTTCAGGCATGTTTTTGCAAAGAGGCTCCCCGCTTTCTAAAATAATATCAGTACAGTTAGGAGTAAAAGTTTTGAGAAGACATCTCTTACTGTGGCAGGGAACTGTCTGTGCCTGCCACTTTAAGGCCCTGGTGCTGGCAGCCTCCAGGTGCCTAATGAGGGCAGCCATTTTAGGTTCAGGGCTACCTATATAAACAAGGCAGTGTGGCTGCTGGAGGTCAGGCAACAACATCGCCTGGTCAGAGGGCTGCTGAGTTTCATTTGGAGGTAAGGGAGGAGTTGTAGGGGATGGTAGGAGGCTCCTGGTCCTGCGTATGACCTAAAACTGCACACTGCCAGAAATGGGTGGCCTGGTAGGGCTCCCAGTGGTGCAGGAGCCCCCAGGAAATGGCAGGCCAGTTACCACCCCGGTGAAAGGCAGGTCAGGGCACCGTAACCCCTAGCCCTCACCTTTAGGTGGGCTGTGTTCCATCGGAGGTAGTCATGTGGATTACGTTCCATTGGAGATAGTTGTGTGGGGTGTAAGCCCTGAGGAGGAGAGTTGGAAGCCAGGTGTGGCTGAGGCCACCTGAGCCCTGCAGGGGTTCGAGATCCCGAGGAGGAGAGTTGGGGCCAGGCACGGCTACAGCCACCTGAGCCCACCTGAAGAGGGAAGCCCCGAGACCCCAAGTAAAGGGGGAATTATGAGTGGTGGGAGCCCCCCATGTGAGGGGGGGCAGTGTGGGAAACCCCCAGTGTGAGGAAAGAACGGGGGCTCAGCCAGAGGGTGAGAGAGTAGAGTCCTGACCCCAGTAAGTCCTCCAATGCTGGGAGGCAGAGTTTGGGTCAAATATAACATCTGAGCCCCAGTTGAGAGGGGGCCCAGCACTGTGGAACCACAGCAAGAGGGGGCAGTGATCAGAAGCCCCAGAGAGAGGGCAATGTGGAGCCCAGTGAAAGGAGAATGGGGGCTCAGCGAGAGAGAGTGAGAGCTGAGTCCTGACCTCAATAAGTACTCCACCATTGAGAGGCAGAGTGTAGGTCAAAGATAACACTGGTTGTAGCACCATGATTTGCTGCCCGGGGGTGGGGAGTGAGGGTCCCCTGTGAGACCCTGAGGCACCAGTCATGGTGTGAGGTACCCCAGCTCCCCACATCTGTAAAGGAGGACCCAGAGAGGGGGACCCCAGGAAGAGAGCATGGGTCATACAGCAAGGCCTGCCAGAGCTTCCCCCGACTGGCCCAGGCAGGGGCTAGGACCTGGAGGGTCAGAAGGGTAAGGAGGCCCACCGAGAGAGACACCCAAGAACCGGGGGCCTGGGGTCTTGACTGGCTTGGGGTGAGCCGGGGCTAGTGTGAGCCGAAGGTCCCAGTGAGGGGACCACACCTGAAGGGGAACCGGTGGCAGGGAGATACATAACCTGGTATGATGGCAGCAGAGTCCACCTGAAGGGAGAAATCCAGGTGGGGTCCTACAGTGGGATTCTGGGCCCGTTGTGCAGGACTGGTGCATATGAGAACATCACAATGTCATCTGCGAGGCTTGGGCTGCGGTGTAAGGGAGGAATGAAGCTGCCTAGCGGTAGGGCAGAAAATGGGCAGCCTCTTGCTTATTACTAACTAATTAATCAATTAAGATCAAGGCGTGGCGAGCGGTTAGCCTAAGAACAGGTTGGCAGGCCATGCAGAGATCGGCTCCGAGTTGGCCCCCGTTACACTTGCATGTAAAAATAGGTACATTAGACGAGTTAGCATGAGAGACAGTGGATTCCTAGGAAACTTTTCCTACAAGTCACTTAAAAATATTAACCCAAACTGATTAACCCCTGAGTTTAGTTATCCTCAGGTAGCTTTGTGATGGCCTATATGAAATGAGCAAATGGTTTCCATGCAAGGTGTAGTCATAAAAAAAGAGTTTAAGAATTGGCTCATCTTTCCCGGGCACAGAGGCCAAAAATGAAAGGCATGACATTCTCCTAAATTTTTTCCTCTACAGAAATAGGAGATGGACGTTTTGTGGAGTTTGGTTTCCACTGTTGTTAGCCTAACACACTTCATCAATACTAACGGTAGAAACAAGCATCACCTTTGGATGCCTGTAGACATGCAGGGACACTGCTCCAGTGTGCTGTAATTACAGTGTGTTGGAGCAGACTCGATTAATCAAGTCTGCTGAAGTGTGCTAATTAGCACGCTCCAGCAGCCTCCATGTCTCATGCATTACTTAAACCAAGCTTTAGTTAAAGTGCCCCTGCCATAATTTTGAAGTGCAGGGATGCAGATACATGAAATGTTGCAGATGCAGATCCAAGAGCCACTCTCCACCCTCCACCCACACTCCTTCCACCCTCAGAGCATGTGTAAAGACACCCTTTGTGTTTCCATAAACATTTTTATGGCAGCACAAAGGTCAGGCAAACAGATATGCGTAGCCCTTGTCACATCACAAAAGTCTAAAATTTGTGGCCACAGCATAGGCGGTATAAATTTGTGCTGTCTTATTATGGCGGAGCTGCCTGTGCTCTACAGCCACCCTGGACAGGTTCTCCTGGGCTTAATGGGCCTGATCCTGCATATCTGGGGAATTCCCCAGGCAAGCTCTGAGGAATATCTCTGTAAGAGGGGAACCCTGGCTTTCCCATGAGATTCCCTCGAGTATCTCTGTGTACAAAGGGAAAGCTGGGGTTTCCTGCTTGCAGAGGCTCATCACAGGCAATCTCTGAGACATGTCTCTGAAAGTGGGGACTACAGTGCCCGTTGTCCTGTAGGATTGGAACCCTGTCCAATGTGGTACAATGGGCAATGTGTGTTTTATCCAATGAAGCAGATCAGCTGTGCTAGGACAGATCCCACCACACCTGATCTGATTCATTGGGCAATGTCTATTTATACCATAAATGCAGAGTTGTTACCAGTTACACCTGCTTAGCTGGCACATCTGGGTATCATCTCCCCTCCCCAACTCCTCTCCCCTCCCGGTTAATCAAATATCTCAAGATTAAACATAATGACTTTATCCAAACTACTCTCCAAACCATGACACCTACTACTATGATGCTAATTGTTAAATAGTATTTAATTTTTCTTGTAAGATGCTGAATGTTATGGGAAGAATAAAGTATGCTTGTTTCCCACTGGTTTCCCCCCCCCTCCCCAAGAAACCTCAAGCATCATGCAGGATATGGCCCTTTGCTGACTTTTGTGATTTTAATTGATGACTTGAAGTTACTTGCCACTTCATAAAGTAAAATTCAGAAACTGGAAAAATTAGCATTACGTTAAAGCACACCAATCTAGTCAATTCAAAGGGAAAAGTTAATAAAATCCACGCACTTTATCTCACCAGAGAACCTGTTCTGAGTAGCCACTTCCTATAACCGTAGATGGAACATTGAATGGCTTGGACTGCATAGGTATGAAATGGGGTGTCTTGGAATGACATTGCTTTCTGATTGGTAGAGAGAAATTTTACATTCCTGGGCATCAGTAGAGTGAGAAATATAAAAGGATTTACAACAACAGCATCCCGGAATGAAGGAGTGAGTTTCTTGCTGAGATCTCAGTAGGACTGTCACGAGTGCAGAAAGAGCTTTGGTTAATGATTCCTAATTTTTGCTTTAAAAGAAGAGATGCTTATTTTGAAACTATTAAAATTAATATATCTATTTGTTTTTATTTTATGGTACAAATTGTTATGGCATGGGAGGAACCTCTTGTTTTAAAAATGTCAAAAAGTGCAATGAACATTTTCTTTAATATAGATTAGAAAATTACCTTGTTCTTGTATATTGTTGAAAGAAGCAGTAGGCATTTGTGAAAAATGATATTCTCCTTAGACGGGAGGCTGAATTCTCAAGCCATAGAAAGGGCACAGTGCTGGGGTCAGTGGTCCCAGCGGTGACCTGGCGGGTCGCGCTCTAGTGTGACGAGAATGGCCTGTGACAATTTACTAAAGTGTCTTTCAAAAATGTTGGGAACGGCCCTTCTGATCAGTCAGTTTTTTAGTTGGATCATTCCTATTTAGAAAGGTAAACGTAGTTATTGGAGGTAGTTTTTGAATGTCTTCCTTTTTTGTAAACAAATGGGCGAAACTATGTCAAATTGACATTAGGATTAAAAAGCACAGACTTTTGTATGTTCTGATTGTAATTCCATTTGTTTGAGATAACACTTTACAGCCTAAAATGTCATGCAAAAATACCTTTTAATAACAATTTCAACTAAAGAATTATAAGAATATTTAATTTTTTTCAGGGTAACAATTAATTTTCATTTTATAATTTTCTCTCAGCATGATGATTGTTTTAATGATATCTATATGTGACCCCTGTGTATTATTTTGTTTTTTTGTATCAGTCCTACAATATGTCATCTTTATGAAATGTTCTGTAGTTAGGGAAATAGGCAAGAATGACACAGGCCTCCAGGTAACAAGGTACGTAAGAGCAGCCCATTATTAAAATCTTTATGGTGATGCATTGATAATATTGATAGAATTGTCCTCTCTTCTTCTCTGGGAAAGACTCGTTGGAATGTGTACAAAGAGTAAATTGCTCAGTAAAATATATGGATATTCCTAAAATTTCTGTAGAAATAGGGTGAGTTATTATTGATTCACAGAGCACGACAAAACATCACTGCATGAATTAGCAAACAGCTGTTTCTAATTTGAGTTTAGAACTGTACACAGAGGAACTTGTTTTAGTGTTCACTCCTTTCATTTATAATGAATTTTAATCACCGCTACAGGTGAGAAAAATGTAGAAACAAGCTTGTATCTTGTGGAAGAAACAAAGGAGAGACAGATGCTAACAGATTTACAGTCTGTGATAAAAGGAATGTTTTGGTACACTTTACATGTAATTAGAGTGCAGCTGTTTTCAGTCCCAAGTCCATGATGCACAGCAGAATATAGTATCTGCTGCTTTTCCAAAGGGAGTAAAGAAAAACAGTGATTCAACCCTGAAAGCATTTAGTTTATTCCTAAATCTAACATAAAAGTTTCTCCTCCACCCCCACTATGCCATTTATTGAAGTGTAAGAGAACCTATTTAGTGATATGTTAATTTTTTTTGTGAATTGTCAAAATACAGATTGTTAATTTAGGCAAAGCTATGTTGCAAGAAACAACTTCTCCTTATCAGCCATCAAGATTTATGTATCATTTTAATCCTTAGCTCTTTATTGATTGTAGATAACATGCAAAATGGAAAGAAAATTTGAGAGAGATTAAATTGGTATCTCGACTTTTTGAACATCTAGGTTAAAGCTTGTTATTCTCATAAAAGCTTTAAGAAAGCCTTGCTAAACAGTTCTGTAGCAAACATTCAGGGAAATTCAAGGCTTAAATTTCATCTTGTGCTTTGTTACAGTTTCAGTACTAAGTTTTTATATAAAAGAAAAGGAACAGGTAAAATAAGATTTTGTATTTTATTAGGTCATGTTATTACTATCTTTATGGTGAAACCTGTCTCCTTTGTTAGACTGCTTTTTAAAACCTATTTCATCAAATGAATGGCAGAACAAAGGGTAAACATTTTTAAAAGAGTCATTAATTGGTGGTAATTTAGTCCAGCAAAACTTCTTACCACATCGGCATATAATTAAAAGTTATTATTCATTTTTCTTAGGAAATACTCTCCCTATGCCTGAAGAAGGATGCCTGTGCCTGAAAGCTTGGAAAGAACAATTTCTCCAACTATGCAGTGGTCTAATAAAATATATCACATTCACCCAAATAACCTTGTGTGAAGGCATTATATATGGTACCATTACATCGTAGTTTTGATCTGGGGGCTGGGATGGTGCAAGTGCTGAAGTACATGGTTGACAACCTACTGATTTTTTTGCAAGTTTGAGACCATAGTAAAAGTGCTTACAGCATGGCCTGTCAGATTCCGAAAAACAAAATCTGCAAATTCTGCTAAATACCTTGTCACAAGGACATGGAAAAGGAAGTTTTGATCTTGTCTTAATTTTCATTTTCTCTTGAATAGGATTTATATTCCTGAAAGAGTGCCTTTAAAAACATAAAAGTGCACTTCTGTGCTTGTGTAGTTTAAGGGTGAAACATTTATAATTCCCCTCAGTAAAGACAACTTCCCAGTAATTCCCTTGCGAACTGCCTTGTCCAAGATGTGAAGGGACTGTCAGAGGAGAAGAAAGCATGCTATTGTTTATAGAGATACTACATATACACTGTGGAAATAATTTCTACTGATTTCTATGTACTAGCACGTATGTACTGGTCAAATGCTCATCAATACTATCTATGTGATTATATTTTGGTGACAGCTGCTAGTTGGGTTCCTGATATCATTCAAGAAGAGATGCAGTGTCAACTGAAAAGTGGCAGTGGTTGGTGCAAAAACTAGAAACCCATAATCTGTTGTTATCTTGTGTTACAATTAAAAATATATCACATTGTGTTACATTCATGTCTCAATGGAGCTGACATGACCATAAAAGTGTATAGAATAGGTACTTATTATTAGTTTTAATTAAATTTGAGATATACAGCAACACGAGAGAAAACAATTTAAAATGAAAAAACCCTAAAAAGCTGCCAAAGTTCACTGAAAACATTGAAACCTAAAACATTTGGTATATAAACTTAATTTGCATAAATTCACACCAGCATTGCAATGTAATCAGACACCGTATGCTGTGTGAAGGTGGAGTACTTAACTACATTTGAGCTATTGCAGTGCATTTTCCTTATTTACTTATTACAGATTATAATTTGCTTTTAGTGGTGATAAAGATTTCATAGATTTCATAGACATCAGGGCTGGAAGGGGCCTTGAGAGATCATCGAGTCCAGCCCCCTGCCCAAAGGGCAGGAAGTCAGCTGGGGTCATAGGATCCCAGCAAGATAAGCATCCAATTTACTCTTGAAGGTGTTCAATGTAGGTGCTTGAACCACCTCCGCTGGCAGACTGTTCCAGACCTTGGGGACTCGGACAGTAAAGAAATTCTTCCTTATGTCCAGCCTGAAACGGTCTTGCAGGAGTTTGTGACCGTTCGACCTAGTCATCCCTTGGGGCACTCTGGTGAACAAACGTTCCCCCAGATCCTGGTGGTCACCCCTGATAAACTTATAGGTGGCCATCAGATCACCCCTGAGCCTGTGCTTTTCCAGGCTAAAGAGTCCCATGTCTCTCAGCCTATCATCGTAAGATCTGTTTTCCTGACCTCTGATCATGCGCGTGGCTCTCCTCTGGACTCTCTCAAGCTTTTCCACATCCTTTTTGAATTGTGGAGCCCAAAACTGGACGCAGTACTCCAGCTGCGGCCTCACCAAGGCCTAGTACGAGGGGAGATGTCACAGGCCTTTATTCATAACCATTCTGTTGTGTTCCTTTGGCAATAATAACGATAAATATTGTTAGCTTTTCTGTTTGGCCTCCCAGCTTAAGGCCTCACATTGCTTTATAGTCATTAATAAATTAAGCCACAAAATTCCTTCTGCCATCTCCCAGAGTTACTTGAATTAGGGAACTGAGGCACAGAGAGATTAAGGATACATTTTTAAGTTCTTAAATCTTACTTTCAGAAGTAACTTTGGAACAAAGACGATCAAATCCCATTGTTTCTCAGTAAGACAGAAGGGGGGGGGTTTGGATGCATCAATAGAAGCATAAGGTGCAAGACACAAGAGGTGACTGTGTGTCTATACTCAGCACTAATTAGGCCTCATCTCAAGAACTGTGTTTACTTTTGGGGATGTGGAGAGGTTAGAGAGGGTGCAGAGGTGGACTCCCCAGAATGATAAAGGGCTTGGAAGGCGAGCCATACAAGGAGAGGTTGAAAGAGGTAGGCATGTTCAGCTTGCAGAAAAGGCACTTAAGAAGTGACATAATAGCTGTCTTCAAATACTTGAAGGGCTGCCATGAAGAAGAGGGAAAACACCTTTTCTCCTTTGTTGCTGAGTAGGATGCAGACCAATGGTTTGAAGTTGCAACAAAGTAGATTGTGATTAGATATTAGTAGGGACCTACGTAACTCGTGGTTTCATGGATTTCACAGAAACCATGACGTCCAAGATAGTCCACTAAATAAATAAATAAAATAATGACTCCACTCGGGGTTGGACTGATCACCATATTTGGGGCCAGGAAAGAATTTTATCTCATGGTCAGATTGGTATGGATTGTGGGGGGTTTTAACTTCTGTAGTGGGGAAGCATGATTCTCTTCATAGTATCTCTTGAGTGTATATTAAGAACCCTTACAGCAGCAGGATGTTAGCTGCTGTGTTCCCCCTGCTTTACTTGTGGCAGGTTAGGGTGTTATGTCTCGTGTTGTGCCAGGTTTGACTCTGTAGTTCTGTTAAGAGGTTAGACCAGGGGTGGGCAAAGTGGCGGATCCGGGCAGCAGTCAGACTCTATTTCCTAGTGATCTGTGATCTGCAGCCTGCACGCTCCAGGCAGGGGGGTATAGGCAGTGGATTATGGCTCTGTCCCAGCTCCTTGCAGTGGTGACAATCTGGTCCTCAGCCAGGTCCAAACTACAATACACTGCCTGTGTGCCACTGCCTGAAGCATACGGGCTGCCAATTGCAGTTCTGCCCTGGCTCCAGACCAAGCTGTCTCTGCTACAAGACCCCAGTGGCTCTGGAGCGGCCTCCTGCCTGCCCCGCCAGCGCGGCTGGGGCCATTCTCCATGGCAACCCCAGCCTTGCACTATCACAACACATCTGTGGCTGGGATCCCCAGGGAGGCTGGTCCCACCCATGTGGGTGGAGTCCATTGCCTGTTGGATCTGGCCTGTGGGCCAGACTTTGCCTACTCCTGGGTTAGACATGGAGTAGGCAACTCCTGGTGTAGGATGGTTTGGATCAGGATGGTCCTGCCTCAGGCAGGGGGTTGGTCTAGGTGAGCTCTTGAGGACCCTCCCAGCCCTGCTTCTCTATGGTTCTATGAAGACTCAAGCTATTTAGGTGTTTTACCCAGGTTTAGCCTACTTATAGGCACCAAGTCACAGAGAACCGGGGATTTGTGTTTTAACATTCTTTCCCTTGTTTATCATTTGTTAGTTAAGGTAGGTTGTTCCTGCCAGATCTTAAACATTCCTTTGTGCCTGGATAGGTGGTCATCATCTTTCACTCAAAGTAAAATCAATTGCTAGATTTGGAGTCGGGAAGGAACTTTTCCTTCATCCCAGATTGGGAAATTATGTGGAGATTTTTCCTTCCTCTGTATCATAGACACATTTTTTGCCTATGATTACCTGAGTTTATATTAAACAAATACCGTACCATCCTTGCCATTGCAGTGGCTATGGCCTGGCTGTACATTTGCCTTCCCTTCTTTTTTACCTGTGGCATATTGTGGGGAGTTTTGTTTTTGTCTTCGTAAGGTGCTCTGTGGTTGCAGTGCGTGAACCAAGGCCTATCTGGATAAATGGTGCCTGCAAATGAAGGAGGCTGGCATCGGTATCCCAAGAGGCCCCTTTTAAACTTCCTGTGACTGGGGACAAGCTGAGGGCTGGGTCTCAACCTTGACCCACCCACC
The DNA here is from genome assembly GCF_001723895.1 of Crocodylus porosus. NCBI lineage: Eukaryota > Metazoa > Chordata > Crocodylia > Crocodylidae > Crocodylus > Crocodylus porosus. Next base: position 16,697,563 of record NW_017728915.1, read on the forward strand.
TGTCTACATAGGGCAATCCCCCCAGTCTCACCTGCCACAACTTTCTGGTTAAATAAACTAGTGTTCTAAATGGGAGGCTGCCCATTATAATGCCGCAATGCTAGGGGGTACTATGCACAGATGCATACCATCCCTACACCGTGGCCAGTGCCCTGCAGATGGCATCCAGATCATCAGAGTTTCCCCCAGCCCCCTTACTGAGATGTACCACTCGGCCTTTGGCCCAAATTCAGCCTCAGGCATCCATAGACTTACCTCGGCCTCCTATAATTGCCCCTTCGCAGGGGCTCACACTCCTGCCCTCCTACTAGGGCCTGTTACTTGTGCTCTCTACCTAGGGCTCACTCGAAACTTTGCTGATCTTGCAGGACTGGCCCTTGTGCAGTCCTTTAGATCGCCTGCCGAGCAATGTTACTCTGCATATCTCTTTTGCTGCAGCCCTTCAGGTCCACCCCTGGGCAGGTCCTACGCTACACCCTGTTGTGCACAGTCCTTCAGGTTGCAAAGGCACCCCCTACTCTGTGCAGGCCCACTACTGCCCCCACACTCCATTGCCACACTACTGCCCCCTCACACTGCGGCCTCCAGCATCTTAGGCCCCTGTGGGGCTCAGGTGGCTGCAGACGTGCCTGCCCCTCACCACAACTCTCTATACCACAACTCTCTACCCACTGGATGGTTGGAGCTGGGGTTAAGGTGCCTCTACCCACCTTTCACTGTGGAGGTCACTGGCCTGGCATTTCTTGGGGTTGAGGATTCCCTCACCACAAGAAGTCTCACCAGACCAGCCTTCCCTGGCAAGGTGGAGTTTCCAGTCATGCCCAGGACCATGGGGCCTCCTCCTTTCCATAGTCCCAGCCCTTATCTCCAGGGATGTTCCAAGGAGCTCAGCTAGATGTTGCCTCCTTGACTGCTGCCTCCAGCCCTGAGAGTGGAGCTCTAAAATGGCCACTCTCATCAAGCATCTGCAGGCTGCCTGCTCCTAGCCATTCAAGTGGCAGGTACTGAAGGTGGTCTGCCACACTTCCATTCTTATAATTTCTTTTAATGATAATGACATGACAGCAAAGCATAGAAATGCATGGTTAATCTTTGTCAAATGATTACCCTGTGTGTTCTAGGTTCCAATTAGACACCAAGCCTCTTCTATAGTATCAAACAAATGGGAAGGCTTGAGGATCCCACTATCTACATGTCACCTGTCTGTAAATATTGGTCATTCTATGTAGGCCTGGAGATGACTGCAACACCTATGGGTATAACACCTTTTGTAGATGCCTACCCACTTCCCTATCTCTGTCGTCACCTTCCCTGACATGGATGCAACCAGCAACTTTCCACCTTTCCAGAATGCTTCCTAGTATGATTAGAAATTCAATTATACCCACATGTCTTAATAAGCACTCGGTTGTGAACTCTTTACTACTTGTCTTATAGCCTAGTACTCAAACTTTGCCCTTTACTACTTGTCTTATAGGCTAGTACTCAAACGGATATTCATGCAGGGTGGCAAATCATTCACTGAATAGAAACAAAATGATGATGCCTAGAAAACAAGCAGATGTAGTCAGGGGCAAACGTTTTGGCTGGACAGGCAACAAGGGTCCTCTTCTTATACCTGCTACTCTTTAAACCTCAGGCAGGCAGACAGCTTAGGCATAGATCTGGTTTATGCATCATTCAGGTTGGCCAGTCTTGACTGTGAGATTGACTAAGCAGTTGTGATTGGCTAGTTCAGCAAGCCAATCTTCCCACAATTGTCTTAACAAATGAAGGCTTAGGTGAAAGTTTAATAGAATGAAATGTGTCTGTCTAACTTTGTGTGAAGAAATGGGAAAGTGTCTTATAGAGCAGAGTTTCCCAACCTTTTCCAGCACCAGGCACACTTACATAAATAAAAAATTTCCACAGCACACCTGTTAAGGCATCCCCCATCATCATACCTATTGATGCCACAGCAAAATTCCACAGCAGACCTATTAATTTCTATTGGCACACTTTTGTGCTGCGGCACACTGGTTGGGAAACACTGTTGTAGAGACTCTGAAATTGTATTTACATTTAGACAAATTATTTTCTGTCACCAAGGTAATGTTCTTAACAAATATATCTACTGTAACAGGATATGCAAATGTGGCTATGCTACCTAAGTCTCCCATTTGTGGCACCCTGTCATCTCCCTTTTGAAAAAAAACAATTGTGATATTAGATCTGAGTTTGATAGTCATAGCTGCATGAGTACCTTTCTGAAGTTGGATCGTGTTATGTGAAGGAAAATGGAAAATGAAGTATGATTTATATAGCAGTTTGGCCAAATTGCTCTTATTAGATGGAAAAATACATTTATTGAATGCATCTAGGCTGGAATTAGCTCTTCAGTGATGATGATGAATGCTTGCAGCCTTATAAACACACTTGAACATTAAGTTGCTAAATTACTGTACCATTTTGAGATTGATTATTAAGTTTGGCCATGTCAGTTTCCCGACCCACACATCCATCCCAAAGACTGCCTACATTCTGAAGCCTACTTAATGCTCTTTTTTTCTAATTAAACTTTTATTGAATTTTCTTCCCCTTTTAATACTTGTTTTGATTCTCTTATGCGCAGATGACAAAAGCCTTGCACCAGCCATGTGATTCTCTGTTTTAGAACAGTCCCACTTTGCAGGATTAGCCATTTTTAATGACTTTAATCTCCTTTTTGAAAGTGATTTTTCTCATTCTGTTACATTCCTTTGATTGCATTAATGTAGAATTATTATTCTGTTGGAAAAACCATCATTGCCAGACATGTCATACCACATCTCACGAATATCTTCCCAGTGTAAAATACTTTAGTAAAATTACCTAGAATTTTTTCTGGGTTCATTATTAGCCTTTTCCTCAATTTAAATAAGCAAGTTAAAATAAACAAGGTTATTTCTCATTCCACAAAGAGATTAATGATAATGAGTTTCCCCTAATTTCTTCAGTTTTAGTCTTTGGATACACACACTAATGTTTCATTTGTCTAGAAATTTAGGTAGATTGTGCATAGTGTTGCATTTCTGAGCAGTTTTCCAATTACTTCTAAATTGTAAAAGTCAGACAAAGAAATATATTGAAACAAAACTGGAAGTCAAACACTTAATTCCACATTTCCAAATTACACTGTAAAAATAAGGCAATCCAGCTTTCAACTTTTCAGCGTAAATTATTCTGTTTTTGTCATACATTCAGCTTTCCAATATGGAAAATGTGATTTTACTTGAATCCAAATGAATTGTCTCATAGCACTTATATTGTATATCATTCGCCAATACCAGCTTTCTTTAGTATTATATTTTTAAATAGTCCAATATGCTTGGAAGAAGGGAATTGCTACTTTTGGGGTCGAATCTTTCCTAAGTGTCCATTCTTACATTTTGTGATTGATATGGATGAGGTAATGGACCAACTTCACTGCTGGCAAAAGCACAAGCAATTGAATTCAATTAATGTTGTCCTACTGGGTCAAGGTAACACTGAATTTGGTGTGTTAAATCTACAGGTTTGAAAAGCTGAACAGTGAAACTGATTTATTCATTAAAGTAGTTTCAATTTTGTCTGAATTTTTCCCCTCTTTGTTGCCCTTTTTAATCATCTAGGTCCTTATACTAATACTAAGACAACAATAACAAGTTGCTGCAATGAAAAACTCATTCTAAAATATACATATTTAAAATGTCTTTTATGTGTAAGCACATGCTATAGAGTGTATATGTATATATGTTTGTGTGAACATATACATGTACAGAGAGAGAGAAAGAGAGAGAGGGTGTATACATATAAGACATTTTAAATGTATATATTTTAGAATGGTTTTTGCATAGTAGCAACTTGTTATTGTTTACACAACAGCCAGTTAATTTATAGAGTAGCAGTGTAATCCTTTTTTCTCCAGTAGAAAACAAGGTAGAGTTAGCAAATTCACCATGTGCTGCCCTACTTCAGGCCCAAGCATCCCCTCTGTCCCTTTTGTCTCCTTTCCCCATGAGGAGCCCAGCTGGCGTGAGCTGGGAATTAGCGAGCAGTGATCTACCGGTACCTCCCCACTGAATCTAATCCAAGAAGCTGGCAGCCAGCTGAATCCTTCCAGTCAGAAGGGCCCATTAATGCAAGTCCCTAGGGAAGCTGGCTCTCCTTTGCTTAGGGAGGGAACCCCTGTGAATGTGGCTGACATCAGAGTGAGAGGGAGAGAAAGGGAGGGAGGCAGATCAGGATATGGGGCAAACCTGAGTCTATGATATGGCACACAGGAGCGTACAACTGAGTAGGTTTAAACCTTGAGTGTGAGATTTCATTACTGATACAAACAAAAAAGAGAGCACATGAGACAGAGAGAGAGAGGTGGGAAAAGGGAGAGAGATTGGGTTGTGTTATTTGTTTAGTACAAGAAGTTGAAAAAACAAGTGTATCAATAGATGCTATGTTTTATAATGCTCAGACTGGGACAGAGTTTTGCGTAATATGTGTCCATTGAATGTTTGTAAACTGTGGTTGCTTGCTGAAAGGTATAAGGGCATTTCTGTAATGAACTTAAAATACTGTATTCGTGTCATCAGTCATTTTTGGAGTAGCTGATTTGGATATGATCAGATGAGGATGGAATAGTAGTACTGTATGAAAAGAGAAGGATATCTTCTGGTACAAATTTGTTCTAGAAAAGATGTGACCTTTTTTGCTAGATGAGTTGGTTTGCACAGGATTTTTTTTTGTATTCTTTCATTGTTTTGTTTTTTGTTTTTTATATAGAGTAACAGAAATCTGTGTTTTTCTGGGGTAAAGAGATAGCCTTCTGATAAAGAAAACTTATGTTCTTCAACCGGCAATATCCTCATTAAGTAAGCTCTTTGAAAGTTACTCTACTGTACATGTGCTCTTATTGGACTGGTGACTATTTAATTGGCAGACAAGTGAATGTGTGGCAGTTTGCCTGCACGGTTAGGGGTTTTTTTTTATTAGTTTGGGGGTTTTTTTTAAGCTAGAACAGGATCATTAAAAGTTTAAGAATGCTAAATAGCTTTGGCAAAATAGGTCCTTTTTGAATTTCCAAACATAGTATATCTGTGATCATATGTATGGGCAGAGTCTCCCTCCTTTCCCTCATTTTTGCTAGACTTACCCCAGGATTTTTTCATGGTTCAGTATGGTATTCAACTAGCAGGATATTCACTTAATTCAATGTTTTCAGCCGGCTCTGTAGAATGAGTATATCTGCATTTATTTTATTCTCGTTTCTGCTAACAGTTGAGATGGTGAAATATGACAAAATTGTATTATTTCTTTAAAATGACCATTCTGCAGTTGGAAATGACTTTGTGGTTTTTTTTATGGTAAAACAGATTTATAAAATATTTTGTCAAGTTTCAACTTAGGGTAAAAGAAGTATCATTAAGGAGTAGCCTGTGCTGTTTTGTTCTTGAATTTGGCTGTCTAGTGGATGATTTGAAATCTCCAAAGAAGACTGTTAGTCTTTTTGCTATAATCGGACAACATTGCCTTCCTAAACCAATGAATACTATAACAATTCAAATTTCTTCTTAGATTTGGCTGAGCTGTCTCAAACCTGTCACTTTTTAACTTCACATAGATATTGGACTCTGTTTGCTTTTTCTAACTGTAACTGCTTTTTGTGCAGCCTTTAAATATGTTTCAGTTTTGAAGTAGAAGTGAAAAGATTTTGTTTAATGGAGACATTGCTTATAATCATTTTGATATATCGTTTAGAAACCCTACAAAATCACAGTTGATCACTTAGTGCTGTAGCTCTTGGTAATGTTTGTATTGCCTTGCTGCACACTGTATTTTGTTTTCTGTATTCATTGTTTATTGCTTTACAGTGCAGTGAGCAAGTGTTAAACCTGCTAAAGAAAAATGCTTTATATAAATACTCTATGTTGGCATATACATGAAATGCATTTACAATATGTACTTTTCTTCCTTTTTTTCTAACATCCTTTAAAATTCAAGAGACGTTTATCTTTCCTTTTTTTTGTTCAGCAGTTAATTTTTTTATACTGTAGTAGCAGCAGCCCATAGTGTTGTTGAGAGGCTTTGTCCTTATTTCACAGATGCACTGGGAATTGTTTTTAATCTCCTTTCTGCTTTCCCATTACAGATGGTGATGACGACCCACAACTCTCCTGGGTGGCTTCATCTCCCTCCAGCAAAGATGTTGCATCACCCACTCAGATGATAGGAGATGGGTGTGATCTCGGCATCGGGGAGGAGGAAGGGGGGACTGGCCTGCCATATCCCTGTCAGTTTTGTGATAAGTCCTTCATTCGCCTGAGCTACCTTAAAAGGCATGAGCAGATCCACAGTGACAAACTACCTTTCAAATGCACCTATTGTAGCCGGCTTTTTAAGCATAAGAGAAGTAGGGATCGCCACATAAAGCTTCACACAGGGGATAAAAAATATCATTGCCATGAATGTGAGGCAGCCTTTTCTCGCAGCGACCACCTCAAAATTCATCTGAAAACTCACAGTTCCAGCAAGCCGTTCAAGTGCACTGTCTGTAAGCGTGGGTTTTCCTCCACCAGCTCATTGCAGAGTCACATGCAAGCTCATAAAAAGAACAAGGAACATATGGCAAAGACTGAGAAAGAGGTGAAGAAGGATGATTTTATGTGTGATTACTGTGAAGAGACATTCAGTCAGACTGAAGATTTGGAGAAGCACGTAATGATGCGCCACCCACAGCTTTCTGAGAAGGCAGATTTGCAGTGTATTCATTGCCCTGAAGTATTTGCAGATGAAAACTCACTTCTTTCCCATATTCACCAAGCTCATGCCAACAAAAAACACAAGTGCCCTATGTGCCCAGAGCAGTTTTCTTCAGTGGAAGAAGTCTATTGCCATTTGGATAGCCACAGACAACCTGATTCCAGCAACCACAGTATCAGTCCTGATCCAGTCTTGGGGAGTGTGGCATCCATGAGCAGTGCAACTCCTGATTCGAGTGCATCGGCAGAACGAGGATCTACACCAGACTCAACTCTAAAACCTTTGAGAGGACAAAAGAAGATCAGATCAGTGGAGAGAGAGGAAGGCCAGAATTGGTCTAAAGTCACTTACAGCTGTCCCTACTGTTCCAAGCGTGACTTCAACAGCCTCGCTGTCCTGGAGATACATTTAAAGACCATTCATGCTGACAAACCTCAACAAAGCCACACGTGCCAGATCTGCCTTGATTCCATGCCTACTCTATACAATTTGAATGAACATGTGAGAAAGGTACACAAAAACCATGCATATCCCATGATGCAGTTTAGCAACATTTCTGCCTTTCACTGTAACTATTGTCCTGAGATGTTTGCGGATATTAATAGCCTTCAGGAACATATCCGCATCACTCACTGTGGTCCAAATGCTACCCCTCAAGATGGTAACAATGCCTTCTTCTGTAACCAGTGCTCCATGGGCTTTCTAACTGAAGCAACCTTGACTGAACATATTCAGCAAACTCACTGCAATGTAGGAAATTCAAAATTGGATTCCCCTGTCATTCAGCCAACACAGTCTTTTATGGAAGTTTACTCATGCCCTTATTGCACAAACTCCCCCATTTTTGGCTCCATCCTGAAGCTTACAAAGCATATTAAAGAAAACCACAAGAACATTCCTTTGGCACACAATAAGAAGTCAAAAGCAGAGCAGAGTCCAGTTTCTTCTGATGTTGAAGTCTCTTCCCCTAAAAGGCAGCGGCTTTCTGCAAGTATAAATTCAGTTTCTAATGGAGAATACCCATGTAATCAGTGTGATCTAAAGTTCTCTAATTTTGAAAGTTTCCAAACTCATTTAAAGTTGCATTTGGAGTTGCTTTTAAGGAAACAGTCTTGCCCTCAGTGTAAAGAAGACTTTGATTCCCAAGAGTCTCTCCTGCAGCACCTCACAGTACATTACATGACGACTTCAACCCATTATGTATGTGAGAGCTGTGACAAACAGTTTTCTTCAGTGGATGACTTGCAGAAGCATTTGCTGGACATGCATACTTTTGTATTGTATCACTGCACCCTTTGCCAAGAAGTTTTTGATTCCAAGGTATCTATCCAAGTACATCTGGCAGTAAAGCATAGCAATGAAAAGAAGATGTATCGTTGTACAGCCTGTAATTGGGACTTTAGGAAGGAGGTAGACCTTCAGATCCATGTGAAGCACAGCCATTTGGGTAATCCAGCAAAGTCACACAAGTGCATCTTTTGTGGTGAGACCTTCAGTACAGAAGTAGAACTACAATGCCACATCACAACCCACAGCAAAAAATACAACTGCAAGTTCTGCAGCAAAGCTTTCCATGCCATCATCTTATTGGAAAAACATTTGCGGGAGAAACATTGTGTGTTTGATGCTGGTGCAGAGAATGGTACAGCTAATGGCATGACACCAACGAACAAGAAGACGGAAGCTGCAGATATTCAGAACATGTTGATGAAGAATCCAGATACATCCAATAGCCATGAAGCTAGTGAGGATGATGTAGATGCATCGGAGCCTATGTATGGTTGTGATATCTGTGGAGCTGCCTACACCATGGAAGTTCTTTTGCAGAACCATCGTTTGAGAGATCATAATATCAGGCCTGGGGAGGATGATTGTTCTAGAAAGAAGGCAGAATTCATCAAAGGTAGCCACAAATGTAACATCTGCTCAAGGACCTTTTTTTCAGAGAATGGTCTGAGAGAGCATATGCAGACTCACCGAGGTCCAGCCAAGCACTACATGTGCCCCATTTGCGGGGAGCGTTTCCCATCACTGCTGACTCTGACAGAACACAAAGTCACTCACAGCAAAAGTTTGGATACAGGAACATGCAGGATCTGCAAAATGCCACTGCAGAGCGAGGAGGAATTTATTGAGCACTGCCAGATGCACCCAGATCTCAGAAACTCCCTCACTGGATTTCGCTGTGTTGTCTGTATGCAGACGGTCACCTCTACCCTTGAGTTGAAAATTCACGGAACGTTCCATATGCAGAAATTGGCAGGAAACTCTGCAACCTCATCTCCCAACGGCCAGGCCTTGCAGAAACTCTACAAGTGTGCTTTGTGCTTGAAAGAGTTCCGTAACAAGCAGGATTTGGTGAAATTGGATGTTAATGGCCTGCCATATGGCCTCTGTGCTGGATGCATGACCAGGAGCACCAATGGACAGTCTTCAGGCTTGACCCCACAGGAAGTTAACGAGAGACCATGTGGCAGTCTCAGGTGCCCAGAATGTAGTGTCAAATTTGAAAGTGCTGAAGACTTAGAGAACCATATTCAGCTAGATCACCGAGATCTGACACCCGAGACTAGTGGCCAAAGGAAGGGTACCCAGACATCCCCTGTTCCCAGAGTAAGTATTCTTGAAACATTATCAATTCTCATTTCATGGAACATAGACATTTCATGTAATTGAAAATGATCTATTCAATTTAATATTAAAATACTGGTGCTGTAAAAATTTTAGTACCTCACAGAGTGAACTTTGCTATTACCCAGTCTTGCAGACTTCTGAGGTCTTTGTGGCAGGGCATCAAGGTTCTTATTATGGAACTGCTTTGAAATTGTCAGTAGAGAGGTGAGGTATGCTCGTGGTAAATTTGGATGGTACAGCTTTGGTTTGTGTATGAATGCTGGTGCTGCTGTGTGGGTAGATCTGCAGCAACTGGAAATGTTTACATGGGAAAAGATATTCTCAATATCTAGAAAAAAAGAATCCTAAATATTTTCCTTCACCACATCTGAGGAATGAGCTTGATGGTAGGCTGCCAAGAGCCTTGTTTCATTTGTGTAGCCTGGTGGCATAAGTATCTGCTTTATTGAACGTGTTTATCTGGGGATCAGATGTGAGCAGAGAGAAGTGGGAGCTCAGAATAAAAAATGAAATCACCTCAAAACAATGCTTGGCTTCACCTAATTAGAGTCACTGCATGAAAAGGTAAGTTTTCTTTTATGTCCTTAAGAGAATGAATATTGGAAGCTTTCCTCTTCTGACCCAGGGTGGTGAGGGGAGGTTGTGTGTGTGTGCACGTGCACGTATGAGAGAGAGAGAGAAGGAAAGAGTGAAACATGGAAAATTGAAGTGTTTCTTACAAACACTTTAAAAATAGAGGGTGTCTTTATGGGTAAGGTTTTGGCCATGCCAGTACTCAAATATATATCTCAGATTATATTGCACATGGATTAACTTGCAGCATTATTTTAAGTGGAACTGCTTCTTTCCCTTCTCTTAATACAAGGAGTTTTCTAATCAGAAAATTCCTGCAAAACATGCAGGTGGGAAAATTGAAAGAAAAGTGTTCTTCCTCAGTCTCTATAAGCAGGCTGCTGTCCTGCTTCTCATGAGACTGATCTTCTCTCCAGTTCATGGTCTTTTCAAATTATTTGTCAAAATTTCAGTTCATGATTGGGTCAAATTATTTCTTAAGCCGTGAAGAACAGATGGAATGAGAAGCGAATTTTGGAACTCTTCTCAGGAGACCAGTACCAGTCACACAAATGTTAATCACACCCCTCTGAGAATTTTAATTAAATATGATAGGGAGAAATTTTCAGAAGTATCTGAGGGAGTTAGACACCCAGCTCCTATTGGAAAATCCCTTCCATTGACTCTACCCTATGTCAGTCTGATAATTAAAGTACCCACGAACAGGTCTTGATGTTGTAGGCAATAATAGGCTAGAAGATGCTGCTAGAGTAAACTGTGTCAGAAATTCAGTAAATTTGAGAGGACCCCAAATAGGTGGTGGCAATTCTGATTGGACTGGGCTCTGTTAGAGCTGTTACAATCTACATTGTCAATAAACTACAGCTTGCATTCGTGTTCCAGATTCAAAGAACAATTTCAATTAAAATTTTGTTTGGTTTTGTTTGCTTTTAAATGAAACAACTGGATATTTTTCCCTCTGGGTCCAGTGAACATGTGATTAGCTGTGCTGTAATATACATCTAATTCTGCAGAGGAATAAAATAAGGAATGAAAATATTCGTCCCTTCAGTGTGATGCCTCTTGAGAGTTCAACTGAAACTCTGACTAGGTCACAGTCTTCCTTCTGCTTCTTTGCTCTTTATCTCCTTCTAAATTCTCTTAAACATTCTTTTATGTAGGACTAATTCCTATTTCATATGGCTGTGTGCACAGCCTAAAATATTATCTATTCTTTCCCGTCATCTCTCAGGAGTGGAATATGTTGCCATCTTCTGCTCTAATTTCTTGCTTTAACTCTCTCTTTTCAGTGAGAGCTTCCATACCTGTTCTCTCAGGGGAGAGTTTAAGTTCTTCAACAAGGTAAATGCTTTGAATTTCATCCCATGAGGGCAGATTTTAGTTCCTTTGTATAAAATAATGAAAAATCAGCATTTGTATGAACACCAAATAGCACCTGGACCAGGTGTCTTTGGCCTGCATGTACACCAGTGTCTGATACCTTTATGGTATGTACCCTAGGAGCAGAGACATTGTAATTTGGCGTAATTCATAATTTACCTTTAATTAGATCTACCATACTTGAATATTAATATCTTCTGACAAGTAACTACTGGCATTTCACTCTGGGAATTAAATGGGGTTTCTCAAGGTAATGCCATTTCGATCTGTAAATATGTTTTTGAAGCATAAGGTTCTTCAAAGAATTATATTATTTTTAGAAAAGACTAATTTCCCCTATTATTTTAAGAATACAAGTTTAACTTTACTTTTTTCAAAGATAACCAGGTTAGGCGGGTACAACAAAGTCTCTCTCTTGTAGTCGTCTTTTGATATGCTGTACAATGGTAAAATATCATTTTTAAGTATATACTACAAGCTAAGCAGTCTGCAGCTGTCCAAACAGGTTATTGCTCTATAATTCTTGACCACTCTCCTTTTTTTTAAAACTATTGATTTTTCTTTTTAACACAGAGAAAAAGAATTCAGGATTAGAAAAATAAACAGAGAGCACACTGAAATTAAATTAAAAAATAGCACACATTTCAGTAAGCAAAAGAATGTGATGCTATCCCTTATACAGGAAGGAAAAAGTAAGTACAGAATGTATAGGGTTCTGTAAATGCCAAAAGCATCCCACCTTTTGAATAGTTTCACTATTCAAATGATACGAGTAAAGATGGGTGCCTTTAGGATATATTGGAAAACTTGAGAATTGAGGCAAACACAAGGACAATGAAGTATAGAGTAAAAACATAGATATATTAATAGCTGATGACCAGATGTGGGGGCCAAAGAGTACAGCAAGAGAAAGGGACCATTTGTAACATTTCTTTATATGCATTTAAAGCTGCATTAGGACATTCTCCCCCTCTAAAGGGGAATATGAATAATTCTTTTCCTGTAGTCAATTTGGATGCTTCTGGTGATAGGGTTTTTTTTAGGCTGTTGGAGACACCTGGATAAGGAATTTATATCTACACAGCAACTTTGAGGCTGTTGTTTTCTACCATCCCAAAACAAACAGGAGAAAACATATATGCCTTACAAGCTAACAGTGGGTTTTCTTCCTGCTTGTCAACTACCCTTAATATTTAAAACATCAGCAATCAAATCATCTATCTTTCTCAGTTATTTTAAAGCACCAATATTGGTGATACCTAAATTGGTGGAAAAGATGGTGGGACTCTTCAGTCTGAAAAAGCAAAGACTGAGAGGGGACTTGGTAGCAGTTTACCGCTGCATCAAGGGCTTGGTGAACAACTGTTCACCAGGGCACCCTTGAGGGAAAACCAGGAGTAACGATCACAAACTCCTGGAAGATGGTTAGGAAAAACTACTTTTACAACTAGGGTACCCAGACTGTAGAAAAAGCTCCCTCCAAAGGTGGTGCAATCGCCTACCCTGGAAATCTTCAAGAGAAAACTGTACAATCACCTTGCTGGGGTCACCTGACCCCAGTTGTCTTTCCTGCTTGGTTCAGGGGGCTGTACCGGATGATCTTCCAAGGTCCCTTCCAGCCCTTACAATCTATAAATAAAATATCACATAGACTTATTTTGTCTATATCCAAATCCTAAATGGTATAAAGGTTTGCTTCCTGAACAAGGACATACCTACTTCAGAGAACCCATATTAATTATTTTCAAGGCATATTGAGCAGATTTTATTTGCAACAACACCAAGGGGACTAAAGAATGGTGGGATGTTACTACTCTCTAACATATGACTTAGTTTTATGGTTTTTATAGTTCTGTTGGAAGAATTTCAGAGGCAGTTAAGTCTTAGGTTTTCTCTTCTAGGAATTTCCTGCTCTTGGATATGCCCAAGAATAGTAGGCTTTACTGTACTAGAGTCTATTCTGAGGTCTTGCAGATTGCTGCACATGCTCATTTTAGCTCTTTTTGTTCAATCATGGATATATTAGAATTAATACATCCATTTTCCATTAAAATATGTATATCAAGTCACAGTTTAGCTGAGATGGCTCCATTTTTGAATATGCATTGGTAGGCTCTTCAGACACATTTGCTGGAAAAACAACTGTGTCTAATGTTTCCAGCCAGAGGGGCATGCCTGGCTGGTTTAGTTTTGAGGCAGATAATGTTTGAGTGTATATTTTAATACTGTAGAAAATAACTTTTCAGATTCAGCTTGCTTTCTTTATAGCACAGATTAATCATTATTCTAAAACTGTAATTACAATGATTGGCAGTTATTAACATCAACACTAGCAATTCAAGCAGTCAAGATACCAGTTCAGTTGCCATCTTAAGTCACATTGCTTTATTTAACCCACTCAAGTTAGTTGTGCTGAGGGATAAATGAGGGGACCCAGAAAGTCGGGTGAATTAAACCTGTTTTCTGCTTCATCACCCAGCTCTCTCTCTTGCCCAGATCCTTTGAGATCAATTTCCTTTCTTCAGTTTTTCTGTCTATCTTACCTTGTGAATTGAATGGAGAAGTGTTTTCACTTCTTGTGAAAAAGTAGGATACTATTTTCAGGTAGTTGCCTGGAAATTGCATGGGAACAATAGCCATTTCTGAAAATGAACCAGGGCCCTATCATCTCTCTCCACCAATATTATAGTATTGATGTTATTCCATGCCAAAATTGGAATTAAATACCTTACTTACCTTGTCTCTTATGTCATCTCAAAGTTATGTTAGCTACCTTTCAACAGCTCTTCAGACTGCAACTTTCTTCAAGTAGAGTTTTTCAGTTGTTTGTCACCACTTCTAATTGCTGAGTTCAAAACTTTTCAAATGTCAAAAGAGAAATCAGAAGAAACAAACAGAAAGATCGTGGAATCCATTTCCCACAAGAATAGTAGTGATAGGTCCATGTTGATGTTCTGAGTAACCTATTTCTATTTGTGTTTAAAAGATCCATACTGACATAAACAAAAGTATTTTTAAAGGGAATTGGTAATTTACTTTAAAATACTCTAGCATAGGTTTAGGTGATTATGAAAATATGCGTCTTGGGTGGCTTACGCAAAGCTAGTTTCTGGTTTATTTTAATTCATGCAGAGTACTACATGACAAACTTGACTACCACAGTTGTACTGTTTGCACACCGATGTGTTTGTCAGTTGAAGCAAAGGAAGGACCTGACGTGGAATTTGAAATCTCTTGATCCAAGGGATAATCTCTCCAAATTGGGATTGTTGCATGTTGATAGGGTGACATTGTATGTGTGCACTAACTGTGCAGTGTCTGTTCTGTGGATAAATGATGAGTTCTGGGTTTGTTGGTATCCAGCTTTCAGAAGCCCTAAAATTCACGAGAAGAATGTCAAAAGGCATGTCTACACATACCAATTTAAGGCGCTTTAGCCTGATTTTAAAGCACCACATTAAAGGCATGTGTCAACATGTGCACACCTTTAATGTGCCTTAAAAATGGCAATTTTAGGCCATTTGTGTCTAAATTTGATACCTGCAAAACCAAACAGCTAGAGTGCATTAATGCATCTGTAGACACATTAAGGTGCATTAACACTGTGTATGGATTGACTTGGGACTAACATTAGTCTCACGTCAGTCTGCGCACATGGCGCTAATGAGCTTTAACACGTCCACGTGTAGATGTGAGCCTAAATCACCTTAATGTGCATTAAATTTAGACATGCCTAAATGCACATGTAAACATGCCCAAAGAGTGCAACTGTCAGTGTTAATACATTTTTAAAGGTTTGGATAGAGAGTTGAGCTGAAACACAGTCCTCATTAATTAGTGAATTCATTGGGGAAAGTTTTTAGGTAGCAGTGGGCACGTCTACATGTGATATAAGTGTGATGCAATAAACTCTAATGCAGTTTGTGCCAGACTTTATTGCTCCCATGTGTCACGTTTACATATGTGCCCAGGACCACAGCACATTGAACCAAGTTGGAGTAGCGTCAGATGGCAGGAGTCTCAGGGGGTCAGCCTTCTAGCCCGAGGCTGCTCTTACCTGGCTCAGTGTGCTACAGAGGGGCTGGCTGGGGCATGAAGGTGCTCCAATGCGGGATTAGCCAGCAGGCAGCCCCTGCACTGAAGTACCCCCGCCAGCCATATCAGTGTCTACACATGTGCTAGGGTGCACTAAATAACACTGTTACAAATAAACACAAGTACTATCCTATGGCAGCGTTTATTAGTTACTGTGGCCTAACAGGGCTGCATGTATAGGCACTGAGACTTTAATGAGGAGCTAATTAGTCAGCTTGGCAGTAAATGTCTTGTGTAGACATGCCCAGTAAGTCTAAACCAATAAAAGATTTAGATAGCTTCAGAGTTTAGGAAGGTTTCCCCTTTTGAAAGTGAGCTGTGATTTTTGCTAAGTTTTTCACCAGTGTGTATATATGAATGTGTGAGCATGCATGTCTGTATCTGTGCACGTGTGCTTGTGTGCTGAGATGGACTCCTAGAAAGCAGTGCTTCAGACATCAGCCTCATATTTTATTTACAGAGAGGGGTCCTTGGGAATACCTTCTTGAGCCAGCTGATGGTCTATAACCAATCCAAACTATTTCCCTATTGGCTGGCTATATTAGTTTACAGCTGATGGCATGTTGCCTTTTTGCCATAATCATATTTTCTGTCCTGGTCCACATTTTAACCAAACATAGTGGTTTGTATACAAGTGGGTACATATACAAACTACATAAAATAATACCATACTGTGTTTGTTAATCTCCATCTCCAACCTGTTGCTGTTGATAAAATGTGAAATAGCAAAGATGTTATTGGTAACAACTGGTCTTTCTGTCCTGGGCCAGTATTCAAAAACGTTGGTTCTCATATTCTGGGGGCAAGGTAGCAAGCTTAAACTTATTATTGATGCATCAGAAACTTGAATCTACACATGGGCTTGATGAGAGGGATTCAACAAAAAACAGTGTAAATGTAAACATTTAAAACAGAAAATTAATTGCTTTAATTAACTAGAAAGTGGGATTCTTGCCTTGGGTTTATCACTCCTGATGACTTGCATCCCCAATCATGCAGCTGCTAGCTGAAAATATGGTCTTTTTGACTATGGCTTAACTCATTCTGGGGCCATGCACTACAGCTGTAGAGCTGGAGTGTTCGTGGGATAGTGTGACAAAAGATGACTGCCAGGATTGTTACCTCCCAATAAACTTTATGCAGTGAAGATTTTGCATTATTAGACTGCACATGAATTATCCCTCTAGCTCAGTGAACCTCAACCTTTTAGAGTGGCATGCTGGGTGGGAGCTTATGACCTGGGTGCGTCACTGGCCACTACTCCCTTCCAGTAGGGAAGCGGGGAGCGAGAGAGTGAGTGAATGAGTGGGAGGGGAGTTGTCTGCCAATGTCAGAGAAGGGGAGAGAGAATTGGGGGTACAGAAGGAAGAAGGTGATAGAACAGAGAGGTGTACAGAGGGGATCACTGGTGTGGTGAAGGCCGGGAAAGTGATTATGCTGAGCCAACCTGTTTGCTGCTGATCCCCGCCTATGCAGTAGGCTAGATCCAGTCAATTTGGGGCCACAGGTTGAGCGCTGCTCTTCTAGTTTGTGTGTTCATTTGCAGTGATTGACCCTCCATATTAGGCATGCAGTTCTGAATTCATGTTTTATGTAATTTCTGCAGCTATACCAAAATTTTAGCATTGACATTTTATTTCCATTTAACTTGGAATTCTAATGTCACATGCATTTTAATATCTGTAACTTATTCCTTGGATTCCTCTCTCTTGAACTACCAGAGTATACACCACTGTCAGTCTGAGAATGAGCCCCATTTTCCTTGTTTGAATAAATGGTTCATGTAATTGCTTCTTCACACTATCTCCTGGTTTCTGCAGCTAAGCCTCATTAATATGACATTGTGATGCAGAAAATGCGCAACAGACTACGTATGGAAGCCATTTCTCATGGTAATAATGGATTTCCAAGATTTCTGTACAAAATGGTTTTTTTTCTTTGTCCTTCATTATCTCAAGGTGTAATTGGTGTTCCCATTGCATTTTGAGTTTTACTGGAGTATGGTAATATTTTTTCTTTACAAAGTTGAACTTTTTTTCTGAAAGCAGACAGATTTCCTTTACCTGCACAGGTATATCTACAACAGTGCTTAAACTTTTATGATTAACTTGATTATGTGGGAGAATGTTATGTACTTCACATTGAAACCCTCATTTAGACTGCCATTTGATATTTTGGCCCTGAGATTAAAGCCTGCTGCAAGTCAGATATTAATTACAGCTTGCTTTATCCAAGTTTGGTACCTCGTTTGGGATAAAGAAGCTAAGAGGGAGTAAGAAGGAGAAATTTTAAGCACATAACCATCAGTTTTCATAATTACATTTGCTTTATGCTACAGTACAGTTTTCTCTAATCTCTTTTTGGTTATTAAACAGAAAAAGACCTATCAGTGCATCAAGTGCCAGATGACCTTTGAGAATGAAAGAGAGATACAAATCCATGTCGCTAACCATATGATTGGTAAGAAATTATTTAAACCAGGCTACTCATGGGCTACTTGTTTCTTGTTACTCTTTGAAATTCACTATTTTAATTGATTGTTAATATTCATGCTGTTACATTTTTTTTAACATTCAAGGCAAATTATCTAGATGTAATGACTCTTCACTTCAAAGCTTTTTAAATGTGTGGTTACAGAAGTGTTATAGCTGAGCTTTTTCCCACCCTTTTGAATCCTCTTGTACCATTTTCACTTATATTAAAATCAAACTTTTGACAATGTCTTCCATTTTATAGAATAAATTTCCCTCAATCTGTGTAAAAAGTACTTGCCAGTTGTCAACCACTTAGGAGCAATTATGATTCAATTTTGCATGTCATGACATTGAATAGATTTAACTGCTCACATTTTCCCAGCTATATGTAGTGAATTCCTGAGGCACATTGTCAAAACAAAATGCTTAAAAAGTTATTTCAGTGCTTTCCTTTTTTCAAGCTGTTCTGGACTTTAGAAAGTTCAGCTTTTCAGATGTTCAGATGTTTTAAAAAGCAATGCCTTGCTGCTTTCTAGCGCAGTTCTAGCATAACAATCTGCAGTAAAGTGTTACTGTAATCTGAAGGGTTGTATTTCTGTTGCAGCTGTATGATTGCTTTTCTCACAAATGCAAGGAACTATTTTTCCTATCTGTACAGATGTTATAAATAGATGTGATGGCCCCTGAGGTCAGTTTATTTTGATGCATAGACCACAGAGGAATTTCTTACACATGTCATTCTAAGTGTATAAGTTGTATAAGATCCTTTAAGGGCCCTACAGTGCACTCCACATGTCTCATATGTTCATATGCAGCATTTATCTCTGAAAAACATGGATCTTCTTAGTTTAATGGTTATCCTGGAACATTTTTACATTTTTACATTTAGGAAACTGTTTTCTTATATATAGCTGCATAATACTTTTATTATCTTTAAACTGATGTATGCACAAATATCAAAGGGAGAATTATAGACTGATACAAAGATTTTAAAAAGTCTCTGTAAATGAAGAACATACAGTCAATCAAATGATTTCCATAGTAATGCTAAGCAGGTGTTTCAAGTCAGTGTCAAGTAGGTTTAGATGAAGATATCTAAAAATATTTGCTTTTTTAGCAGGGGTTAATATAATCTCTTGTTTGCAGGCTTGGAGGGTGAGATCCTTGTTAATTGAACCATAGTTATTTTAAAGTTTCCCCAGCCCTATTAAGAAACTTGAAAGAGAGAAGTATCTCTAGGCAAGTTGTTATGAGCCTTTAACTTAAGCTGTGAAACAGAGCTGGGTAATCAGTGATCTCTAAGTAGTTTGTGAGATTTTGATATTAATATCTTGTTTGATCACAGACACAAATTATTTTGTTCCTTTGGAAGTAAGTCACTTCCTTTAAAGATGTATGTGTACATACATACACAATCTTCATATATTAATTATTGAATCACTAGGTACTCGCTGTTTGCAGTTATACTAGATAATATATATGATAAAGTGGCAAATCCTGTACCAGAAACATTGGGAACCATGGTTGTAGTAGAAGACTACTGAGAACTCAGAAAAATGTGGTGTCTCCTTTTGTGAGAATTGCAAGTGTTAGTTCCCCAGAGTTTTAAATATATGTAGGTTACAATACAAAATTCAGAAACCTGTAGAGAATAATAGGTGAATGATGGCTCCATTATGGATAGTGGATTTATCCTGTGACAAGCGCTAGATCATGCCAAGACGCGATTTCATTTTACCTGAATGGATCACATCCTTGAGAAAATCATGGACTTGGAGAAATGACATTTCTTAACTTTCTTTACATGAGGTTTTTGGGACATCAGAAGGGCAACTCCGGGAAATCAAGCTTCTTCTCTTGACCTATAGACTCTGAACAACCCCATGGGAGTCTGACCCTATCTTCCTGAGGAGGCATGGCTGCCTTAGGAAGTGTTCTGTCAGTGAGTTCCCCCCTGGCATTTTGCTGAATGATATTTAAGATGAGGAATTGCAGGTCATTCGCCAATAACTCCTGGTTTTCAGTGCCAATTGTGTATTGAAGTAGCTGCTCTTCTGATCTGCTTCTAAACCCTAAAACCCAAAGCCAAGTGGCCATACTATTGCAATTAATTTTGTTTACTTCTAGATGCCACAGATGAAGTAGGCATATTTCTCTTCATGAGTAAGAATGCCTTACTTTCTTATAAGTAATGCATGTGAGAATTTCATTTCTTCAGCACTGATCCAAATTGGCAGTGTCAGAAAATAGCTTGTGTCTGAAAGCTGTTCAGAAGCCTACAAGAAGCATGTTGGAGATTTTCTGGAAATCCTAGGGGACCCAAATCCATATGGCAAAAACCACCAGCATGATTGTTTAGTCTAGTTTGAGGACTTTAAATCAGTGTTGAGAGTTAGCTAATAGTCAGGACTGAGGCATACTAGTGCAGCAGTATGTCAGGGAAGCTTGTACTGCTGCTCACTTCACTGCATCTGGTCAATGGCTTAATCATCAGATTTGTCAGTCCAACACCTTTCAGCGACACTAATTTTCTTTCCTTTTGCACCCGAGCACACGCCAAATAAGTGCATGAAAAATGGCTTCCTACAAGCAGCTAAGCAGACGTGTTCTTTTGCAAACAGCTGTCAACAGTGTGATTCTTACTTTGAGACATGACATCTCTGAAATATCTGCATCTATAGAATGATTAAAGAATTATGTTATTATGTTTTACATCCTAGTTTTAAACAGTGCCAAATACTGCATCCAGTTGACTTGGCTGCACGTCTCTCCTCAACCTTTTGGCTGTACAGTCTGGAGTTAGAGGCCCTTCTTGTAATGCACTGGGGAAGATATTTCCGAGTAGTATGCAGGGAATTTTCAATGCTACTCCTACACAGTTTTGAAAAATTACTATTCTACACTCTAGCACTTCATCTTTTGTAGACAAACATAGAAGTATATTGGGTCCTATACAGAGACCCTAGAGATTGAACAGACTAGATGCGACCCTGGAGGAGGTAGAAGGTGAGTGGTTTGTTTTATTTTAACTGGGGCCTGTAGGAAAGCTTTTAGTAGCAAAAGAGGCCTCTTTAGTCATGGTTACTCAGAAGGAATCTGTTTAGCAGTGTTTTCAGCCAGGCTTTTGGGGTGGAATTTTTAGAGAACAGAAGGTCTTTGAAACACTCCACTGATTGGGGATCCTTTGAAATGTTTTCATTGACAAGGAAGGGGATCCCTCTTTGAAACATGTGCAGGCATTGGGGAGTCCACCCAGGAGTATATCAAAAACTTTCAGTAGTTCTTGCTGCCTCTGTACTGCTTACCTCCTATTGTGCTGACCTGACAATGTTTAAAGCGTTTCCCCCTTATCCCCCACCGACCATTGCCTGTGATGTTCAGTCTCTGCTAGATGCCTGGGAGGATGGGCATGCTCAGCTGCTGGCTCTATGGGGGGGAGGAAGTGAACAGCCATGTCAGCAGCAGAAATCACAAAAGCCTCTTAATAGATCTTTCTCCTGTGGTTGAGGGAGCAATGGGGCACTTGAATAATCAATAATTTGGCCTCTCATAAATCCTTGCCTCATGTTCATGACAAAATATTCCACCTCCTGGAGTTCTATGGTATGTTCTATTTAAGTAGTTTTAAATGTCACTTCATTTTGTCTTATAAATTAATATAAGCATTTCAAACATACCATACTTACAGGAGGACGCACTTGGAGAAGTGTCAAACAACTGTAGTGCTCAGCGCCTCTGTGGGTTTCTCCCAGTGTATTCATTCATTTGTTTTTTGCTACTTTGTGATGAAGTGTGTTCAGCCAATGCAGTGGGCACCATTGCCTACTTTTTCAATGCAGTGGGCACCATTGCCATCTTTTTCAATGCATCCTCATGAATATACAGACCTATCAGGATATTTTAGTGACATAAAAGAACTAGATTAAAGCTCTAATCAATTTATATCACAGGAATGGATGTAGCAGAACTTTGAACTTCTTTCTGTTTGATTTAGGTCAGGGGTCTTTTCCATTTAATGTTCAAGAATTTTTTCCCCAGTGCTTTCAAGAAAAAAACAACTAACTGTCTCCACCCTTCTCTGTGAGACAGTCTCCTGGCAGACATGCACTAACACTGGAATGAATTTATGAAAACTCCAGTATCATCTTCCAGAGTCTACTGGGTCAGTATGTGGGCTTCAAAGCCTCTCCCTGTACATGCTATCCATGTCAGCCACTTCACAGTTGAGTGTTCCTACCATTTCTTTTTGTACATATGATGTGGTGAACTGAAGCGTGTTCTAATAGTGTTGTTGAATTCAGGTAACAGGATCTGAAACATTTGAATAACCTTTACATATACAATAAGATGCCTATATAGTTATCAGAAATAAGAACAAATAATTCAATGAACTTCAGAGACCAAACCCAAAGAAATAGGATAATAAATAGAAAAAGCAGCTCAGAAAACTGTTTTCACTTGAAGAAGTTATTAATTGTGAGATAAATATATCACAGAGATAACATCAATAGGGTGGGGAAAGGATTTGAAAGAGTGCTGTCAAAAGTGAAACATAAGTAACGTAATCAAAATTTTGTATCTAACCACCTCCTGGAGCACGAAACTCCTTATTTAATATTCTGGCTAACAGCTTGATCTTTCATTTTATTTAGCAGATCGTGGTTTTCCTAGATACAGCTAATAACATAATTGTCTTACCCATGTGCTATATGTGTTTAAATCTTGGGATTTTGTAATGTTGTCCATCACTCCAGTATCTGAATGAATATATTCTTTGTTAATATTAAATGGATGTAGCTGCAGATCTGCAGCATTTATAAAGCTGAAATTATTGGCCTTGGAATCTCCCTTTAGGTTAGAAAGGTATTTGGACAGTTAGGACTTGACTCTGAAAAGTACTGTGAGCTCTCAAATCTCATCAACTTATGATTTGAGGATGGGTAAGACATCTCCGGATTGGACTTTTAATTAAATATTCTTTGTTTTATACTAAATAGTAGGGCTGTGTGAAGCTTTGGTCACTAATTTGATTTGGAGAAGACTCAGCCCAATATGGCGACCAAGTCTCTGAATCCAAATCGAATCAGGAGACCCATTAATCTGTCTGAATTGAATCGGAAGCCTCCAATTCAATTTGGAGAGATTCGGAGAGATTTGACTATTTGGCTATAGATACAAC